>NW_024423319.1:36014548-36047089 GCF_017311325.1 Ursus maritimus | reverse complement strand
GCAAGATGTTTTTTTTTTTTTTTTTTTTTTTTTTTTTTTTTTTTTTTTTTTTGCTGCTGTTGTTGGCTAGGAGAAGCTTAAATGGGAAACCCTCTTTCATTTGAAGTGTGCCTCTGACAGCATTTAGAAATTGAAAAATAAAAAAGGTCTCCTAGAAAGGGTACGATTACCGTATCCCTCCCCCTCCACCACCACCACTAATTCTTCTTAAGGAAGAAATACGGGTTGAGTGAAACGGGTATTGGTAGTAAGACACCTCAAGATTCAAATTTTAATCATGATCGTGGATTTACAGGGTAACCTAAACAACTGATTCCCCTTTTCTTATCTTCTATTTTCCCACCTGAGAAACTAGTAGTAGGTGACCTCTGTCTCTCTCTGTCTCTCTCTCTCTCTGCATGGTATGGTACACACAAATTCATCAGAAGCTCATAAAATCTTTAGACAGAATCTGTCATGTGAAGTACTGCAATTCAATACTCATGTTCAGTAATGAAAGTTTTACTCTAAGGATCTTTAGTAGTGTGGAAGCATGGGCATGATGTCACAGAAAAAGTCACAGTAAAGGTCAACCTAACCAACCTTGGGTTCTTAGATGAGAACTCTGGAATCCTGGCTCCCAGGCTCTGATTTCTATGATATTAAACAGCCTCCAATCTCTCTGGAAACATGATCCCTTTCCTTTAGTCATGCAGGGAATGACCAGAAGATGTGTATGGTAGATAGAAAAAGGTCATCTTCTCTTATTTTTTGTACTTCTTGAATGATTACTGCTACCTGGTTTCCAATAGTTCTAAGGAGCAGTTTGACCCCATAGTAACCTTCCAAAGGCCCTTTTTAAATGCCATTCATCATATTCTCTGGGGGAAGGGTGCACCAAAAGGCCGAGCAGCCTGCCCTTTCCCTTCCTCCCAGTGACCATCTGGGACTCCTGTATGTAAACTGTCAGACTGGCATTTTCTGATAGGCTGACAAGCATAACATGGAAATCTCTTTTGGTGCCTTTAAACTGGGAAGACAACTACCAAGCTACCCTTCCTCTCTCAAAAAAATGGAAACGGGAGCATGTATGATTGAAACAAAATCACTTGCAAACCCATCCTACAAGGCAGGGAAACCCAGACACTGAGCGGCCCCGGACCCTGAGAGTACACCACCCCCTCCCAGTCCACACCCGCCCCACCCTGCACGCACACCAGCTTACATGCACACACAGGCGTGCGCGCGCGCGCACACACATACACACACACACACACACACACACAGATGGTCCATACCTATTTCTGCTTTCTTTTAGGCTTAAAGCCTTGATCAGGATAGGGAATTCTTGCTTATGAGGAGCTCCAGAAACCGCAACGGCAGATTCCCTCTCCCCTAACACTCAGGTTCAGGGTAAGCGCCGCCAAGAGTCCAACCACTGGTCACTCTGAAATGTTCAGGAGGGGGAGGGAGGGAGAAATAAAAACGTCGTTTCTATTTTGCCACCAATGGCCAACAGTTCACCAAACCAGTCCTTCCAAGGGAATGACTTCTCCTCCCGTGTGTTTGCCTTTTATATGAGTGGCAGAATCCATTTCCATTAGGACAAAAAGAAACCTCACTACCAGCAGCTGTGTTCAGGAGGTCACCCAATTTGCAGAGGATGAAAATGTTCAGGTCTGGGTCTGGAAAAGATTGCTCTGTTCTAGCCTCACAGCCCCCAAAAGCTGCTGCTTCCACTCTGAGCTGGAATGGTGGATGATGACAAAAGACATAACCAACGTCACCTGTAGGGTGCAACCTTTAAACTGCTGTCAGTATCAGGGCACAGGAGTGAGGCTCACTGCCCCACATCCCAGGAGGGAAGGCAATCATCAGAAGGCAGGTTTCTAATTTAAAAAATAAGGGGGGGGGATACTCTGTGAAGCTCCCCATTTAACTGCCACAGCCTCAGATGGGCAGAGGAAAACCAAAACTTCTTTTCCACCAAGTCATTAAGTACTTATTGCATGCTGGCTATTCCAGACTTTCACCAGCCTCATGCTAGACAGGAGGAAGGATACAAAAGACACACCACATCTGGTTCCTGCCCTCACAGAGCTTACAATCTGATCGCTGGCCCATCCATTCTTCCTGGAGTAGCGAAGGTGATTGCTCTTCTCCACACACAGCAGCAACTCTTCTCCAAGGACAAGATGCCTCCCTCCACCTGCTTTCTCAGCACTTCCACGGCCCCTGCATCTCCCCAGAAGTAAACTCCTAGACTCACATTATAAAGGCTAGATACAAATGCCCACCAGCTATGGATCTGCGGTAGTCCTCATTTCTATTTACTGCGTTGGCCCTCTGACAAGCCCTGCAGGGCCAACCAAAACAGTTATGAAACTGAGGAGTTGGTGTTTAGGTGAGATGCACATGATCCACATTCCTATTTTCTGTCCCAGCCTAGCCATGACTCACTCATATCACTTAAAAGAAAGGCTTTAACCCACATCAGAAATGCCATTTGAAGAGCAAGGCAATGCAAAGGAAGCGCACAAGCGTCTCTGTATTTTGGGAGACTGTCCAAAACATCCAAGTTAAAAAAAAATCCACAAAAACCACACAGTGATTAATTTAACATTATTTCCTTGCAGTGTTGCCAAAAATAAAGTGAAGAGATACAGAGTGAGCAAACACGGAAATTTGTCTTTCAATCTTGTTTTGGCCCAACACAGAATCACAATCAAAAGCAAAATCATCTCCAATCTGCAAGGTAATTATTTTAGGGTGCCTTCCCTAATTTCAAAGCAGAGAAACAACTTCTAGTTGGAATCAAAGCAGGACTATTAACAGAGTGTGGTAAATAACCACCATGCTTCTATTGTGTGATTCTGAACAAAACAGTTGTCTTTTCTTTTTTTTTCAACCAAAACATGCAGAAAACAGCCTGAGGCCTTTAAACTTGAGCCCCTGGCGAGAAAGCACCATACAATTATTTCCCAGGACGATTTCGATTCTTCATGCCGATTTTGACTGGCTTGCACCTCATACCTAGCTTCTCACAAAGAAAACTTTCCTTGTCCAAAATCTTACTCTCTTCCCCTCATTTTGTCCCCTCTCATCCATATCCTTTTCAAAACCCAAATCATTTTATGTCAACCGGACACAGATTGACCCTCCCCACCACCCCGCCCCCTGGCCTTTTTTGTTTCTGTCTAAAAGAGGAAAAGAAATCAGCCTAAGAAAAAAGCTTAGCTGATTCCTCTCCAGTGTACTGACTTTTTTTTGCTTCAAGAACTTATGTTCGTCTACACGTTAAGAGTCACATAAGAAGGAAAACACTACTCCATGTATTTGTTAGAGAAAGGAAGGGCAAAGATTCCTTGTCTCATGCACAAGAACGAAAATAGTATGATCTCTGCAACCTTCAATCTGCCCGCAGCTTTAATCACGCCACTGCCAGGGTTCTGACGTCATCTTCAATCAATAAAATAACGTTGTTTCTCCTGGACAAACAGACTGTCCCCGAGGATATTTGATACGGGAAGAAAGGTTTTCCCATGATTCTCTCTTTAAAAATACAATTTGAATCTATATATTCAATTCTTCTGTAACAACAACAGGGCAGCAAGGCCAAGCTAAATTCTTACTGTATCTGCAGTCATTGGCCTCTCCCAGTATACCTCAGTAAAATCCAGTTCTGGTTGAACCAAAACACATGAGTGAGAGCCCAGATGTTTCTCAAGCCACGTACCAGAAAAATCAGCATTACAAGGTGCCATGGCAGACCAAATTCCTACCCTTCAAATACATTTTGAAATATGCCTGTAAGATCTTCTTCATCTTGGAACCTAAGTCTAGGAAACCTGTTTCTCTGCTAAATCTTAGTCAACTTGTTCCATACAATTTTACTTTGAGCTAAATGGAAAGGAGCCAGTTCAGAGTTTCCCCTGTGTCTATACATCTACGTGCATATATTTGTGCAGAAAACACACACACACACACACACGCACGCACACACGCAAAACCTCCCACACAAAGAGAGAGGCAAAATAGCCCTCTGGATTCTCTTGTGTCTTCTCAGGTTGGTTCAGGCTTTGGCCTGAAGTGTCCTAGAGAACACCTTGCCCAACAGTCTGGAGACCCAGGATACTAATTCACTTCCTCTGGGAGGTAAGAAATAATAATCCCTTTGCAGGTTATCTCTAACCTTTCAATGTGTGATGGGCAGACACTATAAACGCCATGGTTAAGAGCCTGGGCCTAGATTCACACTGCTTAGAGTTCAAAGCCTGGATCCATGGCTTATTAGCTGGCCTCATACATTTCTTTTGACCTCCTTAAATCTCATTTCATCAGTTCTCATACCTCACAGTGCTGTTATAGAGATTAAGGGAGGTAATTCATGTAAAGTCCTAAGCACAGAGCCTGGCACAAAGTAAAGGCTCAATAAAATCTATTAATATTATTATTTCAAAGAGGCCTTTTTTCTAGAAGACTACAGCAATTTTATGAATTAAGGTTTTCTTTAATATCTTTATTTGCAACTCAGTCTTTGTGCAGGGATTCTCAGATCAGTGAAGGCCAGAACTAGAAATATTCTAAGGAGACCATCTAGTGGTCCCACCCCCTCTTTCTGTGTATGAAGGTACCAGGGCTTAACAAGGGTCAGAGCCAGAGCCAGAACGCAGTTTTTATGACTCCAGGGCAACAGTCCTTCCATTATAATATATTATCTAGCATATTAGCTTGTACATAGAAGATGCTTAATAAACATTTATTGAATTGAATTGACTCTGGTTTTAAGAGACCATAAACCTGGCTCAATGCTACCACCAATTTTCCAATTTCATCAGAAGTCAACTGTTAACAGCAGGTGGAAAAATTCAAAGAGGTAGAGAGAGATGTGTGTAGCTAGAAGCATGGCAGAAGGACCTTGCAAAATCTTTCTTCTTTAGGCCAAGATTTGAAGGTGGGTCGGACAGTACCCTCCACTGATCAATGTCTCCAGGCCCATATTCTTGGTCCTGCCAACATCAAACCAACTTGGAACTTGCCCTTACATAAGTCCAACGGTAGGAAAAGGCTTTGAGTCGGTCCCAACTCTTTGCTTCTAGCTCTACCTTTATCTAGATTATGTTGGAAGATTATTTTAAGAACCACAGCAAGGCCTTGGCATTTTCAAATCTTACTGACAATCAGTGTCAGGTATCTGTTTCTGAGATGGTTAACTTAAAGATGTGGCCAACTGGATCCCAGTGTTACTTTTCTGTACTCTAAAGCAACGAACTTGAACACGTTAATAGGCAACAAAGGTGATTAACCCCGAAGTGTACATGAGCAGCGCCATATTGAGTAACAAGAAGAGTCCTGTTGCCACCACCACACCATCTCCCTCCACACACACCCATTCCAAGGGAGGAAGAGGGCACATCATGACATCCCATCTCTCCTGACATCAGAAAAAGGATAAGCAGTCCATGAAATCAGACTGAGTATCAACTGAGAAAAGTTTAGGAATATATTTAGAAGCTGTCTGCTTTACCAATTTCCTATCTTCGATGCTATACTACTCACTTTTATTTTTGTTTCTACTTTTACAAGTAATATAAACACAACATGCAGATATTTATAACAAAGAGGAAAAAAATCGCTCAAGCTCCCAGCACCTCAACCTAAACATTGTTACCAATATAGAATATTTCCTTTAGTTGTTTCTATGTGTATTTGTGTTTTTACAAAGCCATGAAATATTGATGTACGTATAATTGGATCCTACATTTCACTTTCTCATAAGCACTTTCTCCATGGTATAGACTATGGTGTAGACTTAATAACAACATTGCAATGACTGTGTAACAGTCCGTGACAGGTGTGTATCAAGATTCTCCCATTATTAAGATGTATAAATTCCTTTCAGTTTTGTGCTAGTCTAAATAACGTTACAAAAACATCTTTAAGACTTAGCCTTTTTTCAATATTTTGGATTGTTTCCTAATGATAGAATCCCACAAGTGAAATTAATAGGTCAAGGTGCATGAATGTTTTTGGACAGCCCACTAAAAAAATAAAAGTAGCAAAACACCAAAGCCCCATGAAATCTCTCCTTCATTTAATGAAGAGTTCGCCTCTTCCATTTTTCCACCAGGGCAGAGCAGGACTCCTGGGAGGGAAAGAAGCCAAGAGAAGCAGTGTAGTATCCCAGCGACTTGCGAAATGGCAGAGTGGAATGTGGGCTCCCCTGTGAATCCAGCTTGCATGCACTTGCCCCAAATTGCCGCCCGGCCAAGAAGCTAATTAGTAAAAGCATCAGGTGGGTGAGAACAGGTTCATGGCCTGTAATGGCTTATATCATGTTTCATTTTTGCCCTTGGAAAGATCTGACAGTCAGCTTGAAGACATTCAGTTCTAGTGACCCAGCCTGCTACATTCTGAGAATCAAATCTGTTAGTTTTCAGACACCAATCTTCACTCGATCTTAAAGGGTATCTTTTCTGTATAGAGCTAAGCATACATGACCAACAAGCCTGCGTGTGTACCTCTATTTTCGGCCACGGTTCAGGTGGCACATTTGAGGTCAGCCCTGTTTAATATTATATGACTAAGTGGCACCTGTCTGAAATGGTCAATGTGTTATAGACAGAGGTTTATTTGCAGACCCAACCGTAAAAGTCATCCAGTCCTAAGCAGAGAAGGCAACAGGCCAGAGATGCCCTGGCTTAGCAAGAGCAGACACGACAGGCATTTCTTTCCTGGGCTGCTTAGTCAGAGCTCTAAGAAGAGGCCAGGTTCACTTTCCACCTTCCCCTTGGAGGTTTTTCTCTAATCCTCCTCCATCTTCCCTCCACCCACAACTCTGCTCGATATGGAAAATTAATTC
The DNA here is from genome assembly GCF_017311325.1 of Ursus maritimus. NCBI lineage: Eukaryota > Metazoa > Chordata > Mammalia > Carnivora > Ursidae > Ursus > Ursus maritimus. The sequence continues at coordinate 36,040,248 of NW_024423319.1, read as the reverse complement.
TCTCTCCTTGGTGTTGCCACTGGACTTTGTACACAACTCGATTGCAAGACTGTCACACACACGATGTAGTTTCTACACACATTTATTCAGCGTTTGCTGTAGCCAGACACTGACTAGGCCCTAGGGTGGATAGAAAAGAGAAATAAACCAGATCCCAGTCCTCAAGAAACTCCCACTTATGCAGAGGGGGCACAATCCAACGGGAAGCTCTGGCAAACAGAGGACCCGCCAAAAACTCTGGGCCACCTCTTTTCCTCTTCCCAGAGGAAAAGACCAAGGAGCTGAATAGGAGACATCTGATAACCAACTTGATGTTGGGGAAGTTGGAAAGGGAGGAGCTGAAGATTGGATGAGATAGATTTTCAGGAGTCATTAGCATACGGATAACAGGAAAGGTCAAAGAGTGGGCTAGAACATGCAGGGCGGGAGCGGAACAGAACCAAGGATGAAACTAACCACAGACTCCCAAAAGAAACCATCATTCAAGGGTCAGGTACTTTGCAAATGTGGTAGTGAGAGAGAAATTTCTTTATTTACCCCATTGCTTCGCCCTGCCCCCCATACCTTCAATCTAGATGTTGGAATACATGCTCCAGGGACAGAAATCCGCAGTTACAATGCAGAGAGGGAGAGAGACAGAGAGAGAGAAAGGGAGGGAGAGAGAGAGAGAAAAGAAGTTGATTTGGTCTTCTAAGCTTCTAAGTACCAAGGCAGAAATCACTGTAATAGGTTGAGCCACAAATGGAAGATCTTCGAGATCATGGTCTGGGTGCATGATTTCCCTCTGTATCCTTCCCAACACCTACAATCTTAACTGGTACATGAAGTACCCAGAAGAACTACATATTGCATATTGAGTAAATCACAACTTCCCAAAGACTTTGCTGGAGGCAACAGAAAGAGAAGACAAGATATGAAAGACACAGAATAGCAAGAACAATCATTCTGTTACCTTTAGTTTTTCAGCTTTTCTTCTAAGGAGACAAAACCTCTTTCACTTCTGTTATCTTATTTGTCCTTCTCAGCCACTCTGTGAGGAAATAAAGGCAGACGTGATTGATCCCGTTTTACAACTGGAGAACCTTTACGCTCAGAACAGACAGCTAATCATAACTCATTTGACCAAGGTTTCACCGTGGCTTGCTGGTGAGGCCAGGATCAGCACCCAGGTCTGGTGACTTCCTGCCCTCTGCAGGGTTACTAGCACAAACCTCTATGGACCCGACTCTCCATTTTTTTAAGAGGACAGTGCATAAAAGAAACTCATTAGGAAAGTGAAATTCTCTCAGGATTCTACCAGTATCTTGAGCAAGCCAGTGTGCTGCACCCGTAAGAAAAAACCTAAGATGTTTTCCCGTATGGACACTGGAACGGTGAGATGTCATTTGCAGTGATGCTGCACTAACATAATTGGGAGTTCCCTGTTCTGTGTACCCCTTTTGAAGGGAGCCCCATTCACCTTCAGTCTGGTTTTTGTGTTTGAGCGGGGCTCAGGTGCTGACTGCAGGTGTGGCACCCAGCAGGTGCATGGACGGGAGCCAGAGTTTCATATCTTCATACCAAAGGGCCTGAGTCACTCCCCAAAGGCAGCCCCTCCTCCTCACACTGACTTGCAAGCCCCGGGAACCAGTCTTGACCGAGCTGCCGTTGCAAAACTAAATCTAGACTCTGCGTTCCCAGGAAGGCCTAGGGTAAAATCAGTTAAGGTGCAAATCTTATAACCCAGCCAACTTTCCCACTCTCTGAAACTAGTGTAGGCATATGCTGCAGGCATGTACAGAATGACTGTTCCCTACTAGCTATGGAGCAAAGGAGGACCACAGCAGGCCCATATTATGTATTTAGCTACAGAGTACTCATTCTATTGCAAATGGCCCTGAAACTTCATGCGCAAGCATTCATTCCTCTAAAAAACACAAAGTACAGTAGAAGGAATGCACTAGGAATCCTGGACTCTGGTTCCCATCATGACCAGTCTCCTCCAGGCTGCCAAGAGACAACCACTTAGACTAGTCACAAAAAGTACCAGGTCAAAAAAGTCATCACATTGCCCTCATGGAAGCCCAACCAAGAGCCGGGGACAGACAGAATGCTCTTTGGGGATAGAGGGGGGTCATCCAAATTTCCTTAGCTACAAAAATTGTTTGCTTTTAAAAAAAACAATTTGCCCCCCCCCCAAAGACATACACACACACACACACACACACACACACACACACAAGCAAAGAGAAACTGATTGCAGGAAAAAAAACCCCAAATGTTACCTTATTAAAATGGCTTATTGTCATTCATCATATTTCTCCAATTCATATGAAAAACTCAAATTAATGAGCTTTGGTTTACAGCCGGTGATCCCAAAAGTAAAACTGGTTACTAAACTGAAATGTGATCACTGTATATAAACAGAGTGAAACAAAAATCTGAACTGAAAACCGAAATGTAATAAAGAGGAAATTAGACTTCTTCAAAATAGGCTATCTAAATAATTTTCCCCATCTGTGATTTTTATCTGAGTTTGCTGTCACATGGAAAGAAATGCCATTAATTCAATGCAAATCCTCCCCCTTGAAAACAACCAAAATGAGTAAGTGATGTACTAATTAGCTTCCTAATGGGGAAGGTTTTAATTGAACTAGTCTATAACAACCTTCATCAAAGTTTCCAGGGCAACTTCATAAAAGGATGTCAAACCTGGCCCATATTTTTATCCCCTTAAAAATAATTCTCAATGCACAGAAACACAGAAAGCTTATTTCTTTTCAATGCTGTTAACACTCAGGCCACTACATTTTCTGATGTCAGCAATCCCCTTCCCACAAATATTCCAAGTATGCACCACCGTCATTCTCCTTTCAATTATGTGGTTTCTCTGCTCCTTTACTGATTGAGTCCAGGCCTCTCGGATAATGAGAAGCATGTGCAGGGAAAATATGCTCTTAAAAAACACATACATCAGTTTCATCTGCATTATGGGGGGAGAGATCATTTGTCCATATCAAAAGGATCAAAATGTGAAGTTTGCTATGGGATATATAAAGGAAAAAAAGATCGGCACCAATGCTTAAAGTTGGGGGGCAGTTATGGTGATCTGAAGCAACACCAATAAGAATAAGGGAGACCCCCCAAAATCCACCCTTTCTAGCTTGGCCACATGTATATTTAATGTTATCTTAATGTTGCTTTGGGGGGTATTTGAGTTCTGACATACACATGGAAATGAGCCACGAATTGTACAGCAAGCATAAATATTCCATCATTAATAAAAACCAGCTGTGTATAAAACACTACAATGGCTGGGTTTCAGTTACTGGCTATCATCAGTATATGTCACAAGCAAATATTACTTAAAACTTTCTCCCTTAAAACACACACACACATTCACACACACAGACACTCGCAGAAATTTGTTGTACTCTTTTTAATCTTTTGGAAGAGCTTTGAAGAACTCATTGATCTCTATGGCACAATTCAACTAATGTCTCTTTTCGAAGTGATTTTTCATCACCCTGGAAGATGCTAGAGTCCTCTTATTAGAACTTCAGCTTACCACATAGAATGAAAATGTTTAATTGTTTTTTAAGAGCCAAGAAGGTCAATAATACAAATGTTGGGATGATCAGTTATAGTCAGTAAGGCAATGGGGCACCAAAGGGTACTATAGGTTATAAGAGAGCAAAGCTCATTAAAAGCAAACACCTGCTCAGGACCTTATAATAAACCTGCTCTGCCATCGTGCAAACACCTTTCATCCAATGACCTCGAAGCATGTGTCCAATATGAAGCATGCCTAAACACCTCTGTGAAGTATTAATATCCCTGCTTCCCAGAAGGGTAACTGAAGCTCAGAGCAGCTAATTCATTTACGCTCGGTCACATGGCAAGTCAAAGAGGGCTGGGCACAGAAACCCAGATCCTGGCTTCAAGTCATGCAGTCTAACAATATTTCATGGAGGTGGGGCAATAATGAAAGTAACTTTACAAACGTCAAGGGCAGCCTGTAGAGTTTTAAAAAAAAAAAGTGGATTTTCAAAAACTATCTTCGGAGGTATTAGCAAATATATCCATTTGCATTTTCCCCATGAATACATATCATAAAACATGCACTTAACTTGGAGCTTTCTAAGGACTAAAAACCCATACTTCACTTTCTTATTCTGGTTAAAGAAATTTAATCTAATTTATGATGAGCCACTGATTTCCAGGAATGAATTCATCCAAAATGGAGATCATACGTATATTATACTTTCTCTTTATCAAAGGAAAATTAAAGGACAGTGTAACTGAGCTTCCACTGTACAGTGAAGGCCTCAAATGAAGAACCCATTCCGTGTGGGTCATCTTGCCACACCTACATCTCTTTAATTGTCTCAAATCCTTAGTTTCCTTATTATTTTTTAGTCTAATTTCAACATATTATTTTCAAAGCCATGAAACAAAACATTTGTGCCTTCCCGCTTTTCCTTTCTCATTAGGGAAATTTTATAGTCTACCCAAACTTGTACTTTCTTGACGGGATTTCATGATACAGTGATTTAAGAATCCATTGCTAATGGTTCAGACAAAGTAAACAGTGGAACCTAGGTTTCTTTTTGCTTAAATAGAATGGAGGAGGGGGAACAGGAGGTCAAGGGAGTGGAATGAACAGCCTTGCTAGATACAGGAACACCCCTAAATCACAGAAAGGATTAGGGAATACTTATTAAATCTAAAGGCTAATTAAATATTAGTCTCTCTCAGCATTCGAGGAACAGACATACATGATTCTTCATGTGTACTCAGTCAGGTTCTCACTTCATTCTTCCCCACTGGTTTACAAAGCTAAGTCTTAGGTGAGCATTTATTTAAAAGAAACTTTGTAAGTTTCTGTGACCCCCTCCCAACTATGTAAAATGCATGCTCAGTACAGAAACAAAGACTTGAAAGGAACTAGGAAAAATGAAACCGGGTGATCTGTTAGGACTACCGGGATTCTTGATGAAGTTCTGGGCAGGATCCTAGCTTTTAAATTTTATATGTTGTTAAAACACAAAACACAATGCATTTATATTGATATACCCTTTTAGGCTTTTTTTTCCACATCCAGATGACTACATGATTGTATTTCTAACAACTGTTGCACCTCATTCTAGTAGGAATCATTCACATTCACATCACAAGTAGAGGTCTAGGAAGGGAACCATAAACTTTTGAGGACTGGTTCTCAAAATCACCCTGTCCAACTTCTTACAATTTACAGACGAGAGCCTGCCAACGGTGGTAAACTAAGTTAGAGGTGGGCCTAGAGCCCAGGTCCCATTCACCAATAGGCTCACTAGGAAAGCTTATTGTAGATTCTTAGATTAAAAATGGCATTAGTTGTTGGTATTTACCAGAAACAAATTTTTTGGATCCTAGGATTATACAAATACAAGAACTAGAATTAAATTTTCTTACCTATGAGGGGTAGACAGTCCCATCCTTTGACTTATCAAAATCTGTGAAGTCTGATTTCTTTCCAAAAAGTCATACTAGCTCCCTTCTACAAGTGGTAGTAGGCTGAAGCTAAACGTGGCCAGCATTATTACAAGCCAGAATGATTTAGACCATTAACTCCATCCCATATAACAAAAAGATTTCAAAGGCCAAATAATGGCCTCACTTAATTCAAGCTATAATCATTACAACAAAATTCTAATGTCTTTCTTTATACAATAAATGTGTTTCTGAGAAGGCCCAGTTATAGTGAATTTTTATGTATCAAGTCATAGCTCAAAGGCGCGAACTAGGAAAGCTAGTTCTTTCAAAGAAACCTGTAGTGGATTCTTTTATAAAGCAAATGACCTCTTATTTTCCTTCTTTTTCCTTTTTTTTAAAGTTCAGATTTTGTGTGTTGTGTGTGGAAGGGGCAACTTCCCTCCTTTCTCTGAGTTAAAAGGGGTCAGAAGCCCACCGTGGAGGAGAGCAGTGCAGGATGGGCAGCCTGTTTTAATGCCCCCTTAGTTCCTGGGACCAAATCTAACCTTTGACTTGGGGGTGGGACCCTAGATTTTGGACCAAAGTCCACAAAAGGCAGCAAGGAATGAAGAAGTAAGCAAGACTAAAGACAACACGTCATAGAAAACCACCAACAAAAATTCCTGGGGACAGGAAATCAATGGAGCACAATTCTGAACAAATTGGTTTAGTCCCAAGCTAATTAACTTGTCAAGCAGATCTCCAAACCCACTGAATCCATGGGCGAAAGAGGTGATGTAATAGGAGACTGGGGAACATTTACCCATTTACTATCCTAAAAGGCTCAGCCACGACCACACACACCTCTCTCCACCCCTTTCAGTGGGTTTTAGCTGCACTTAATGGGTGCAAAGGACAATTTCTTCCAGACAGTCACTAAGAATAGACTGTTCTCATGCATTCCAAATGCTCAGTCTCCATGGAAGAGGCTACCTGGTCACAAGCATTTCCCAAGAGGGAATATATCCTCTACTTCTCCTCACTGGTAACATCCCCTCCACCCCAACAAAACAAAACAAAACAACTTCTAACCATCCTGAGAACTTTGGGGGAGCTTTTTGGGGGGAAAGGAAAAGAAACCTTAAGAAGGGAGTAGAAGAGTGTGAGAAACTCCTCATCTCCAAATGGAAAAAAAGGCCTTAAAAAGCTGGATCAAAGGAAGAAAGGGGGATGGGGGAGACAGACTGCTTAATTACAAAGACACCCTTTTAAAGAAGGCACAGGCCCTGGGAGAGGGCTCTTAGGAGAGGCACAGAAGCAGATGTACCCACTTAGAATTCTGGCACTCAATGGGACCTCAAGGTCATAGCATCCATCCCTCTGTGTTCTGAATAGACTGTTCTTAAGGGCATTCTAGAAAGAGTTTCATTAGCTCTTTACAAAACTTCAGAAAAAGCAATTCTACAAAATGCCTTGGGTATGCATCTGTCTAATAATTCCTACTTCACAAACCAGAAATGAGGTTTCAATTTCCAAATCCAAATTTGTATTGAGTATGAATTTTTTTTTTAAGATTTTATTTATTTATTCGACAGAGATAGAGACAGCCAGCGAGAGAGGGAACACAAGCAGGGGGAGTGGGAGAGGAAGAAGCAGGCTCACAGCAGAGGAGCCTGATGTGGGGCTCGATCCCACAACGCCGGGATCACGCCCTGAGCCGAAGGCAGACGCTTAACCGCTGTGCCACCCAGGCGCCCCTGAGTATGAATTTTAAAATTTCCTTCTAAAATCTTTTAAATAGGTAAGCAGATCCACAACTTTCACATAAAAGTTACTCTACATACAAGCATGGTGGGAGGTTTACTGCATATCTAGACTATGAAGTTAGAAAAAGCACTTTCAATTTTATGGAGCCACAGAGTTTTCCAAAGAAAGAAGTATCTTAAAATGAAGTATGATGTATTGCCAGAAAGTGTCTGTAAATGACACCGGATAAACCCATACAGGATAACTGGAACCTGAGTTATCATCTGTAAATAGATGCAACTACTCTACAACCACCTGGCTATTAAAATATCCCAGGCCAATTATAAAATGTAGTTTGGTCAGGCCAACTTTTCCCTCCCAGCTGATCTGAAAGACGATAGCCTTTAAAATTGTCACCCTGTACCGTTCCTTCTCTCCCTTCCTGCTTTCCTTTCCCCCGTTAAAATCAACCAACACAACTATTTAAAATGTAAGTAAATAATTTGTTCCCAAATAAGCAACGGGTTGGTGACATCTTGGCAACAGGTCTTCGAATACCACCACTCTTCTCACTTTGCCATGCTCACCCAGTTGGAGATAGGTGGGAAATGGGTGAAAATTTATCCTGCATCCAAAATGGTATTGCAAAGTATTCTTAGCTACTAAATGAGGGTGCTGAAAGGTCTAACCGAGAAGGCTTCACAAAGGCTGGCCCGAGAAAGGGCTTTTCACAAAACCTAGTTCAAGGAGACTTAAATAACCTTAGCCCTCCATTATTGAAGATTATGGTGACTAATTATCTTCCTCTGTGAATAGAAGAGGGTTATATTAAAAAAAGTTTTAAACGCCTCCCAACTTCTAGTCTTAACGTGGGGGTGGGGAACGGGGGAAGGTAGGAGAACTACATTAGACATAACTCTACAATTCTTTCTTAAATACATGCTAGAGATTGAAAATGCTGTTTCTCACAAACGTCCCCTTTCCTCTCTCACTTAATTGTATCTAGTCCCTTGCTGCAAATTATTATTATACTACTATTAGTGGCAATTTACCAGACTACAAAGGCTGTCACTCTCCCTCTCACTTTTCCTTTTCTTTGTTTGCGTGTATGGATACATCCATCTTGCTGTTGAAGCACCAGTGTACAGTGACCCAGGCTTGGGACCCTCAGGACACCTGCATGATCCCGCAAAACTGGTTACTAACATCTATAAAGCATATACTGGGCAATCCCGTCCTCACCACCACACACATACACACACACATATATACCGAAAGGAACGTAGCATTGTAGATTACTCCCAGACTTTAAGACTTCAAGAATTCACAGCCCCTGGGGGAGGGCAGTGTGAGCCCCCACCCTAACTCTAAGCAGGACGAACGCATCTAGCAATCTGAGATGAGCGCAGACATTCCTTCTGAGGTAAACGTAGACCTGAAGTTCCCTCACTCCTTTTGTGTTTAATTACCTAGAGACCTACAAGGACCACAGGAGGCAAGGAAGTAAAAGTACCATCAAGTAGTGGTACCCACTAGCATCTCCGTAGGACGGGAAAGGAGCGCGCACACTCTTTAACCGATTTAAGTTGCTGCTCATCCCGGAAAACTCACGGCCAGCTGCAAAGAAAGTAGAACACACGGGCATCCCCACACGCATCTAGATCGACTCACTCACGCCGAGGGCACGATCAAGTTCATGCCACCATGGATTCCTGCCCCAGTTCCCCGCGAAAAGTAACCATGCGTCTCCTACCCCTGAAGGCACCGAAGACAAGGTGACGACTCTCTGCTCGCTCAAGTGGCTTCAGCCCCGGGCCGGAGGCCAGGGATGGGCAGGGGGAAGCCCCGACTCCCGGCTGCTCCGCTCCTCGCCGCTCCGTCCGGGCTCTTCTTGGTGGCAGTGGACAGGCAGGATACCGGGCCGGAGGGTGGAGCAGCGGATGGTCGGAGGCAAGACAGGCTGGAGGTGGGGGTGGAGGGGGCGGTGAGAATTCAGAGAAGATGAGGCGAAAGAGAGCGGAGATGGAGGAATAAATCAGGGGGTCTACCAGCTTGGGCAGCCAGAAAGCTCCTCGGAAGGAAGGGGCGTGACTGCAATGAAGGCAGCTCCTGGGCAGAGGATGGGAGGTAGGGGAGGGGGACGAAGGGGTGGCTTTTCTTCTTGCGGTGAGCGGCTAGGACCGCCCCGGAGCGGGGGGTGGACTAGAGAGTGGGGCGGAGTAGAGGGCGGGGAATGGAGGGAGGGAGCCGGCCCGGACCCTGGGGGGAGGAGGGGGGCGGAAGAGAGGCGGGGCCAGGGGGCGGGGAAGTTTCAAACAATTGAACCGCGGGGTCCAGCCACTTTGGCAAAAGCGGGGGGTCCTAGCTCTTGTCCTCCCGCTAACGGGTCTTAACGCGCTTACTGCAGTCCTGAGAGGCTCTGCAAGCACTGGCTGGGAGGAAGGAAAGGACTCTGCAAAGACTACAATAATAATCCACGACACCAGCGGAGCGGAGGCGCGTGGGAGAGCCCGTGCAGCTCCCCGCCCCACCGCGGGAGGAAGAAACACAAATAATAGAAATGCTGAAAAGCAGCTTCTCGCAAAGCCTGCTCAAAATAATGCAGGAAGGAGCAGTGCTCCTTCGTTTTCCTTCCCCTCTTGCTTCCTATTACCAGCAAGCCCCCACCCAGGTCGCAGCTCTGCGCGACACCCTTCTTTCTTCCTCCGCTCCCCCTAGCCTCCCCCTTCCCACCCCACCCCCGCGTCCCCGCCCCACCCCCGCGTCCCCGCCCCCCTTCCCTTTGGCGGGCCGCGCGGGGGGGGGGCGGAGCTCCGCGGAGTCTCCGCCTCTTGGGCGGGCTGGGAGGGCTGGCCTGGGCGGAGCAGGCCGCGAAGAGTATGTCCCACCCAGCAGTCTTTTGCTGCTACCGATTGGCGAATCCCGGCCCAGGATTCGCTCGCGATTGGTCACTTGCGTCGTCGATCCGACCTTTTTGTCCCACCCGCTCTCAAAATTAATAAAACTGAACAAGAGACTATTGTCTAGCTCTCCGTTCTCCCCCAGCTACTGCTGAGAAGAGAAAGAAGAGACGCTTGGTTTCTCAGTCTCCTGAGAGAGTGCGACACTGTGTCGGCTGGCTCGCGTACACCTTTGTGGCACTGTCCGGCCCTCTGGGAATAGGTAACTTTTCTTCCCCCTCAGTTCATTAGGCCAGGAGGGGGAAGAAGTACGTGAGGTGTCAGTGTGGTGTTCATGTTTCCCGGCTGCGAAAAAAAGATACTGCCTGAAAACACAGGGTTGAGAACAGCATCCTGGGACACTGAAAATCTACCATTTTACATCTGGGAAACAAAAGCACAAGGAAACAGTGTAGGGATAGCAGAATAAAACGGAATTCAGAACTAACGGAAGAACTCATTTTGGACTGTAGCACTTACCAGCTGGTTGTGCGATTTCTGTTGAGTCGCTTAACTTCTCTGAGCCTTGATCTTTCTATCTGTAAATAAAGGCTGTAAGACGTTCCCTATTAACTACACTGATACATGAAAATAAAATGAATTGTGTGTGAAAACTCTGTAAACCACAGAGCACTGCACACACGTATGTCTTCCTCCTTGCGTATGTCCCATGGTGGAGAGTCTTGCATGTGACCAGGAATCAAATATTCCGCTCCTCTGTTTTAAGCATCTACATCCAAGGTGTGTAGGTTTTGTGGCTTTATTTTTTCAAGTCAACTCTTTTCCTACAGTTTTGAGGGTGGATATGAAGTCAGATCCCTGTGGTTAGAATAATAAATTATCCCTTTTCTAACCAGGGTGGGTGAGATTTCTCTTTTAAACAGTTCTGAAGTGGCGCCACGACCTGCATCTATTGTGGTGCTGGTACTGAAAGAGGAAATCATGCTGTGTATCTCTGAAGTGAACTTGAGAAAACAAACATGAGGGAACACTTACTATGGAAATCACCATTCTCCACAGATCCATATTTCCTAGAAAACGTTGCAAGGTGGAAATAAGTCTAATTGTAAAGGTCTTGACAATGCAGAGCTATTAGAATGAACTCATGCCAATAAAAAAGTGACATCCAATTCAAGACCCCCGAAAAGGACCCTTCTGAGAGCCCATGGATCAAGGCACGCAAGAGGAAATGTGCTCAAAGGAAACACGATCTCACTGTGAACAGGGTCCCAGAATATAATGGGGTCCAGGAAGACTAATAGGCTGGTGGCATGCTCTGGGGTAGCCTGGATGTGCAGGGTGCTCTGCTAGGACTGCTCAAAGATTCAGAAACAGGAACACAGCAAAGTAGATTCTTGGTGTGATTCAGGTTATGGGCAAGGTGGAGTTATTTGGGTGATTTTTAACGGGGAAGGTAAGATTTTGAGTGTTCAAGACATGGGCACCTGGCTTGTGAGGCAAGGGAAGATTATTCCAGCCCTTTTGGAGAGGTGGACAGCAGAGCTAGATTGGGTGGGTATATGCTGCCAATTACTACTGATCACAATGGCAACAAGATACTCGTTAAAATGAACAATGCTGGTAAAATGGAAAAACTAACATATGCACATGGTAAAATCAAAACTGTACTGAAAGGAGTAAAAAGTTCCTCTCTGCCACTGTTCTCATAGTCCCTTTTTCCCCTTCTCTCGCTGCTTGTGTACAATCTCAAAATATATTATTTACATATAGATGTTCCATTTTTGCCCCTTATAAGTGGGATCATCAATCACAGCACACCCTGCACTTCCTTACTCAGCAATGTCTCTTACTGGTCTTCCATCTCGGGATAACTTCCTTTACTTCATTCTTTTTCATGATAGCTCACTGTTCCATTGCACAAATGTGCCAAAATTCCTTTATGCATCCCCCTATTGAGAAGCCACTGAGACTAGTTCCCATCTTTTGCCATTACAGAAAACGCTGGGAAGCAAATCATAGTAGCAAAGGCATGGTGGCTCTTGTCGGCTGTCTGTCCCCAGCTTTGAAGTTGCCCTCAAAAGACTTTTCTAGCCTGTCTTCCCTACAACTACTGGGGCCTTCATGCAATGGAAACCCCTAAAAACTTAAATCCTTTAATACCCCCTCCTCAGATCCTGCCTGGGGCATTGCTCTTCTTCTCCAAATGTGAATTTTGATGGAGTAGAGTGAGTAAGAGCTCTGAATTTAATGGTGGATTCAGGCTGTGCGTGAGTCACTTCTTAGGCCTGTGGCAAACAACAGGTTTTTTGGTACCTAGGCTTGGCCCAGGTCTTCAAGCGTCTTAGGTGTTCCTTCTCTCCCGCCACGCAAGACTTCCTTTTGTTTTTACCCTGAAAACCCTTCAGTTTGTTTAAACTGGGCTTGAATTTAAAGTTATGCTTTGCCAGCTCTACTTAAAAGGAAGGGGGAGGGGGAGGCCAACATCAACAAACATTGATCAAGCTGCTATTATGGACAGGACTGAAAAAACAAAGAGGGATGAGACTTGGCTCCTGCCTTCAAGGGTGTATACAGAAAAAGACAACTAACAAGCGTATGCTAAGTGCTAAATGAATGGGATTGACAGTAAAAGCTGTGGAAGTTGAGAGCAGGGAGCGAAAACTAGTTCCAGAGAGTGAGTTTATACAGCAAAGTATGCCACACACATTTAACTAATCCCCAGAGCATCCCTGTGTCTTCATATCCTGACTATAAAATATGGAGAGGCCTCTGGGGGCTACCAGGAGAATTAACCACTAACTGTAAAACACCTGTGTAAAGACACTGGGTTGCCTAAGTACATTAAGACCCTGTGTATATTAATAATGGATATAATGATCATTTTAAGCTTATAAGTAAAGAGCCTCTGCACCAAACCACCTGTCCTGTTTGGCCTTTTTTTCTCTAATAAAATGCAACTACTCCTTTAACATGCAATAAAAATCAGTGTCTATGCTCCTTAAGGAAAAAAAAGGCAACTTAAAAAATCAGTTTCTCCCTTAAAAAAAACCATTATGCTAAGTGAAAGAAGCCAGACACAAAGGGACAAATGTACTATTCCACTTATGTGAGGTGCCTAGAATAGGCAAATTCATAGAGACAGAAAGTAGCATAGTGGTGATCAGGGCCTGAAGGGAGGGTGGAATGGGGACTTACTGTTTAATGCCCACAGTTTCTGTTTGGGATGATGAAAAAGTTCTGGAAATAGATCGTGGTGATGGTTGTACAACATTTGGAATGTATTTAATGCCACTGAATCGTATGCTTAAAAATGGTTAAAACGGTAAATTTTATTTTACATGCATTTTACTGCAATAAAAAATGTTTTTAAAGGTAGCAACCCTCAGGCTAGGTGTCAGGAGACAAGACTGATGAGGCTACCTTCTTCTTGGAAGCAAAGGGGGCATGTAAAGGGGGCAGCTTGGTTAACACCATGGGAAATGTAGGCCCAATGGGCCCAGGACTTCTGAAAGAGAAACCAGAAGTGAAATGTTTTAAAATTTCCTGGTTTTTAACTTTGGCCATTAAGAAATGTTCTAATTTTTGAAAATCTGCCCTTTGCATGCAATATTTTGCTCAGCGTACAGAAAAAGTAGGAAGGAGAACGTGGCTTGTAATCTATTCCTCAATCCCTGGCTAGGTTCTTCTAGAGGGAAAGACCACAAAACCATAGTGCTTTGTATTGAGTGGCATTCTCCTCCACCCACCAAGTCAACTGGGAGTGTGAAATGAGCACATCTTCCTCTAATTGCCTGGTGAACAACTAAATCATTTAAATGCATTTAGAAACAAAAGCAGAGGCAAGCACGTACACCAGGGAAAATAAATCCTAAGGATTTATGGCTCCGCATAACTCTCCCCTCCCCCTCCAAAAAAGCACCCTCCAAAATATATCAGCCAAACACTGAAAAGCAGCCTTCTTGAGGACGTCTCCTAAACTCACTCCTATTTATTCGCAAGGATACTAGCCCTGCACATGCAGAAGGCAGCTGATCAGAATAGGGCAGCTTTATCTGAACAGGAAAGGAACAAAGGGACACATACGCAATATAAACTCTTCCTTTTGGATCCCTCCCCCCTCACCTTTTGCAAGCGTATAAACACACACACACACACACACACACGCACACGCACACACGCGCACGCGCATGCGCATGCACACAAACGGTCCAGACACAGGAAGTTTGAAGCCTGATCCATGTGTGGAAAACAGCAATGTGGGAATTCAGGAAACAACACCACGACTGTGCTCCAAGGCCAAGACCTGCTCCAGCATCTGGGAGCCAAGTTACTCCTGGGGTACTTGTGGGCCCCAGCATTTTGGAAGTAAATCGGCTGTAGAAAAATAAAGCTGCCTGCAAGACTATTCCCCAAGCACTTCCTAGGGTCCTGTTTGAGTAACCTGGGTTCGCCTCTTTATGATTTATGCAGGGCTTCACTTCAGCTTAACTAAATACCATATCTTCTTCAGCAGCTTGAGTTTCTGGAAAGGCCCAGGCCATCCATACTCCTCAGTAGGGTTTGTTCACAAAGCCCTAGGTTAGCTGGAGCAAGAGGGAGGTGGCAAGACCTAGGAACACACATCAAAGTCTGCCCTCAAAAAGGTAGGTGGTGGGATGAGAGAAAGAATATGATTTAGTCAATGATAAAAAACAAATCACTGAAAGAAAGTCAGAGGGAAATCAAATTCCTGAGCCCGTAAGCTCTTTAACTGTACAGAGTTAGCAGGATTTAAAGGAAGTCCGTCCTCTGACAGTACCCTTTGCAAATAAACTCTTGATTGATTCGGCTCTCTTTCTGTTTCTGTAGTTGCCGGAGTGTCTGAGAGCTGTTATCCCAGTTGGAGGAGAAGAAGCCTGGGACAGGAGTAGAGATTTATCTTCCCTGGCACAGTGCCCCACTTCAGGAACTACAGGAAGAAGGTAGGTCAATGCCATTCCGGTGTGATTTAAGGCAGGCCCACCCTGCCGTCCCCGATCAGCCTTCCTTCCCAGTCTGCCATGGTCCTGTGAGATTCACACAGGAAAGACCCTTGTTAAAGTGCAAATATGTAACCAGGGAAGGGTTAAATATTAAGCCATCTTTGGTGTGCTCTGATGGAAAGGGTATAGACTTTTTGGAGTCACTAGAGCCTGGATTCCGGTCACAGCTCTAGTACTTACCAATGAGGTAAATAGCTTAACCACTCTGGGCCATGGTTCCTTCATGTGTAAATGGGGGATAATAATTTTTCCACCACAAGGAGTTGCTGTGAGGATTAAATGAAATAACACATTTAGGATTATCTATCATGATGCCTGGCATTTAGTAGCAAGTTAACACAGTTTATATCCTCATGCCCCTCCATTCAATCTTAGGGATTCCCAGGGGGTAAGACAACAGGTTTGCTTAGTGGCCTGCAGGGCTTAAGGCCCTCATAATCACTCTTCTCTAGGAACCCTGCTCAGAAGGGCAGTGTGGTACCAAGTATAAGGGCTTTAGCACCAAAGGGACCTAGTGTCATAGTCTTTGTTCTGTTGCTCACTAGCTGTGTGACTTTGGGTGCATTGGGATCCTATTTCCTCATTCGTAAAGTAGGAGTAATAATAGCACCTATTTCAAAAGGTGGTGGTGAAGATCAAATAAGTATTAGCTGATATTGTTATTTGCAATGGTTTGTACAATGTGTTGACTAGTTTACTTTTTATACGAACCAGTTTCTAATCTAAACCAGTGGATGGTTTTAGCAAGTGTGTTGAAAATCCTTAAGCAATGATAGCTATGTGTTCCTGGCTTCCTGGCCTTGGCTAAGGAATTTGGGGGTGATGCTGGAGCAGCTGTGGACATCTCAGTTCCAGGCTGTTGGCCCTCCTCCCCCAAGATTTTCAGCATTTTGGCAGGATGTGAGCACAAAGGGACTCCTGGGAGGGGCTGCAAGAGATCCTGGGATAATACAACATTCTTACTGTGGAGCGTGGGCCTGGGGCACTCAGACCTCCAGCTCTTTAAATCCTGCATTTTTTCGCTCCCCTAGAACTCTTCTTTGCATGTTATTCTACCTGCCAATGACACTGAACACACCTCCCTTCACTCTACTCTCTTCCCACTCTTCCCCTTGCTAACCGAACCTTATTCATGAGCCCTCAACTCAAATATCACTTCTTCAGGGAAATATTCCCTGAGCCGTCACCTCTATCCCCAGTCCCCTGTTTATCTTTAAACATTGGTGTGAATTAGGTATTCTCTGTGATAAACTATATCAGAAGTGGTTTAAACATAAAAATAATATTTAAATTATTCGATAGGTGAATTATTTAACTTTGTCTCCCAATCTAGAAAATTATTGGTCCAGGATGAAGCTTCGGGCTTATCCTGTAGTTTTGTGTACACCCTGGAGCTCTCTTGCCTACCCCCTTAGTGATGTTCATGCGCTGGCCCGAGTTAGTTGTTTTTTAGACTTATCCCTGCTCTAGGTGGGGATGTTGAACTAGATGGTGTTTGGGGTTCCTTGCAACTCTCTCCTGCTGTCATTGTCAGAGTGCTGACAAGTTTTCTTAATGCTGTATCAGAAGTGTCATCCACATCCTCCTTCCTCCCAGGGCCTTGATCTTGGTGTATAATGGGGAGTTTTGAAGAGTGGTGTGGAAATGTGGGTGTGAACTGTTTCAGCAGAAGGTGGGATGTTTATTTGGTGCCCAGCAAATGAATGCTTCACGATCAGAAGAAAGGCAGTGCAGGCATGAGTGCTGGAGAGTAGATGAATTAGAAAGGCATCAGTGGGGGCGCCTGGGTGGCATAGCGGTTGGGCATCTGCCTTCGGCTCAGGGCGTGATCCCGGTGTTCTGGGATCGAGCCCCACATCAGGCTCCTCCGCTATGAGCCTGCTTCTTCCTCTCCCACTCCCCCTGCTTGTGTTCCCTCTCTCGCTGGCTGTCTCTATCTCTGTTAAATAAATAAATAAAATCTAAAAAAAAAAAAAAAAGAAAGAAAAGAAAGGCATCAGTGCCTTTGATGGCAAGAAGATGGTTCCAGATGACTTTATGGATGGTGTCACTTCCTATGCCCCCATCACAACCGTAAACCAGAAATAGATTTTACCAAAAGGCAGCCTAGTGTAGTGGAAGAAACAAAGAGATTTTCATTCAGATAGAACTGGGTTAAGATCCCCACATTCAGTTGGTTATGTGACCTTGGATAAATCACTTGACCTCTCAAGTCTCAATTTTATAATCTATTGGCCATGTATTGAGGATCCACTATGTTTTCAACACTGTTCTAAGCACTTGGGATGCACTGGTAAACAAAACAGGCAAATGCCTGCCCTTATGAAGATTACATGTTTAAGGGATGTGGGAATGGTGGGTAGACCTTTAAATCTGTGAAGATTCATGATGTTGTCCACACAGTCCTGGAACATGGTGAGTACTCAAAAAATAGTAGCTATTATTATTTAACAAAGCAGTCACCATCTGTGAAACCAGGTAATTTCTACACAAGTGTAAATTTCTATACAAAGAATTGTCAAAAAGAAACGAAGAAAACTCAGGTGAAGCCAAGTAATTTCTATGTAAGAGACAATAGATGGCTTGAACAAAGTACTTGAGATTCTTGCAATATGGTAATAGCAGGAGGCTTGTATGAGTTTTTCCGTCCTAAGTGGCAATATTTTTTCTACTATGGTTTCCTCAGCAGCAGTTCCATTTGTGGCAAAATTTAGCCCAGGGTGGCCCTAAGCAGTAGGTTGAACCTTCATTTGGATAAACTTTCCTCTTTCACTACCTCCAGGCGATCAAAGAGCGTAAATCTGGGATTATAACATTACCCTACAAGCGCTCCAGTCATGCTCCTCCTGCGGTGATATCACCAATCAAAAAAGTTCGGTGTTCCAGCCTTTGAGTCCCATAGCCTCCTTTCTAGAAGCATAGTGTCAGAAGGGGGAAAAGAAGGGAATACTGCTCATAGGTTTTCGTGGTTCATAGTTTCTAGCTTGATAAAAAATTGCAGTTTTTACCTTGTTATAGAACAATAGAGCCACGACTTAAGTTTCACAATTTATGTAGTTCATTTCATGAGGTGTCATGTTTCACGTACTATTACATTTCCAGCATTACTGCTCCCCTCCCGCACGGGAGTGGGACAGGCGTTGGGTCAGGTTGTTAGGGAAGCATGGTGCACTGTAGACTTCCTCCCCCCTTCCTTAAGCTTCAGGTCTCATCGTAGTTCCTCTCTCTATTAGATTACTTATAACATTGTTTTGTAGCTATTTATTCCTTGGATTCCCAACTAGACTTTCGGTTCCCTTGAGGTCACGAACAGTGTCTTTTTCGCTGCTATATTCCCAACACCTAGCATTCATAACCCTTTTCAATTCCCCCATCCTACTTTGTGTTTAAATCCAAAATCAAAGCTATTTTTTTCAGCATCTGTGACCAACCGAGCAGGTAAAATCATTGCTCTAGTGGTATCCCGCTGCCCCAGGTGAAAACCTTGGGAAAGCCTATCTTTGTGGCTCAACATTTTAAAAAACTCATCTCCCTGTTTCCTTGGAATGCAGACTCTGGCTTCAGAACTGTTGCCATTTAAAAGCCTTTATAGGGGCCCCTGGGGGGCTCAGTGGGTGGAGCGTCAGACTCGGTTTCAGCTCAGGTCATGATCTTAGTGTCCTGCGATCAAGCCCGGAGCCAGCGGGAGTCTACCTGAGCTTCTCCCTCTCCCTCTCCTCCTGCCCCCCCCACCAGCTTTTGCGCGCCTGCGCATGCCCTCTCTCTTACTCTCTAAAATAAATAAATTTTTAAGGGCCTTTTCAATTCCCAGCCTTCGGAAAGCCTTACATTTCTTCACAACTATATCATCCTCACCTTCTAATTGTTCATTTCCATCCTACCCTCTCCAGCTCCCGAGTGGGTCACCTCTCCCAGGGATGTGCTTCTTGGCCAGCTGTTTCCCACCTTGGTGTTTTCTCACTAAGAACATGGTCAGTAGTGTAAAAGTAAGCATTGCTTTTGGAATCTTGAGAGATTTGAGTGCGGCGCTGTTGCTCAAAAGCTGTGCAAAATTGGGCAAGGAGCTCAACCCTTCTGAGCCTCAGTTTCATTATCTTGTAAAACTTGGGAAAATAATCTGTGTCCCATTTTAGGCTCACACTGGCTTGTGAGCTTCCGATCAAACAATGGTTGTGAAAACACCTTGGAAAATGAAATATATGCTTATTTTTAGGACACCTGTGGTAAATGTGGTTACCACCCACACGAACCCTCTCTCCTCCCAATTAGGCACTGAGCATTTACTCAGTCCTCAACACTCTAGCCCTGGGCTATAACTGGGTGGGGGAAGCATTGTTCTTCCTATCTTCCTGACAAGTTGATCTCAGCTTAAGACTTGTTGCCCTCGGGTCTTTTCAGTCAGCATTTGGGGGGAGCCCCTCCCTTGGTTTCTCAAAAGCATGTTTGTCAGGTGTACTTTAGATACTCTGTAGTTTCTACCTTCTGGCCTGCTTTGTGCTCCCTAGTGAAAAGTGGTTCCTGTGGGGGAAGGGGAAAGGGAACATTTCTAACCTCTTCCTCTCTTGCACCAGAACTCCCAGTGTCCCCAGACTCCAATTTTTCAGGCATAATTTCTTTACATCCATCAGGGTGTACCCTGTAAGGTATTTTAGACTTATCCCAGGCAGGTAAGTTACATTTTGCAGAAATTTCACTTATTCCCAAAGTGCAGTCTCAGCTGCTTGGTAATTACAAAGCCCAGGACTTCTCCCTGCCTTTGTGGTCAAAAAACACCCTCAGCGTTTGCCTCTCCTTGACCCCAGCTTCCAGACTGCGTTTGGGTCTGTTCTGAAAGCTCCTGGGGGAGTTCCCCAGCTTTAATTTGGCCAGATGCTCAGTGTCCTGCTCAAATCACACTCACTGATTTTTTCCCCCACTTTGAATAGCTTTTGCACAGACCCTTAGGTTCACTCAAACCTGCTCCCCACCTCCAGCGAGCACTCAGCGCTGAGAGTACCTTGCTGTATTTGCTGGCCGAGGATCTCTGATTAGAACGTCTCTCTAATCAGGGTTTTAGTCTCTTCCTCATTCAAAATTCTCTTCACGTTTACCCTAGAGGGTTTCCACTGCCGATTCTGCAGTTAATCTTACCACAAGAAAATAATTTTTCAAATTGAAATCTAATTGAAATTTACACATGTGCCATCTTTTAGAGCAAAGGTGGACAAACTGCTGCTACAATTTTTTTTTTTAAACATCTTTAAAGGGTCGTTAAAAGAAACTAAGAAGAATGTGCCACTGAGACTATAGGTTTGTAGCTTGTAAAGCCTAAAACATTTACTATCTGGCCCTTTATAGAAAACGTTTGCTGACTCCCAGAGTTTCTCTTGATATCCAAAAACAGTGTGAAGCAGTTTTACCTTATCACCTTCTCTCCCAAGGTTACAGGAAATTTCTGACTTATTTATTGCCACATTTTACCATCTCATCGATCTCTTCCATTCAGTTTCTAGTCTAGCCATGAACAGTTTAAAGGGGTTCTGTTCTACCTCCTGAAGTCACCTTTCGTTTCTTTCCCAGCGAATAAACTAACTTCCTTCTGTGAGACCAGCTTCTTGCTCCCTCCCCTCCTGCCTCTAGTTAATGTCCCTTTGGCTTTGGTGGACACTTTGGAAAGCGAGAGCTCCTTGCTCATTTTCACAGAATCTTAGAAAAATGCCGAGGTAATTTGAAGACGGAGCAGATGTTAAATATAGGGAGATTTTTGTGGAGAACTAAAACCATGGAGACACTTAAAATCCCCCTGCAAATGAAGACTAACTCTGTTTCACCCACAAGGTGATTTATTTCCTTAGCTCTTTGGAAGAAGGCAGGATCAGTTTACTAGGGCTCAGCTTACTCAGCAGAAGGGCTAATCTCCTCTGTTAAAATGTATTTTCTGCCGAATTTAATCTACTCTCATTGGTTTTCCTTGTGCTCTACCTTCATAGTTAAAGGGTGGGCCACACCTAAAGCATGTTGCCAGACTCAAACAAAGAACATCAGCAGCTACTCCTAACACAAATACTTACTGAAAAACTATTACCTACCTACCATGTGTTTGGTGCCATGTGGGTACAAAGAAGTCTAAACTTGGTATTCAGCCTCCAAAACCTCCAGTGTAGCTGGAGAGACAAAACGCTAAAATAACAATGCAAGGGGTTCTCTGATACGATTCAGATGAGTGAATAGCCACAATTTTAAATAGTCTCTCCTTGATTGTCCCAGAGCACACATGTATTTGCCAAATTGTCATTTGATCCTGAATATATAGTTGCTGTAACCATGCTCATTGTAATAGGGAAGAGAAGGGAGAGAGCGGAATGAACTTCGATTGGCAAAGAAGGTACACAGTGTGTGTTCAATGAAGAGTCAATGTAGGTAGAGAAGCTAGTAGAGGGTATTCCAAGGTCATGGAATAATAGCATTAGCAAGGGTTTACAATCTGAAAATCTCTGCTTTTTCAGTACAAGTGAGTAGACAGTTTGTGTAGAGGCTAGGAAAGGGTTAGTTCAGCTATGTAAGGTAGGACCAGAATTTTGAGGAACTTGAGTGCTAACTAGAACAGTTGGGAATTGTTCTTTTGGAGGTTTGAGGGACTGATGAAAGTGGTGTTTTGTGAAGAGTAACCTGGGGTATACAGAATGGTTTGAAGGGTGTACCAACTGGAGGCCAGGAAAACTTTACAAAGCATTAAGACCAAAGAAGGCCAAAACCAAGAGTATACAACCTCTTCCTCATTCTGTCCAGTTCTCCTTGATGCATAAATGCTATCTAGGGGAGGGAAACAAGACTGTCAGGCCCCAAGTTGGACTTTCTAGGGTCTCTTATCACTCTCCGAAGAATACCTTAACCACTGCATATGTCACACTTCACAACCAAAGTCCACACGCCTATCCTAGGTCAAGAGCAGCTAAATTGAGCTGGGAGAGCTAAGGCCAGCTGGTGGCCAAGACCATGAAAGTGTTTCAAGGATACCTGGAAGTTTCTACCCCTTTAAAAAAGTTTCACCCACCTGCTGTTGAAGATTCAGAAACCAAAGACTTATGACCTCACAGAACAAGGAAACGTTGACTGATGATTCTGAAATCACTACCACCTGCCACATTTCTTATACGATCCACATATCAAACTTGCCTCCTGAAATCCCCTTACTGCTACATAGGCATCTTAAAATGAGCATGTATGAAACCAAACATCTTTTGCCTCCAGTCCTACCCGTCATTCTCATCTGCCTCCATGAGTGACACCACTATCTACCTCATTGTCTAGTTACCCAGGCCAGAATCACAGGAGACATACAAAAATTTTAAAAAATATGACAGAGTACAGGATTCCTGCCCCAAAGGATTAATCCACTGCTTGCCAGTCCATCATTAGAGCTATTTTTCTTTTGGTTTTGATAGGCCCTTTAAGAATAAAATACTTCTGTGAGGGGTCACACCTTAAGCTGACCCCTTGCTATCAGTTTTTACCTTAGCAGGCAAAATTACCACAGCAAAAGCAAGAATGTGGCAAGGACACAAGTCAGGAGTAGGCAGAGGGGAGAAGCTGGAATGTTATGGAAAATGGGGTTTCTAAGCATGAATACTGGAGTAAAATAAAGACAAATACTGCCTACTTCATCAATTTGCCAAGGGCTTACTATGGGGGCACCAAGTTTCAAGAGATAAGGCCTGGGCTCCATTACTGAGATTGACATTTAATTGGCCTTGGATATGCACTCTCCCCTCCCCACACCATAAACCCTGAGGTGAAGGCCTCATATTGTCACATAAAATGAACTGTGTATTTTATTAAATTTTAGGAATGAAACAGTGCCACATTGTGGTCCCTGCATAGTGTTTCATAAAATGTGTGAAGAGCTCCTCATTTTAGAGCACGAGAAATGTCATCGGGAAGATGGATATAGCAAGAAAGATACATGCAGGAAACGAAATGAAAGGTGTCCTAAATCCTTCCCCACTCTTCTCTCATGGCCACCCCAGGGAGAGGGAGCTGTGTGAGTAACCGCCTCCCTGGATAAATGGAATAATCTGAAATGCCAGGAGAAACCTGGTCTTTAGAGTATTAAGTACTCTACATGCATGAGCAAATAAGACAAAAAACATGTGTTTGCCAGGTTACCGGTAAGGGAAAGGCATCTCTGGGGCCCTGAAAATAGCCTAAACCATCACAGGAACCTGAAGTCTGCTTTTAAAGGAAGAGTAGGAACTCTCTTATCTTTGTATTTCCCTGGACCCTAGCACAGTGCCTGGCACATGGTTCTTATTCACTAAATGTCTCATCCATGCCCAAATAAAGGTGTGTATTAGTTTCCTAGGGCTGCTGTAACAAAGTGCCACAAATTGAATGGCTTCAAAGAACACAATTTTATTTTCTCACAGTTCTGGAGGCCAGAAGTCCAAAATCAAGGTGTTAAAGGGTCCCGCTCCCTCTGAAGGTGTGAGGAGAACCCCAGGCGTCACTTGACTTCTGGCAGCATAATAACTCTAATCTCTGCCTCTGTCTTCACATGACCATCTTTCTTCCATGTGTCTCTGTATCTCCACATAGTGCTTTCCTCTCAATGTGTCTGTCCCTTTTCCTCATATAAGAACACCAGTTGGGGGTGCCTGGGTGGCTCGGTCACTCAAGCATCTGACTCTGGATTTCAGCTCAGTTCATGATCTCAGTGTTGTGAGATGGAGCCCCAGTGGGGCTCTGAGCTCAGTGCAGAGTCTGCTTGTCCCTTTCCCTCTGTTTCTCCCCTCACTAGCTTTCTCTCTCTCAAATAAATAAATAAATAAAATCTTTAAGAACACCAGTCATATTGGATTAGGGTGCACCCTAACGACCTTATCTTAACTTGATTGCATCTGCAAAGACCCTCTTTCTTTCTTTCTTTCTTTCTTTCTTTCTTTCTTTCTTTCTTTCTTTCTTTCTTTTTTCTTATTTTTTTAAGATTTTTATTTATTTAAATAATCTCTACACCAAGTCTGGGGCTGGAATTCACAACCCTGAGATCAAGAGTCACATATGAGCCAGCCAGGTACCCCTGCAAAGACCCTATTTCTAATGGTCACATTCACAAGTACTGTGGGCTGGGACTTCAACATGTCTTTCTGGGGTCATAGTTCAACCTACAACAAGGCCAAATGAGCCCAGGTTCCTAATAGCATTTCCTGGTTATTAAGTTTGGAGAACATAATCTTTCTCCAAACCTAGCTCTAGGCTTGATTTCTACCATGGTCAAGCTCTCACTCTCTCTCTCAAATGTTCTTTTTCAGGGAAAAAATATATGTATAATCTTTTTTGAATGGCCATGCTTTTAATATCTTAATTTACTTGGACAAATGGTATGCTCATCCCCTTTGTGTTAGGTTTGCTTACTTTCTTTTTTAAAGTGCTCTTTGTTCAAATTCTTTCAGTGTGACAATGTGTTTATTTTCTCTAGTTTGCAAATATTGGAGGTAGGGAAAGGAGGGCTCTTGAGGAAGCAGGAAGGACTGAAATACTGATGAAGCAAATGGAAAATGTTTCAGTCCTACCCTGGCTATAGAGGATCTTATTGTGCCAATTGACAAAGCTTGGGTAAAATATTGTATCAATGTTAATATCACTGAAGTTGTTAAGTGGACTGTGGTATGTCAGACAATAACCTTATACCTAGGAAATGTACACCAAAGCATTAGGGGCAAAAGGTCATGATGCATGCAACTTACCCTTGAATGATTCAGGAACAGAGATAGGTTGGATACATAGATAAAAGCAAATGGGGCAAAATGCTAATAATAGTTGAATCTGCATAAAGGGTATGTGGGTGTCCTTTGTGCCATTTTATTCCTGCAACTTTTCTAAGTTAGAAATTTTAAAAAAGATTTTATTTGTTTATTTGAGAGAGAAAGAGTGTGTGTGAGAGAGCGAGCTCATGAGCTGGGGGGAGGGGCAAAGGGAGAGGGAGAAACAGACTCCCTGCTGAGCAGGGAGCCTGAAGCCCTGCTCCACCCCAGGATCATGACCTGAGCCAAAGGCAGATGCTTAACCTATTTATCGACCCAGGTGCCCCAATTAGAAATTATTACCAAATAAAGAGCAATTAAAAAATGTATGCTGTGGGGCGCCTGGGTGGCTCAGTCGTTAAGCGTCTGCCTTCAGCTCAGGGCATGATCCCGGTGTTCTGGGATGGAGCCCTGCATCAGGCTCCTCCGGTGGGAGCCTGCTTCTTCTTCTCCCACTCCCCCTACTTGTGTTCCCTCTCTCGCTGGCTGTCTCTCTCTGTCAAATAAATAAATAAAATCTAAAAAAAAAATGTATGGAACATTAATTGGGAAATTGGATGTTTCCCCTTTGTTAAATTTTTTGCATTTAAGCTAAATAAGCAAATAACTTATTATTATTATTATTCAAATATGCTAACATTTATTGAGTGCCTACTATGTGCTAGGGATAATTACACATATATTCTTTTTTTTTAATCCCCCAAACACTATGCTATTTGTTACTAATCTTCTTTCACGGGTGAAGAAACTGAGGTCCACAGAGGTTCAGCGTTTAACTTAAAATCACAGGACAATTATGTGACAGAGCTGGCCCCAGGTCT
>NW_024423319.1:35952946-36014538 GCF_017311325.1 Ursus maritimus | reverse complement strand
TCTTTCTTTCTTTCTTTCTTTCTTTCTTTCTTTCTTTCTTTCTTTCTTTTTTCTTATTTTTTTAAGATTTTTATTTATTTAAATAATCTCTACACCAAGTCTGGGGCTGGAATTCACAACCCTGAGATCAAGAGTCACATATGAGCCAGCCAGGTACCCCTGCAAAGACCCTATTTCTAATGGTCACATTCACAAGTACTGTGGGCTGGGACTTCAACATGTCTTTCTGGGGTCATAGTTCAACCTACAACAAGGCCAAATGAGCCCAGGTTCCTAATAGCATTTCCTGGTTATTAAGTTTGGAGAACATAATCTTTCTCCAAACCTAGCTCTAGGCTTGATTTCTACCATGGTCAAGCTCTCACTCTCTCTCTCAAATGTTCTTTTTCAGGGAAAAAATATATGTATAATCTTTTTTGAATGGCCATGCTTTTAATATCTTAATTTACTTGGACAAATGGTATGCTCATCCCCTTTGTGTTAGGTTTGCTTACTTTCTTTTTTAAAGTGCTCTTTGTTCAAATTCTTTCAGTGTGACAATGTGTTTATTTTCTCTAGTTTGCAAATATTGGAGGTAGGGAAAGGAGGGCTCTTGAGGAAGCAGGAAGGACTGAAATACTGATGAAGCAAATGGAAAATGTTTCAGTCCTACCCTGGCTATAGAGGATCTTATTGTGCCAATTGACAAAGCTTGGGTAAAATATTGTATCAATGTTAATATCACTGAAGTTGTTAAGTGGACTGTGGTATGTCAGACAATAACCTTATACCTAGGAAATGTACACCAAAGCATTAGGGGCAAAAGGTCATGATGCATGCAACTTACCCTTGAATGATTCAGGAACAGAGATAGGTTGGATACATAGATAAAAGCAAATGGGGCAAAATGCTAATAATAGTTGAATCTGCATAAAGGGTATGTGGGTGTCCTTTGTGCCATTTTATTCCTGCAACTTTTCTAAGTTAGAAATTTTAAAAAAGATTTTATTTGTTTATTTGAGAGAGAAAGAGTGTGTGTGAGAGAGCGAGCTCATGAGCTGGGGGGAGGGGCAAAGGGAGAGGGAGAAACAGACTCCCTGCTGAGCAGGGAGCCTGAAGCCCTGCTCCACCCCAGGATCATGACCTGAGCCAAAGGCAGATGCTTAACCTATTTATCGACCCAGGTGCCCCAATTAGAAATTATTACCAAATAAAGAGCAATTAAAAAATGTATGCTGTGGGGCGCCTGGGTGGCTCAGTCGTTAAGCGTCTGCCTTCAGCTCAGGGCATGATCCCGGTGTTCTGGGATGGAGCCCTGCATCAGGCTCCTCCGGTGGGAGCCTGCTTCTTCTTCTCCCACTCCCCCTACTTGTGTTCCCTCTCTCGCTGGCTGTCTCTCTCTGTCAAATAAATAAATAAAATCTAAAAAAAAAATGTATGGAACATTAATTGGGAAATTGGATGTTTCCCCTTTGTTAAATTTTTTGCATTTAAGCTAAATAAGCAAATAACTTATTATTATTATTATTCAAATATGCTAACATTTATTGAGTGCCTACTATGTGCTAGGGATAATTACACATATATTCTTTTTTTTTAATCCCCCAAACACTATGCTATTTGTTACTAATCTTCTTTCACGGGTGAAGAAACTGAGGTCCACAGAGGTTCAGCGTTTAACTTAAAATCACAGGACAATTATGTGACAGAGCTGGCCCCAGGTCTAGTGCTTTTTACACTACACCACAACTACCTCCAATTACAAATGGCCCATTTCAACATTTCTGAACGTAGAAATCTTTAACTATTTTCAGCCTGACTTTCTAACCCAGTGGTCAGGAGGTCAGTGGGAGGGTTTTCTCCCTTCTCTGGCTCCATAGGGATTATAGCCTTGGACCCTGAGGAGCCAAAAAGGGAGGACCAGCCTAAAGAAACAATGTTTCTGTCCTTGTTTGATAAATGGAATTAGCATTCCCACACGAACAGGAAATGTTGAATTGTTAATAGCCTCCCTTGGGTTTATTATATACAGTATATCTACATGCCTTAGCTATACCCAGGAGGTATTCAAGATAAGCAGTCCCATCTGAAAGTGATGTTGTCCTGTTTTTTGTCAGTCTGTCTACTGACAAGAGTAAAGATTAAGCATACTGCTTAATTTTATAATATTACAACATGGCACAAACACATAAAGTTAGTTACATGTTGATTGAAACATTTTTTATGATACGTTGGACACAAACCAGCCAGCTTATTTATTGAATGGCTATAATGTACATAGCACTGGACTGAGTACTGCGGGATGAAAGGTAGAAATAAACTATGTCCCCAGGATTTAGAAACTAATTAGGAAAATGAAACATAAAAGCAGAGAATGTTAACCAGTACAAGGTGATATGGGCCAAACATGCTAGAGGTGCCCGGGGGGTAGATAATCACTGTGGTCTGGATTCCTTAGGGAAAGCTTCTTCTTGGATGGACTGGACCTTGAGGAGGAGTGAGATTTGGTTAGGCAGAGAAGAGGTGTTCGGCAGATGGTCATGGAGGTGGGAAGGCATAGGTTTCATGAGATTGAATTGAGTCAGATTGGGAGGAGCCTTGATGTTGGTCAGTGGAGGCTGATTAAAGATGTTGAGCCAGTAAAGCTACATGATGAAAGCAGTGTTGGTAAAAGTCTTGGCAGTAGTGAGTGGAATGAAATAAGCATTGATTCACACACAGCCTTGGATGCACATTAACATCAACTGGGGGCTTTACAAAAACACAGATACCAGGGTCCTAACCCTAGAGATTCTGAATTAATGCTGTTAGATGTAACCTGGGCCTTAGGATTTTAAAAAGATCCCCAGGTATTACTAATGTGCAGCAAAGTTTGAGAACCTCTGCGGTGGAGGAAGGAGAGATACTAGCATGGAAACCGCTGGGAAGCAATTATGGCGCAAGCTTAAAACCATGAGTCCTGGGACTGCTGGAGTGGTTGGCAAAGGGAATAGAGAGGAAGATTTGGATAGGGGTGATGTTTCACAGGAAGAACTGACTGAGCCTCTGGATAGGCTGAAGACAGAGACTGAGAGGGAAGATTTAAAGATGTCCACATGATTTCTGGGCTCAATGTCTTGTTCATGGTAGGCACCCAGTTAATAGTTGTTGAAATAAGCTGAACTTATTGAACTTATTGGAGACTCATGCTCCGTTAGCAGGAATCTGTATGTCACGGGGGAAAAGTCAGTTTGTGAGGAAGAGGGGGATTTTGTTCCCAGGCCAAGTTATGAGATGACAGCGAGTTATCCAGGTCATCAGTCCCTTTTGAGAGGTAGCATTGGAATCCTGAGGCAAAATCAGAGCTGGATACCACCAGCAAGAAATCATCTTCATGGCTGATAGTTGAAATCCTGACACTGGTTGATATCACCTAGGGAAAAGAATATAGTAAGAAAAGAAGCAGATTGAAGAGAAAACCTTATGGAAGGCAGACTTATTATGTTTTTGTTGTTTTTAACCAATCAGAGGGTCCTGTGCATGTTGGTAAGCGAAGAAGATCAAGGTAAAATATCTACCAGGAGGGACTCCTGGGTGTCTCAGTCGGTTAAGCGTCTGCCTTCTGCTCAGGTCATGATCCTGGAGTCCCAGGATCAAGCCTGCCTCTCCCTCTGACCCTCCCCCATCTCATGCTCTCTCTGTCTCTCAAATAAATAAATAAAATCTTTAAAAAAATATCTACCAGAAGCAGAAAGAGAAGAGATGCCCAGCATTGTATAACCAACCTAAGAAGTAGAAGTCAAGGTCCCTCTCTTCAGATAGATAATAATCCAGTTATGTAGACAAGTCATGGTACTGGCTGTATTAGTCAGTAGAGCTGTCCATGCTAAAAGTGACACTCAGTACTAAAAGTGTTCATATGAAAGGCAGGAAGGTTGAGCTTGGACAATGATTGGATACACAACTTGTGTTGAAGTTGGAGGGGTGAAAACATGAATTCAGAGATAGACAAAAGCAGAGGTAGAGAGGACAAGTTTACCCCTCTGAAAAAGCAGGGCCCAAGGCCCCTATCTTCTCTGTCACCTTCCCTAAACACTTCAGCCCATTGCCTACTCCTCCCCTCCATATGACCTACCCTTAATATATGGCTTCTTTTGAACCCAGCCTTGCCCTAAATCAGCAGACAAGCAGATCAATCCCCTTAATTTACCTTAGCCTAAGATGTCCCTGGCGGAACATTTTAAAAAAGACTGCACGTCTAGTAGATGGTTCCTTTAAGTGAGTATGAATCAGATGGTTAAAACAGGACAAAATCAGGTGATTTTAGTACATCTCAGAAAGATCTGAGAGTTTTTCCTTAGGGTTCATTCACTGAAGTGTTTAATGAATGAATGTGTTCTACGTGTTCAGAACCGTGTGTCAAGATGAGATGTGGGAGGGTAGCCCAGACAATTCCTCAACTTCACAGGACATGCTTGACTGTGCCTCTCAGAAGATTTTCAAGTTGCCAACCTCTGGTGTAGGCACAACCTGAGACACTCCACAGGTTACTGAATCAGCTCATTATTTGTTTTGTGCCCTACCATTTGTTTGACGTTATGTAGACACAAGGCTCTATTGAATGAGGAGAGTGTGTTCCCTGGTAGGGTCATAACTGGGGCCTTGGGATTGCAATCCAAACAACCTGTCACACATTTCAGTCACACATAGCAGCAATATAATTCTGTTGCTTTGGAAATAGTTAAAAGCTAGTTTTACAATAAGAAGACAAGCTCTTGAAAACAGGGAGGGGTGGGGTTGGGGTGTGATTGACAGACTGTCATTAGTATTTGACAGATATCCATGATTGTTTTTTCTAACAGGAAAATGGTGATTCTTAAAAGCAGTTTTAGATTCCTGCTTCTTTTTTTTTTTTAAAGAAGAAAGCCTCTTTCTTCAACTTTTCTGTGTAGTGTCAGTAAATGAACTGTTTCCTCTCAAATCACGCATATTGCCTTGCAGCCTTCAACTGCATAGTAATATATCACAAACATTTGGATGTGGGAATGAGAATGGCCAGAAATAACCATTTAGGTCATGTGGGCTTGCAAATGCATCTGTTTACGCACAGAGGGTCCCTACAGAAGACTGTTTTATTTCAGGGAATATTTTACCCTGATGACAAACTGTAAGTCAGTGAGTCATTTTCATGACCTGACATTTTGCTGTAAAAGTGCTTGAAAGAGGGTGCGTCACTTCTGCAGACTGCTTGTGTCCTGAAGCAAAGTTGCAGGCATCTTGTATGATACTCAGAAGGTATATTGGATGGTAGACTTTTGTGAGATGGGGTTAAAATGGAAACTTGCACTTGTCAACTTTATTCCGATTACCTTGTTATGCAATACTATACGAGTTGCAATAATGTATAATTCAAGAACTACAGAATAGAATTGGTATATAATCTAGTCATAATACCTGTAATGTGACCGTTAAATATAGCCATCATCACTTTCTCCTGATTAAAACCCTCCATTTTCATGTATCTCTAGATTTCCATTGATATACTCACAGTACTTTCTAAAAGAATTCCGGAAGTCACCAAGTTAAGTTCCAAAGGTTTGTTTTTTTGAACTCAGAAACAATTTTCCCATATAAACAATGTTATAAATTATGGGCATACTCCCAAACCAGTTCACCCAAAGCTACTTAACCCATCATATGCTTGAAGTAAAGTAGTGTGTACATCATATATAACAGCATTTCTCTGAAACGCAGAGTTCAGCTCCAACGTGGGAAAACCAGAATAAATTTCCCTTTCCTTCGGGGAGTCCCCTCCAGTGCTGCTCCCTACCCCAACTCTGAATCCTTTATTAGTCAGGCAGTGTGAAAGGGAAACCTTTTGTGTTCCAAGCCTGATGCAATTTCTTTAGGGGCAGAAAAGAAGAAAGAAGGCAGAGACTTTTAGGCGTTTGAGGTTGGCCACTCTTTTTCTTTTCCATCACTGGGTATTGGTCTACCTGCTGCCCTGACGACATAGAGTCTCTTTAAGGATTGTGTTTTTGGATTTTTATTGATAGTAGTGGTGGAAACCGGGTAAAAATGAACAGATCTGTGCTTCCACTTCTCTATATTTATTCCCTCACCTGACAATGCATTAATCAATTCCTATGTAGCAAGCGCTGAGCTCTAAACTCTGGGGATACAAACATGAATGAACCCTTGAGGTCCTCCCAATCTAGTGACAGGCACAGACATATAAACAAACCATTGTGATGCAGCCCACTACCTGCAGTGAAAAAGCGCTGTATTAGGTAGAGCGGGGGCACAAAAAAGGTAGTGTTCTGCTTGCCCTAAAGGCGTGGGGGTGTCAAAGAAGGCTCCACGGAGCAGACACCAAACCTTGCCTTGAAGGATGAGGTGCTTGTCAGGCAGATAAGGGATCTGAAAAGGCATTTTATTTTATTTTATTTTATTTTAAAGATTTTATTTATTTGAGATAGAGCGAGAGAGAGGGAGAGCATGAGTGGGGTGGGGGAGAGAGAGAAGCAGACTCCCTGGTGAGCAGGGAGCCCAACGTGGGGCTCGATCCCAGGACCCTGAGATCATGACCTGAGTGGAAGGCAGACACTCAACCGACTGAGCCACCCAGGTGCCCCTGAAAAGGCATTTTAGGCAAAGACAAGAAGTCGTGAAATACCGCATTTGGAAAAATAAGAGCAATTTGGTATGGTTTGACCAGAGATACAAAATAGGGCAGTGTTAGGAGATGAGGCTAGGTAGAGGCTTTACGGTAAGAGCCTTGCATGTCAGCATGAAGACTGCATTTTATTTCATATTGGTTAATAGGGAGGATTGTGGTCAGACTCACCATTCTAGTGGCAGTATGGAAAATTGGTTGAATGGGAGACTAAAGGGAGGCAGAGATCTTTTAAGAAGGAGAAGAGGGAGAGGGAGAGGGAGAAACATGTTGCTTAGTTTTACTTTTAATTTTAATTTAAACAATTAAATTGTGTAAAATGCACCTAACACAAAATTTACTATCTTAACCGTTTTTTAAGTATACAGTTCAGTGACATTAAGTACATTCACATTGTTATACAACTGTCAAGACCATCGATCTCCAGAAATTTTTCATCTTCCCCATTCCCCCCTCCCCCACAGTCCCTGGCCACCACCATTCTTTCTCTCTCTCTGAATTTGACTACTCTAGGTACCTCATATCAGTGCAATCGTACAGTACTTGTCTTCTGGTGACTAGCTTCTGTAGTTATTTTAATTTTTAAAGTAAGGGTGATTCATGTTTGTGCTTTAAAAAATTCCAAATAATACCAAAATGTGCACAAATGAAAAGTAAAAGCATTGAATGGATGGTACAGATTTTGTCAAAAAGATTTTCAAGACCCATTTGGGAACTAACATTCGCTGAGTGAATGCCATAGGACACTGTGTTGAATGCTTTACATATGTAATTTAATTTAGCTCTTAAGACATGTGATTTTATTTACTCATCATAGTCAATCATTTAATCATCTATAGTCACCAGGGAGAGGGGGATGACAAGAACTAGGCAAACAGGGTTAATGTCATAATGGCTGAGATGTGGAAAAACGCTTCCATGCCAGTGAGAAAACTGCAATATACTCCTGGAACCAAGAAAGCCCAGGGGGCTTCAATGCTTCTTCAACAGAGCAGAGCAAGGCAGGGGGAGGGTATATAGCCCAGAGGGGCCTGGAGCTCATAAGACCCTCCTCAGACACACTGACTTCTGAGTTTGAAAGACTTGTCAGACATACTGCTTGGTGGGGATGGTGTTCCTATTGCGCTTTCTTTGGGTTGGCTAGAGAACTTTTAGATTGGCTGCCAGAAACTTCTGCCACCACCTTGATCCTCTAGTGTAGATACAGTGGATATATGTCATACATATTATTGCAACACTAGCCTAGACTAGTATTCCTTAAACTGTATTTCATGGAAACATACTAGTTTTCTATAAGATGGTGGTATGTAGTCATCAAAAAGAAACAAACAAGCAAACCCCTGGTCAAATACATTTGGAACACTGTTCATACTAGATGCCTCTCCTAAACATTCATAGCATATATGTGCTTATTAAAACCTCTAAAATGTCCCTTAGTGAATAATAAACCTGTTGAAAATGTAAACACTATTTTCCAAATATTTTGACTCTATACTTTTCTTTTCTTTTACTTTATTTTTACTTTTCTCCCTAGAAACATCAATATGTATGTGGTAGGACCCTAGTGTTCTATAGAGCCCAGAAGCACAGTGAGTATGTAGCAACCATCCGGGAATTGACAAAGGCCGCCCCGAGGAAGCATCCCAGATATGTAGGAATCAGAACTGGGCTTAATAAGCAAGACGCCAAAGCGGTATCTTCAGCTTCAAATGTGATTAGACTATCACCAAAATGCCTGGGGTGGTGATTTCTGCCAAGAGGTTTAACTAAGTTATAAATCCATAAGTTCAAAGGTTTTAAAAACTGCTTACAAAGAGCTAGCCTAACCACATCCCATTCCCCACTCCAGTTTTATAACTATCATTGAGGCTTCAGTGCCTTCACTGTCCAGGGGTAAGGACTGAAACCTCTTATCCGTGACTTCTTAGGCTACATTTTCTTTTGCCTAGGTTTCTGGAAGACATACAACTTGATATGAATTTGGAAGGAGGAGAAGGAGAAATCTACTTTCCAACTGAATATAGACAATGTGAATACCAGATAGCTTTCCTCTGTGTAACAACCCTGAAGTCTCCCAAAGATTTATGAACATGATATTTCATTATGCACTAGAACAGCGTGGGATTTCAGTCTACTTTAGCAATAATGTGAAGTACGGCAATAATGTGATGTACTCTAACGTCCTTGCTTGAGTGAATAGAACACCTCATTCTGGACAGATCTAGTGGCATCATTAATTCTATGAAAAACTGCAGAAATGTCAAGCCAACTTTCTAAACATCAGATTTCTCATCCTATAAGGGATAAAGATGCTAACTACCAAAGTCTACACCATGTTGTAAACATCAAAAATAGACCATAAATTATCTGGTCGTTCTAGGTTTCATGGGATATCACCAGCATTCTGTGGGATATAGCATAATGGTAAGAACACACACCCTAGAGTCAGATCTACTGGATTTAAATTCCAACTCTGCAGATGAACATTTCTGTTATCTTTGCTAATTGTTTAAATTAGGGTAGCAATACCTATTACATAGGGTTACCATCACGTATTGTATATATTGTATGGGCATAATGCCATGCCCATAGTAAGAGTAGTAATAAGACCATTGGCTGAATACCTAATACGTGCTCATTGTGCTAAAAATTTTATATGCATTATATAATTTAGTATATCTAACACTATTTTGTGCATGGACTTTCATAATGTGATCATGGGTGTGTCACAACTTTGGAGTTATGATGCCATCCATTGTTTTGAAACTGGATTCTCTCAAAAATAAACCCAAATATATGCATCTTTGGGCAAACATCCTGCTCCCTATCTTTCCTTGACCATTACATCTCCAATTATGGCCCAGATTCATTTCCTGATCTGTAGGGTTCATCTTTGGCACCTTACTCATTATGACATTACACTTCTCTTCCATACATCATCTCCAGATTTTTGAGCAATGACTCCATTTCTATACCCATTATAGCAAAATATGCAGGCTGTCTTACAGTCCTCACTAGACTTCTTACAAGATTACATCTCTTACAGATTACATATCTATTGAGAATTCTCCATTCTATACCAAATGTGGCTTCACCTTTGTATCTTTCAATTCCAACCATGCCCACTGCTATCTTAATTAGACAGTACTGCCTAATAAAGATTCTAGCAACACAAATATTCTTCAGCTAGCAACATCCCAGAACAAATTTAGTTCCAATCTGTGTCAAACCCTTGGATAATATCTGAATAGAAGTCCACGTCTGGACTTTTCTCAGAAAATTAGATTATAGGTGCTTGGACCCTGTGCTGGTTATATCTTGGGTTTTCTGTCTAGCATCCCACTTCCTTTGGGGAAATGCTTCTTCTGCCCAATCAAGTGATTCTGGTTAGGCAGCTGCTAATCATAGTGCCCTATCTCACTGGTCACAGAGGTGGGCTTCTGACCCAGGCCCCTCCAAACATAAAACTTCATTCCTCTAACCACACTGATTGTTCTGGGTTGAGCATGTGACCAAGCTTAGCCAATTTGAGTCCTTCCTTGAGGTTTTCAATTTTGAGCTAGAGAAACATGGCCTTGCTCTCTATGACATAAGTCTAGAAGAAGTCATCATCCCTGCCATAAGGAAAAACCTAACTTATTAGAAGAGAATGAGGCCAAAAAACAAAGGAAAGCAAAGGCAAACGATTGACAGAGATATTCCTGATGGTATTGCTTGAGTGTCTGGTCCAGATATTTCAGATATACCTTAGATTTCCCAGTTATATGAGCCAATAATTTTCTTTTCAAGTGACTTCAATTTGGGATTATGTCATTTGCAAATGTACTTTGCCATAACTGCCATTGTCAATCTGGTTGCCTGGCTCTCTTCATATTTCAGATACATTCCGTGTTCCAGCAACTCCTTCTCTTTTTGTGTAAACAGGACCTCACTCCATATCTGGCTCTTTGTGGCCCACTACCACTGAGCATAATCCAGCAATATTAGACTCTAACTTGAAATGGAGCAGACATTTTGCAAGTAGCCATCCAATCAAGAAATTGGTCTTCAACATCAGGGTGGTATGAAGTAAGAGCAGAGAGGGTTTACAATTAAACAGTGAGGCATCCTAATAGGGAACATATTACAGAGCAAGACAATACTCAGAGCATGAAATAAGAAGTTAAGGTTGAGAAGAATGTGATTTTTGGTTTTTAGTGTCCTCTAGTTATCCTAGTTCTCTCAAGTCAACTATTTACGTAGTTATTGCCAGAAATATCTAGTAACCCACTCTTATTCAAATAAGAAATGGAACATTAGTATTGAGAGGAATGTATGTTTCTGATTCTCTTGGCTTTATTCCAGTTATTCTAGTTGTCTGTAGTATGTAGCTGTTAGTTATCTTGTTACTAGTTAACTAATTATACTATTTTTCTCTTTTTTCTCTAGTTTTCTGTGGTTCTCACTTGCTATTCTAACAAAAAATAAGAAGTTAGTTTTGGAAAGAATGAGTTTTTTAGCTTCTTGGTTTATTCTGCTTATTCTGGTTATTTTCACGTAAGTGGTTGTGTAGTCAACACTAGTTACATCTGGTTATCAATAGTTACTCAAGCAAGAAATGAGAATTTAGAGTTGAAAGTATCATTCTAAGCCTCTTGGCTTACTCAAGTTATTTATTATCTAGTTCTTAGTTAGCTAGTTACTAGTTAACTTTCTCCTCCATTTTTTCCAGTTTTCTATAGTTCTTACTTATTCTAACAAGAAATACAAGGTTAGATTTGAGAGGATTTTTTTTTTTTACTTTCTTGGCTTCCTCTAGTTGCCACTAGTTACATCTACTTATCAATAGTTGTTCACCAAGGCTGTTTCTTTCTCTTAGGGACACAGCTGAACTGCCTTTCCCCGTTCTCCTTTGTGTAAGTGGGGCCATCTGACTGGTTGTCCCCTGTGCAACGTGAGCAGAAGTAATGTGTCTCTTCTGGGCAGAGACAGGTAAGAATGGATGTGTTTTCTCCCACACTCTCTTTCCTTCCTCTCCATAATGATCTTAGAAACCGTGTGTTGAAGGTGGTGGTATTATTATAAGATTGAAGGTGCCTGGGTCCCTAAATGACTGGCCAGAGGTCCCTCCGCCTCCTTCTGATTACATTGGACTTTGACTTGAATGAGCAAAAAAACAAACAAAAAACAAAACACAAAACAAAACAAAACAAAAACAAAAAACAAAACAAAAAACCTTTACAGAGGTTTATCAGCCACTGGTATCTTGAGGTTTGTTATAGCGTGTAGCCTATCCTGACAAACATATCCTATTGTAGTATTTATCATACTCTATTGTAAACTGTCTGTCTTATTTCTCGTCTCCTCCATTAGACTGTGAGTTCCTTAAGGGCAGGGCCAGGGTCTATTTACGCGTCATTATATCCCTAGTGTTTAGTGCAGTGTTCAGCACACAGTAATTACAATAATGGATATTATTGTAAGAATACAGTAAACAAATGTGTATGCACTGACAGGATCCCCCTTATTGTCTCACTAATAAGGACCACTCTTCATTAAAGAGGAGATGCTAATGCTTTACTAGTGGAGACTCAGTGTCTGTTCCTTAAGTTTCGATTGAAGGTAGGTAGAACAGCTTTGTAATGAGTTTGATCTAAGTGATAAGGTTGAAAGATGAGCGGCTTACTCACAGTAGATGAGAGATTCTTTGTCTACACCGTTGAGTTATATTTTAAGTTGCTTATAAGCAGCCAACAGAATCTTTCTAAAAAGCTGAATTTCTCTTATGGAGTCCATAGATGTCAGTATAACATAAAACAAATGTACTGAAAACTGGCTTCATGGAATATACATAGCAAGGATATTTTGAAATTCATATATCCGAGGGTCTATGAAATGGCAATTTGATTAGTCATTCTGGATAAAAATCCAACCAAACAAACAAACACAATCAGCTAAACTAGTATTTGGCAATACACAATGAAAAAGAAATCTGGTTTTTTGAGTTTTTTACTTTCCCAGGTTGAGCAATCATATATAGAAATGAGCCTAGTGTTTTTTAAATGAGTGTTTATAATCATCAAGCAAACTTAACTAAAATCTCATCAATCTCTAGCACATGCTTTGAAATGCAACAGGAATTTTCTAAGCTGGTAGGAAAAAGAAACTTGCAGTGTTAGGCGGAAACATTTTTCGAGTCTTAGAAAAGGTCACTGAAAAGATTTCTGAGAAAATTCGAGAACAGTCAGGCCATGCTACTTCCTGAATCGGTTTGTCCAGTTGAAAAGGAAACTGAATCCAATAAAAAAAAAAAAAACCACACAAAAAAACCCCCACAAAAACTGGGGGTTATTTCAAGGTCTACTTCATGCCAAATAACCATTTTGCTTTTATTTTTCAACTCTCCTTTTGGCTTTGATGCAACCTGAGTATGTGCGGTATTCCAGAGGCACCGGGCACTCTGCTATAATTCAATACACTGGGTATACTTGTTTTTACTGTTCTACACATATCCTTAGAACAGATCCTCTAAGGAAAGTGCAGAGTGACAGGGAGCTATTGTGCCACATCTAAAATACAATGAAGATAAGGTTGCAATTTTCCAAATGAAAGTTTTTAGTTATAATTGCATCCGTGGCACATTTCTTAACCTACTTACACAGAAGACATTGCCAATTACTTCTGAGAGTCAAAAGGGGGCAATTAGGTCCATATTTGTACACTAATAAGCATTGCATTATTTAAACCTGTTTTTCTTTTTCAACTATGAAAATGAGAATTGAGCAGTGGCAATGGAAACATATAAAAGTAGCAATTACCTTCTTCAAAGTGCAGCTTTCCACATAAACACATTTCCGCTAGCAGGCTTAGTAGCTATTTTTCAACAATAAAATTCGGTGAATAAACTGCATTTTCTCCAAAGAAGTGGCCTTTAGAATACAGAATATCCAGTTCCCTTAACATCACTAAGGAAAGAAAAGTTTGCTACAAATGTTGCAAACTTCCCATTTCTTATTTTTGAAAGCCTGCCTTCATAGAGTATGCTAGAACCTCCATTTAATTTTTTTCCCCTTTTGGAAAAAAATTCAGCAGGAAGGGGAGCAGAAGGTTTTGCTGTGTTCTCGTTAATTGGTATTTGTTGTTTAACTCCAGAGAGATTGGGGAAACATGGCTATTTTAGGTCTTGGAAATTAATCCCAATAGATCTCATGGAATATCTGTCTTGAGATGTGTCTGTCACCATAAATGTTCAACAGCAGGCTAATGTTTGACATTTGTCAGGTGGGCCGGCTGATGGTTAGTAAAAATCAAGCCATAAGGAAATTACTCCCTGACTTCCTAGAGGGGTAGATTTCCATTTACCAAGTTTATCAGGAAATAAACAAGCATGAAATCCACCGAATCCACACCTTAATCAGGGTGTTTTGTGGGGCTTAGGTTACAGTGCACATTGATTATTTGGCACATAATGTTGAGCATTCGCTCATTATTGAACATTAGCGATCACATCTGCATCATGCCAGTTTCACTGAGCAGCCTGCATGTCTGCTGCTTCTGCACGTTTAACATACTGAAAACACTAGTGGAAATAAAGACGAGCGTGCCACACACCGCCGTGCAATTTTCCTCTCAATCAGGACTCTTAGGGGACAAAATTGTGAGTTCTTCAGGTACTTCCATTCCTCATTTATCTCACACAAAAGGCAACTGATTCTTATGCATACCAACTCCCAGTGCAACCTTGGGTAAGTCACTTAACCTTTTTTGTGCCTGAATTTCTTCATCTGTCAAGTGCCTGTCCTGCTGAGCACCTGTCCCACGGGGCTGGTGTGAATATTGAAGGAGAAAATGGTTGTAAAAGGGCTTTGTAAATTGTAAAGTGCTCTACAAGTGCAGTATTTCAATAATAATAGTAATAATGTGGTAAGAAATGGATGTGGCTTTGGTTTCTGCTGTTGCCTTTTTGCCTAAGAGAAGCTAGTCATTTGCCCTCTTGCCCTTTAAAAAAAATCAGAAATTCTGAATCCATCTCTCTGCCTACTCTGTTTATGAGGTTGTTCCAGGGCGAATTGCCGGTTAGCAAATTGTACAAGCTGCAACTCTGGTTCAAATCAGAAATAAGTCGGAAGGTATGCTCCGTGGCATTCGAAGTCTGGTAAAAGTTATTTCTACACAGGACAGGATAAAATGGTCAGAGCAGAACAACGCACGCAGACTCTTCTTGATCGTGCCTTAGAAGCAGGACAGCCAAAGGAACAATCACGTTTTGAATCTAATAAGTAGTGTGAGTGAATGAAAAAGGGTTATTTGCCATTTTTGCTTTTCCCCACGAAATAATCCTAGATCCTTATCATTTCCATAGTGAAATCCAGACTTTGTGTAGAAATTCTTTTAATCAATGGGAGAATGAAAGCTATATAATATGTTATATGAAAAGATGAAAAGGCTTTTTGTAAGCCGTGAAATCTCAACGTGCAGTGTATTGTTAGGTCTGCATGAAAATATCCCTTTGGACAACCCATCTCACTGCTGATGCAAGTGCTGTGATTTCCCAGGTTCCCTGCGAGCCTGCTGCCTTCAGAAATGTGTCTGTCCACTAGTTGACTGCATTCGAATGTTCCCTTTTAGTTGGAGCTTCATTCCAGTACCTTCAGAATTTTACTCTTCTCCTAATTTTTCTTCTCAATGTATTGCAAGCGCTTGTGTATTCTTTAAAATTTTTAGAAAATGGGATCTGTTGTTTACAACTGAAAGTCAAACAAAATTTAGACGACCTCGTGACAGATGAAGAGAAGTAAACCTCTAGGTTCATCCTGGGGGACTAAGAGAAGGGTCCTCAAATCCTTTTGTGAGAGCAGGGGTGGGTCACGAAAAAGCATGCCAGGACAGAGAGCCTGAGCTTATTCGGTGTCCCCATGGAAGGGGGAAAAGTTAGAGGCCAAAGAGGCCTCACCTACTTAAGCATTTTTCCCTTGTAGACACAGTCGAAAGAGACATTTTATGACTGCAGTGACCTTGGAAAGAGAGGATTGCATAATTTCACACACCTGTTACAGTGGCAGTCTTTAGAAGTCGGCTTCCATCAGGCATCTGGCCAGCTTAAAAAGAATTTTAATCAAGAAGAGGTTTATGAGGTAGCATCACTTGGTCTCTCTCTTTTCTGAAGCCCTTTTGATAGCAAGCAAAAGGTTGTTTGGTCAATCAGTTGCTTATCAGGCCCATCTTAATTATACCTTGGAAATCAGTATGCGAGTTAAATTGTCGTTAAGCTGTTACTCTACTGTCTCAAAAGTGTGTGCTCTGTCTGTTCATTTCTGAAAGGAGATTTTCTTCATCTTGAGAGTCACAGCTGGAGCATGACTAAAACCTAAAACCAGCCAGGAAACCTCCTGCTGTGCGCAGTTTCCCTAGCTAGCAGCATAATTATGCAAATCCATCTTTGACATTAGAGAAAGGCCAGTGACAATGTCAGGCAAATGTTATCCAATTTTCACTTAGCCCCATTTTAGGTATTCACAGAGCTGATGCTCAAGTGCTAAAATATGAACATCGTTTAAATGTCTAAGGGGGTTGCCGTTTGGTTGTTGCTACCAGAGTGGTTCAATTAAAGGAAGAAACTCCGGCCTCCCCACTTCTATCTCCTTCACCAGCTCTAGTGCTTTCAGTTTACTGGTGGTTCCTGTAACGCTCCCAGGCGGCAGTTTCCAGGGCACTGACCGCTGTGAAATCTGCGAGTCTGGAATTTGGCTATGTCCGAATGTAAAAGAGAAGCACCTGTAGCCCACGCTTTATCTTGACTCTTTTGTTTTGTTTTGTTTGTTTGTTTTTATGTAGCCCCTCCCACTGCAGCCACGTGGTCTAGGAAGCATAAACATGTGGCTCTCCGAATAGAATAAAATGGCTACAGAAATCTATCTTATTGGTTATAGAGGCTGCAGAAATAGTTCTGTGGACATCGTGAGCTGGCAACAGAGTATGATTTAGATTGGTGTCTACATTCTGCATGTGAGTTACCAGAAGCCCTCCCCAAAGGACTTGTCCACAGTCTCGAAGTAGATCAGTGGCATAGCGAGGAGGACAACCCAGGCTTTCTGATATCCAATCTATTCTACTGCATTACATTGTTCCCAGGGAGTGTTTGAGGACTAGGGTCCAGCCTTCCACTGAGGCAATATAGGCATCTTCTTATGCCACAGAATTTGGGAGGTTTTCAAAACCTCTGGAGAGGACCAGAATCCAAAGCCTTATCTCTACCAAAGCTGAGAGCTTGGATCTTTGCCCAGCAACGATGATGACCATGAAGCGCAAATGACCCAGAGGATGATGTTTTTAAGAAGGCTGACTACTAAAAAAAAAAAAAAAAAGAAGGCTGACTACTGAAGAACTTCCCACGTTCCAGAAAAAATCAGTTGGCTTTGAGAGACTCTGAGGACTTCACTGAAGTAGATTTCTTTGATTGGGCAAGCTGAATTCCATGTCAGCTATGTCAGGCTTGGTATCCAGGAAGTCTGGAAAATATGCACAGTCCATTAAGAAATGTGTGATGGGTTTTCAGGCTTTATCAAAGAGCGACTTGGGAGATTACCAGTGTAGATTACCAGGGTTTTAAACGGCACAGGCCAGAATATAAAAAGGGTGAAGCAAGAGGGATGGAAGGGGAAAATAAGACCAATATAGATGAGGGGCGCCTGGGTGGCTCAGTTGTTAAGCGTCTGCCTTGGGCTCAGAGCGTGATCCCAGAGTCCTGGGATCGAACCCCAAATCAGGCTCCTCTGCTGGGAGCTTGCTTCTTCCTCTCCCACTCCCCCCTGCTTGTGTTCCCTCTCTCGCTGGCTGTCTCTGTCAAATAAATAAATAAAATCTTAAAAAAAAAAAGACCAATATAAATGAGAGGATAATTGAACAAAAAAAAAAGATCTAAGACCAGGAATTCAAAGAAAGGAGAAGGAATCTTAGTGTCCATCATGGGCTTACAAATCACTTCAGCTCTTACCATTGAAGTAGAAATAGCAAAGCCAGATTGGCAGATTGTGTGAATATTATAGATGGGATATAGGCTACCAAACACTGGATAAAGTCTAAAAGTAGAGCTGCTGCTGAACCAAACCCTGATACTTGAGTTTAGAAACTGTATCTTTGGGGCACCTGAGTGGCTCACTCATTAAGCGTCCACCTTCAGCTCAGGTCATGATCCCAGGGTCCTGGGATCAAGCCTCGCATCTGGGTTCCTTGCTCAGCGGGAAGCCTGCTTTTCCCTCTCCCACTCCCCCTGCTTGTGTTCCCTCCCTCACTGTGTCTCTCTCTGTCAAATAAATAAAATCTTAAAAAAAAAAAAGAAAAAAGAAACTGTATCTCTAAGTCTGAGTAACAGCAAACAAAAACCAGAGTTGGAAGGGACAAATCCGATGTAAGAACCAATAAAGTGGAGCCAGGACACTTCTCTCCTGTGCGACTACAGTGTTTTCTGTTGGTGGTGGAGCAAGGCCCAATTAAGGAAGACACGTTATGTTTCTGCAGTTTTATTCCCAATCTAGCACAGTGCCTGGCACATAGTAGAAGTTCAATAAGTGTTTCTTGAATGAAGGAATTAGTGAAGTATATTTTCTCTGAAAGACTCATTCTTCTGAGTTGGGTGACTGGTAATAGGGACAGAAAAAAAGTCCAGGGGATATGTAGAATGAGAAGAACATGGCAGAAATGTGTGGGGGTAGATTTGAGGGTATAATTT
This sequence comes from Ursus maritimus, assembly GCF_017311325.1. NCBI lineage: Eukaryota > Metazoa > Chordata > Mammalia > Carnivora > Ursidae > Ursus > Ursus maritimus. Next base: position 35,996,197 of record NW_024423319.1, on the reverse strand, counting down.
TGGGGGGGCCTGGACAAATGCCTAAAAGATAGACTTATGAATGGTTTATTATTTTGTTGAAAGCAAAGTTTTTGTTTCCTTTTATATAAAATGAGATAATGTCTCTTTGTGAGCGTACTTTGAAGTTTGGAGTGTCCATGTAAATAGGAATTATTATCATCATTGTGCACCTTAGCTGAGTCAAGATACGTTTGTTTGCCCTAGTCTATTTCTTTGGGGCCTTTGAGAGTACAGAATGGGTTTGGGATATACATAGATTGGATAAATCTCTATGTATTTCTTCTCCCCATTTGAAAAGGACTAATGTGAAGACATTTCTTGTTAGGCTCATATGTCACTACTTGTACTGACATTAAAAGGGAGTCTTTAATGCCCTTCTGATCAAAGGGTACAAGCAGAGTCACTGAGTTACCATGCTGAAGTGTTATTTGTCATGAAAATTCAGAAGCATCATGTTCATAAGAGTCTTCCACCGCCTCAATTGTTTGTTGCTCTGTGTTTTCATGGCACCTTGAAGATCGACCTCAGATTCTAGTTCATTTTAGGCTCATAGGAGTTACTTAACAAATCACCTCAGATTCTAGTTCATTTTAGTCTCATAGGAGTTACGTAACAAATGTGTAGTAAACGAATGAATGAATCTGTGAACTCAGAGGCGTTATTTATATTGTACAGTAAGAGAGATATTCAAATGTCTCACTGGTACTCATTAAAGAAAGAAAATAGTATGGGAACCTTCTTTTCTCCAGTCAACTTCATATAACCTAAGCTTCTGGGTCATGATGTCCTTGACATTCAGCGAAATGGACTGTGTGAAAATGAATCATTACAGAGCATTAACTTTTTAAAAAATCCAAATTCCCACTGCTTGGATTTTTGCTTACTGATCCTTAGTAGTTTAGTGTAGTGTGTTTGGGTTTGAAGTTTGCTTGCCTGCCTGCCTGCCTGCCTTCCTCACTATTTGTGCAAGTTATTTAATTTTTGGTGCCTCAGTTTCCTTTTCCATGAAATTATGATAATGACAATGTCTGTTCTGTAAGGTTGTGATGAGGTTTGTGTGATGCTAAATGTATATCATATACACATAGAAAGTGCTCTATAAGTGTTTTCTGTTATTATTATTTTTTCATTATTTTTATTTTAAAAGATTTTTATTAGCAGATAGGGAGTGTAGAAAGAGAAAAGGAACTCATGCTTGAACCTGGGAGCAAATCCACCAACTAGAGTTAGAGAAGGAGCTAGCAAAGCCAATAGAGGAGGATTTGAGTAGAGCTAGAATATCTACACAAAGCACAAAGGAGGAGGTATATTTTACAAGGGATAGTCAACAGTTTCAAATATATCTGGAGAGGAAACAAGGATGATTAGGTTGAGAAGTCTATTCATTTTTGTTCTATTGCTTCTTGATGGCAAGGATTGAGTTTTTTCAATATTTACATTCACTTTCCCAGCATGGTGCCTTGCTTATGGTAGGTGGTCAATGTGTATTTGTTAAGTGAGTGAATGCAAAGGACATCGGAAGGGGGAATTTTCATGGAGTTTTCATGACAGAAATTATCATATGGTTTCACTCATTTATGGAACATAAGAAGTAGGAAGATCGGTAGGAGAAGAAAGGGAAGAAGAAAGGGGGGTAAACAGAAGAGGGAATGAGCCACGAGAGACTATGGACTCTGGGAAACAAACTGAGGGCTTCGGGGCGGGGGAATGGCATAGGCTGGTGATGGGTATTAAGGAGGGCACGTATTGCATGGTGCACTGGGTGTTATACGCAAGTAATGAATCATGGAACTTTACATCAAAAACTAGGGATGTACCGTATGGTGACTAACATAACATAATACAAAAAAAAAAGAGAAGAAATCAGACTGCAAAAGGTAAAGGGTAATTGGATGATGAGAAGATGGGAGGTGCCAGTTGAGGAAATGGTTATATCACAGGTGGGAGAATTAGGATCATAACTGAAAGAAGTCACAGGGTAAATAAATGGCCTTTTTAAAAACAATGTGGAGGGGGTGGGAGACCTGGGTGTGTTTTTAATGTAGAAAGAAGAGAGCAGTAGAGTGGAAGAGATTGAGGAGGCCCCAGAAGAAGGGGTGAATGACGGAATAAGAAATACGATGAGGAGAAGAGAGTACAAGTGGAACACCTCATCCTCTGTGATTTAGGAAAGGAAGGTGTGACCAAGGTGAGGTTTGGGGATAGAAGGGAGGGATCATGGAAGATCTTGTGTCAGGTGGTTTAAGTTTCCTTGGTGTTGGAGAAGATAGGTGGCGCTAGGGATTTGAACCAGAAAGATTGGGAACACCTCTACAGAATGCTTTATCTGTATTTATGGAGTGGAGGAGTGCGCCCATTGGTCTTAGCCTTCGGCCAAGGGTTTCACATATTCCTTGGGTTCTGAAATTATTTCTGAAGAATATTTTGTATATTTGTAATTAACTTAAGTCATTAATACTAAAGCTGGGGGAAATATAGATAAATCTTATGAGAACCAAGCAACACTTTTATAAAACAGTGTAAAATCATGTCGGGTTCTAAGAATGTTCGTTATTATCAACAGTCACTTTGGGAGAGCATAATTAATTCTATTTCCTTTACTCTCTCAACGCTAAGGCAATAACATTTCTAAATCTAGGAGAAGAAATGCTTTAGTGTTTTCATGACAATAATTCACATGTATAAATTACTGGTTTGTAGGCACACACCTTGCAAATGTCACCATCACATTTGTAGCCCTGTGGATTCCAGGGTTTGAATTTAATCAGCCTCTGTTAAACAGTTTTTTAGTAGGTTTTTGTTTGTTTGTTTTTGTGCTTTATTATTTTTTTTTTGCCTCATCTTTTTTTTTCAGAAGAGAGGGATTCACTCTATGTCTGCATGGGAGCAACTGGACTGAATCTGAGCCAAAAGTTTCAAGTTGATTTGGTCCATTTTCCTTAGAGTTTTGGGATTCTTGTAACAGGAAGAAGCTGAGCAATAAAAATTGGCTACAGCTAAAAACTGCACAAGCATGTAGTCCCCATCTCCTCTAGCATACAAATAAATGACACTGGGCTTCTAAAATACACAACACTCATCCCAGCCTGAAAGCACCATTTTATAATCAGCAAGAGAGCAAGAGTGTGTGTATAGGAGGGCGAGTCCCTCATGGGGATGTTTCTGTTACAAGAGGTTGCTTAGAATTTCTATGTGTTTTTTCTTCCACAGCTTTTAACATCTCGATTTCATCCTCAAAATCTCTTTCTGTTTGCTTCAGTGGAGCAATTTTTGTGAGTTCCGCCATTTTAAATCTGGATCAAATTTAATACTTGGTGCTTCCTTCAATTCTGGGATAGCCTGCAGCTTTTATATTGGCCAGTTTATAACAAAAGCTGATGCTTTTTTCCCTTGCAGTTCTTCATGATTTTTCCCTTTCATTCTGCTCTTTGGCAGCAAAAGAACTCTTTAGAAACTTCAGTGTGTGGTTTAAAATCTGAATTTCGGTTGCTGAGAGTTTCAAGCTTTTTCACTTTTTGTTTTTGTAACGCAAGATGTTTTGATTTTTGAGAACTCATTCAACAACTATCAGGCTTACTTTTCATGGATTTTAAATTACTGTTTAGGGGCGCCTGGGTGGCTCAGTCTGTTCAGCATCTGCCTTTGGCTTGGGTCATGATCCCAGGATCCTGGGATCGAGCCCTACATCGGGCTCTCTGCTCAGTGGGGACCTGCTTCTCCCTCTCCCTTTGCCTGCCACTCTGCCTGCTTGTGCGCGCTCTTTCTCTGTCAAATAAATAAATAAATAAACCTTTAAAAATTCATGACCGTTTAACATCTCTGTCCTTTGTGTTTAGTATATTTGGGATGGACACTATTATTATAACACTTTGGGTATGAGTTCCTGAGGCTCAGATACTACCACATTGTATTAAATTGTAAAGATACAATTTTAACTTTCAAGCATATAGATGCACAGGCTGCGTTCAGATAGTTATTTTTCTGCCCACAGTAAGTTTTAAAACTGATCGAGTTTCCTTCTTCTCTTGGGCCAATAGATAGCTTAAAACCAAATCTGAAGCTCACTTTCAGTAACTTCATAGGACCACAGGTGTACATTTCTGGTGGCTGATCTTCCCCCCGATTTTCACTATTTTCCGTTTGCCCTGTTTCTTTAAATTATTTGCTTTTTCTTCTTTTATATATGCTTATGACTCCAAGTCCTTGGCAGAAGGAGGTGGGTGATAAGTAGATACATATAAATGGTGTCTATAGCATGGACTTCCTAAAACCTCCCAGTTTTCTGGAAGACACTTTAGGAAATTTGGTATCACCTCCTAAACCAGCACTTCTAAAGATATAAGTGTTTATCTGGCCACTTCCTAAGAGATTCCTGTTCATTCTCTTACTGTAACAAGTGCAAGCATCTTTGTGAAGGAGCCACACTACATATCTGGGAAAGCTTTCAGCCACATCGACCGTTTTTATTTTATTCCTGGAGGGTCAATAACTTTGGAGAATGGGCCTTTGGAACAGAGTTGTGGCAACTGCCTTAACAAGTTAGGGCCATGCCATCTGTACTTATGGCCACTGCTTAAGTAGTGCTGCAAGTATTACAATATTCAGAAATGTCTTGCTGTCAAGTCTCTGAATATGCTCCAACTTCTGTCTTTTGTTACCTTAAAGCATAAATGCTTACCTGAAGTAAGGTAATCTAAGATTATGTGGTACTGCTAGGACATTTGAAAAATGGATTTTGAGGGCGCCTGGGTGGCTCAGTCAGTGAAGCGTCTGCTTTCGGCTCAGGTCATGATCCCAGGGTCCTGGACTCAAGCCCTGCATCAGGCTTCTTGCTCAGCAGGGAGCCTATTTCTCCCTCTGCCGCTACCCCTGCTTGTGCTCGCTACCTGTCTCTCTCTCTCTCTGTCAAATAAATAAATAAAATCTTTTAAAAATGGATTTTGAAAGGCAAAGTCCAAGAATGGTCCTTCCTTTTTGGGAATCTGCATTCTATAACCTTGAGTCAGCAAGCACAACTTTAATCGAATCCTCCAGAGCCAGAACAGAGGTTGGTATATATGAAATGACCTGTAGATCCGGGGGCCAGGTGCCATCTGTGCTCTGTTGACTCAGTTGGTCAGAACTCTGCATATTTTGAGCAGGATTAATATTGATAACTGCCCTTTTGATTTAGGAGACATTTAGCAATACTGTTTCACCATCTAGAAGCTTTGTCTGGGCCATTAAAAATGTCGAATTAAATCCAGTCAAGAGTTTTACATGTTCTCCATATACAAGGTGATTCTGTAGAATATTATTGAAGAAATCATCAAGCAATATTGAGTCTGATGGTGCTACTCAGGGTTGTAAGCCCTGAGAGCTGTTGATGAGGATTTTGATATTTACATTTCTGAACTAAGGGTGGAAATGTGCTTCTTTAGTACTCTGACAATCATACACGGTAGGTTGGTCTCCGATGAAGTTAGTAAGATGAGAGATATTAATATGGCACATGTTTGTGACCTACAAATGGCCAAGAACACCTTATGAGCCTGCCTAGCATTTAAAAAGTCTATTTCAAGGTAAAATGGAATATCTTGGCACATTTGACTTCACAACACTAATCTAGCACCAGAATACCATTCCTTCCCCACAACACACACACATTATACAAAAACATTGCCTTGCTTCCCAGAAGAGGAAAATTTAGTAGCTCCTGAAGGGAACAAGCTGAAAGTTTCTATTTAGCTGGCAGTTGAGATTTAAGATGTTGTTTATGCCCAAGTAGGGGAGTAGACTGATGGGGCAACAAGTGGTTAACTTGACCAAGGCTGATAAAGAGTGGGTGCTGGGTGTCAGCATAATGGAACTTTCTGCTGGAGGTAGGGTGAGCCTCTTGTGGTCTATCTTGTTTTTGCCTGTGCTTCTGAACTTCTCCGTTCTTTCTTAAAATTGAATAAATTTTGCATATAACAATGTGTAAATTGAAGATGTACAACCGGTTACTTTGATAAATTTATATACTGTAATATGTTGCCATTATAGTGATATTTATCACATTACATAATTATAGTACGATTTTGTTGTCTATAACTATTACACTGTACATTAGTGCTCTATGGCTTATTTAAGACTCATTGCAAGTTTGTACCTGTAAACAGCATCAGTATTATCTTCCTGTGCTCCCTCTGCCCTGATACCCACCATTTTACTTTCTGTTTTTTTTTTTACAGGTTTGATTTTTTTTTTAGATTCCACATATAAGTGATATTATACAATACTTGTCTTTCTTTGTCTTACTTATATCACTTAGCATAATGTGCATAAGGTCCATCCATGTTGTTATAAATGGCACAGTATCCTCCTTTCTGATGGCTGAATAATATTCCATTGTGTATATTTACATCTTTTTAATCCATTCATCCATTGGTGGGCATGCAACAATCTGATAAAAAATGGTCAGAAGAGCTAAATAGACAGTTTTCCAAAAAGGACATCAAACTGGCCAACAGGTACATGAAAAGATGATCAACAGAACTAATCATCAGGGAAATGCAAATCAAAATCACAGTGAGATATCACCTCACATCTGTTAAAATCATCAAGAAGACAAGAGACAACAGGTGCTAGAGAGGATGTGGTGAAAAGGGAAACCTTATACACTGTTGGTGGGAATGTAAATTGGTCAACTACTATAGAAAACAATATGAAGTTTCCTCAAAAAATTTAAAATAGAAATGCCATACAATCCAGAAATTTCACTTCTTGGTATATACCCAAGGGAAATGAAAACAGGATTTTGAAGAGAGATCTGCCCTCCTTTGTTCTTAACCTATAAATAGCAATCTAACTCTGACTTCCTGTGTCCCTGACACTTTCACCTCTGGAAAACCATAACTTGACATCCTAGTCTCCATGTTTAAAACCAGCCATGATACAATGATTTCACCCCTGCCCCAATGCCTGACCTTTTTCCTGATAGTTTCACTTCTCTACTTGATCCTTGACCACTTCTAAACTCAGATAAAGCCAGTCACTGTTATTCAGAGGGAAGGGCCTGGGTGGTAAACACTTTATGAAAACATGTTTAAAGTAAAAAATAAATAAAAATATATATATTTGTCTTGTGCTATGGCATCATGTTGCTAAGAGATGTATTAAAAATGTTTAACAATCAGAACACAATGAATACCAACAGTCAAGGTGACTCTACCAGTCCTGAAAATTTTTAAGGCTGTAATTGTGCATACCAGTTGAATATCACTCATGGCCATATCATTTCCACCAGATGAATCCTAAAGCATTTTACAAGCATAAAGCCAGACTTTAATCAATTAATTAAATGTTTATTGTAAACCTATTATGTGCCACACACTGTATAAAATACTGGTTGTAATAAGACCTAGGAGCTAAAGGAATTTAATAAGCTATTCCTACAATCATATGATGGTTGGAAACTATGTTAAATTTCCTCTGAAATCTAGAAAAGTAGATACTCTGGACTGATGGGAAACCCTGATCCTAATGACTTGGATAATCCAACAGTGATAACACTGGGTTTCCTTTTTATAAGATCAGTAAGAGAAGGATTTAGAATGTCTTTTCTCCATTCTGGGACTCCAAAGAGATGTACAGGAAGAGTTGAGTTAACTAAACCCTTAAGAGTAATGCCTAGGAAGGAGAGAGAATATCATCTGCATCACCACAAGGAAAAGAAACTTTCATATCACTTCTGGATTCACATTTTTCTTAAATTAAGAAGAGCTTATTTCAAACAGCATTATTTTTAATTTCTTCAGATGCTTTGATAGTTGGTGAGCAGCTGCAACTACAGACTGTAGACAGGACAGAAAGGAGAAAAGACGTTCAAGGTGAGCAGTGAGGAGAGCTTGTATGCCTAATGATCAAGAATTATCCAGAAATCCTGTGTGTGTGTGTTGTGGGGGGCGTCTCCCACCAGGCTGGGGCCAATTATCCAGATGTTGTGGCTGGACTGAATGATGTGGAAGGGTTTGCTCTGCAGGAAATGAGCTTGATGAATGTTCCTTTACTTCAACATGTGGCACACTGAGCACATATATTCCTCTCAGAATTATATTTTTATAGCAAAACCAAAAAGAGGTAGGAGTCCAGTGCTTCTTTTTTTCAAATTAGCATTTACTTTGGATGTCTTCTGAGTAAGTGAAACAGGAGCTAAAATATCAGGCGTTAGGAAACCCCTGTGGAAGAACTACCTCTAAGAACTTTCTGGGTGCCATAAGAGTTTTGGATATCGTAGAGAGCCTGAAGTTGTCTAGACCCTGATTTATCTTTAAACGATCGCAAAATCCAAGTTTAAAATGGCAGGTAAATAGTAAGATGCTCAATAAATGAAGCTGGCTGCATGAGTGGTTATGTAAATGGATCGAAAGGAATGCAGAAATAAGTGGGCGTGGGTAGGGACAGTGCAACATTGTTTATGCTTGAAGAATCATTTTGCTTTGTCTTGCTTATTTTTTCTTGAAGAATGAGGAAATTTGAGAATGGCTCCTTTTAACAAAACTTTCTGTCATAGCCAACAACATCCCTGAAGGCTCCATACATTTAGTGAAGGGAATCATCAATTGTTGATTGAAGGCAGAAGCAATTTTGATCCTTACTTCGTTTTCTCATAAAATTCTCTTCCCTCATAATTTCGCTTCCCCAGTGATGAGGAAAAATAAATGAATTATTTTGTCTGATTTCCCTCCTGGGCAGACACTGTGTTTACTAGGAGTAACCCCACTGAAGGCTTGGTCAGTGCAGTTAAGAAGGTAAACAAGTCTGCTGAATGTAAAAGGAAGATAACCTAATAACTGTTTAGGCCTCTTTAGTTGCCTTGTTTATGCCTTTAAAAACTTATCCATGGAGGAAATGACACTTTTAGGAATAGCAGTGATTTCGGGATTCATCCTCATAGTGTCCTTCATCATGGGTAAAATACCTCCTCAAAGGGGGACTTTTTAAAAAAGATTTTATTTATTTATTTGAGAGAGAGAGAGAGCGAGAGAGCGAGCGAGTGCATGAGTGGGTGGAGGGGCAGAGGGAAAGAGAGAGAGAGAGAGAGAATCTCAAGCAGAAGAGCCCTGACTCAGATTCAGGCTCAATTGCATGATCCTGAGACTATGACCTGAGCCAAAACCAAGTATCAGACACTCAACTGACTGAGCCACCTAGGTGCCCCAAAGGGGGAAATTTTTAAGTAAATATGGTAATCATGAATCTCTGTGCCAAGTTTGCCAATAACAATGTCCTTTCAGACATTTCACCAAAAATAGTAAAATAAATTTAAACATATTTCATTTTTTTAAAAGATTTTATTTATTTATTGGACAGAGAGAGACACAGTGAGAGAGGGAACACCAGCAGGGGGAGTGGGCGAGGGAGAAGCAGGCTTCCCGCTGAGCAGGGAGCCCAAGATGGGGCTCGATTCCAGGACCCTAGGATCATGATCTGAGCCGAAGGCAGACGCGTAATGACTGAGCCACCCAGGCGCCCCCATATTTCTTTCTTTTTTTTTTTGCTGTTCCTTTTTAAAATTGAAGTACAGATAACATACAGTGTTATATCAGTTTCAGGTGTACTGCATAAGAATTCAACAATTCTATACATTTCTCACTGCTCATCAAATAAACATATTTCATTTTTAAATAAAAACACATTAATACATTTGTTGTACTTTATGAATGATACTAAATAATTTACTTTAGTGATAGTACATCTAAATACCACATATTTGTTTAAAAAAAGGATTATAACGCTTTGGTTCTTTCTAATTCAGATCATGTCTACATAATGTTAATCTTAATTAACAGATTAGATGCTTTGGTCCTGATGAAACTATCTGAGGAAACAAAGAGTATCCTCATCCACATACTCAAATTGTCATATTGCCCAGGAGTCACTGATTCCATCCTTACAGGTTGTAGCATCCAAAAAGTTATTTTTTAAAAAGATTTTATTTGAGAGCAAGAGACAGAGAGAGCAGAAACAGGGGGAGCAGCAGAGGGAGAGGGAGATGCAGGCTCCTTGCTGAGCAGGGAGCCCAATGTGGGGCTTGATCCCAGGACCATGGGATCATGACCAGAGCCAAAGGCAGTCGCTTAACTGACTGAGCCACCCAGGCACCCTGCATCCACAAAGATCTTATAATGACTGCATCTTGAGAGAGAGCGTAGTTGTACTTTGTTAAGCAAGTATACAGTTGTTAAGTGTTTTGGGACTTAGTTTTCAAGCTTCAGAAATCAAAGTGGCTAAACTTTCTTGATTGTGAATCTTCAGGGAAGGGGTTCAAATTAATTTAATCATTTTTAAAGCACCGACTAAATTGTCAGTACTCTGCCAGGTACTGCATCTGGAAAGGGAGATAAATGAAGTAGAATGCTACCCTTTTTATTTAGAGCTCAGATATCTGGCACCTGCAAATGTCTAGAATATTTGCAAACTGAAATAAATAAAGAAGCCTCCAAGCGCAACCATTCTTGTTCAAAATTGCTGAGAAGATGCAATGTGTTTGGCTAATCTTCCAAGCAGAATAAAGGACTGTTCTGTTTGGCTAGTGATGACGGCTATAGGAGTCAAAACTTGATAGTGACAAAGTATTCCAATTTTCATAAAATGGAAACAAAAAAATGAAAATAAAGTTTATTCTCACCAAAATGTACCCAAACTGGGGCAAAACTTGTGGTTCTGTACAATTTTTGGAACAAAATGCTTAAAAGGCTGAAATAGTCAAGGACTTTAATTTTCCCTGGACTTCTCTTCAACTTTTGATATTCAAATCATTCCTTGTGTCTTTCTTGGTATCATCCTTATTAGTTTCCCTTTTTCATTCTTCTTTTGTTAACTGGACTTACTCTACCAGATCTTCAGTTGTCAGTGGTGTTACATATGATCAGAATAGTTCTTCAGCATCATGTTTATCAACTGCGTGAAATCCTATGTTTTTGAGGATTTGCAATTTCACTTTAGAAATTGGTTTGCTTCGTATCGTCTGACAATATCAGAAAATCTGCCAGACAATGATCAACATAGGTTCATACTAGGCAGGAAGAGGTGTTTGAGTGGAGACTAATTTTATAGGTGGTCAGTTCATTCATGAATAATTTGTATTATGATGACTCTTGCTTCTCCTCATATCCTCTCTTTTTAAAAGACTTTATTTACTAGAGAGAGTGAGAGCACAAGGGAGAGCACAAAGGGAGAGTGAGAGGGAGAAGCAGACTCCCCACTGAGCAGAGAGCCCAGTGCGAGGATCCACGATCCCAGGACCCTGAGATCATGACCTGAGCCGAAGGTAGATGCTTAACTGACTGAGCCAACCAGGCGCCCCCTTCTCATATCAATTCTGGGGACCTGGATAATGGATACTCAGATAATGAAGACCACCTGTCCTTGTGTTTCCTACAAGCCAAAGCAAATTCAGAGCTTTTATTTTTATTATTATTTTTTTATTTGAGAGAGAGTGAAAGTGAGAGAGATCACAGAGGGAGAGGCAGAGGGAGAAGCAGACTCCCTACTGAGAAGAGAGACCGATGTGGGGTTCAATCCCAGGACCCCAGGATCATGACCCAAGCCAAAGGCAGATGCCTAACCGACTGAGCCACCCAGGTGCCCCAAATTCAGAACTTTTAAATGAGATTATTTAACGCAAAACTTTTCTATACTATTTCATTATCAGAAAGAATGTACTTATCTTTTAAATTGAACCCTTGAGCATATACTTTTATTGTTCTAAATGTTAAATGTGATTGGATTCTGTCTCCTTTAAATGATTGTGAACTTTGCAAGGGCAGGACATCTGGTAGCATAACATAGAATATATCTAACGTGATGGAAGAAAACTTTTTGAGGTAGCACTCAACCTAGAAGTTGTTCTTTTTCTTGTTAAAATCCAGGGTGCCTTATAACAGTGTCTCCCAAACTATGACCTTTGGTATTCTTTTCTATGAGAAAATATGAGAAGTTTCCAAGAGAAAACATTGCCATGTTTAAAATTAATTTGGGAAAGAAATGTAAAAATGTGTAGATGCTATGGAAAACAGTATGGAGATTCCTCAAAAAGTTAAAAAATGGAACTTCCATATGATCCAGCAATCCCACTATTGGATATTTATTCAAAATCAGGATCTCAAAGAGGTACCTGCACTCCTATGTTCATAGCAGGATGATTCACAGTAGTCAAGATACAGAAACAATCTAAATGTCCACCAATGGATGAATGGATGAAAATGTGGTATATACATAAAATAAAATATTATTCAGCATTTCAAAAAGAAGGGAATCTTGTCATATGCTACAACATGGATGAAACTTGAAGGCATTATGCTAAGTGAAATGAGCCAGTCATGAAAAGACAAAGACTGCATGACTCTACTTCCATGAGGTATCTAAAGTAGTCAATTCCCTTTTTAAAAAAGATTTTGTTTTTAAGTAATATCCACACCCAGAGTGGGGCTCAAACTCACAACCCCGAGATCAAGAGTTGCATGCTCTACTGCCTGAGCCAGCCAGGAGCCCTAAAGTAGTCAATTCCTTACAAATAGAAAAAAGGATGATAGTTGCCAGGGACAGAAGGGAGGAGGGGAAGGGGACTTATTGCTCAGTGGGTGTAGAGTGTTAGCTTTGCAAGATGAAAAAGAGATGCATTGCACAATAATGTGCCTATAGTTAACACTACTGTACTCTACATTTAAAAATAGATGGTAAATTCGATGATGTATTTTTGCCATAATAAATAAAATTATTGTGGGAAATATCATACATTGAATCTTCCTCTAGGTATTTGCCTTGAATATTAGTGTATTATTAGTGTTGAGCATCACTCCAATAGGGAAACTTGTTTACCTTTCTTTAACCCACTATTTCCCAAGCTCATTTGACAACAGATCTTTTTTTCATTGTTAGTGAGGAATATTTATTTACATTCTGGAGGACATTAGTCATGTGTGGACTAGCAGTTTGGGAAAACACTGCCCTACAGAGATCCTACCCCACCACAGCACAGAGTGAAGAAAGTACTTCCAGGCAGCTGTAATAGATTCAGCTTTGGAGATAAAATATTTAACAGAGCACATACTGGAAAAGTATCACCACTTTTAGTTCTTTGAACATTTATAAAAGTCATTGCAGTAGTAAATAAAAAGCAAGAGCTATAGAAATGTATTTGATGAAAACTGCTTAGTTCAATGATTCCCAAACCTGGCTGCATCTGCTAGGTCACTTTAAAAAACACAGTTTAGGTCTCTCTACCCAGAAATTCTGATTTAATAGATTTGCAGATCAGCCAGGTTTGGGAATCATGGCGTTAGAAGTTTGAATTTTGGATAATTGCATACAGAGAGATTGAGAATCATTTGATATTTGCATATTTGCCCTGATATAAGGAAATGAAGGCACAGATCACGGATGAAGAGAGGATAACAAAAGATAAAGATGACTTGGACTAGAACCAGAGCACAGAGCCTTTTGGCTAAGGTTTCATGAATTCCTAAGAAAGGACTGGAAGTAAGTCAATACCCAAATCCCTTTTAGTGATGCTTGAAATTATTTGTGTATTGGTTATACATATTCATGCTAAAGTTAACTGCTTAATAAATTACACACATAGTTCATTACATAGGGCAGGTTTTTCAACCTGTAGGTCATGATTTAAGCACTTCGTCTGTTATTATTGATGTATTAGAACTGGTGTTTTCCTTTGATAACTGTAATCAGGATTTCTGGTCCACAATGTGGGCAGAGAAGCTTAAAGTTCTTCTTGTCCACTGGTACTATACCAAGACCTATTTCTGTCTGGGTTATACTCTGTGTGTTAGACAAATACTGGAAAAGAGATTCAAGGAATCGAGTTGTTAGAAAAAAGAACTTTGAGAAGAATAAAAATAAACATGAAAATATGAGGATATAGCCTACAAATAATCTTAGGCTGCAAACTTTCTTGATAAGTCAGCATGAACTCAAACCCTATCAACACATCAGCAATTTGATAGTTGTAGGGGAATATGGATCACAGCAACACAAATCAAATTAATAGAGTTGATTTCAGGAGCCACATGATCTTTTTGAAAAAATAACTCAAAACTGAAATGGTGGGGCACCTGGCTGTCTCAGTCAGTCGAGCATGTGGCTCTTAATCTCAGGGTTGTGAGTTCAAGCCCCACATTGGGCATGGAGCCAATTTAAAAAAAAATGTTTTTTAAAGAATTTAAAAACTGAAATGGTGGCCTCAGTCTGGGGATTTTGAGTTAATGCATACTCAACATGGACTGAAAGGTGCTAGAACACCAAACTGATGATACCCGCCTCCATAGCTGAGGGTTCCTAAAATCCTAAGGGATTTTATTTCTCTATTCTAATGTTTTATCTCTGATCTTAAAAAAAGGAAAGTAAATATGGGATGGGGGTAGCCAATAGGTACACCAGCTGGAATGCCTAGGTTCAAATACAAGCCCTGCCTTTTACTGAATGACATCGAATAAATTGCTCTGCCTCTCTCAGCCTCTCTCCTCAACTGTAAAATGTGAGATTATAGTCACACCTATCTTGTAAGGTTGTGAGTTTTATATATATTTTTAAGGATCTATTTATTATTTTTAGAGAGAGAAAGAGGGCAGCAGGGAGGGGCAGAGGGAGAGGGAGAGAGAAACCCAAGCAGACTCTGCGCTGAGCATGGAGCCCAATGCGGGGCTCGAGCTCACAACCCTGATATCAGGGCCTGAGCTGAAACCAAGAGTCCAACACTTAGCCAACTGCTCCACCCAACCGCCCCTAGGGTTGTGTGTTTTAAATAAGATAATGTAGGTAAAGCCCTCAGAATAGTACCTGGCCTGTGGAAAGCATTCAATAAATGGTAGCTGTTATCATTGTCAGTTATTGATCTTGCTCCATGGGCAAGCTTCCAACTCTTTCCTGATCCAGGATTCTAAAGAGAGTAGAGAGTGCGGGGTGGGGAGTGGAGTCAGGGGCTAGAAAATGATGGGGAACAAAATTTACTTGCAAAGGATCAGATCTATCTCATGGCATTCCAATTCAATCTTATCTCCCCCCCCCCACAACTTGGATAAATCTCATTCCACATGATGTTTATTGTACTCCATCTATAAGTTGTTTTACACAATAAAATTAGCTCTCTTGACTGCATCGGGGAAGAAAATATCCTTGATATGCTAATTCTAATTTTTATGTCAGTAATGACTCCTGATAAATTATTTCGTCTCTTAGACCAGAGCACTTAATATGGTAACTGCAAAAGAGTACTGTTAAGGGTGTCAGAGCTCATTTTCCAGGAAATTGCTGTCAGAAGACAAGCCATCACTTAAGCCGAAAGAAAGCCTTTTTCAAGATTGGCATATTTCTTATCTCCAGGAAAAGTTGTTGGGGTGGGGGCTTGGGGCTTAGCGTCTAAGCTGACAGGCAGAATTAGGTACTCTTCAGGTGCTGAACTCCTTATTTTAATATTGTCTGTGATATTTGGATTTCTCAGGCCACCCCGAAATGCTCCTGACCCATGACTTTAATTTGTTTTGTCACTCAAATGTACACTTGATATACTGTAGGTCACCATGTCAAATCACCTGTTAGATTTTGTTATGATTGTACAATTGGGGAGGTAAGGAATAGTCAAGGGAAGAGGCAAATCTCACAAGACACAGCCTAAACTCTTCACCCTCTGCCTGCCACCTGCATTAGCTCCCACCACTTCCCATCCCATACATTATTTTCCTTGTCCATTATCTGTCTAAAATGTTCCATGCTTTCTTGTCCCTGCTTCTTTTCTCATTTATTAATTCATTTCACAAACATGTATTGAGCACCTGCTATGTGCAATGAACTGTACTTGAAATTGGAGTTATGACAGTGAATAGGACAAATGTTGTCCCGGTGTGAAATACTTTTTGTTCTTCCTTTCTTTAAATATATCCACCATCTTCAAGACCCGACTCCAAGTCGTCCTACTGTATCAGTGATTAACTCAACCCTCAGGAGCTCTTCTTGCTCTAAACCAGCACTTAATTGGTATACAATTCAATTGACCCTCATCATATACTCTATTTTCTAGTAGTTGTTAAAAATGCCTCTGGCCTGGGGCACCTGGGTGGCTCAGTCGGTTAAGCACCCCACTCTTGATTTCAGCTCAGGTCATGATCTCGGTTGGAGGTGTGAGATTGAGCCCTGTGTCCAGTTCCCCACTCAGCGGGGAGTCTGCTTGTGATTCTCTCTTCCTTTCCCTCTGACCCTCCCCCTGCTCCCACGTGCTTGCTCTCTCATGTGCGCTTTCTCTCAAATAAATAAATAAATCTCTTTTTAAAAATGCTTCTGGTTGCAAATAATGGAATGCCTAAATAATAGCAGCTGATCCAAAGGGCTGTCAAAAAGGAGGTGGCCTCCGAATTGATCTGGTGTCTTAACAATGTCACTAAGAAGCCAAGAGGGTTTGATCCTCCCACAAGAGGGTTTGATTCCTCAGTGAGCCAGTGAGGTCTTCCCTCATAGTTTGAAAATGGCCGCTGAGGTTCCAAACACCACATCATTACAATACAGTGTCCAAAGCAGGATGCAACAGTGACACCAAAAGAGCCTCCTTCTTCCATGACTTTTTCAGAAGCCACAGATAATTTATAGTCACTGGCAAAGGGGTGCAGAGTTCCCATTCCTGGCTTAAATTATTATGATTCACCGTGTAGATCTGGACATATTGCTGCCAGAACAATATTGGGGTTCTTTTAGGAGAGAAAGAGTGAGAAACGACTGTTGGCTAGGAAACCAACCACGTATGCCACTGTGCTTATGATTTTGATTTGTACATTTATTAACTATGTTACCTTGGACAAATTAGCTACCCTTTCTAATTATCAGTTAATACATCTACAAAATTAGGCATAATAAGACCTATCTCCTAGGGCATCAGATGAAATACTGTTTCTAAAAATGCCTCACAAGTACTAGATCCTCAAATATTTCCTATATAAATAGATTAGGCATGGCTCGAGAATAGCAGACCTCCAACCATGCTCCTAGATTCTCATCTATAGTTTTTGTCTCAGTGTATACAAATAATTACACGAAGCTTTGAAATCTTGGTTCTGGGTATATGCGACGTAAGTGATTAAAAGAGACTGTCAAATCTAAAAATGCCTTCTTCACAATTCCTGTGGCTTATGTCTCCTGTTATGATTTGATGATCCTTAGAAGGATAACACAGAGAAGTATATATCAGGTAGTAGTGTGTTAGTGTGAATTTTGTGATCAGAACTTTTTCAGTGATAACTTAGAGTAAGTTGAAGGATGAGGGATAGGTTTAGAAACCACATACAGTATGATTAGCTCATTTTTTTTCATTCAGGTTCCAGAGTTCAGGATATAATAAATAAGTTCATACTAAGGTATAATATCTAACTCCAATCTAATGTGTTAAATAGCTTAATCATGTATAGACTTTCACAACTAGGTCGGACTCTAGAATCACACAGATCTGAGCTTGAATTCTATCTCTTACTCAGAGTGCGATTGTGAGCAACTTACCTGGCCTCTCTGAGCTGTGTTATCTACCTGTAAACTAACTGAAAATAGTAGCAATAACCTTATAGAGTTCAAAGCATTAAATAAGACTATATAAAAGGGCTTAGTGCAGGTCTGGTACACATTTAAGTGTGCCCAAATGTTCACTAAGAGTCTTGTTATTTATTAATATGAATCTTATCATCAAAATCATCTTACAGTGTAGAACTAGCAGGGAAAATGATTACTGACCTTGCCTTTGAAGAAATGGACATATAAATTTTAACTCATTTGCCTTACATCTCATAAGAAGGTAATGATAGAGCTGGGACTAGAATCTACGCCTTTAGCATAGAGCCAGAAGTTCTTCGGCCTGGATTAAAAAAAAATCTCTCAAAGACCTCTGTGCTCCTCCTGACCAAAACCTATTTTGAAAAAAGAACAAGTTTTTTTTTTTAATTTGTTTTTTAAAATTTTTAAAAATATTTTTATTTATTTATTTATTTGAGAGAGAGAGAGAGAGAACAGGTCAGGGGAGGAGCAGAGGGAGAGGGACAAGCAGACTTATGTGCTAAGTGTAGAGCCCGAAGCGTAGCTCGATCCCAGGACTCGGAGATCATGACCTGAGCTGATATCAAGATTCATATGCTCAACCACCTAAGCAACCCAGATGCCCCGAATACTTTTTTTTTAATAATTAATAAGCAATGTGTGCCGCAAACACTTGTGGCACTTCTATCCACCACGTCATCCTTCTTACCCAGTCTCGGGAGGTATCAAGCTCACACGTGGAGACTGGGAGTCAAAAGTGTGGCAAGATGGTCTGTGGCAGGACATAACCATGTTGGTCTTGTTCACTATTATATGCCCAGCAGTTAGCACAGAGCCTATCACATGGTAGGTGCTCAATAAATATGTGCACAATAAATGAATTGTTTGGTATTTTTTAAGAGCTGAAAATATAATGGTTAGAGTTTTCTTTTTTTTTTTTTCAATTTGTATACAAATATCATGAACCTACCAGATTTTTATAATCTGATCATTTGAACACATGTCTTTCTAAAGACACTTAGAACATAAGAATGAACCAGCCAGGCTGGGATTTTTAATTTTTCCAATCCAGATCTGGACTTTGGACAAGCTTTCATTTCACACAGAGTTTGACTTTAACGTTGGTCTTCTCTCAAACTGCTCACAAATCACTTCCCGCAGTGAGAGCTAATTTTCTAAAGGAGAGCAAATCTCAGTCCTTGGGGACAAACTCAGCTAGGTCTTTCTGGCTTTTTCAGAAATGAAATGTTTAGACAGTGGTTTAACTTTTTTCTTAGATCAGACAGCACAGATATAGTGCCTTGAAGAGTAAATGGATGAAGTAACCCTGAATTAGGAAAAGATGATAGTCTCTTTAACAATCGGCGTTCTGTAGTCGAGACTGTCATGTCGGTGCTCCTGGGTGGCTCAGTCAGTTGACTGTCCAACTCTTGGTTTTGGCTCAGGTCATGATCTTATGGGTCATGAGATTGAGCCCCACGTTGGGCTCCACGCTCAGCAGGAGTCCACTTGAGATTCTCTCCCTCTGCTCTTTCCCCCACTCATGCTCTTTCTCAAATAAATAAATAAAATCTTAAAAAGACTGTCATTATTCTCTCCTGACACCTCTATTGAGGTCTGATAGTGTTTCTGTTTTCTCCTCTATCCCTCATCCCAGAAAAAAGGCTTCTTCTCAGTCCTTTTAGGCATCACTGTAAATGTAAAATTGCTCATTAATTGATTCACTCCTCTGTCATTTTGTTCACTGAGTGCTTTCTGCCAGGCACTGGTAGAAATCCTGAGGAGTCAGAGAGGATTGAGGCATAGTCCATACCCTCGAGCAATTCACAACCTCATGGAGGTAGACAGACAAGCAAACAGATAAATTATAAAGCAACAGAGTTAAGTGCTATTACTGAGATATGAGCCAAATGCTGTAGGAACCCAAATGCTCTGTCTCCCAAGAGTATCTGATTTATCATCTTTATCTCTAATTCTGAAAGAGAATGCAAAGTCCTCATTAAATGACTTCAAGCCTCATAGAACAGGCTGAAGAGATATTTTTGGCAAAGGGCACCTTCCTGTTGTCCCTAAAATAACACGAAGAGGCTGCATACCCCATCTTGCTAATAATAGTATGTCTTCCAGCAAATTAATAAATACAGCATCTGGCTCAAAAGGAAGTACCCCCATCAGTTAGCTGGAAGAAAGACATATCTTCTGCAAGGTATCTGAAGCAGTTCTGGGGATGAAGGAAGCATGACACGGATGGCTACCTATTTGGGGGGACTGCCTCTAAAGCAATTGTCTCACCTGGCATGGCAAGTTTAATGGAAACTAGGCTACTGAATGTCTAGAAAGTAAAAGAGTTTCTCTGAGGACTCAGGCATGAGAAGTTGTTGGGTCTTTTACCAGTCCAAACGATCCCATTCAGACATACTCTTTTTCTTTTTGCAAAGGGATCCTGCCATCCCAATGCTTAGCTGTGGGGAAGGGACCCTGAGATCAGATCCTCTGCCTCTGGGTCTGAGAGGTTTTACATATGACCTGCCTAACAGTGGAAAACTTTTAGCAGTGTTGCCTGTTAACAAAATAACAAACAAACAAAAACCAAAACAGAACAGTAAACAAAAAATAGCTCTTCTTCAGTGAAAGTGTGCTGGGGAACCTACACCCGAGGAGTACTGAGTTTGTCAGGGACTTGTAGGATAGTTTACTTTTAAGCGATGTATCATTTTGTCTTTCCTTAATGCCAAAATTAGTGATGATATTGTTTTCTGGTAGACGTTGATGTCATGTGCGGACACAGTCTTTGCCAAACCATTAATCTCTTAGTAGTAGTGTGAGGAAACAGTAGTATGCTATGTAGATTGGAATATCATTTATTTTAAGGTATATTTGCAAGGGTGATGAAAAATTCAGGGCATCTGGTACTATAGACTGAATGTTTGTGTCTCCTCCAATTTCAATTTCAAATGTTGAAACCAAATTCCCAATGGCATTAAGAGGTGGGGACTTTGGGAGGTGATTAGGTCATGAGGGAGGAGCCCTCATGAATGGGATTAGTACTCTTATCAAAGGGACTCTAGAGAGCTCCCTTGCCCCTTCCACCATGTGGGGACTCAGCAAAAGGATGGTCATCTATGAACCAGAAAGAAGGCTTTCATCAGACACAGAACCTGATCTTGGATTTCTTAGACTCCAGAACCGTGAGAAACACATGTCATTTAAACCCCTCAGCCTGTGGCATTTTTGTTTTAGCATCCCAAAAGCACTAAGATGTGTGTTTCCAGTCCAGTGTGTGAGGAGCTTAGAAGTTGCTACTACATCCTAGCAAGTAAAATACAGAACGAGCTGAAAAATTAACAACTCTTCTTAGATCCATCAGAGAACTAGGGTCACAGGGCAAACTACTACCCCCCAAATTGGAGAGACACACAGGTGAATACAGATAATCACGTCTTACCAGAACAGAAGCCTATAAGCAGAAACCTCTGCAAGAACCAGTGATGGGATAGGAGACCCTGAATTATAATGGGAAATTTTGGGATGCTTAATGTAGACAAATCAGAGAGGTAAAAACTCCAGGAGGACCCAGTCATAAGGCGGGTTCCATGCTTTTGTGAATGTTATCTCAAAGAGCTTGACCTGGTTTTAACAGTGAATATCAGAGAAAAATTCCCTCACGCTTTTGGCAGGGGGAGGGGAGAAGTAACCATTTTGAAATAAGCCGGAACATTCTATTCTTCTTAATAAGGCCTTCCCTCAAGATAAATTATTTCACCAGAACCTAAACTATTGGGTTTTGTTTTGTTTTTCAGAGAGTAACTGACCAGAGGGAAGGAAAATAATGCAACTCCTCTCTGGCCTTCCACATGGTAAAAGGGAAGGACCCAATTCTAGCCCTCTGTATCCATCCTGTGCCACCTAAAGGGTAAAATGAATGGAGAAACACTTGTGAAGTTCACAGTCCAGAGGCCTAGGCTCACTAAAAAAACAGAAATCTAATCGTAGGGCTATAGAACACTTGTACCCCCCTCCCCCACAACTTACCACCACATTACTAAAGGCCTATTTAGAGCAGCATCTTTTACCCAGTACATCATGTTCAGCTATCAAGAAAAATGTCAAGGTAGCACAACAGAACTCAGATATGGCAAGGACATTGGACTTGTTAGACTAGGAATTTAAAACAACTATGATTAATATGCTAAAGGCTCTAGTGGATAAGGTAGACAGCCTGCAAGAACAGGTGGTAATGTAAGCAGAGAGATGAACTTTGAAGATAGAATAGAAAATAAATGCTAGAGATAAAAAACACAGTAACAGAAATGAAGAATGCCTTTGATAGGCACAGTAGTAGACTGAACATGGCTGAGGAATAAATCACTGAGCTTGAACATACCTTAATAGAAACTCCGAAAATGGAAAACTAAAGAAAAAAATACTGAAAAAAGACCAGAGTACGATATCCAAAAGCCATGAGACAACTACAAAAGATATAATGTATGTGTAAAGTGAATACCAGAAAGAGAAGAAAGAAAGGAAGCAAACAAATATTTGAAGCAATAATGACTGAAAATTGCACGAAATTAATCACAGACACCAAACCACAGGTCCAGAAAGCTCAAAAACCATCAAGCAAAATAAATAACAGTGACAACAACAACCAAAAAAACTACACCTAGGCATATTATATTCTAACTGCAGAAAATCAAAGATAAAGAAAAAATCTTGAACAAAGCCAGAGGGGGGAAATACCTTATCTATAGAATAACAAAGGTAAGAATTTACATCTGAATTCTCAGAAGCAATACAAGTAGAGAGTGGAGTGAAATATTTAAAGTGTTGAGAGGAAAAAACAAAACAGGGGCCCCTGGGTGGCTCAGTCGGTTAAGCGTGGGACTCTGCTTTCAGCTCAGGTCATGATCTCAGGGTCATGGGGTTGAGCCCTGCATCGGGCTCCATGCTCAGTGGAGAGTCTGCTTGAGATTCTCTCTCTCTCCCTCACCCTCTGCCCCTCCCCCTGCTCAAATGGGTACGTGTACACACACACACACACACACACACACACTCTCTAAAAAAATAAATAAATCTTTAAAAAAAGAAAAAAAACCCCACCAACTTAGAATTACATATCCTGCAAAATTATTCTTCAAAAGTGATGGAAGACTCAATATTGCCAAGATGTGAGTTCTTCCGAACTTGATCTATAGATTTAATGCAATCCCAATCAAAATCCCATTGAGTTATTTTATGGATATTGACAAACTGATTCTGAAGTTTATAGAGAAACAAAAATTCCAAAATAGCCAACACAGTTTTGGAAGACTGAAACTACCAGATTTCAAGAGTTAACATAAAGTTACAACAATCAAGAAAATGGGGTATTGGCAAAAGAATAAACAAGAACAGGAAAAGGATAGAGAGCCCAGAAATAGATTCACATGTATATAATCAGTTGATCTTTGGGGGCGCCTGGGTGGCTCAGTCGTTAAGCGTCTGCCTTCGGCTCAGGACGTGATCCCAGAGTCCTGGGATCGAGCCCCACATCAGGCTCCTCTGCTGGGAGCCTGTTTCTTCCTCTCCCACTCCCTCTGCCTGTGTTCCCTCTCTCGCTGCCTGTCTCTCTCTCTGTCAAATAAATAAATAAAATCTTTAAAAAAAATCAACTGATCTTTGACAAAGGAGCAAAGGCAATAAAATGCAAGAAAGACAATCTTTTTTGTTTTAAAGATTTTATTTATTTTAGGGAGAGGGAGAGAGCACAAGCAGGGGAGCAGCAGGCAGAGCTAGAGGCAGGCTCCCAGCTGAGCAGGGAACCCGATGCGGGGCTTGATCCCAGGACCCTGGGATCATGGCCTGAGCCAAAAGCAGACACTTAACTGACTTAGCCACTTAGGCGCCCCAGAAAGATAGACTTTTTAACAAATTGTGCTAGATCAACTGGACATCTACATGCAAAAATCTGAATCTAAGTGCAGATTTTCCACTCATTACAAAAATTAACTCAAAATGTATCGTAGAGCTACATGCAAAATGCAAAACCATAGAACTCCAGGATGTTAACATAGGACAAAACCTAGGTGACCTTTGGTTTGGTGATAGCTTGTTACGAACAACTTCAAAGCAAATTGAATCCAACGAGACTATTCAGTATGTACAAAGGCACTAACTATGGGACCAAAGGTATGATCCATGGAAGAAATAATTGGTAAGCTGGACTTCCTTAAAATTAAAAACTTTTGCTGTGTCAAAGACACTGTCATGGGAATGAGAAGATAAGCCACAGACTAGGAGAAAATATTTGTAAAAGACATATTTATTAAAGGACAGTTATCCAAAAAATATATATCCTAAAGTTCAACAATAAGAAAAAAACAACCTGATTGAAAAATGGGCTAAAGCCCTTAACAGATACTTCACCAAAGAAGATATACAGATGGCAAAGAAGCATATGAAAAGATGCTCCACATCTCAAAATAAATAAATAAAATCTTTAATATAAACTTTAAAGTTTTGTAAGTTTTAGATTTACAGAAAACTTGTGATGATAACACAGAGTTCCCATATGCCCAACACCCAGTTTCCCCTATTATTACTGTCCTACAACAGTATGGTACATTTGTCACAATTAATGAACCAGTATTGGTACATTATAATGAACTAAGTCCAGATTTTAGTCAGATTACCTAGTTTTTTTTTTAAGGGAATGTTCTTTTTTTGTTCCATGATCTCATGTAGGATACTAAATTAGAATTAGTTGTCATATCTTAAGCTCCTCTTGACTGTGACAAGTTCTTAGTCCTTTTGTTTTTGATTACTTTAAAAGTGTTAACGATATGGGTTAGGCATTTTATAGAATGTGCCTCTATTCTGATTTGTCTGATGTTTTTCTCATGATTAGACTGGGGTTATGGGTTTTAGGGAAGAAGATCACAGAGGTAAAATGCCATTCTCTGCACATTATGTCAACGGTATATAACATCAACATGATTTATCACTGTTGATGTTGACCTTGATCACCTGGTTGAGGTTATTCATGCCCCCCCCCCGTTTCCATACTGCAGGTTTTGGAAGGAATCACTGTGCATAGCCCATATACAACCTTAACAAATGAGTAGTGATACTCCACTTCCTTGAAAGTAGAATATTTACATAAAGTATTTATAATTCTTATGCACGTGAGATTTGTCTCCTCTCCCCCATTCATTTATGTCAGTATGGACTCATGAATTTGTATTTAATTTTTGGGCTATAATCCAACATAATATTTTTATTCTGTTGCTCAAATTGTTCCAGCTTTGATCATTGGGAGCTCTTTCAGTAGCTTTCTCTATCCCTTTGGCATACCTGATCAGACTGTGTGTGTGTGTGTGTGTGTGTGTGTGTGTGTGTGTGTGTGTTAGTACTTACTTTCTGGCACCAAAAGATGGTTTAAGCTCACTTCCATATTTTCTGCCTCAGGCCTAAAATCAGTCATTTCTTTAAGGATCACTGATTACGGTATTAGAACCCAAGATCTGAGCATTGGGCGTATTCCCTGGTCTTATTTTATGACTCATTTTTCTCTTCCTTCCCGTTAAAGATTTCTTTTTTAAAAGATTTATTTATTTATTTGAGAGAGAGAGAGAGAAAGCAGGGGGAAGGAGGGAGAGAGAATCCCAAGAGGACTCCACGCTAAGCTCAGAGCCCGACCTGGGACTTGATCGCACAACCCCGAGATCATGACCTGAGCTGAAATCCAGAGTTGGATGCTTAACGGACTGAGCCACCAAGGCACCCCTAAAAAAGGTTTCTTAACTTTTGCACTATTGATATTTTGAGCCCCAAATCTTTGTGTGTGTGTGTGTGTGTGTGTGTGTGTGTGTGTGTGTATAGGTTTGTCCTATGCATTGTAGGGTATTTAGCTGCATTCCTAGCCCCTACCCACTAGATGCCAGTAGCACTCCCTCAGTTGTGACAATCAAAAATGTCTCCAGACATTTCCAGATACCTCTGGGAGGCAAATTATCTCCATTTGAGAACCACTGCTCTACATGTATTTGTTTTTCAGGACCTCATATTCCTGGCTCTCTTCTTTTCTCATTATTCATGCTATTCTTGAGAAAACTCAGCCATTCTCTTTCTTTTCACTGCCACCTATAAACTAAAGTCTTTCAAATCTATCTATCTATCTATCTATCTATCTATCTATCTATCTATCTATCTTTATCTCTGATTTCTTTCCTAGGGGCAGGGATGTGTATCTCCACCTGGATGTCTTATACTCCTATAGTACATCAACAAAACATGTTCAGAGTGTATCTTATTGTTAGGAAAGAATCCCAGTCTCATAGAGAATACCAAGGAATAACAAAACTCCCAAAGAGGTGACGGAGCAAGCAAACATATTGGCTTGCCATAGTGCCATATGTGTCAAAAGAAGATGACTTGAGTCGGTTTTTCAGAGAAGGGTTTGGCAAACTATACCCCCTGGCAAAATCCAGCCTACCACCTGTTTTTATACATCAAGAATTATTTTTTATCCACTTTTAAATGGGTAAATGGTTAATGATTAAAAAAGTCAAAAGAATAATATTTTATAACACATGAAAATGATGTGAAAGGCAACTTTTGATGTCCGTAATAAGGATTTTTTTGTAACACAGCCATACTCATTTGTTTCTATGTTGTTGTGGCTGCTTTCATAGAGCAATGACAGAATGGATAAATCGCTACAGATGGCTTATAAATCCTAATATTTATTACCTGTCCCTTTACAGGAAAAGTTTTCTGATGTCTGGATCAGAGCAAGACGATTGCTGCATGGTAGGGCTTGTTCCCTTGCCCTAAGTCCCACGTGATGTCACACTGGGTCTACTTGGTGGCTATGCATGCAGTGAGTTGCATTGCAACCTGAGGATCCCAAGACTAAGGGCTCAGCACCTTTTGTAGCATTTATGTAACTGGCTACAGAGAAGGCTCAGGGACAGAGGATGTGAGCAATAATCTGCAGGAGTGCTTGGGGCCATGGCAGACCGTCTTCAACTCCTGTCATTTTGCCTCTATTGCCATGCCTCCTAACCTTCGCTTCTTTCTCATTTCTGTTAATGGTATTACTATCCCCTTCATTGCCCATAGTAGAAAAGCCAAGAGCTACGTTCGATTCTTCAATCTTTCTGATATGTAATCAATTCCCAAGTCTTTTGTATGAATCTCATACTCCCCTCCATTGCCATCACTTTAGTCCAAGTCACCACCCTCTGTCCCCTTGATTACTGCAATAGAGTCTTAGCTAGTCTCCCATGTTTATCTTTGTGTACCTGCCATTTGTTCTCTATATGGCAGTCACACAGATCATTCAACAAGCATATTCGAAGAATATTTGAAGAATACTTCAAGCTCAAAGAATTGTAATGGCCCATTGTTGGTTATGCTTGTATTGAAAGAAAGAGATATTGCCCGGAACCCCATTCTCTATTCTAATTAATTACTCTGAAGTATCAGTATTAGTAGTAACATCTATTTATTGAACATTTATTATGCGCCAGCTGCTATGCTAAGTAATTTACACGTATATTGTCCCATTGAATCCTTACAACCTTTCAGGTAGGTGTTATTATTATATCCGTGTTATAGATGAGGAAACTGAAGGTAGAGAGAATTCTGATGACACAGGACAGAAGTATGAAGCTGAGACTGGAGCAGGGTTCTCTCTGCCTGCATTACACTTCCTCGGAAGAATGTGAGACAGTAGAGTAGGAGAGGAGCCTGGGTTAGTGTGGAGAATGAAAAAGGACTTCTTTTGCAAGACTGCATTTCTTACCAGGATCTTCTACTTAGTCTGAACAAAATATGCTATTAACCATTCAGTGCTCTCATTCTTCATTCTAGGATTACAATAGGTTTCAAAACAGTGATGCCTCTCTGGTGGCATATGTTCAGCCTTAATTAGGGAACCTAGCTAAGCTGGAGGTGAGAAGATTTGGAAAAAAAAAAAAGAGTTGTATATTCAACCCAGCAAAAGAAACAAGGGCTTCAGCATCTCTTACTGAAGTTAGGTTTTTAAGAGCTGAAGAGTAAGGGGTACTTTATACGGAAATTCTCATTTGGGTCTACTTTTTTGACTTTTGGTGACTTCTGTTCTGTGAAGTTTGTTTATCTAAGTCAAGTACGTTGGGAAATGAACGTCCACTACAGGAGTTGAGTATTTTTTTTTTTTTTGAGGCAGTTGTTCTCAAAAACCAGGAAGAGCAGCAGCATCTGGGAACTTCTTAGAAATGCAAATTCTTGGGCCCCAGCCTGAGAATCAGAAACTCTGGGTGTGGAACCCAGCAGCCTGTGTTTTAGTAAGTCCTCCTGTGATTTTTGGTGCACATTACTGTTTGGAAACCACTGGTCTGAGCTTATGAGGACAACTGTGTTGTATTAGTGACTTGTTAAGAGGTAATTTGTTGCATAATTTGGAGATACAACAGTTCTCAGAAGAGAGTTTATTGTCTCAGTTTCACAGCCTGCTCTCAAAGAAATTTGTAAATGATCCTCCTGGGACGTGGTACAACACTGATGCATGAGAAAATTCGAGAATCACTACTTCAAGCCTTTAGCTAATAATTCTAGTAGCTGCCCCCAAGTGGATGGTGTTAAATTAGGCTTACAGGTTTGGTACAATAGTGAATTTACCCAGACTAGGCCACCTTAAAAAGCACAAAAATAAGAATTTAGGTTCCTCTTCTTTTTCTACAGAAATATGACTGTTTCTAAGTTTACTGTGTAGATATAGAAATATATCAAATATGTGGGGGAAAAAGCAAATTGCAGAGAATCTACAGAGTATGTTCACATTAAAAAAAAAAAACAACCTGTGTGTATATGCTGGCATATGCGAAGGAAAAGTCTTAAAGAATATACAACAGACACTTAACAGTAGCTACCTAAGCGTAGTGGGGCAGAATGTGGCAGCTACTTTCAAATTTCACATTACACACTTTCCTATTTTTCAATTTGTCACAATGAATATATATTATTAGTAAAATATTTTTAAATAAGCCAGTTTTTTTAATTGAAAAAATAATACTCACATGATAATTCAAATAGTACAAAAGAGTAGGCAATGTTAATAAATGTTCTTAAACTTTCAAACTTAAATATTTGAAAATGCTTATTTCTTCTATAAGCAACAGTAGTTCATATATAGAGAGAATGCTTCTAAATACCAAAATGCACTATGGAAATATATCTTAAGTTAGAATGGATAATGATCTTGTACATAAGAGGGGGAAAAAGCGGGGTAAACACTTAGCACTCATTATATCAAATCTAGGTATAGAATATGTATGAAATAAAAAGAAATACTACCACTACTTAGGCTGGCCTTTTTCACTATGTTCAACTGTTATTAATCACCAAAATAAAGCTTGGTGTTTCTGTGTTCAAGAAAACGTTTACCATTCTCAGCTACAATGCTTCCAAGCATTGAAAAGGTCTGGCACTCTGTATTTTCGTAGCATCCTGCCAAGGGCTGGCAGTTTTCTTAAGCTACTACTTTAACTAACAGTCCTCAAGCTAACAATGGTCAAATACCCAAGCTCTGCCTCCCTCTTCTACAGGTTTCAAAAGCTGTTAACTGTCTTTTCTATCCTTTCTGGAAATAACTTACTTAGTGCTGCTAATTAGATTTGGAGAGCAGTAGCAGTTCTTTGCCTTCTTTTCTTTAATATTCACAGCAAAGAAGGCTTTCTGGTTCTCTCCCCTTTGTGTTTATTTTCCTCCTAAATGCCTTGCCTCTAATCAGAGAATAGCTCTAGTGGAAACCAAGTTACCAATTCATTCAATTGACTTCCCCTTCTTCTCGATGAATGGCTCATATCCATAGAAATAGGGTTCATTATCGTAACGCTTCAGGTTTAATATTTTCCAATCTGCTACAGACCTCAAGTAGCCCTACTTTTAATTTGGGCAGCTTTTAAAATACCCTTTGACCTTTACCCTCAAAACGTTTAAAAAGACTTAAATACAACAGGCTAGTTTTATTAATGCAGTCCTCTCTTCCACCGCACATGTGCTATATTTGGAACAATGGGGAGAAGATTAGAAGAGGAAGAATGGCCTGTCAGTTCACGAGGAATATCACATATTTTCCTTCCTGGGATAGTAAATGTCCATCTTGAATTAACAGCTAACATCATATGCAGTGGCAAAACACCCTCATGTATTCCTATTAAAATCAGAAACTAGAAGAACGGCTGTCACCATTATGAATTATTTATTTTCTTATTTCCTAACCAGTGCAATAAAACAGGAAACAAATAAGAGACATCACTCCTGGAAATCAGGAGACATGATTAATATCTGCAAACGGGATGATTCCCTACCCCAAGAGAATCTAAATGAAATGCGTTTAGAATGAGCGTTTGAGTTTACCCGTTTTCCTAAACATTTCAGTAATCAGTTATAAAACACAGTGTAGAGTCCATTTCCCATAACACCTAAACAGAAAAGATCTAGGCATACTCTCAAACAATAACTGTGCAGGACCTTTATGGAGAAAACCACAAAACCTTACAAAAAAACACTTGAAAATGGATGAGAATACTAAAATTTTGTAGTTGTTAAGTCCTCTCAAATTAATACATGGTTTTAATAAAATTTACAGTAAAAACCCCAGAGATTATTTTTGTACCTGGATGAAGCTAACTCCATGCTAAAGAATATATAGCCGAGAATAACAAGTATATTCTGCAAAGGAAAGCGAATGAGGCAGACTTTACCCTAACGAATCATAGAAACTGGTTCATAAACTACGATAACTAAAACAGTATGGTACTTGTACACGGAGTTTCAAAAAAACCAACAAATAGATGTAACAGACCATAGAGCCCCCAGATGGTGAAACAGAGCTTAGGATGTTTCACCCCAAGTTCAGGTATGTGACATTTTGGACCTGTGTTAGCACAGTGATAAAAGAATTTCTGTTGTGGCAGCTGTTGCTTCCCTGCTGGGTTCCTGGATTATTTTGAAGGGAACACTGCCAGAAAGTCAGAGTCCTTGACAGTCTGTAAACTCCTAGGGAAAGTTAGTGGGCGTAGTTTTCATGAACAGGGATTTCTTCTAACGCTTCCTTCTCCTTAAGTGAATGTATATGCAACAAGGGTTGAAATACTTGTTTTGGCAGATAGCCTTAAATATTGAGGAGGTTAGCACTACCTCTGGATTTTCCTTTTGCAGGTCTGAGGTTAAAGCAAAGGTATTTCACCATTCCTACTCTATGATCTAAAGAATCTTCTAAAATGCAATTCAAGATTTTATTCCCTTGGAGTAGTTACCCACATTAGCACATTTGCTAATGCAGCATCATGGTCGTCTTTCAGCAAGCTTCGTGTTAAGAACAAAGGAGACAAATAGATCCCAATTTCAGATCCTTTGTTTTAATCCAACTACAATGTATATAGGACCAAATAAATACCTTTAAAAAATAATTTACAATATACAATTATGTCTGTATAGGAAAAGGCAGTTGTTTTCAACCAATAAGCACTAAATTGAAGAGAAAGCATTTTAAAAAGCCTTGCATTATATTTCTTTTACATTAATTATCATGAAATACTTGATGTTAAAAAAAAGAAATACTTGATGTTGATGCTATCTAAAATTATATTTGCTTCTTTCTAAAATAGTCTATAGTTGCACTCAAGTTTATAACTATGGTTGAAATCAGGTCCTTATTTTATACTGGCTAATTTAGTCTTATTTTCCATATATAAGGAAAATTATAAATTTTGGCAACAAATTATCTGCTTATTATTTATTCAAAGGAGAAATATTTATTGATTACCTACCAGCAGCCAGGTTTTGTATTAGATAATACATTGTTAGAGGAACCTGGCTGGCTTAGTCGGTACAGCATGCAACTCTTGATCTCGGAGTCGTGAGTTCAAGCCCCACATTGCCCATGTTGGGTGTAGAGATTATTTAAATAAATAAATAAAAACTTAAAAACAAGATAATACATTGTTACAATAAAATACATTCTCTGCCCTCTCGAAGCCTTTAGTTTGCAAATGTTGATAAATTCTGTGAAAGAAAGAGAGTACACAAAGAACATTGTTGGAGTTACAAACATTAATTTGGCTTTTAGCTTAAGTGTAAGGGAAGACCTTCCTGTGGAGGCAATATTTAAGCTGACATTTGAAGAATGAGTCATCCATTGAAAGAGTGGGTGGACTAGTGTTCTGTGAGGAAGGAAAATCTCTATGAAGGTGTAAGGCATACTGAATTAATTGAAAAGGTCAGTTTGGCTAGAGCTTGAAGTGATAGTTGGACAATAGCATAAGATGAGATAGGAATAGTAGTCAGGGACCAGATTATATAGGGCTGTCTTAAAATATTTGCAATTTATTTTTAAATGCTAAGGAAAGCCATTATAGGGTCTTAACCAGAGGAGTCATATGATCAGATTTATACTTTTTTTTGAGAGAGTGCATGCTTGCAAGCTTGCGGGGGAGGGGGGGGCGGTGGTGGGAAGGCGGAGGGAGAGGGAGAGGGAGAGAATCTTAAGCAGGCTCTGCCCCAAGGCAGGGCTTGATCTCACAACCCTGAGATCATGACCTGAGCCAAAATCAAGAGAGAGACGCTTAACCAACTGAACCACCCAAGTACCCCCAGATTTACATTTTTTAAATTAGCAATTTTACTTTAGCGTGGACAATGGATGCAGGTAGGAAAGAATGGGTATTGGGAGAAGTCAGCTAATAATTTCTGGTTGCTGAGAGGTGTGCCCAAATTAGCAAATTAGCCCTTGAAAGGCAAAACAATTTGATCTCAAACTACCACATTTTATTGTACCCACGCTATATCCTTTGTGGTTCTCTTTAAGGAATTATGTATATGTTTTGATAGGATTACACAAGCTAATAAACTGACAACATGCTCCTTTATCTTTGCTTATGAAATATGTTAAGATACTACTCTACTGAAAGGTGCATTTCTTTTTTTTTTTTTTTTAAAGATTTTATTTATTTATTTGACAGAGAGACAGCCAGCGAGAGAGGGAACACAAGCAGGGGGAGTGGGAGAGGAAGAAGCAGGCTCATAGCAGAGGAGCCCGATGTGGGGCTCGATCCCATAACGCCGGGATCACGCCCTGAGCCGAAGGCAGACGCTTAACTGCTGTGCCACCCAGGCGCCCCTGAAAGGTGCATTTCTTATCTAGCTTCTACAGTGAAAGCTAAGTTCACATATTATTCGTACTTAGGTCATGCATATTCATGAATAAGTAATGAAGGAGACCATTACTTTTTGGCCAAATCACTCTGGATTCAGTTTTGTAGAGTGTATCCAAGGAAAGGATGACTCAAAGTGTTAAGAAGAAATTTCTATGATACCCAACCACACTAACCGACTCTCTCTGGGTGGATTTTCTCCACTAGCTTCTTTTAACAATCTAGCTATTTATGTGTTAACACAGCAGTTTGAATGAATAAACACCTAGGTGACTCCTTATAAGTTCAGTGGAGTGACAAATGTGGTTATGAGTAAACATTAGTTTTATTAAAAATTGTTATATTTAATGAGTGTGTAAAGAGTTTTTGGCTTCATAAAATTGTGATCATGGTTTCCTGATGATTGCTCCCCGGGGACACAGAGAAACCCAGTAACCTGAAGTGTCCTAACCATCTATCGGGCCAAGGGCATGCCAGTGAGCTCTACTCTGCAAATGAAGAGAGGACAAATGGAACTTAGTGGCTATTTCCCACTAAGAGCACAGAGTTCTATCTAAAAGAAGGAGGTAAATAGTCCCTGATAATTTGAAGGAGCTACCATGACTGAAAACATTAAGAGAGGAATTCAAGTGGTTGATGAATCTGCCTTAAAAGAAGTGAGCAAGAATGAGCGAAATGAGTCAGAAAACTGTAGTCAGAGAAATCTCCAGAGATCTGTGAAAGAGGTAACTAAAAGATCAACAATTGACAACCTACAGCTTAACGAGAAATCTTTGAGACATAAAATGAATTCCCCATGCTTTGAAGAGCACCAAGAGCTGGTATGGCCTGAGTGGGATAGGACTCAAGAGAGTTTGGGCATCTGCCAAGTGGAAGTCTTAGCATAAGCAAGGGTCAGAGGGAATAAAATGGAGGACTACTGTCCAGAGAGGAATGCAAAATAAGTTCTAAGAGAAAGTAAGGATCTGCCCGTTGGAAAGTGGTGTCAACTCAAATCTACTCCAGATTAAAAGTTAACAGGTTATTCTAGCATACTCTTTTTTTTTTTTCCTAGAAAGAGTAAAGCGAAGAAAATAAACATTTTTTTTTTGAAATTGCTCTAGCCAAACTGAGCTAAAGGGGACTTTCTGTTAAAATAACAAGTTTGCTCTGAGAGATTATCTCTTGCTCTATTTCTGCTTTTGCTTTATTTTCCTTTAGTTTTCTTTATAAATGGTCTGGTTACAATGAGTAACCTTATCTTGAGTGAATCCAAAGTAAAAGGACTTTCCAGATATCAAGCAGGACAGATGATTAGAGAACTAAGCACCCAGCATGGCCTATAGAAATAGCAGAAACCATCCAGAATGGAGTAGTGGAGCCTGGGATATATGGAGGTCATAGAGCTAACAAAAATTCTCAGCTAACCGTGAATGTGAACACCTACCCTACTGGGTCATTTTGTCACCTTGTTTCAAAAACCAAACAGACCTAAAGCAGAAATTCAAGACTGCCTCAAAAAATGAAAGAAAAAAAAATCCAGGGCAGAAGAATCACAAACTTGTCTCCAGCGGCCTAGAAATAAATCCCAAACAAAGAAGTTCAGGTTTGAGTGAAAAGTAATTCCTGTGGCTGTGAAACTCCTGACCACAGGCCAACCGAGGGTCATTCAGAAGGAACACACGGGAGTAGAGGCGAAGGCAAAATCAGTCAAATTGATTCTGTGTCTTAAGAGACCATGATTACAAGATCATGGCAAGGGAAAAAAAATCTGGCTTTGATCTATTGCCACCTTTTATGGACAGAGTCTAAAATGAAATGATGAGATTGTTTTGGTCATTGAGATGCCCTAAAGCAAACCTATTCAATTTTTTTTTCTCTTGAAACAAAGGTGCTTAAATGCAAGACTCTGGGGTTTGCTATAAATAAAGACTATAAACTTTACAGCAAGTCACGTATTTTTACGTGGTTCACAGCTTAGCGTGACCAAATATGCAACAAATTCTTTGGTAATATTTTTTCTACAAAGACAATTAAGTTCCTAAAAAACATCTATGTTATGTGTACCTAAAAAAGGCAGTGTTTTAGTTGGCCTATTATGGATCCTTTCTGAAAATGCCACAGAATGTTAATCAGAAAAAAAGCAAACATGATTTGTTTTATGAGCACTTGCATTGGGCCAGGTAACCAGTTTTGCCAGGATATAAAAACAAACTGTAGTAAATGTCTTAAGACTGACCATAGTTGGTTTCTAACATTGTGAACACTTCTTTGAAATAAACATCACTTACATTTATGTATAATCTATATTCCTAAATATTTCTTTACACTAAAGTTTTTCTGATTTGCCGAAGCTGCACAGTGAATTAGAGATAACAATGTCAAGTGCTTATTTGAGGAAAATAAGGAGGGCCACATGACATGAGGCAGGTGATGTATTGATGCATAAGCTTAGGAGAAAATCTAGATTGACCACGGAAGACCTTGGGCAGGATGGTATTGTGCTTGGGGATGTCGTTACCCAAGGGTGTGGTCCAGAGTCCTGGAATTCTTTAAGAATGCTTTAGAGATGAACGTGGTGGTTATGGGGAATGAGAGGGGAGTTCTAGATAGCCTCCTTAATCAAAATGGGTCTTTCTGACTCACTTAAAATACTGAACTTCTGCATAGGATTCAATTTGAAGCTAGGCTACCATGGCCAAAACAAAACAAAACAAAACAAAAAATCACAGAATGAAGTGTCCCTCCCATCAAGATCCCTTCAGGATTTCCCATTTTTTGACATTCTAATTCAACTGGATTTCATGCCTATCTGTTGGACTGCTGTCATTTGAATATTGGGACTCTTGGTTTCCCTTGAGGCAAGTAGAATATTCTCCCCCTAGCCCTTTGAGTCAGGAGTGTGTCAACCATCTGTGTGACAAATAAGCAGTTCAGGTTCATCTCGCTTGCTCACCATGTAGTGATTTAACTTCTGTGATCTTCTCTACCACAATCATCTTTCCCTCTCTCCTTTCCTGTCACTGTGAGTGACACACCAGCTGACAGTGTTAGGAATAGGAAGGTTTGGGCAGAGTGACTGTCAGAAATATTTTTACCGTGTGAAAGGACATTTGTGGAATGTTATGGCATCATGGCCTCCTGCCCCTCCGAGAATGTGGCATTGAGTATTGGGCCCTTGCCACTGTACCCAGCATACCAAAGGGAGTTCCTGGCCTCATCGTACATTGCGAAGTATTTACATAATATCCTTACCTCATGTATCCAAATGTATTGATTTTCATGTTCTTCCTTATGCCCTAACTTAGATTTTACACTTTGACTTAATATGATTTAGCTGAAGTCTTCAGAACACTTCAGTAAATGTTATTACCAGAATTAGAACATGCCCCCTGAGTTGCAGTGAGATTTG
Organism: Ursus maritimus; assembly: GCF_017311325.1. NCBI lineage: Eukaryota > Metazoa > Chordata > Mammalia > Carnivora > Ursidae > Ursus > Ursus maritimus. The sequence goes on along the minus strand of NW_024423319.1, from coordinate 35,960,077 downwards.
TGCTAAAGTTCACAATGCGAATTTGATAGCTCTAAACATGAGATATGTACTTGCTGCGTTTACTGAAATCCCTCAGTCCCCTATCACTTTCCTTCGATTTCAAAGTTATGGAATTGTCCAGTATGTTTGCTCAGAATGACCTGATATGACTTAAGTGTTATTCTGGGTATGATTCTGGTGCCAATTATCTTGGTCTACATGTTTTAATGTGATTTGGATTACCCCTATAAATGAGTTGATTGCATTCAATTCCTTTGTATCTCCTATTGTAATAACATTGTATTTCTTTTCAGACACTTCATTTTATCAGATTACAATAAAACATTTTGATACAAGGCAGTTTTAAGTGGTCTTGATCATCTCTTAGTGCTTTAATTCTAAACATACAGGGTTTTAAATTTGGAGCATGTTTTAGCAGCACATTCATTAACCTCTAACATTTCTTGGATCGTGTTTATAATAATTTCAAGGCTTCCCTGACTCCAAGCCAGGACAGCCATGTGATAATCTGAAAAAAACGTTTCTACTTTTTGGAACTATTCATTATTTGGGGAGGGGGTGATTTATGGCTCACCGTGACTATGTGAATAACCAGGTCCCAGAAAATATACTGTTTCAGACCCAGATTTCCAGAGAGTTTCGCCCATCGGTGAATGAGGTGGCTCTGTCTGTGGTGAGACTTGAGGATTCCTACCTTTAAAAAATATTTCCCTCACCAGCTCATTTGAAATTAGAAGGTCTTTGGTCTCTATGAATAGTCTGTTGAAATACAAATAACTCTGGATGGGTAGTATATGAATCTGTCATCTGTCATTAGCATCTTAGCACAGATTTATTTAGCAGACCTCTGATAATTAGCTGGAAGGGACTGCCAAGATCAAGATTGGATATTGGTTAAGGTGGATGGCAGATCTGCAGGATTTGATACTGGTTTAGGTGGGGGCGGTGCTTCCAGGAATGGTTAAGTTTTGGGTGGGCGAGGGAAGCACGATGGCGTTAGGCGTCTGAATGCAGGCAGAGAAAAGAGAAGTAGCGGAATGCTTACACCAGCTTTACCTGATTGCTCCCTTTTCCTGAAAGTCAGCCTTTATGTGTGACTTCTAGATAAGGTTAGAGTGCCTGGTTGCCATTCTGCCATCCATCTACCAGAGTAACTTTCAAGACTACCTTGGGTGGGATATTCTCTATGCAAGCGGTGAAAATACAATTCTGTGACACCTTGCTGGGTTCCCAACTTTTTTGGGTGTCTTCTTGTCATTTTTGGAAGAGCTTTCCTTAAAAAACTTCTTGTTGCCTAGCATTCTTAGCGCTTTATCCTTTAATCAAAACAACCCTGTTCAAACTTTTTTCCTACCAAATGTTCTCTTTAAAGTATTTCATACCTGATTTAACCACTGGTGGGAGGGAGCATTGTACAGGTTCCACAGATTTTTAGGGAAAGCCCTGAAAACCTCTCTCAATACTATTTCCCACACATTCTTCCCCTTTTGTGGTTTACTCCTTTATTTTGATTGAACACAACTTCCAAGAGCTTCCTGTGCAAGGCTATTTGAGAGAGAAAATGTTCATTGAGACCTTTCATGTCTGCAAATCTTTTTATTCTATCATTAAGTTTGGCGGGTTGCAACCTAGAGTTCTAGGTTGCAAACAATTTTTCCTCAAACTTTTGAAAACATTGGTTCATTGTTTTCTAGCTTTCAGTGCTGCTGTTGAGTCAACCCTGCCATTTTGATTACGTGGTAGTCTGAAATTTCATTATGATGCGTCCTTTGTGATCTATTTTTATTTATTATACTAGGTACTAGGTAGTCCCTTTTAGTCCGGAAAGCATGTCCTTCAGTTTTAGGACATTTTCTTGCATAATTTCTTGGATAATTTCCTTTTTCTCCATTTCTCTGTTCTTTCTATAAATGTTATTATCCAGATGTTGGACATCCTAGATTGATCCCCAGATCGTCTTTTGGCCTTATTCTCTTTTATTCTAGTTTTCAGGAGGATTCCTCCAATGTATATCCCAACGGTCCTATATTTTATCTTATTTTTAATTTCCAAAACATTTTCTTGTTCCCTTAATGTTATTTTTTATACCCAATCATTAGTGAATGCTGTATATTCTCATCTTTCTGAAAAAGAAGTCTGTTAACAATTTTCTTCCATTCCCTGAGTTGTCTGTTTCCTACAAGCTCACTTTTTCTGTTTGTTTTTATAATCTTTTTTTAAGATTTTATTTTTTTGTGAGTAATCTCTACACCTAATGTGGGCTTGAAGTCACAACCTCAAGACTGAACCAGCCAGGCGCCCCTACTTTATTATTTTTATCTCTCTTGCTGGATGGCCCGTTTATATATGATAGTAAGGTACTAAGAAGCTGATAAGAAGTTCTTTGTATATGAATAGGCACCGTTGTGTAGTATGTTTCCCTTTAGGTTGAGAAGGCTGCAGCTCAAGCTTTTTCACTAGTCCAAAAAGGGTTTTTAGGTCTTTTCCACTGGACAATTTAGTTTCCACAGAAAAGAAGAGTCCAATTTCTTATAAGATGTTAATAAGCCTGTCTGCTGGTATCCTGGGATATATGAAAGGAGTGGGAGCAGACCAATGATGACACTATTTAATATGCAGACTTCACATCTTTGCTTTCAGTGTGGCAACTCACCCCAGTGCTTAGGCATATAAACTTGTCCAGGAAGAAAAAAACCCCAGCCTTCTACATGAATCGTCAAAGAGAAATTACTCCATGGTGTGCATGACTGAATGTAGGAGGGGCTACATACTCCTCATAGTAACTGCCAATCTCTTGGTTTTCAGTCCTGCCCACACTGTCCCTGCCTCTAGAGGTGCTTGGTGTTTCCAAATCTTTCTGTGGTTCTGCAGTGTGGATTGCCTTGCTTTCTTTGTTGTTGTTGCCTTCTCCCCAGTTTCAGGCTTAGGTTTCAGTATTATCTACTCTGCTAAATCAGTTACCACCTGTCCATCTGCTTTCCAGCTTCCAGAACTTGTGTTGACATTTCTCTTCTGCTGTCAACTCTCGTGTTCTCTTTGTCCTTTTGGGTTTTATGACTTTTAAAATTCTTTGCTGTCATTTTAGTGAGGTTTCAGGAATGAATGAAGATAAATATCTTCGCTCAATCTGCCATGCTTACCTGGAGTTCCCTTTATTCATTTTTAATAGCTGTATGGTATTCTGTGGTAAGGATGGACAAGGAGTTCTGACCAATCAGAATGGGCACAGTCATAGTGGTAAAACATGGCCTGGAAGCCTCCTGCTATGCAAATGTTAAATTTGTTAAAAATGTTAAATTTAGTTGTTAGATTATGTAGAACTTCAAGGTGTCCTTCAAGAGAAAGGGCCAAGATGGCCAGAGTGCTGGAGGGGCAGAAATTATTAACAGGCTATTTTGGAATTATTTCAATATTTTACCAACCGGTTTATTTGCATTTGTTCATGCTGGCTAAATATCAACCAGGAATGGGCCATAAACTATTTAATCAATCCTTTACTGATGCACATTTAGATTATTTCTCATTTTTGTTAAAATTTACAATATTTGCATGACAACCTTGAACATACCTTTTCCTGCAGCTTTGGGAATATTCCTGTAGCATTGCTTTTTGTAGTAGTAGATTTCCTTCATTGGTTACCTTGAATACAACCAACAGAAATTAAACAGATACTGGGGGTGCCTGGGTGGCACAGCGGTTAAGCGTCTGCCTTCGGCTCAGGGCGTGATCCCGGTGTTATGGGATCGAGCCCCACATCAGGCTCCTCCGCTATGAGCCTGCTTCTTCCTCTCCCACTCCCCCTGCTTGTGTTCCCTCTCTCGCTGGTTGTCTCTCTCTCTCTGTCAAATAAATAAATAAAATCTTTAAAAAAAAAAAGAAATTAAACATACTGATTTTTTGGAGATAATATGTAATTTACGTTAATTCAACCTATTCATGTTTAAAAGTAAGTTTTGAGACTTTTATTCCAGGGACAAGGAATAGACAGACTTTTCCCTGTTCCTCCTGCTGAGAACAACTAACAGCTCTGGAAATTATATATAAAAAAGAGAGGCATTGCCTCATACTGAGAAGATCAATATGCCAGGGAGATATAATGCTCTTAAATGTGTACAAACCAAACAACAGAGCTTCAAAGTACATGACACAATAGCTGACAGAGCTGAAAGGAGACAGAGACAGATCCACACTTGTAGTTCAGAAATTCAAAACCCAAGTCTCAGCAACTAATAGAACTACATTTAGTAGTTTTCTAAATTTAGCAGATTTTCTGTTTAAGAAAATCATCAAAGATATAGAAGATCTAAACAAAACAACCCCAAGTATGTAAGTGACATATATAGGATCCTTCAACCCAAACAGCAGAGTATGCATTCTTTTCAAGCACTCATTGAATATTCACCATGATATGCAATATCATGGATTATAAAACAAATCTCAAGAAATGTAAAAGAATTGTAATTATAGAGTATGTTCTCTGACCACCACAAATCTGAAAAAGAAATAATTAACAGAAAGGCAAGGGAAAATCATTAAATGCTTGGAAATTAAATAGCACAAATATAAATGATTCATTAATCATAGAGGAAGTCTCCAAGGGAATTTAAAACAGATATAGAGCTGTATGAAAAGAGGAAAAATTTCAAATTAATAATGTAGGTTCCTACCTCAAGAAACTAGAAGAGTAAAATAAACCTAAAACAAGAAGGAAATAGTAAAGAAAAGAGCAGAAATCAATGAAATTGAATATCAGAAAACAATAGAGAAAAATCAAGAAACGAAAAGCTGGTTCTTTGATATAATCAAAATGAAGGGGAAATCTCTAGCAAGGCTGATAAAAATGAAAAGAAGACATGCACAAATCATCAATATCAGAAATGAGGTGGGGATATCACTGAAGATCCTGTAGCCGTTCAAAGGCTAATAAAAGAGTGCTATGAACAACTTTGCGTTCACAGATTTGACAAGTTAGAAAATATACCCGTTTCTTGAAAACTCACTAGTTATAAAATCTCAACTAATATAAAATAGATAATCTAGACTGTCCTGTAACTATTAAATACATTAAATTCATGATTTAAAAAAAAAAGAACTTTCCAAAAGGAAAACGTCAGTTATGCTTTCACTGGAGAATTCTATTAGATATTTAAATAAGTCAGACTAATTTTACGCTATCCTTACCAGAAATCAGAGGACAGAATGCTTCCCCATTTATGCAATGATACAAAAATTTGGCAAAGATATCACAAGAAAAGAAAGTGAGAATAATAGAATAAAGAACAAAAACACATCATCCTAATAGACATAAAAAAAGCATTTGACAAAACTGAACACCGATTCATGATAAAAATTCTGAGAGAAATAGAATAGAGGGGCATTTCCTCAACTTGATGAACAGCATCTGCAAAAATACTACAGCTTACGTTATATTTAATGGTGAAAGACTGAGTGTTCCTGCCCTAAGATCAGAAACAAAGCAAGGGTGGTCAAGCTCATCATGCTTATTCAACATTGTTCTGGAAATTCTAGCTAGTGCAATAAGGCAAGACAAGGAAATAAAAGTCATCCAGACCAGAAAGGAAGAACTATAACTTTCCCTAGTTGAAGATGACATATTTGTCTATGTTGAAAATCTGAGTACCAAGAAAAGAACTCCTACAATTCGTGAGTTCAGCAAAGTCTCAGGATGTAAGATAAATATACAAAAATTAATTGTATTCCTATATATTGGCAACAAACACATGGAAATTAAAAATTAAAACTGAAACTAAAAATTAAATTCACAAGTGCTTAAAAGAAGAAATACTTTGCTGAAAACTACAAAACACTGATGAAAGAAATCAAAGATGTTCTAAATAGAGACATACTTTCTTCATGGATTGAAAGACTCAATATACAAAGGTGTCAGTTCTTTCCAAACTAATAGTCAACTATAACTTAATCTTTTTCAAAATCCCTGTAAGATTTTTATAGATATAGACAAGATTATTTAAAAATTTACATGGTGGGGCACCTGGATGGCTCAGTCGGTTAAGTGTCTGCCTCAGGTCCTGATCCCGGGGTCCTGGGATCAAGCTCCACATCAGGCTCCCTGCTCAGTGGGGAGTCTGGGCTTCTCTCTCTTCCCCTCCCCCTGCTTGTGCTCTCTCTGTCTCTCTCTCAAACAAATATATAAAATCTTTTAAAACAATGTACATGTATTGTGATAGGCAAAAGTCTAACAGTGAGAATGAACTAGAGGGCCCACCAGTTTAGAAGATGAGCAAGTAAAACAAATCTACTGAGTATGTTCAATTATTAAAAAGGTCAGGGTAGTGGGGAAAAAAGGAAAAACTACCAGCAGCCTTCCAGAATGTTAATAACAGAGGATGAACACACACACACACACACACACACACACACACACACAAAATATATGCTAGACTATTACTCAGCCATCAAAAAGAATGAAATCTTGCCATTTTCGACTACATGGATGGAACTAGAGGGTATTATCCTAAGCAAAATAAGTCAGTCACAGAAAGACAAATACCATATGATTTCACTCATATGTGGAATTTAAGAAACAAAACAGATGAACATAGGGGAAGGGAAGGAAAAATAAAATAAGATGAAAATTGAGCGGGGGGCAAACCATAAAAGACTCTGAAGTCTAGGAAACAAACTGAGGATTACGGGAGAGGAGGCGGGGTGATGGGATAAATTGGCTGATGGGTATGAAGGAGGGCATTTGATGGAATGAGCACTGGGTGTTATACACAACTGCTGAATCACTAAATTCTACCTCTGAAGCTAGTAAAATAATTACATGGAAAAGAATAGGAACTAGAATAGCTTAATAGAATAATACATAGAAGAGAATAAAACAATCTTGGAAATAAAATGAAGTGAGAGGAACTAGTATACCGAATTTCAAGACTTATATAATTAAGATTAAAGCTGTGTAGTTATTAGTGGAGGCATAAACACATAGATCAGTGGGACGGAATAGAGAATCCAGAAATAGATCCACACAAATATTCCCAACTGATGTTGGACCAAGATGCAAAAGCAATTAAATAGAGAAAAGGGAGCCATTTAAACATATGGTGTTGGAGGAACTGGATATCCAGAGGCAAAAAAAAAAAAAAA
>NW_024423319.1:35869204-35952936 GCF_017311325.1 Ursus maritimus | reverse complement strand
AAAAAAAAAAAAAAATCAAAAACCAAAAACCAAAACAAAACAAAAAACCAACCAACCAAACAAACCAAAAAATCCCTTGACCTAAGTCTAACACCTTATAAAAATTAACTCATGGACTTACAGGTAAATTGTAAACTTTAAAACTTTTTTAAAAAGTAAAGGAGAAAATCTTTGATTTCTATGGATAGACAGAGTTCTTAGATTTGTCACCAAAAGCATAGTTCATAAGAGGGAATATTGATATTGATAAATTGGACTTGATCAAAGTTTAAGACTTTTGTTTTACAAATTACCCTGTTAAGAGTATGAAAAACAAAGCTGTATTCTGTGAAGAAATATTTGCAAACCATGTATTTGCAAAGGACTGGCACCTACAATATATATGTAGTACCTTCAACTCTCAAAATTCAACAGTAGAAAATAACAACTAGAAAATGGGCAAAAAACATGAAGAGACATTTTGCCAAAGAGGATACACAGATGGCAAATAAATGCAGGAAAAAAATGTTTAACATCATTAGCCATTAGGGAAATGCAAGTAAAACCACAATGAACTATCATGACACACCTATCAGAATGTATTAAAACAAGTGACCACACCAAATGCTGGTAAGGACATGGAGAGACTGGATCATGCATACATTGATAATCGGAATGTAAAATGGTACAGCTACTCTGGAAAAGAGTTCAGCAGTTTAAAAAACAAACAAACATGCAACAACATGACTCAGCAATTGCCCTTCTGGCACTTATTCCAGAGAAATGAAAACTTACGTTCATACAAAAACATGTACATGAGTGTTGATGGTAAAACTGACCTATCAATACATGGAACAAGCTGCATGAATCTCCAGAAGATGATGATGCATGAAGAAGCCAATTCCAGAAGGTTATATACCATGTGATTCTATTTACATATTTTTGAAATAACAAAATTGTGGAAATGAAGAAGAGAGTAATGGTTGCCAGTATTTAAAGAGGGAATTGTAGGAGAAGGAAGTGGGTTTGGCTATAAAATGGCAACATGGAGGGATGCCTGGGTGGCTTAATCCGTTAGGCGTCTGCTTTGGCTCAATGATCTCATGGGTCCCCTCCTCTGCCCCTCCCCCTCACTCATGCGCGCTCTCTCTCTCTCTCTCTCTCCCTCTTTCTCTCAAATAAATAAAGTCTTAAAAAATAAAGTAAAACGGCAACATGGAGAATCCTTGTGGTGACGGAACTATTCGGTATCTTGACTGTGTCGATGGCAATATCCTGGTTGTGATATCGCACTGTAGTTTTGCCAGATGCTACCATTGGGAGAAACTGGTTAAAGGGTACATGGGATCTCTCTGTACTGTTTCTTGCAACTGTATGTGAATCTACAATTACCTCAAAATAAAAAGTTTAATTAAAAAATCCCCCTGTCAAAGTAGATTTTTGTCTGTAGTAGGTAGGCAATCTAAACTAATGTATTTTTGTTTACTCAACTTCAAAAGAACAGGAACATTGCTCTCTTTGAGGGGATTCAACAGTACCAACTGCTCCAAGGAAAGGTCCCTTTCCAACACAAATATACACAGTCATGTTTAGAGTACCATAATTTAAAATATGAAACACTGGAAAACCCCCCCTCCAAAAAGAAGGATTTGGTTAAATAAACTAGGGTACATTATTTGATGAATAATTTACAACCATTAAAAAATCATATTTTCAAAAAACATTTTATGCAATGTGGATAGTGATAATGATATTTTGTTAACAAAAATTAGGTAAAATACTATATAATAAAACATGCTCACAATTTTGTAAAACCAAAATGTGAATATAATTACTTAGGCATGATTGAAACAGTAGTTTTAAAAGCACTAAAATTCTGTCTTTTCCAAATGTTATGCAATAATAATGTATGACTTCTATAAATGATAAAAAAAACCCTATTTAAATTAAAAACACGGTTTTTAAAAAGAACACGTCCAATTTAGGTTAAAAATGATGAAGCCTTCTATACAACCAAAGCCTCCAATTAATCAATTATGTAAAAACTTATACTTTTCATGCTAACAGAACATAAACTGAATTCCTTCGCATTGATGTTGAAGTAGAAACAATGCAAAATTAAATTATAGTCATAACATGTTATGTCTTAGAATGAACAGAGTTCTAACAGTTGTGTATTTTAAATACATCAATTTCCATGAAATACAAATGGAAGAAAAATTAGGCACACTTTTCTCGATTACATGGCAGTACATTCATTTTAAAAGCAGGCAGCATAGAACTAGCATGCGCTTTGGAGCAAGAAGCCGTGGCTTCTGGTCTCTGGGCCACCACATATTAGCGGTGTGACTCGGGTCAATTATTTTTTCTGACCTCTCATTTTCTCTTCTATAAAATGGAGAAAATAATAATTTCTTCTTTCAGGCTTCTCATGTGGATCAAATTAAATAATGCACATGAAAGCACTATGCAAATTATTAAATGCTATCTACACTGTTTTCTATGATTCCTGTTTCGGAGGAGACAAACAGCACCTTTTGAATTGCTTAGTGAGTCCCTGCACGCACCTTACTAACTAGAAATCTGCAATCAGACAGTACTCAGTTTGCAGACTGTTATTTATGCTTCAAACGCATAAATATTTTATAGTGGCCTCTCCTTTCTTCCCATTTAAAAAAATGTCCCTCTAAAATAATTAATCAGAAAGCTACTTGTGTGATGACATCGGTTTATGCAGACACCACAACCGTCCCTCCTTTTTTATTAGGATCATTTCCAGTTTCACAGGCGGAATTGCATTTTTGAGAGTTTCCCAGTTTAGGTATGGTGTTCGTTTCCCATCAGAGTTAATATCCAACTTGGAACCTTGCTCAGATCTGATTGATGGCCTCTCCAGTGGCCTTTCAGTCTGAGGAAGGAAAGGAGTTAAAACAATCACTAGGATGTTGTGTGTGTGTGTGTGTGTGTGTGTGTGTGTGTGTGTGTGTGTGTGTTTAAAGCCCTATTGAATTGATTTGTGTTAAAGTGCTCAGAAAGGACCTCAACTAGATCTAGCCAAGAGTACAATTTTCGTGGGTTTGGATAGATAACTGTGAAACTCTCGCCAATATAAAAAATAGAGAGAAAGTAAATGGGTTTGTAAAATTATTCCAGAAATCAGCCATTTCACATAATAGGTTATGGTGCCCAGCTTTCTTTGGCAATGCGGTATTTATGGTTTTTGTTTCATTTTCTATTTGGGGCTAAAATGGCCTGGTCTTCACCTCGATATAATGACAAATAAGGCATTTTACTCTTCAAGTGCCCCAGAGCATGCTCTGAAGAGAGAGCATACTCTGTGAAATGCAGAAAGAGAATGACTCTTTAGCAAGTACGGAACGGTGAGGAGATTACCTTCATTCTGTGGCTCTGAGGAACGTTCCCTCATATTCATCTTGCCATCCTGTGTACCAGTGCCCTCTTGTGAAAGATACTGTTATGGGTGCATACTTTGAGCTATTTTGCCTATACCCAGAAAACAAAAGAAAATGTATATCAAGCAGTGATGGAAACATCTTTGGTCCAGCCCTTTATCTTTCCTCCTATTCATTTTTAAAAATTTTATTTATCTATTTATTTTTTTTATTTGAGAGAGAGGGAAGAGAGAGAGAGAGCGCGCAGGAACAAAGGGCAGAGGGAGAGGGAGAAATAATCCAAAGTGGGCTTGGTGCTGAGCGTGGATCTTGACGCAGGACTCGATCCCAGGACCCTGAGATCATGACCAGAGTATAAAGCTTAACTGACTGAGCCACCCAGGTGCCCCCTCCCATTCCTTTCTGTTTTTGTTTGGTCTTCCTTTCCATTTCTCCTCCTCTTCACCTGCTCTCTCCTCCTTTGTGTTATGAAATATAAAGGAGCATGAAGTTGGTTAGGAAGGATTTGAAAAGTCTTTCCCACCTGCCACCAAGAATAGAGAGATTTGAAAATACAGAACCGTTTGGGTCTTTAGACCTTTTTCAGATTCTTCTCCATGGCATGAAGTTATCGTGAACTGAGAAGAAGCAGCATTATCTGGGAACTAAAATAAAGTTACTGTCTGAGCTGAGCTTCAAGGCTTATTAGAAGCTGCTGAGCCAGAAGTAAAGCCGTAAAACTGTTTGCACAGCGTGATATTTTTCTTAATTGCACGAACCTTAGTTTCCTTGTCTGTAGAATGAGGTGTGATCATACTAATACCAAATGAGTATTAATTATAGGAGAAAGGTTCCAGATTGTGGGAAGACCTTAATGGCCTTCAGTTCCAAGATAAGAAATGTGGACTTACACAACAGGAAGTCACTGGATTTTTTGAAAGCAGGGTAGTTTTAAGAAAACTGGTGTGAGGGGCGCCTGGGTTGCTCAGCCATTAAGTGTCTGCCTTCGGCTCAGATCATGATCCCAGGGTCCTGGGATCGAGCCCTGCATTGTGCTCCCTGCTTGGCTGGAAGCCTGCTTCTCCCTCTCACACTCCCCCTGCTGGTGTTCCCTCTCTTGCTGTGTCTCTCTCTGTCAAATAAATAAATAAAATCTTAAAAAAAAAAAAAAAAAGAAAAAGAAAACTGGTGTGATGGCAGCGGGTAGCAAGGATTGGTGTCAGGGGAGACTAAATGCAGGCAGATTATTTGACGTGCCCAAATCATGTGTCATGATCATTGCTAACATTACTCTATATTCTGGGCACTGTCCTAATCCTTTTTAATTTTTGGTCTTATCTCTTTTGATTTCTTCAGCAACTCTGTGAAGTAGGTAGCATTTGTCATCACCGCTTCAAAGATGAAGAAACTGAGGCACAAAGCAATTACGAAGTTTACCTAAATTGTTACGTAGGATGAGGTCACCAAAGAAGAGCCAGGATTTAACCCCAGACTGTCTGGCTCCAGAACCCTCACACTTAAACACCGTGGGGTACCGTCTCTAATGCATCAGTCAAGAACTCTCCAAGTGCCATCCCTATTCACCCATTAGCATCACTTCAAAGAATAGTTGACAGTTTGGGGATTTTCTATGTAGAATAGTCAGTTGTCTTACATGATCTGCGTATTAAGTGTCTTGGATTTGTGATCTTTTTCACAGAGAACTGAAGCTCTATCCCTCAAGTGTTTTTTTTTTTAAGATTTTTTATAGTGGAAATCTTAATAAAATACACTGTAAACTTAACTGCTTTTGTAAAGAGACTTTTTCAACTATGATTGACTCAGGGTTTTTATACATGTCAAGTTTTTGTTTCTTTGTCAAGTTTTTGTTTAAATTCCAGTTAGTTAACATGTAGTGTATTGCTAATTTCAGGAGTAGAATTTAGTGAGTGATCACTCACATATAACACCGAGTGCTCATCAGAACAAGTAGCCTCCTCAGTACCCGTCACCCATTTAACCCATCCCCCTGCCCTCCTCCCCTCCTCTGAAAACTATAGAACACTTATTAAAGAAATGTCAATTCTTTTACTTTGAAAACGGAACCTTTGGAAACTGTTAAGTTTTGGAATACGGTGTGAACCCATAGTGAGTGACTATCTTCAGATTCATCGCCTCTTTCATTCTCCCTTCCTCCCTTCCTCTTTCTTCTCTCTTTCTTTCTTTCTTTCTTCTTTCTTTCTTTCTTTCTTTCTTTCTTTCTTTCTTTCTTTCTTTCTTTCTTTTTCTTTCTTCCTTCCTTCCTTCCTTTCTTTCTTTCTTTCTTTCTTTCTTTCTTTCTTTCTTTCTTTCTTTCTTTCTTTCTTTCTTTCTTTCTTTCTTTCTTTCTTTCTTTCTTTCTTTCTTTCTTTCTCTGCTTCCCTAGCTCAGTGATTTTCTCAGTTGTTAATGAGGGCTTAGTTTCCCCTTTGTCTGTAAGACCCCAGACAACTAGGAGATGCTTCTTTCCTCCTTGGTTGTGATCTGCTGCCTCTGATCACAGATGCCAGTGGACCTGCTGCTTGCTACTCTTTCTGGTTTTTGCAACATAGGTCTTTTTTTTACTCCTTTTCTGTGGCCAGTGAAATAATCATTAACAAGACCTATAAACTATGCACTTTTGCTTCTTAGTTATTTTCATGATTTCTTCATTTGGTGGATTCTTGTTTGCTTTTTATAGCTAAGATTATGAGACATCTGAGTCTGGAAAACCTCAGCTCTATTTTATTACTAGAGTAGAATGCTTAAATCATGCATTTAACTTTGAAGAACCTAAGTTGTATTACCTTTAAATTTAATTATTTCAATAGAAGTATAATAGCGATGTGGCAGAGGTATCCCAAATATTTGTATGATAAATAATCTAGTCCTTCGGCTATTTTCTATTTTGAAAATATGTATGTTCTGAAAATGTATGTCCACACAAAAACCTGCATATGGTTGCTTATAGCAGCTTTATTCATAATTGCCAAAACTTAACAGCAACCAAGATGTCTTTCAGTAGGGTGAATGGATAAATAAACTGGTACCTCCAGACAATGGAATATTATTCAGTGCTAGAAATAAATGAGCTATAAAGCTATGAAAAGGCAAGGAGGACTTTAAATGGATATTACCAAGGGAAAGTAGCCAATCTGAAAAGGCTATATAGTGTATGACTCCAATTATATAACATTCTGGAAAAGGCAAAACTATGGACACAGTTAAAAGATCACTGGTTCCCAGGGGCTGGGGATGAGGAGGAGGGATGAATAGGTGAAACACAGGGGATTTATGGGGCAGTGAAAATAGTCTACCATTATGATGGGTGCAGGTCATTATACATTTGTCCAACTCACAGATTGTACAACACCAAGAGGGAACCCTAATGTAAAATATGGACTGTGAGTGATTATGATGTGTCAGTGTAGGTTCATCAGCTATAACAAGCACACCACTCTGGTTGGGGGAGGGTGTTGATATTGAGGGAGGCTATGCATGTGAGGGGGCGGGGAGTATATGAGGAATTTTTGTACCTTCCCCTTAGTTTTGCTGTGAACCTAGAACTGCTATAAAATGATAAAGTCTTTTTTTAAAAATTGAGATATAATTGATATGTAACACTGTGTAAATTTAAGGTATAAAATGCGTTGACTTGATACATTTATATATTGCAGTATGATTATCATCATAGTGTTAGCTAACACTTCCATCATGTCACATAGTTATTATTTCATTTCGTGGTAAGACTAAGATCTATTTTCTTAGCAACTTTGCAGTTTGTAATACAGTATTGCTGACTATAATTGCAAGGTTGTACGTTAGATCTCCAGAACTTATTGATTGTCTAAGTGCAACTTTGTACCCTTTGACCAACATCTCCCCAACTCCCTCAGCCCCAATCCTTGGTAATTACCTTTCTATGCTCTGTTTCTATGAGTTTGGATTTTTTAGATTCCACAAAGAAGTGAGATCATTTTTCTTTGCCTTTCTCTTTCTCACTTATCTCCCTGAGCATAATGCCCTCAAGGTCCATCTGTATTGTCACAAATGGCAGGAATTCCTTCTTTCTCATGACTGAATAATATACCATTGTATAATTATATCACATCTATTTATCCATTCATACATTTTTTAAATAATAATATTTTTTATTATATTATGTTAGTCACCATACAGTACATCCCTAGTTTTTGATGTAAAGTTCCATGATTCATTAGTTGTGTATAACACCCAGTGCACCATGCAATACGTGCCCTCCTTACTACCCATCACCGGTCTATCCCATTCCTCCACCCCCCTCCCCTCTGAGGCCCTCAGTTTGTTTCCCAGAGTCCATAGTCTCTCATGGTTCATTCCCCCTTCTGTTTACCCCCCCCTTTCTTTATCCCTTTCTTCTCCTACCGATCATACATTGATGGACACTTAGGTTGTCTGCATTTTGTGGCTATTGTGAATGAGGCTGCGATAAACATGGGAATGCAGATACCTTTGGATACCCTGTATTCAATTTCTCATTTCCTTCAGATATATACCCAGAAGTGGGCTTCCTGGTTCATATGGTTGGTCTAATTTTAACCTTTTAAGGGGTATTCATACTGTTTTCCAGAGTAGCTTCACCAATTTCCGTTTACATCAACAGTGTACAAGGATTTCCTTTTCTCCACCTTCTTGCCAACACTTGTATTCTTTACATATTTTGGATATTAACCCCTTAGCAGATATATGGTATGCAAATCTTTTCTCCCATTCTGTAGGTTATCTTTTCATTTTGTTGATTGTTTCTTTTGCTCTGCGGAAACTTTTTAGTTTGATGTTGTACCACTTGTCTATTTTTGCTTTTGTTGCTTGTATGGTAAGTGTCATATCCAAAAAACAGTTGCCAAGACCAATGCTGGGGAGTTTTTTTCCCTATGTTTTTTTTTTTTCCTAGGAGTTTTATGGTTTTAGGTCATATGTTAAAATGTTTGATTGATTTTGAGTTAATTTTTGTAAGTGGTGTAAGATACAGGTCCTATTTAATTTCTTACGTGTGGTTATCCAGTTGTCCCAACACCATTTTTGAAGAGATTACCCTTTCTGCATTGAGTAGTCAGCCCCCTTGTCCAATATTAGTTGACTGCATCTATAGATTCAATGTGGTTCCTATCAAAATTTCAATGGCACTTTTTTTCACAGAAAAAAAAAAAAAAGCCTAAAATCTGTATGGAACCACAAAAGACCCAGAATAACCAAAGCAGTCCTGAGAATGAAGAACAAAGCCGGCATCACCCTTCCTGGTTTCGGACTGTATTACAAAGCTCTAGTAATCAAAACAGTATGGTACTGGTTTAAAAATACACATTGACCAATAAAACAGCATAGAGAACCCTAAAATAAAGTCTTAATAAAAGTCCCGCATAAAGTCTTAATAAAAAACTATGTAAGTTCCTGATTATCAGATGATATTATTTTTCAAATTGTTAGTTACTCTAGACATTTTAAAAATGCATCTCAAAACTCTCAACAGTTCTATTGTAATTGAATGTGCTCCAGTTAATGTTCACTCTATTTGTTTAGAAAATATTTGAATCATACTCAAGATCTGTAAAGATCATTAACTTTTGAAGAGAGTCCTTTAGCACTCAGGATGTTTGAGAAGTAGTGGGACTTTATTTAATAGCAAAACAACAAAATGAAACAGTAACTCTAATTCTTTGAAACAGAAGTTTCTTTTCCATAAAGTAAAACTGCTTACATTTATAGATGCAAATACTTCCTAATAAAATCATCTCCCTTTAAAACTGGCTTTCAAATACTAAAAATTATAATCTTTTCTCCTAGATTTAAAAAAAAAAAAATATATATATATATATATATATATAATCTTCTTTCTGAGGACCTGTCTACTTTTGCTTTAGTTTCAAATTGACAAATGTTATCAAGGTTCATCTAAATTAAAGGTAGGAAAAATAGATGCTTCCTGTGCCTTAAACTTATTAGAAAACATAAGGCTGCCTTATCACTAATGGATTTTCTTCAGCACAATCATGCAAAATGGCCCTATCACTGCTCTACTTAACAAGCTGTTTTCATTTGTTTGAGAATCTTCAAATGAGAAAGGGGCTGTATTCCAGTCTGTTTACATTGCTTGTAAATCAGGCAAGGAGACCAGAAGCAAATCTTCTCCAAAAGAAGAGTTTAACTTGATAGAGGAAATCTTTTAAAGTAAGACGAACCTTCTGATTTATACATTCAATTGGAAAGGTGCCATTGCAAGCAGTTTCTGGAACTCTTTTGCCTGAAGAATTACGAAGAAGGTAATAACTTTTCAAGAATGATTTCTTCAGGAAATTGGATCACTCTAGAAAAATGGAAAATGTTATGAACGGCACATGGGATGGTCCTTCAGAATTAAAACCTAAGACTCTATCCATTATGGCTGGGTCAGCAGGGCAGTGGTGCTGGCTGCGTGTTACATTACATTAAGGTCGTCGTTACGGGTCATGAGGGGTTAACCACAAAATGCAAGACAGAAGCATGGTTGGGTAGACTCTGTCAATAACTGTGAATCCATGTAGCCAGCTTACACGAGTCAGATGATTTTGTCCTTAGTCCCAGCCTACACCCCCTCAACCCTGGTTGCATCTGTGGCCTATACAGTGGCACTGGGGATTGAGGCTAGAAGATCAACACATAAAAAGTTCTCTGAGGCTTCATGGAGTCTGGGACTATAGTTTCTCTAACAATTGCAATATAGATGGAAAATATGCTTAAAGCTCATATGACAACATTGATTGGTCAAGTATTAGCGAGCTTTGTGTTGAGAAGGATCCCTGGGGTCATCTGGAAGGAATGTTGAGATTAGATAGCAATGTATGCCATAAACCTGGAAGTGGGTGCAAATTTGCCAAGTGATTGCCATTCCTGGACGGGGAGTTGCTGCTATCTCTACGACTCAGTTCCTATCAGCTCAGTCTGATCTCGCCTGGCCAGCTCCTTATTGATGTTCTCCCAGGTTCTCTCACCTTTGTAAGCTATGACCAGGGTAAATATTTCCCATCAAATTTAGGGAGGCTTGAGGGGGAATCTGGCCTTAGATACCAGTGTGCCTACTTTTCTGCTTGCTGATGGGATCACTCCTTGTAACTTAGATGGGAATGTGATCACATCGTACTTTTTTTCTGAGGCTCCCTGTATTGTGAGACTGGTTTCTGACAGCGGTGCCACAGCCTTCCATGAGCCAGGTGGATAGTCAGTCTCTACCTTTTTTTTTTTAAATAAGTGGGCTCCACACCCAGCATGTAGCCCAACATGGTGCCTAAACCCATGACCCTGAGATCAGACCTGAGCAGAGACCAAGAGTCTGACGCCCAACCAGACGCCTCAGTCAGTCTCCGCCTTTAACAGTTAGTTACTTTTAACTCCCCAGACTAGACAGATGGCTTCACTCATCTACTTGCCTGTGCGTGCTCTGGAATGATTTTTTTCCCTAGCAGCAGGTATCTGCTTAGATTATAATCAAGATCTCTTGGACACTCAAAAACTCCTATCTGTTCTCCTGTCTGCCTTGTCCTATGGTTTTGATTCTACAAGATCTCTTAGGCCAGAACCACTGGCCCAGAGCTTTACCAGCTATCCTGTCATTTGGAATTTGACCACATCAGGTTCCTGTCTACCTGCTCAAATTTTGATTTTCAATTTTTTTCCTGAAGCATTGGTAGATATGCTTTCGTGGTTTCTATTTCCATGTGTACCTAGTTTCTGGCCCACTGCTCTCTACTGGTAACTATAAATCCTTCACTTATGACTCATTGCCTCCTGCAACCTTTAACCTATTAGTTTTTTTAGACTGTGAATTTCACATGTTAGGCAAACCCTTAGTTCCAGTTTCCCACCCTCTCTCCATAATGTAATTTCCCAATGTTGACAGAAAACCCAGTCAGGTGAGTTAGGAGGTGGGAATGGGGTCAGATGAACGACGGATGTGGCCTGTCCCGTAGGATCAACACAATGGCATATACACAGGAAATTAGGGTCTTCAGCAGCTAATCTGGGGCATTTAGAACAGAATAGCAAGGCTGCAGTCTCCAGCAATGTCCTTTTGGCAGACCGAGAATATCATATTTGAATTTGGATCACATGTTTCAAACATGCATTCAATCAGAAAAAACCAGGGGTATGGAACAGTGGAAATAGGCTTATAGGTTTGTACCTAGAGTAAATCAGTAATTCTTTAAAATGTAGGGTTCTGTACTGTGGTGAAACCACTTTGCATCCATGCTTGTGTGTTCAAGACATAATTGAAGAGCAAAAAGGGACTTTAGGGATCATGTAGCCCAATCTTCTAATTTTACAGATGAAGAAACCAAAGCCTGGAGAGGTTAAGTGGCTTGTCCAAGGTCACATAGTTGGCTAGTGGTACAGCTACGACTAGAAAGAACCCAGGTCATCTTGCATGCATTCCTTTCCAGGCACGACTCTGTCTCTCTCCACAGTTGCATTGTTTTCGGATTATGAGTGACTCAGCTCACTTCAAAGGGCAAAGAACTAATTTCCTTCTGATTGAAATGAGGCAGTCACAGCGTCTCACAAAAGAAAATTGAAAAATGATATATGTGGCTTATTTCTTTGTTCCTCTCTGTTTTTGTCTCTGGATCAAGAGGCAAGGGAAGCTGGGGAATAGTTGGAAGCAAGACAAGACGATCCAAATGCTGCATGGAGCAGAGGGCACATACATTAGGGAAAACAAACAGGCATCTGCTCATTGGTGGAGTGTCAACAGACAATTGCATCTGTCTCTTTCAGTAGAGATGGACTAGTCTGGAGCTTCGGGAACTCTGCTTCCAAATTGCTCAGAGCCTAGAAGATGTGGATGCCGACACTGAAGGGAGTAGACGACTCCTTATTAAGTGCTCCGACTTTGGTACTAAAGGAGAAGGGCAACTTGGAAGAAATCCAAGTCCAGTTGGAGACTATGGCTCTTTGACAAAGAGAAAATGAAGACTCCTCGTTTAATGGAACATTCCCTGATTTATTGTGAAATCGTACATCTGAGACTTTTTCCTTAGGATCACATGCAGTCTGTCTGCCTGTTACTAAACTGGACCTGCCTTCCTCATTTGTTCATTCTGTTGTTTTTGTTGCCCTTTGTTCAACCATTCATTCTTTGAGCATTTATAAGTGCTTACTAAATTCTAGGCACTATCTGGATGTTAGAGATAGAATGTGAAGACAAGTCAAAATTCATGCTTTGGGGAGGCTTCAGTCTAGAGTGGAGAGAGGGGATAAGTAAAACAATACAGTCTGATAAAGGATGTGATATAAGGTATCCTCAAGGTACTGTGGAATAGCAGAGGCAAGGCAGTTACCTCTCTGAGAGAAACAAGAAAGACTTTCTGGAAAAGTTAGGCTTTGCTTAATCTTGAAGGAAATGTAGAGAGTAGGCGAAGGAAGAAACCAGCGAGAACAGAAGGTACAAGGCTATCTCAGCCTCCTTGCCCTTGTCTGTCAGGCCTGTAATTTGAGGGGTGGGGTAATGAGAGAAGCATCTGGAGAAGTAAACAGGGGCAAGGGCTTGGTATGCTGAAGATGGTCAAAAGTCAGTGAAGGATACTAAATGTTATGCCACTGAAATATTCTTAAACTCAACTCATAGGGGGCAATGTGCCATAGAGAAAAAGATCATCATCTTTGGAGTCAGACAGATCCATATTCAATCCTTTCTTTACCGTTACCATTACGTAAGCAAGTTAATTTACTGCTTTAAGTATGCTACTTTACCATTAAGAGCGAGGATTATTTCTGCTTCATGTTTGTACGAAAGAGTTAACAGTATACGTGAAGTTACCAAGCATAGAACTAGTAAATAATCAATGTATGTTCATCTTACACTCTTCCATTTCTTTCTTGCTTTCCTCCATTTGTGTTCTAATTTTTTCTTCCTTCTCTCCCTCTGGAGATTCGGTTGGTTTACAGAAATTATGGTTGTCTAGTGTGGCTTGATGTCCTTGTTTATTTAGAGGCTGACATTTAGAAAACATTTTGTGCAAGTTCTGTCCTCATGGTAGTAAATGTACCAGAGCACAGCAATGTCCACGATGGATTGGATCTGCTTGTTGTTGCTGGGTGACATATTTAAATGATCCTGTCGTAGATATGAAACATGAAACATTTTTGCAATTTGTAATCAGAACTTTACCTAACAAAAATTGTTGCAGCTCTGGTAAGATTGAGTTCACTCTTTCACTCCCCCTCTCCCCAAATCTATCAAACTGTCAGCAGCCTGCCTTTTGAAAAAAACTAGACATTGTTTTGCTTTATTTTTTTTTCCAGTGCGACCATGGGCAATTCTTCTGCTTGTGCTATGAAGATATCTGAACATTTTTTGAGGTGTAATTGACATACAACGTTATATTAGTCTCAGGTGTACAATGTAATGGTTCAACACTTGTATACACTCTGAAATGATCACCACATTAAGTCTTGTCACCATCCATCACCATAAAAAGTTACAGAAAAAATCTTTTCTTGTGATGAGAACATTCAAGATCCACTTTCCTAGCAACCATTGAATATGCACTACGATACCATTGACTCTAATCACCATGCTGTATACCACATTTTCACGAGAACATTGTTTTATAAGAAAAGGTCATTTCCCGTATATTGTGTTTGGGTAAAACAAACAAACAAACAAACTCAAAAAGTTAAGGAGCTTAATAGGCTTGAGGAGAATGAGTTTCCAAAATATTCTAAATTAGAGTGACTATCAGATACTCACTGCTTCTGATAGATTGGGTGTGGAGTTCACATACATGACCGTGGAGCATTTGTCTTCATGGTCACCTAATTTATTTGGTTCCTGGAGCAGGAAAGAAGTAGAACAGTCATCTAGTTCCCAACCTCCTGCCTATGCTTGAGTCCACTCTCTAGCACTGCTGTCAACTAATTATGGAGTCTCCACTTTACCAGATTCAGTGATATGATGGACAGTCTCTATTGCTTAAGGCAGGACATTCCATCTTTGGACTGCTTTTACTATTTAGAAGGTGCTTCCTGATATTAAACTAAAGTGTCTTTTTATAATCTTTGGTCCTAGATTTATGACTTACAGCTAAAAGGAATAAGTTTAATCACTTTTTTCACCTTAAGCCTTCTTGAATGTTTGGAACCAAACTAAAGTTTGACAGGGTCTCTCTTCCACTACTCTTTCCTCTCAGCATAACATTTCCATTTCAGTCAATGGTTCCCTAGAAGAACTGATTTCCTGTTTCTTTATCATCCCTGTCAAGTGCCTCTGAATGTATTTGTCCATATACTTCTTAGAGTACCACCCAGAATGCTGTGTGTACTCACAGTATGCTGCGGTCAATGCAGGACAGTTCTGTACTTTTGGTGACCATACCACAATGTTCTCTCTTATCAAACTTACTATTGACTAAAACTCTGAACTTTCTATTATATACGATCCATCACAAACAGTCCCTTTATGCTCTTTTAAAATTTTTTAATGTATCTTCTATCTTTTCCACCTTCTGCCATCTCCAACCATGGCAGATCAGCCTTCTCTTTCTTCATCTAAAAAAATTGATAAAATTGTTGAACATCAAAGAACCAGGTCCCCAGAAAGAACCAACCCTGCAGATGTCATGATTTCAGGCTTCTATGCTCCTGAACTATGAGGGAATAAATTTCTGCAAAGGAATAAGTGAAAGAAAGAAAGAAAGAAAGAAAGAAAGAAAGAAAGAAAGAAAGAAAGAAAGAAAAGAAGGAAAGAAGGAAGGAAGAAAGAAAGGCAGAAAGAAAGACAGACAGAAAGAAAGAACAAATGAATAAACCAGGAAATATTTTATTGGAAATATTCTAGTACAGAAGTTCTTTATTTTTTTTATTTTATTTGAGAGAGGGTGGGGAGGGGCAGAGGGAGAGGGAGAGAATCTCAGGCAGACTCTGAACTGAGCATAGAGCCCAACACAGGGCTCGATTTCATGACCCTCAGATCATGACTTGAACCAAAACCAAGAATTGGATGCTCAACTGTCTGAGCCACCCAAGGGCCCCTAGATGTTCTAGGATTCATGAACCAATAGATCCTTGATGAATTTTATGCAAATGTGTGCATAGATGTATTTTTTTCTGGGACAAAACTCCATAGTTTTTATCATATTCTTAAAGGTATGCATAGTCCAAAGAAATTAGGAAGTCATATCCTAGAATGGCATAGAAATACTCTGCCTACACATTCATTCAGTCAGTTAAAAAATCTATTTGAATGATTTCTAGCCAGTGGTTCTCCATCTTGAACACATGGATGTTGTGAAGGACCTTGTTAAATGCTTTCATGTATGTATACTTTGCACTCCATATATTTCTGATTTTCAAGACTATTGGCCATGTCAGAGAATGAAATGAAGTTAGTTTAAGCTAATCACCACTTATATTTTTAGTTGCTCATGAACAATTCTTTTAATGGTCTATTCTAGAATCTTCCCCATGAGTCAAGTAGTCAATCATTTAGTCAACACATAGTTATTTAGTTTTGGCTCTATGTTAGGAACTGTTCTAAACACTGGGGCTAAAAGAGTGAGAAAGACAAGGTCTTTGCTTACATGGAGCTTATGTACTAGTGAGGGAGTCAGACAATAAACAAACGCACAAATCAGATAATTTTAGGTAGTGGCAAATGCTCTGAAGAAAATAAAACAAGGACATTGGATAAAAAGTTCCTGAAATGGGGGCAGGACAGTAACTAGATGGGTCAGGGAAGGCCTCTATTAGAGAATGATATTTTAGCTTACATCTAGTTGACAAGGAATGAGTTCATAAATATGTACGGAAAGAATAGTCCAGGCAAAGATAACAACAATGCAAAGGCCCTGGGGCAGGAACAATCTTAGAGTGTTCAAGGAACAGAAAGATGATCAATGTGACTGAAGCATAGTGGACAATGGGGCAATAATAAATGATGGAATTTAAAAGGGAGGCAACATAGTCAAGTCCGTGGTAAAAAGTGTAGACTTTGTCCTAACTGCAGTGAGGGTTGTCAGATGGCAATGATAAAGAGTGTATACTTTGTTCTAAGTGCCGTGAAGGCTGTAGAAAGCCAAGGGTTTCATGGTCTGATTTACGTTATTCAAAGAGTCTAATTGCTGTGTGTGGGGAATGAATTGTAAAGAAGCAAGAGTAGAATGGAGACAGTTTGCCTGCATTTAATTGTGGAATCTGCCTTCTCGCTCATCTATTTTTTTTTGAGGGGGGAGGGGCAAAGGTAGAGGGAAAGAGAGAATCTTAAGCAGGCTCCATGCCCAGTGGGGAGTGTGATGTGGGGCTTGATTTCACAACCCTGAGATCATGACCTGAGCCAAAACCAAGAGTCCAACGCTTAACCGACTGAGCCACCCAAGTACCCCTGCCTTCTTCCTCATCTTAAAAAAGAGAAAGAAAAAAAGAAAAGAGTGCCTCTTAAGCAGTCTTCCACAATTTCTTGCTCAAAGGTAATTAATATAGGTTCACCGATTATATACATTCTTGGATTTAATTCATAAGTCACAGGAGATTGAAAGGTGGATTTATACACCTTAAACCATTTGTCCCACGTGAAAAGGCAGAAGACAGTCATTAAGTAACCCATGAAGAGCCAGTGGATGGTCTGCTGCACCAAATAGTAGAAGGGTTGTGGGACAGAAACAGAAACCGGGTTGCTCAGGGTTGGGTTCTCCTAAATTAGGCTCGCAGCCTGTCTTTCATCAATAACAATGAGGAATTCTAACTGGAAGCTGACCCAGTGTCCTGAGTGTAGGCTCTGCCAGAGGGCCAACAATAGCAATGAGAGTCCCTGGGATGGTTCTTTATCTCCAAGAACCTTGAGTTGTTTGAAGAAGTAATGGACCACCCAGGCATTGGTTGAAAGAGGTGATCTTGAGCCTACTATTCATATTGCCTTATGTTCACAAAGCCATGGAGCCAAGGAAAGAGAAGTTAAAAAAAATGGAATAATCTGGGGTGCTTGGGTGGCTCGATCAGTGAAACGTCACTCTTGATTTTGGCTCAGGTCGTGATCTCCATGTTGTGAGACAGAGCTTCACATTGAACTCCATGCTCTGCGTGGAGCCTGCTTAAGATTCTCTCTTTCCCTCTCCCTCTGCCCCTACCCCTACCCCACGCATGCACATGTGCTCTCTCTCTCAAAAAAAAAAAAAAAGAAAAAAGAAAAGAAAAAAGAAAAAAGAAAATGGAATAATCTATTTCCCTGGTGGCTTAGAGCAGGGCTGGTGCAGAAACAACGTGTCTCTTTCCACAGCACTCTTTCTCCTCAGAGCACAGAGAACACAGAGGCCAGGGAGTGGGAAGACATGGCACTCCTAGCCTCTACTGTAAGACAATCTTCATCTGGGGCCAAAGGGGAAACTCTCATGGGAGGAGTAGAGGGCCCATGTCTCCCCTCTGGGATCCCGCATGCATGTTGCTTTATGTCTCCCCCTCTACCAAGGAATCTTTGTGTTTTTCTTCTGCCAATGTATCATGATTGTATATGGGCCTCTACCACCACCCCCCATGGGGGAAAGTGGAGGGGTACAAGGCCCTCCCTGCTCCACTTTTTCTACCTTGGAACTGCACCAGATAAAATCACTTCTCTTTGTTCAGTTTGTTGTTGTTGTTGTTGTTGTTGTTTTAAAGAAAGCCTAGGTTTAAACACTAGAACGCTAGGTTTTTGTGCGCATGCATGCATGTATATGTGTGTGTGTTTTACAATCTTTTCAACTATCTCAGGCTTGAGTTTTCTCTTAGCAATGGTTGTTTTTTGCACTTTTCAGCCTGAAAATAATTCTCTTTGACAGGGAAGACAGAAACAAAATAGGATTTAAAAGAGTCTACTTTCCTCATGTCATCCATCACCCTGGACAGCTCTCTGGTTTGTTTAGGTATTCACTTCTATTTTTTTTCTGCTACATCAGTATAATTTACAACGGTATCATTAGAATTGTCTTTTTGAGAGTTTCCTTGAAGCATATCTTGAATTCCAGTATCCCATTCTAGCTCTGCCATTTACTACCTTGGACTAAGTATTTAACCTCCCTGTGTCTGTTCATGCAACTGTATAATGAAGGCAATAATATCTATGTCACAGTGTTGTTGTGAGTATATAATGAATTAAACATACGAAATGCTTTTAACAATGCCTGGCACAAAGAAAATGATCAATAAATGTTAGCTGCTATTATTACTGCTACTGTTATTATTATATTTGGGACATGAGCTTCAGGTTCCATACCTCCTTCATGTTACTTCACTACATTGTACTTCACATTACTACCACCAGCCTTGCAATGTCTATTCTTGGATTCAGTGTTAGACTTTCTTGACTTCTTTTTTTTTTTTTTAGATTTTATTTATTTATTTGAGAGAGAGAGCGCAAGTCAGGGAGGAACAGAGGGGGAGGGAGAGGGAAAAGCAGACTCCGTGCTGAGTACAGAGCCCAATGCGGGGCTCGGTCCCAGGGCCCCTGAGATCATGACCTGAGGCAAAATCAAGAGTCCAACACTTCACTGACTGAGCCACCCAAGTGCCCCTCTTGACTCCATTTTTTGGGGTTCACTTTATCGTCATCAATTCCTGGGGCAGCATTTGGAGGGAAGTTATGCAGACCTGAGTTTGAGTCCTGGCTCTGACATTTGCCAGCTCTATAATGTTGGAATAATAGGGATTACTCCCTTCAGCTTCCTTTTTAGTACAACAGGAATAATATTATCTTTCATTGTTGGCAGGGGGTTGGAATACATGTAAAGCTAGTAAAGAGTATGGCATATGGTAAAAGCTCAATACTTTCAAATCTGCTTCACTTTGCAGTGTTTTCACGCTGCCCCAACCTTGTTGTACTGTCTATAGGGAAAATGAGAACTCTTCTTGGAGTATGTTGCTCAAAACAGGATCTCTTCTCCAGTCTGGCCTCCTGGCCAGCTAGGCTGCCCCTCTCAAGTTTGCAACCTTATACCTATTCCTTGGCAGTTCTTGGCCCTTTGCTGCCCTTGAATAGGTACTAGTTATTTATAATTACTTCATACTTGATGATTTCCTGTGGTAGAGCCATCTTGAGCTGAATTCAATGTATAATTTATATCCTAATCAGTGTAGTTTTCAGGGAACAAAGGCATATACATGCAATGCAAACTTTTCCTACTGATGCTATTCAGTAATAAGGAATCCAGTACTGTCAGTCTGATCTAGTTTTTGTCCTTACTTTAGTGTGTCCTACATTAGCTTCAGTTTCCTCCTTGGTAAAGTGAGGATGATTACTGTACTTAACTCACAGGGTATTGGTGAAATTAAATAAGATATTCAGTTACAGTGCTTCACACAGTTCCTGACTCACAGTAAGCACTCAATAAATGGTAGATACATAGACATAGATATATAGGAATACATCATAACAGATGTCTGAGTCATATCAACATGGACCCAAGTTCAGTTCCCAATGCTGCTGCTGATACCAGGGATCCCCATTTCTTCTGATTTTCACAGAAAATCTATTGCTCTTATATTCTCCCCACTCAACCCCTTGCTTCCCTGTTATATAACTGTCTTCATAACTGCATGTACTCAAAGAGTTAGGTATTTGCCTCTGTCCTGGGGGTGGGGTAAGTCTCCTTAACTCTATGAATAGGCAAGTGTATTATCCCCTTTCTACAGAGGAGAAAAATTAAAACTCAGAGAGGCACATCTGATATCATTGGCATGCCTGTTGAATTCCAACTTCTCCTGATTAGCAGAGCTGAGCTTCTGTTTCAAGGCACCCAATTCCTCCAGTCCTGTGTCTTGGCTCCACATCCAAATTATAATATCATGAGGCCTGGCTGTGGCCAGTTCTTGCTAGTCTCTTCCTACGAAACAGCAAATCCTGTCCCTTAGACTCACCATTTGCTGGTTCACGAGGTCCGTTCTGAATTAATCACTAAAGCTAGACTATGATGTTTCTACCTTCCTGGCTCGCAGTAGCCTGTGCTTGGAACTTCCTGTTGCTGCTCTGCTGCACAGGGGAAATTTGGTTAATCAGGCTAGTTAGAACCAAGGATGGGGTACCACCCTGCCTTGGTGTTTGCTACTCACACTCCCTCAGGCCCATGCTGTTGTGACTCCATCAGGCCTTCTGCCTGAACCCACGGGGAATGAGAAGAGAATACTTTCAGGGGCGCCTGGGTGGCTCAGTTGTTAAGCGTCTGCCTTCGGCTCAGGGCGTGATCCTGGAGTCCTGCGATCGAGCCCCACATCAGGCTCCTCCGCTGGGAGCCTGCTTCTTCCTCTCCCACTCCTCCTGCTTGTGTTCCCCCTCTCACTGGCTGTCTGTCAAATAAATAAATAAAATCTTAAAAAAAAAGAATACTTTCAGTCTGTGTGGATGAATCTTCTTTGGATAAGGCCCTTCCTTTTGCAAACATTTCTCTACTTATTAAGTCTCTTATGTGCCCTGGAAAAGCATTATAGGACCCTCTTTAATTATTTGTCAATGTGGAGAAATAAATTTGCCCAAACTAATAGTAATTTTACAATGTCTCGGTCCTCATCCTGTGCATGATGCTCTTACCTGCAAAATTCGTCCATAAATAGATCGATATGTTAAAACTAGAGGCATTTCCTTTTAGACTTGAACCCATCCGGGGTGGGGGTGGGGGCTTAAAAAACAAATTTTATGGCCTTTGTAATGATTAATCATATACTTTTTTCTTTTTATAAAGGTCTTCTTATAAGAACAAAAGCTATTGTTCTGTCCTGTGGTTATGGACTTGGTGATGAAAATGAGCTTACTTAATGTGAAAGATACCATCCAATGTTGACATCCCAGGAAGTCTCACTTTAGACATGAACATTTAGAAATAGAAAAGAGTGCCAGTTTTGAGGGGAAAAAATGAGACAGAAGATCAATAGTGAAGAAAGAGTGAAGCCATCTTTCAGTCTTTGTATATGATGGGATTGAAGTAACTTCTAACTCTAAGGATTTCTGCAAATCTTTTGCTATGGCAACTAACACCATAGAATTTATATAGTTGATGAAAGAAGAGAATAAACTTTTATGTTCTGATCTATTAAATTGATCTAGATTTTGTAGATACATATATCAAGGGATCAGGATAGAGAGGTTCTCAGTTTCTCGATGGGCTTTGTTTATGGTTTGAAGTTTATTTTGGTGCTGAAGAGAGCTTACATTCAAAGAATGTTATTTTTTTAAAATCTCTAAATCTTGACGGAGATAAATTGCTTTAGTTTTGTGAAACCCTACTCTCTGGGAGTTGGTAATTTATTGTGAAATGTTGGAACAAAAGTAATTAAAGGTATAGAAATTAGTGATCAATCACTTAACAAGTGATTAAGTACCTTTAACGTGCCCAGCAGCGTGCTTGCAATGGTGCTAAATACATTTTGCTGTTTGTTCAGGTGAGACAAGATTGAGGGAGATGTCCCTTTATATCTCCTGTTAGGTATCCCTGGATAGGTGTCTTCAAACTTTCTACTCTAAGTTGAACCTAAAGCGAGTGAATCAAGTCAAGTCTGAAAGTGAGCTAGAAGTTTGCTTAATTTGAAAAAACACAAGGTTTGGTGTCATGACTTAAAAATTGTCAAGAAAGCCAGGGATAGGAAAAAATAATCCAGCCAGGGCTCAGACATCCTCTTAAGTGTGCTTACACTCCAGTGTTAGTTTCTGTTCTTGTCTTCTCAATCAG
Source organism: Ursus maritimus (assembly GCF_017311325.1). Lineage (NCBI taxonomy): Eukaryota > Metazoa > Chordata > Mammalia > Carnivora > Ursidae > Ursus > Ursus maritimus. The sequence continues at coordinate 35,930,873 of NW_024423319.1, read as the reverse complement.
GAGAACGAAGTATCATGCGGGGAGGAGGCTAGAGAGAGTGACGGGACTCAGTACACTGGCATGCTTTCCTTCCCTTTCTAAGAAGCCTTCTCTTTCCTGATACCTGACAGCCCCTCACATGTAAGGCTGGGCCAGTCCTGTTTCTCTAAACTCTTGGTGGCGTGAACACCACTCACCTTGAAACAGATAACAGTCCTCAGCTGCTGCTTATGTTGCTTTGTTTCCCTCACGGTACCTTGCACATGGTAGACACTCAAATATTTTTTGATGGATGGCAGAGCTCATTTAGTGGTTGTCGTGGAGAAAGAATCAAAGCCTGGAGGTAAACCATCCTGTTACATTTACTCCCCCCTATGAAAAAAAGCTCTATTTTACCTGTTGTGTTTTATATTAGAAGTTGTATGTGGTTCATTGTCAACCACCCAAACAGCACAAAAATACAAAGAAGAAAGTATAAATCACCTAAAGTCCAGATATTTATGAGGCCCACGGTCTCCACATTTGTCAAGTGGGGATAATAATAGTGCTTGTATCATGTGGTTGGTGCGGGGTTAAATAAGGCAGTGCTGGGTACAGAGAAAGTAAAAGTTAGTTATAATCCTCATTCCTATCACCACCACGTTCATCCAAATTAACGGCCAAAAGAGGATGGAAGGAACTAAAATTTAGTATTAGAGATGTTTTAGCAGTAGAAAAAAGTGAAGTGGTGCCTGTTCCTTTAAGATTTATAGGAAGGGAGAAAGAAGAACTACAGAAATAAACATGATATCGGAAGAGTAGATCAGGGAGAACATTTTAGGGGGATTTCACTCTAAGAAAATAGATCATTTCCTGACAGCAAGAATGTAGGGAGTAGTATGGAGAATTGGGGTTTGGATGAGAGGAGAAGGTCTAGTCCCCAAGGTACCATTCAGCAATAAATTGTATGAATCCGTGCCTTCTTGCTGTAGGGAATGAAACAAGAAAGTATATTTTCCCTTTCCCCAGCTTTCTCAACTATCTAGAACACTGCAGATGAATTACGAGAGCCTTGAGTGAAAATTTAAACTTCTAAAAGAAGGAAAATGGTGTGCAGGGACAGTGCAGCTAAACAAGTGGATGTCTGAACTATGGCTTAATTTAAAAATTCTACCGTAATGGCTTTTTACTGCAGCAATTAGAACAAAAATAAAGCCGGTTGTTTCAGATAAACAAAAGCTGAGTGACGATGGGCTCCTGAAGAAACAGAAGCTACTGATAAAAATGGAAATTCGGCAAGCACTGCAGGGAGGAGGGGTAGCCAGGGTAGTCAAAGTGGTAGGCTGTTACCAGGCCTCTCCGAAGAGCATATTGCCAGGCAAAAGGACCTGCATATGGGCACAGTTTCCAAGGCTTAATGAGTGAGAAAAAGGATAAGTTATTTCTGATGTTTCTGTTTTCCTTGCTGAAGAAAGAAAAAACTAGTGGCTGGCAAACACAAATCTCGAGAAGTTAATAAATTGGACATTGATTCTCATGTTTGAAGATGGGGCTGGATAAACAGGGAGCTATGAAAGAGCTTTTATTAATTCTAGCTTGGTGAGAGGGAAATCAATATGTCTTGTGTGGGTATTTTACAGATACCTTAGGCTCGGACCTCAGTTGGCTGGCTTGATGGGAGATAAGGGCATTTTGGTTAGCTGGACTTGGTATTGTTTTAAGTGAGTGTTATTAACTCATTTATGCAGCAAAGCTTCCTGACATACGGGCAGCCCTACGATCATAATACTTCTCCAGTTTTATTGATGTGTGTGCAATTGTATTAGTGCAAGTCGAGATTATGCATTGTTAAGAAATAGTAGCAATCAAGTGTTATGTTTTAAATAGTGAATGAAGTGAAATAAGTCAAGCAGAGAAAGACAACTATCATATGATTTCTCTCATCTATGGAACATAAGAACTAGGATGATCGGTAGGGGAAGAGAGGGATAAAGAAAGGGGGGGTAATCAGAAGGGGGAATGAAGCATGAGAGACTATGGACTCTGAGAAACAAACTGAGGACTTCAGAGGGGAGGGAGGTGGGGGAATGGGATAGACCGGTGATGGGTAGTAAGGAGGGCACGTATTGCATGGTGCACTGGGTGTTATACACAACTAATGAATCATCGAGCCTTACATCGGAAACTGGGGATGTACTGTATGGTGACTAACATAATATAATAATAATAATAATAAAAAAATCATTAAATAGTGAATGATATGGCACTCTTCCTCCACTGTCTAAGGCCGACCCATCGGTCTCCTTTCAGTTCCTTGAATGTATCACGGTCTTTTATGCCTCAGAGCCTTCACACATGCTGGTCCTTCTGCTCAGACGGCTCTGTCTCCTCCCCTTTCCCTTTGCTTACCTGAGCTCCTACTTAACTTTTAGGTGCCAATCAACTGGCACTCCCTCAGGAAGTCTTCCCTGATATATATGGCCTTGTAGCATTCTGAACTTGTCTTTTGTAGCCCTGAATGTGAGTGTAGTTCATTATTTTTTAGTTATTAGTTTGATTCCATTTTTCCAACTAGACTGGCTCTCGGGGATAATCATCATTCATCGCCTCCCTTCCTGGGTTCTAACCAATTGAATATGCATGCAAAATAGTGGGCAATACCCCAGAGGTACAGAGAAGATTGCTAGAGGACACAGATTGGGCCTAAGGCTAAAATGGGCCTTCCTGTTCTCTGGCCCTCTAGGCCCAGGTGCTAATCTGACCAATCTACCCACCCTGGTGAGGAGCAGGAAAAGAGCAGAGTCTGTTGACGCAAGGGAATCCAAAAGTGGTGAGGGTGCTGCCTTTCTTACTCATAGGTGAGGCGGACAGTAGAAGGGACAAACTAGGGCCTCTTTCCTGCTTTGGGAGGCAAAGGGACCTCAGTCACTGGGATGACACGGCTCACTGAGTGATTGAGTCCAACCCATCAGCTTAGTCCTTCCTCCTCCTGTGGGAGAACTGAATGTCTTAGTAAAGAGAGAGGTTAGTGAAAATAAGAGGAAGGGGTGGGGTGGTGGAGGAAAGAAGTATGTCTGTACCTCCATCAGACTGTAGGCCAGGGACCTTGTCTGCCTGATTTACCCACTGTATCCCCTGTGTGTTAAAGAGCACCTGCAAAGTTAAAAAAAATAAAATATGCTCTTAGCACAGTACCTGGCACATTGTAAGCTTTCAATATATATTTGTTGAATATACATTTTTTACTGAATTACGGACTCATGGCTAAATGGCCAACCAACCTTTGAAAAAGACACTGTTATTTAGTGGATAATGTGAGGCAGGAAATCTAGTTTGCTACGTGGTGTTTGACCTTGATCAAGACACTTAGCATCCCCCTTGAATCTCAATTTTTCTCGTATGAAATATAAGGTAATTGAACGAGCTTAATTGTAACTGGTCCTGTCTAGCTCTAGACTCTGATTCTAAAATGCAAAGTTCAAATGCCCTTTGATTTAACTAAGCAGAAAAAAACATCAGAGCAAAAAGTAAATTCTTCTTCTTAAGAGTTATATAACTGAAAAGTTTCTTTGTTTAAAGATTTATTTATTTGAGAGAAAGAGAGAGAGAGTGAGGGAGAAGGGTAAAGGGAGAGGAAGAGAGAGAATCCCAAGCAGACTCTCCACTGAGCGTGGAGCCCAACATGGGGTTCAATCCCACTACCCTGAGATCACTAACCTGAGATCACAACCTGAACCCAAATCAAGAGCTGGTCGCTCAACTGACTGAGTCACCCAGACACCCATAACTGAAAAGTTTCTAAAGTCAGTTAGAAAGGGCAATTTTTGAAGAGTAAAGTCTAATTAGAAATGTACGAAACTACAGGTGATTCTGAAAAGAACCCAAAACAAATGCAAAAACAATTTCTTTCTTCTTCTTTTTTTTTTTTAAAAAGGCTCTGTGCTCAGTGCAAAGCTTAACACAGGACCTGAACTCACAACCCTGAGATTAAGACCTGAGCTGAGATCAAGAGTTGGATGCTTAACCAATTAAGCCATCCAGGCACTCTGCAAAAACAATTTCTTAAAAAAGGGCAATTATAAAGCATTTTTAAATGTAATTAACAAAACAATTGAAATCTCAGTTTTTTGCCTTGCACAATTTAGTAGCCAAGGATAAATCTCTGTCAATTATTTTCCCCCCTTCAGTTAAACCACAGAGGTTAAAAGCAGTAAGCACTAGAGTTATTAGAGGGTTACAGGGAAAGCTATTGGTTTTGTGGCTTCTCTTTACTCAACCTGCAGCCCAGGTTTACATTTAATGTATGTGACTCATCAATTTCTGAATTAAGGTCCTTAATTAATAGCTGATGTTTTTCCTTTTATCCGAATGCTTTACACACAATTACAGAGAGTGTGTATACTTAGAGTCTTTTCTTGACTTACCCTTAGTTACCAACGGTGACTTTCCATTTTATAATTGTTGAGGCTTCTATTAACTGAGATGTTAGTAATCAGGCAGGGCTTTCTTAAAGTTCTGAATTTGTGATTATTCACAGAAAAATATTTTGTTTTTATATTTTTTATTATTCAACATATTCTTTTGTAAGTCGAAATTAATGCTTTTAGGAGAATATTTTGCAGATACTACTATATTTCAGGAATAATGATAGACATAGGAAATACAAAAATGAAAAGACTATCCTTAGTTTTAAGGAGTTCACAGTCTAATGGAGGATAAAGTTATGCAAAAACATAATTCTGCTAGAAATAGAAACATTAAGCTCTTGAAGTTGATACATATACAAGGTGCTTTGGGAGTACAGAGAAAGGATTGAATAATTCTTTCCCAGGAAGTCCTGGGTAAAATGCCATTTGAATGGGTATTAAATAATGCATAGGGAGTGAGTATATTCCTAACAGAGAGAACAGAACGTACAGAGGAAAGGAGTTAGTAAAAGGAATAATTTTTTCAGGAAACATGAGAAAAATAGTTTCTTCGGAATGGAAATATTTACAACAAAATGACAGAGGATTGACATCCTTCGTATATAAAGAGCTTTTATAATTCAATGAGAAAAGATGAACACCTCATTAGAAAAATGGACAAACATTAATATAAAATATTTCTTGGATGCTTACTATATTTGCGAAATAGTAACAACAACATACTCCCTGACATCATGAAGCTTGCCATCTAGTGGGAGATGCAGATAAGTAAACAGAATGATTACAATTTAGTGTGTTGAAATTATAATCAGAACACAGGAGAGGCACCTAATTCATGGTTGGGGAGCCAGAGAAAGCTTCCTGAAGAAGTAAAACTTATAAGTTTTAAAGGTGAAAAATGGGTAGAATGTAGACAGACATAGAAGTGGCCTGGGAGTGAAGGGGTAGTTGAGTAGTCTAGTCATAGCGAACAATATATGTGAAAACCTGGAACTGAGAGAGAGCATGGTATATTTGGGGGAAATGAAGACTTAAGTATGGCTGAAGCACAGAGTACAAGGAAAGAAGTCAGATGATGCAAGTTTTGAAAACTATGTTAAGAAGTTTGGGTTTTCTTTTTTTAAGATTTATTTATTTATTTGAGAGAGAGCGTATGCATGAGTGGGGGGAGGGGCAGAGGGAGAGACTCTCTAGCAGACTCCACGTTGAGGGTGGAGCCTGACATGGGGCTTGATCTCACAAGCCAAGAGATCATGACCTGAGCCAAAACCAAGAGTCTGACACACTCAGCTGACTGAGCCACCCAGGCACCTCAGAAATTTGCATTTTCTTAAGGAAGCCATTGAAATGTTCTCAGTAGGGAAGCAATACTATGATTAGCTTCGGGCTTTAGCCAATCTGACTGACTATAGTATGGAGAATGGATTGGAGTGGGCAACATGTCCATTTAAGAGGATTTTTCTGTAACCTAGTATAAAGATGATGGTGGACTGATAAAGGACGGCATGAGTGGTAATAGAGAAAAGTGGATGGATTTGAAATTTATTTAGACGGTAGAATTGGTAGAACTTAGTGATTGATTGATATGATGTAGCAGGAGTGGTGATAAAAAGAAGTAGGAACACTTTGGAAAGTAAGATGATGAATAATGTTCCGGACATGTTGATTTGTAGGTGTCTAAAGGAAATGGAAATTTCTGGAAGCTACTTAGTTTTATGAGTCTGGAACTCAGGTGGGAGGACTTGTGGAGAGAGAGGTATGGGAATCATCAGTCCTGAGTTCATCCAGAGACAGATGAGTACTGTAAGAAGATAAGAGGGTTAAGACAGAACCCTGAGCTAGAGCTCTGCCATGTGCAAAGGAAGAAAAATCCTCAAGATGAGAAGGAATGGTTGAGAGGGAAGGTAAGAGGAAAGCCAAGGTAGTGTTGTGCCATGGAAACAAAGGGTGGAGAGTGTTCAAGAAAAAGGAAATGGTTAACTGTATAAAATGTTGCTGAGAGGGGCACCTGGGCAGTTCAGTCAGTTAAGCGTCCGACTCTTGATTTTGGCTCGGGTCATGATCTCAGGGTCGTGAGATTGAGTTCCGCATGGGGGCTCCGCACTCAGCATGGAGTCTGCTTGTTCTAATCCCTCTTCCTGCTTGTTCTTTCTCTCAAATAAATAAAATCTTTTTAAAAATGTTGCTGAGAGATTGTGTAAGATAGCAGCACTGAAGCGTGTCCTTTAGATTTAGTAACAAGGAAGTTGACAGTGATCTTGTGGAGAACAGTTTCGGTGGAGTGTTGGGGGAGGCAACTAAGGCGTCCACCCACCAGTGGGTGGGAAGTGAAATAATAACAAGAATCAGACAAAATAACATTAACACATCATTCACATAACAAGAAGTACAAAGGGTCAAGAAATATAAAGAAGTTCTATCTCATTAGTAATAAAAAATGCAAAATAAAATGAGATAACTATTTTTAGCCAGTCAAGTTGGCAAAGAGAAAATTAATATATTGCCATTTTCCACTTGGCGGAAGTGTCACTTGATACAATTTTTGAAGGTCATTTGGCAACATCAAAAGTTTTTAAAATGTGAATACCCTTTCAGGGCACAATTCTGTTTCCTCCTTGGCAGAGAGAGGAAAACATGCTCCTCATCATGCCTTTTGTTCTTGTGTTCTCTACTATCACCCCATAATAGCTGTTTGGAGTTGAGAATGGCAAGAAGAGTTCCAAAGGGTGAAATTTTTCTTGTTCTGCATTTCTCTTGTCGTTACTGTTGGTATTTTGTATTTTCATCCTGGAGTGAAGGGTTTATTTAGGGAGTGCTGGGATGTCAGGTCAGGTTATTAGGAGTCCTATCTTCTGGAGGGCACACCACCTCAGGCTTTTTAAAATACAGAGTAAGAGGGCCACCTGGCTGGCTCATTGGTAGAACATGAATTCTTTTTTTAAATCAATTAATTAATTATTTACTTATTTTTTATTATGTTCAGTTAGCCAGCATGTAGTACATCATAAGTTTTTGATGTAATGTTCAACGATTCATTAATTGCATATAACACCCAGTGCTCATCACCACATGTGCCCACCTTAATACCCAACACCTGGTACCCCACCTCCCCACCCCCTCCCTTCTGTAAGCCTCAGATTGTTTCCTGGAGTCCAAAATCTCTCATGGTTTGTCTCCCTCTCTGATTTCTTCCCATTCAGTTTTCCCTCCCTTCCCCTGTGGTCCTCTGCACTATTGCTTATGTTCCACATATGAGTGAAACCATATGATAATTGTCTTTCTCTGCTTGACTTATTTCACTTAGCATAATCCTCTCTTGTTCCATCCATGTTGATGCAAATGTTGAGTATTCATCCTTTCTGATGGCTGAGTAATATTCCATTGTATATATGAACCACATCTTCTTTATCCATTCATCTGTTGAAGGGCACCTCAGCTCCTTCCACAGTTTGGCTATTGTGGACATTGCTGCTATGAACATAGTATGGAGGTTCCTCAAGACATTAAAAATACAATTACTCGATAACCCAACAATTGCACTACTAGGTATTTATCCCCAAGATACAGATGTAGTGAAAAGAATGGGCACATGCACCTCGATGTTCATAGCAGCAAAGAACATGTGACTCTTCATCTTAGGGTCATGAGTTTAAGCCCCACATTGGGCATGGAGCCTACTTAATTAAAAAGTAAAAATAAGGGGCACCTGGGTGAAGCAGTCGGTTAAGCATTGGACTCTTGGTTTCAGCTCAGGTCGTGATCTCAGGGTTGTGTGGTCAAGCCCTGCATCAGGCTCCACACTCAGCATAGAGTCTGCTTAAGATTCTCTCTCTCCCTCTCTCTCTGCACCCCCTCCCTGCGTTCTCTCTCTCAAATAAATAAATAAATCTTTTTAAAAAAGTAAAAATAAAAAATACAGAGTAATGATAGAGGAAGAAGGATAAAAGTCATGCAGAGAGCCAGGCCACACAAATAATTTTCTGCCACAATTTCTAAAGGACTCAGGATGTGTTGCCTGGCAGGGGGAGCAAAACAGGAGAAAGGCGAGGGAACGGTTCTTGAGGAATATTTTCTTCCAGTTATCCAAATCTCACAAAAGCAAAGAGGTAAACTAGTTAGCAAGAGGTGTTTGTTGAAGTTATCCTCACAAAATCAAAATAAAGCCAAAGATAGCTCCATCAGGGCAAGCCTTTATGTCTGTTTCACGACTTCATTGTTACCGTCTACAGGAAAGCCTGGAACATAGTAGGTACTCAGTTTATAATGGTTGAAAGCAGAAAGATCATTGAATGGGAAATTTGATAAGCTACAAAATGAGAGGAATGAAGCGGGGATTGCTGGCAGTTTGTTGAAGTTTATCTTTTCATTGTTGCTTTTATTTAACAACAAACACAAAATCTGGAGGCATCTGACAGCGGTCGTTTCCTTGTTTTCTTCTCTCCTTCTTTTGGAATGTGATAGCGTAACTAGAAATCAAAATGGCTTTGCAGATAGATAGTGATTTTAAACTAATTTCGTCATCTGCTGTGTGGAGAGAGAGGGAAGGAAGAACATTACCCAGTCACAAAGCTTGTGTTAACGTTAATTGGTGATTATTGTAATGTGCGTCGCAGCTTTTACTCTTTCTAAAATGCAACCATCTGATGAGTTAGCTCCATTTTGAGGAGAGGCAATCACAATTACAGAAACAGGGGAAGCAAAATGTTTTCAACAAGTTGCATAAGAATACAGCTTCTTCAGGGTTGTTTTTTTTTTCTCATAGAAAAATTGGATATAGGAACTCTTTGAGTGTACATGGAGGAAATTGCATTACTTTTTGCTTATCTCTTGGCTCTCACCTTTTCCTCCTATACCTCGAAATTCTCTTTAAGTAATAACAGAGCAATGAAGGGGTTTCCATACGACAAGTTTCACTGTTGTAAAGGCCAGCAAGATGGGGACTAGATGCAATGTTTAGCAATGAGCTTGTATGATTTACAGCAAAAAGAAAAAGCTATACTGGCTTTTTGGACTCTGATTGCCAGCATTCTATAGTTTAAACTGTTGAGTCCTTGAAATGATTGATTGTTAGGATTTTCTTGATGCAAGACTCTCATGGTTTTCCACCTACATCTTTTGGGTTCTTTCTCTCTTGTGTACAGGTTCATCTCATACTACCTAGCCAGTTTTAGAACCTCTTCTCTTCTCACTCTGTGCTCTTTCTTTCCAAGATCTCATCCATGCCCAACATTTGAATTACCACCTTACTCCGATGACTTAAAATCTTATCTCTAGCACAGGTTATTCTCTTCGAGCTACATACGTCATGTATCTTCTTATCCTAAAGGCAGTCAAACTCACCATGTTCAAAAATAAGATTAAAATTTACCTCTCCAGATAATGATCTCTACCAAACATGCCACCGTCTGTTGTCGTATGCAAGACAGTCATCTCTGATACTTGTCTCTTCTCTTTTCCTTGCCACATCCAATCCATCACTAACTCTCTCCATTTCTTCTCCTACTATCTCTCGATTCTGTTTCTCTTTGGTTCTGTCACCAGTAGTCTAGTGCAGTTTACTCTCACTCACCTTCTAAGTCATCTTCCTGCATCTACCTTTGCTCCATTTCAATCCGTTTTCTGCAGTGCAGCCATTTCAAAATGCAGATAAGAACATGTAATTCTCCTTGCCACTGATTTTGAGGAAAGTTTAAAAGTTTTAACAAGACCAACAAAGCTTTGAATGATCTGAACCATTCTCACCCTCTTCAGTGTCCTCTCACCTTGCACTTGCTTTAGCTGTTTGTTCCCCAATTGCACTGGCCTTCCTTTAATGCCTGTTCTCTCTATGCTACATCCTGCCACAGGACCTTCGACCATGCTTATGTCTTGGTTAGGAATGCCCTTGCTTCATTTTTGTCTGGTCAGCTCACACTCATCATTCAGATCCGAACTTATTTTTCTTTAAGAAAGATATTTATGACTTCCTTGACTTGTCAGCTGTCCCTAGCTTACATTCTCCTATGCTGCTGTGCATCTCTTTTATTATGCTTATCACACGGGTGTGTGGCTGGGGAGGGTGGGAGCTCCCAGTTGGCCAGAGTGGTGGCAGGGTAGAAGATGCTGTCATCTGGATGGGCTGACAGGCTTTTGCTTTTCCTTTGTGTCCTCACAAGTTGTCTCTGGGAATAAGCTCCCCCAGCTTTGGGGAAGCACCTGGCTGCCGCTTTTACTTAATTCAACCCTATTTCGTACTTGCTGTTCCTTGATTATGTTCTATACTTTTCCAACTAGATGCTCACTCTGCAGGGTAGAGCCCCCTCTTCCTTTTCCATCTGTAAAGACTCTACTTTCTCCATAAAAATAATACGAAGCAGAATGTTTTGCGAGTTGCTTACTATGTGCAAGGTGACCTCTATTTTGCCCCTCAATTCTCACAACAATCTTGTTTTGTATTATTATCTCTGTTTTACAGATGAGGTAAGTGAGGCTCCAAAAGGCTAAGCAACAGCATCGGCCACAAAGCGTGGAACTGCCTGAGCTAGAGTTTGTGCTGAGAAACCTGACAAAACTGGTTTCTCATGCTATGTTTCTACTTTGTGAAAAGACCCTTCCTTCGTGAAGCCTTTTTTGAGGCGCTCAACAAGACGCGATCTCTTTTTGCAACTTTCTCTGCATTGTGTGTATGCTTCTCTTATGGAGATTATCATATTCTGTGCTTTATTACGAATACATGTATTCCCGTGAAGCAGATAATAAAGTGTTTGAGGGCAAAGACTATATCTACTCACCGTGTTCTCCCCGTGAATGACTTTAGCATAGATGGTCAATTCACTTCCAAGTTAGTCAACCTCTTTATGTAAGAAGGTTGGACAAATCAGTAGTTGCAAATTTTTTTAATAAAGATTTTATTTATTTATTTGAGAGAGAGACAGCACGAGCAGGGGGAGGGAGGGGGGAGGGAGAAGCAGACTCTCCACTGAACAGGGAGCCCGATGCAGGCTCCATCCCAGGAACCTGGGATTGTGACCTGAGCTGAAGGCAGATGCTTCACCGACTGAGCCACCCAGGCACCCCAATAGCTGCAAATTCAAATGAGTATAGGGTTAAGAATGTAGCAAATGATTGAGATGGCCCATTTGGCTGCGATATACTGAAGAACACAGCCCCATTTGGAGGGAGCAGCAGCTATTTGGTTCTTCTTGATTGGGATCACACTGGAATGTGTGTTGCCTTGTGCTGCCAGTTCTTTTGGTTTTTCAAGAGAATTCAGAAATCTGGATTTTTATTTTTTCTTTTTTTAAAAGATTTTATTTTTAAGTAATCTCTACACCCAACTTGGGGTTCGAACTCACAAACGTAAGATCAAGAGTCACATGCTCCACCACTGAGCCAGCCAGGTGCTCCAGAAATCTGGATTTTTACATAAAGTGGTATCTCTTGCGTTTTTAAGTGTTGGAATAATTAAAACATAGACTAGACCAATATGGGCTAGATCTGGGCCAACGACTGGTAGATACTGTTTTTGCTCTTTCTTTGAGCCCTTATTTTATAGGATAATGATTCTATGTAAATGAATATTCTAATACTATCAAATTTCTTCTATTAATCGCTGCTATTGTGAGTAGTATCTCCTATAATGATTGAGAGTAGGAAGAAAGAGGGAGAAGAAATATCAAACCCCCAGGTTTTACTAATATTTTGGAAGAACAAACATGTATTTAAAAAAACAGTAAACTGAGTGCCTGTTCTATAATTATCTGTGTGTATATTTATAAGCATAGACGTAGATGTAATCTGCATATGTATCATTGAATATGCATGCATTTATTTTATATACAGAATCTACAGATTTACATTACACTTTACATTTATGCAAATTTACACTAGAATTTACCAGATATGTAAATTCATGTCATAGATTTTTGAAAAATTAAAAAAGGCTCCAATTCAATTTTAGCTGAAAAGGGTTGAAAACTGGACAATGATCTCATTGCTTTGATAATCCAATTCCCTAAACTAGCCAGACCTTGGAAAATGAGCAGCTTAAATGTGTTTCTGCCTGTGCTAGAATTTGAAATGACTGTTTAATCTGTTTTGGTCCTATCTTGTATACTAAGAATATTTTTGAGAAGCTGTGTGTTGACATGAATGAAAATGAACGAGATCAATCACCTGCAGTACATGCAAACTATAAACTCTTTTCAAGTTAATCTCTATTGCAGGAGCTGAGTTTCTGAGGTCACCAGAGCCTTACACTGAAAAACAGTCTTGATCAACAACTAAAAATATGTGTAAAGAGCCCATCACGGATGTGGCACAGCATGAAATACTGTGGGGATACCAAAGACAGGCAACATTTTCAAGGAGCCGAACTTTAGTCAGTCTTGAGCAAGAATGTAAATATTTGGATCATGGAACTTTACATAAAAAACCAGGGATGTACTGTATGGTGACTAACATAATATAATAAAAAAATATTATTATAAAAAAAGAATGTAAATATTTGGCACTATTTTGTTAGATTTTAAGAATTTCCTTCCTGGATTGGCTTTAGAAATAGGCTAGACATTAATCTAGGAGATGCTGATTTTCTTTCCAATTTGTTGATGCTTTATGTTACAATTTCATTGGGGGTAAGAGTATTGTCTTAAAAGCAAATAACTTCAAACTTCCTTCTTTTGGAGTTTCTTCTAGGTTGCAGGTTGCATTTTTAGCACAAAAGTAAACAGAGATGGTTATATATTAGCCAGAAGAATGACTACAGGAAGAGAACATAATACAATCCCATTGACATTCTGTAGATTAGAGAATGTTGGAGCTGGAAGGGACTTCACCATTCCTTAGCAGTTGTCCTATGCTCTTAGGGAGTTAGATTAGTTATCTCCAAGACCCTTCATAGCTCATTTGTCAAATGGGGCAGCCGAGGTCCAGGGTCAAAGTTTATATTTACTGTGGATCAATCTTTCAGGGGAAAGAGAGTTGACTATTAAAATACCAAAATGAGCTCATCTGAACTCATGAAAAATTTGCAACAATTTATATGGCATTTCAAATTAATGGGGCGGAATTGGTCTAGAACTTGAGATCCTAGAAATAAAATTTTTTAGCGTATCTCTTTAATCATAAACAAATTCTGACATATCTTGCGTATCTCTGTGGAAAGAAGCAAACCAATTAAACAAAAGAGCCCAGCTCAGTGCTTGGCTCCTTGCAGGCTTTCAACCTATATGTGGTCAGTGATGCTCACCATAGATTTCTATTTATTTTTTCATGTTTCTAACCTAGATGTCTCACTATTGGATGTAACTTTGTGGTATTCAGAGTATATTTTCTTTGACCTGAGCCTGTAACTCTTCTTTGAGGCAGAAACTAATTAAACAATTCATTTTGGTATTTTTTTTATCATGAAACTGCTGCAAAAGTGATACTTGACTGCTATATAATTTTGCTAGATATATAAAGAGAAAAAGTAATTATTTGCCTGGATTTTATGTCCTATTAAAATTAAATAAATGCATAAAATACATAAATAAAACCTCATCAAGTGTTGGAATGTCAGGGAAGAGAATGAAATTTGTGTGTATTATTCTCATTGTTCAGCACAGCCGAGAATAGGAAACTGGTGCTATTAAGTTTTAATCTTTCTCCTTTCACATCAGAGCACTCATATATATGATTTTTAAAAAATTCAGTGGGGAAACTATGTACTTTAATATTAATTGCTACTAAATTGATAGTCTTTCATGTGAGCCATTTAAAAATTATGAACTTTGCTTTTCTGTTCATTCTTCACATAACTGCTGGGATAATCTCTTACCAATAGTATTTTCATTATATTCTTCTCTTGCTCAAAAACCTATAGGGAATGCCTATAGCTTTAGTGTTATAAGTGGGAGCTGTAGAGACAGAAGTTCTGGGTCTGAGTCTCTACTTTTTGCTAGCCGTGTGGCTTTGGGAATGCCATTCATTTCTTCTGAGGCTCAGTTTCTTTATAAACAAAGTGGGGAAATATATTAAAACTGATAATCTTGTTGAGAGGGATACATGAGACAATGTTTAAAGCTCTTCGCATAGCACCTGGCCTGAGGTAAGCCCTGGTACGTACTAGGTATTCAATAACTATTGATTTAATTAACTGATAGATACCTAATGCTTAGGAGGTAACATGCAAATCTTTCACCCTACCCTCTAAGAACTGGCTCCCGTATTTATCCCAAGAACCAACACTCTTGGTTAGTTATGGTCTAGTTAGGATCGCTCCCTTTGTTTTGGTCAGACTGATTTCCTTTCTGCCCTTATACACTACTCAGCTCCTTAGTCCCATGCTTGCACTGTTTTCATTACCCCACAGAGAGTGCCCTTCACTCTTCAATGCCACAGTATTTCAATTACTTTCATAATCTTGCATGAAACTCACCTTTCCCAGGAAATTGCCTAATTAACCCCATTTGACTTAGGGCTCACCATTATTCTGGTTCATCTCAGCACTCACGTAATCAGTCTGCATAATCCTCTGCACCTGCAGGCATACAGTTTTGCCTTGTTCTTAAGTCATTTTCTGTATATTTTGCCCCCTCCTCCAGCTAGTTTCAAAGCTCTTCAGTGGCAGTGAGGAATTCATCTCCTACTTTGTGTGCAACAACACCCTTTCCCATATTACCCTTGGCCTCTAGTTTCAAGAACACAGTTGCAAATTTTGCTGAATAAATGAATCAATGGTATCTAATGAAATTGCATTTTGCGGCTATGAAAAGCAAAACATCAAGTGGATGCAATTTTGTGCTTATGATCTAAAGCAGCCAACCGGGCATTCTGACAATGAACAGATATTTGTGATTATTTTTATATTTTCTACAATGAGGATGAAAGAGGACACATCATTATGGGACTGCAGGGACAGTGGTTAGCCGAGCATATTACATCACAAAATGTTCTACTGGTAGAGAATGAGTGTACAATTTCAGACAATGATATAGCTGTGTGACCTTGGGCATGTCAATTAACCTCTCAGGTGCTTCGTTTCCCCATCTGTAAAATATATGAGGGGGTGGATTATATTATCTCTGTCTGCTCTCAGTTCTATCATTTTCAGCTTTTAAAATCACGTACTATGGCCTGAGTTGGTAGTGTGGCAGTGCGTGTATGATGTGAATGCTAATTAAGTGATATCTCAGTGGTCATCGACTGGTGCCCTTTGAGGGTGCCCAAGTATATATTAAATATATGTAGATTTTGTCTTGGGTAGATGACATTTGTGATCTATTTCCTAAGAAACCAAATGGTTCTAGGGCTAGGATAAACAAGATTCAGTATTTTCTAGCAGGCTAAGAATGATGAGGGAACAAGAACCAGAAGAGGTTTCAGCTCAAGAATAGATCGAAGCTTAGGGAAAACAGGTTTGCTTTTGCTTTACCAATAAGCAGAAGTAAGTATCTTTCCCCATTCTCTCTCTCCCCTTCATTCACTACACCTCAGAGAGCCACACCCTCCCCAAAGAAGAATTTATCATTCACTAGAATTCATGATTCAAAATCACCATAAAAATTGCTATTTTTAAGCACAGAGATGGTTTAAGGAAAAAAAGAAAAAAGCATGTAAAGGGTGCTTGGGTGGCTCAGAGAGTTAACTGTCTGCCTTCGGCACAGGTCATGATCTTGGAGTCTGGGGATAGAGCCCCATGTCAAGCTCCCTGCTCAGCGGGGAGCCTGCGTCTCCTTTTGCCCCTCCCCCTGCTGATGTTCTTTCTCTCTCTCACTCATGATATCTCAAATAAATAAATAAAATCTTTATTTATTTATTTTTTTAAAGATCTCATGTATTTATTTAGAGAGAGCATGCGCCATGAGCAGGGGGAGGGGCAGAGGGTCTAGAGGGAGAGAGAGAGAATCTCAAGCAGATTCGGAACTGAGCACGGAGCTGGACGTGGGGCTCGATCTCACGACCCTGAGAGCATGACCCGGGCTGAAATCAAGAGTTGGACGTTCAACCGACTGAGCCACCCAGGCGCCCCCAGAAAAATCAGTATTTTAAACAACCTCCTGCACATGATTCTGAGGCATGGCCGTGGGCAACTCCATTAGCTCGGATTTATCCCAACTAATATAAATCACTTGCAAACCTGCCAGTGCCGTAGGTTAATGAGATTAATTGTGAGGAATTTATTCCCAAACACCAACCCAGAATTAAAAGATAGGCTATATTGATCTGTCTAGATGCATAAAAACATTTGTTTCTAATGACTGAGTGAAAATTACTTATTCAAAAACATTATCTTTCCACCATGCCTTTTTTTAAAAAAAGCAAGAAGTCTATGTAATTATAAGATAATGTTTTTCATGAAACTAGAAATCATTTCAATGAATAATGAGTATGTGGAGAGTATATATGGTGTAAGAGAAAATCTTCCATAATGAGAATCAGTTTTTGAAGAAATGGAGTTTTGTCAGGTTACAATAGCCTAACATGGCTTTTCAGAGCTTGGCCCTTTATATAGTACACTAAGCGTATAGTTCTTCAAGCAAAGGTAGGAACGATCTAAATGGATTACATTTATGTATCCCTCATACATAAAATAACTACAGAGACATGTTGTATGCACATGACTTGCAAATGGAGCCCAAAGGAAACAGAGAAGCATCCTGAGAAATTTGTCCAAGGTTGTTTCATAGCATTGAAGGGGCTACATAAAGCCATCTACAAAAAGACTGGGGAAAAAAAAGAACAAGTCACTATGAGGTCAAGAGAATGAATACTGAGAGTGAAGCTGGAAGGTAAAGGGTTGCTGGAAGCATAAGGGATAGAGGTCAGAGAATAGGATATTGGAATTAAGAATTTCTGATGTAGAGCAGTTCTGGTGATGGCAAGGTCTAGAGGGGCTTCCATGGCTGTGAGTGGGTGGAGTGAAGTGAAGGTGAATGCCGCAGGTGTTTAGATTAAGACTATAAATGTAGGGTGTTAAGTGGACTGACTGTCCACAGGGATCTTCGTGGACTAGATGAATAGTGAGTAGCTATTCTGTGGAATGTGTTGTGGAGATACAGCCATAAATGAGGAAAACACAGTTCCTGACCTCATAGAACTTCTATTCTAGTAGAGAAGATAGATTAAACAAATCATTACATAAAGTATAATGAGTGTTACTTTTCAGAAACTGAAGAAATACATTTAGGCAAGGGGAGTCTGTCCTCTGGTAGCTACTGATAATAGAATTATATTTAAGAAGCCTTCCCTTCTACATTTTTCTATCATTTTTTGAGTAAAAAAAGACTTTCAGTTATAGATAAAAATAAAATAGCCTCAGAGAAATTCGATGATTTGTCTGATGTCATACAGCTAGTGAGTGGTAGAGCTAGGATTGAAAACTAGATCTGTCATAGTTGTAGTTCTGCTGTGGCTATGTGAGATGACTACAGCCCATCCTTCTGGCTGATTACAACAGAAAAATATGGAAAAATACAAAAACTGCTATTTGAGGACTTTAAAAAGTTAACAGAAGCAGTAAGGTTATGGAGTGGAGTCAAAACTTGGAGAAGTGACCTGCATGGGGTGAGTTTCCATTTTTTCCCCTTGTGCTGCTTTGTGGTAGAATGGGTACCAGTCACATAGCAGTGTGGTGGTGTTGGAAACTAAAACTCTGATAGAAAGCTCATGAACTTTCTGGCTCAAAGAACAAAGGATAGGAGCACCACAAAGCTGGGTAGTGTGGGAGGAATCATGGTAGGGAGAATGCTGGAGAACGGGCCCCTTAATTCTGTATAAGTCTCAGCTGGACTTCTGAGCTATGCATGCATAAGGTGGACCCTAATGAGCAGAGCAAAGGCTTTGAGGATTGGAGTGAGATTAGAATCATCCACACAAGTCTCACATCAACCCTGAACAATACCTGCACGGGACAGATCCAAATAAGCAGAGCAAATTCTTAAAGAAATAAAATAAGAGGGGCGCCTGGGTGGCTCAGTTGTTAAGCGTCTGCCTTTGGCTCAGGGTGTGATCCCAGGGTCCTGGGATCGAGCCCCGCATCAGGCTCCCTCCTCTGCTGTGAGCCTGCTTCTTCCTCTCCCACTCTCCCTGCTTGTGTTCCCTCTCTCGCTGGCTGTCTCTCTGTCAAATAAATAAATAAATAATCTTAAAAAAAAAGAAATAAAATAAGAGTTAATTTTTTACAACTTTATTGAGGTATACTTTATATATGTACAATTAATCTAAGTTTATAATTCAATTATTTTTAAAGGAAATTAAGCACCATTTCCATCACCCCCATAAGATCTCTTGTTTCTGTTAACTGTTAAACTCTGTTCTCAACTCCAGCCCCCGGAAACCACTAATCTACTTTTTGTCTCTGTATATTTGTGTTTTCTGGACATTTCATATAAATGGAATCATATAATATGTGGTCTTTTGCATCTGGCTTTTTTCACTTAACATAATGTTTTTGATGTCCATCCATATTATGGTATATATGAGTATTTTGTTCTTTTTTAAGGATGAAAAATATTCATTGTATGGCTATTCCACATTCAAAATTAAGATTTGACCTGCCACCCATATAAGGCAAGACAGAATATATGGTCTAAACCTAATAGGGTGATTACCTGATTAAAAAAAAAAAAACAACATTCTCCAAAAAAACCAGAAGTTTCAGGACCTTGAGTCTAAACAACCTAATAGTCAAGATATCTGAGTGACTATGTATACTAGACATATTAAGAGCCTGGAAAATATGACCAATCCTCAAAGGAAAAGACAATCACCAAATGTGAACCTTGAGAAAACCCAGATGTTGGAGTTATCAGACAAAGTATTTAAAACATCAATTATACCTCTGATCCATGAAGTTGAGGAAAAAACACTTGAAATGATTGGGTAGATATTCTCAGCAAAAAAATAAAAAGTATATAAAAAAGAACCATATGGAAAATTTAGAACTAAAAACTACAACATTTCAAATGAAAAAATTACCATCTGGGCTCAATAATAGACTAGAGATGACAGAGGATAGAACCAGTAACTAGAAAATAGGTCAATAAAAGAAATACTGTATGATTTCATTTACTTTTTTTAAAAAAGATTTTATTTATGGGGTGCCCAGGTGGCTCAGTCAGTTAAGTGTCTGCCTTCTGTACACACCATGATCCTGGATCCCCAGGATTAAGCCCGGCACTGGGCTCCCTGCTCAGTGGTGAGTCTTCCTCTCCCACTGCCTCTTGCATGCTCTCTCTCAAATAAATAAATAAAATAAATAAAATCTTCATTATTTATTTATTTGAGAGAGCGAGAGTGCGAGTGAGTGGGGGGAGGAGCAGAGGGAGAGGGACAAGCAGACTCTGTGCTGAACATTGAGCTTAATGTGGGGCCGGACCCCAGGACCCTGAGATCAGGACCTGAGCCAAAACCAAGAGCCTGGCGCTTAACCACTAAGCCACGCAGGAACCCTTGATTTCATTTATATGTGGAATCTAAAAAAATCAAATTCAAAACAGGAGAGTAGAATAGTGGTTACCAGGCACTGAAGGGTGGGAGAGATGGGGAGTTTGATCACAGGGTACAAACTTTCAGCCATAACATGAATAAGTTCTAGGGATCTATTCTACAGCATGGTGTCTGTAGTTAATAAGACTGTATTGTATACTTGAAATTTGCTAAGAGAGTAGATCTTAAGTGTTCTTGCCACACTAACAAAAAGAAGGTAACCATGTGAAGTGATAGACGTTAGTTAGCTTGACTGTAGTAATCAGTGTATGTCAAACCATCACATTATACACCTTAAATATATACATTTTTTGTTTGCCAATTATACCTCAGTGAAACTGGAAAGAAAATAGGTCAGGGGTGCAGTGCCTGGGTGGCTCAGTCGTTAAGCATCTGCTTTCAGCTCAGGTCATGATCCCGGGGTCCTGCTCAGCANNAAGCTTCTCCCTCTCCCACTTCCCCTGCTTGGGTTCCCTCTCTCACTGTGTCTCTCTCTGTCAAATAAATAAATAAAATCTTTTTTAAAAAAAGAAAGAAAATAGGTCAATAAATATTATCCAATCTGAAGAATACCAAAACAAAGATGTGAAGATTGAACAAAATGAACAGAGTTTCAGGGGCTTGTGAGACAATATACAAAAGCCTGGCATTCATATCATTAGAGTTCCAAAAAGAGAGAAGAGATTGGTGTAGAAAAAAATATTTTAAGGAATATTAGCTGAAAGCTTCTTACATTTCTTGCACAAATTTACAGATTCAAGAAAATTAGTGAACCCGAACAGAATAGCTCAGAGAAAACCAGGCCCAGCCGTATCATAATCAAACTAATGAAAACCAAAGATAAATTTTTAAAAATCTTTAAAGCAGCTAAGGATCATGTTTGTATATATGTCTGTATATATGGAAACAATGATTCAAACATCTGTGGATTTGTCATCAGAAACCATGGACACCAGAAGACAGTGGGACATCTTTAAAGGGCTGAAAACAAAGACATTCTCAGAAAAAGGGAAACTAAGAGACTCTGTCAACAGTAGACATGTTCTACAGGACATGCTAAACTAGGTTCTCCAGGATGAAGGAAATGTGCATTAGAGAAAAACTGGAATTTTCAAGAATGAAGGAAGAGCATCAGAAATGGTAAATATATGGATAAATACAAAAGACTATTTTTCTCTTAAGTTCTTTAAAATATGTATTGCTATTGAAATCAAAGGTGTGACATTGGTGGTATTTCCAGTGTAAATAGATGTTAAACATACAAAAAATACAAAATGGTAAAGGGACCCATATGGTTGTATGGTTTCTGAATTTTGTTTAAAGTGGTAAAATGCTGGTGCTGGGTGGTTCAGTCAGTTAAGTGTCTGATTTCGGCTCAGGTCATGATCCCGGAGTCCCAGGATCAAGCCCCACATCAGGCTCCTTGCTCAGCGGGGAGCTTGCTTCTCCCTCTGCCCCTCACCCCACTCGTGCTATGTCTCTCTTGTTCTCTCTCTCTCTGTCAAATAAATAAATAAATAAATAAAATCTAAACAAAAATAAAGTGGTAAAAAACTAAGTCTAAATAGATTGTGAAAGTTAAGTGTATATATTGTAATTTCTACTGAAATTATTAAAAATATAATTCAAAGAGAAACAGCAAAAAAGCCAATATATTAATTGAAACAGAATAGAAAAAAATATCCAGCTAACCCCAAAGAAAGCAGGAAAAGGGTTAGAGAAGAGCAAAAACAGTGGGGACAAGCAGCAACAAATAATGTCATATTGAAATCAAATCATGCCAGCAATTACATTGAGTCTTAAAACTCTAAACACACAAATTAAAAGGCAGAAATGGAAATTAAATGATAAAAAAACAAGTCCCAATTACATGCTGTCTGTAAGAAATACACTTTAAATATAAAGGCATATATAGGTTAAAAGTAAAATGATGGAGCCATCTTGCTGTGAAGCAGGAGCCAAGCGATCGCGGTGCCCTTTGCAGCTGTGCTTCTCACCCTATGCTTTCAATGGAGGTACTGGTATTGGTAATCACTGGAGGAGATTTTTCAGTTGTTGCTTCTGACACTCGATGGAGTGAAGCATTTTTAATTCACACCTGGGAAAGCCCCAAGTGTTACAAATTAACAGACAAAACAGTCATTGGATGCAGCGGTTTTCATGGCGACTATCTTACCCTGACCAAGATGACTGATGCAAGACTAAAGATGTATAAGCATTCTAATAACAAGACCATGATTACAGGGGCAATTGCTGCAATGCTCTTGACAATCCTCTATTCGATGCACTTCTTTCCATACTATGTTTACAACATCATCCAGGGACTGGGTGAAGGGAAAGGAGCTGTGTACAACTTTGACCTGGTCGGGTCCTACGTCAGAGACTCTTTCAAGACTGGAGGCTCAGCAGGGGCCATGCTACAGCCCCTGCTTGACCACCAGGTTGGTTTTAAGAACATGCAGAATATGGACCATGTCCCACTGTCCTTGGACAGAGTCATGCGTCTTGTGAAAGATGTCTTCATTTCTGCGGTGGAGAGGGATGGTTTCACTGGGGGTGCACTGGGATCTGCATCATGACCAAGGAGGGCATCAGGGAGGATGCTGTTCCCCTGAGGAAGGATCAGTTTGTGTGTTGGTATCATCAGTCACTTCAAAACTGGTCAATTTTGTATCTTGGAGCTATTGGACTCATTTCTTTTATTAAAAAGTAAAGCCTGAAGTAATAAAGAAAGTAAAATGACGGAAAAAATATGCAATGCAAATAATTGAAAGAATGTTGTGGTGACTATAGTAATATCGGACAAAGTAAACTTCGGAGCAATAAATATTACCAGGAAAAAAGAAGAAACTAATTATGAAAGAATTAGTTCACCAAGACATAAATGCATATGCAGCTAACAACAGATCTTCAAAATACGCCTGATAGAAAGTCATACAAATGAAAGAGGAAATAGACAAATCAACAAGTCTATATGGTGACTTCAATACAGGTATTTCAGTAATTGATAGAAAAATTAGAAAGGAGATGACTATGAATATAGAAAGCCTAAACAACACCATCACCAGCTTAAATTAATCTTCTTATCAAGTGCACATGGGACATATTCTGGGCCATAAACAAACCTTAAAATTGTTAAAGAATGGAAGTCATACGAAGTACATTTGCTGACCATAATGATACTAAACTAGATAGTAATAACAAAGACATAAAATATCTGGAAAATCCTCCAATATTTGGAAAAAAATTACTAAATAACCAGTAAATTAAAGGAAAAGACCCAAGGGAAATTAGAACATATTTTCACCTAAATTAATTTTTGTTAAAGATTTTATTTATTCATTTGAGAGAGACCGAGACAGAGAGAGCACAAGCAAAGGGAGAGGCGGAGGGGGAGGCGGAGGGAGAGGGAGAAGCAGACTCCCCACTGAGCTGGGAGTCCAACGCAGGACTTGATTCCAGAACCCTGAGATCATGACCAGAGCTGAAGGCAGACGCTTAACCATCTGAACCACCCAGGCACCCCTTAAATTAAATTGAAATTGTAATATTTGTGAGACTCATCTAATGTAGCTGTTCAAGGGAAGTTGTGGCACTAAATGCATCTTTTAGAAAAGAAAAAGGTTTCAGAGTGAGGTTCCAAGCATCCACCTCAAGAAACTAGTAAAGCGAATTAAATTCAAAGAAAACAGGAGGGGGGCGCCTGGGTGGCTCAGTCGTTGAGCAACTACTTTCGGCTCGGGGCCTGATCCCAGAGTCCTGGGATCGAGCAGGCATCGGGCTTCCTTCTCTGCTGGGAGCCTGCTTCTTCCTCTCCCACTCCCCCTGCTTGTGTTCCCTTTCTCTCTGGCTGTCTCTCTCTCTGTCAAATAAATAAATAAAATCTTAAAAAGAAAACAGGAGGAAGGAAATGGTAAAGTTAAGAGCAGAAATCAATGAAAATGAAAACAAAAACAATTGAGAAAAATCAATGAAACTAAAAGCTATACCTTTGAAAATTCCAGGAAAATTGAATCTGTAGCAACGCTAAAAAAAATTGAGTGAAGACACAGATTGCCAACATCAAGAATGAAAGAGAGGCTACCACTACAGAACATACAGGCATAAATGGATATTAAGGGACTACTAAAGACAATTATATGCATATAAATCTGAAAACTTAAATTGAACCGATTCTTAAAAGACACAAACTACTAAATCTCGCTCAAGAGGAAATAAGTTACTAGACAGTCCTGTATCTATTAAAGAATTAAATTCATAGCTAAATAAACTTTCAAAAAGAAGACTCTAGGTCCAGATGGCTCCACTGGAGGATCCTATCAATCATGTAAGAAAAGGACCAGTACTAAATCTATACAATCTCTTCCAGGAAAAAAGGTCAACGTCACCCTGATATCAAAATCAGAAAAAAAAGTTAAAGAAAATTAGAAGCCCAGTATCCATCATAAATAGAGTTGCAAAACCCTAAACAAAATATTAGCAAATAAAAGTCAATAATATATGAAAATGATAATACATCAGAACCAAATGAAGTTTATCTCAGGAATGTAAAGATGATTTATCACTGAAAATCAATAAATTTGATTCACCATAATAACAGATTAAAGAAGAAAAAATATACAATCATATAAAAAATGCAGGGAGAAGAATTTGATAAAATTCAACATCAATTCATGATTTTAAGAATTATCCACAAACAAGGAATCAGAGGGGAACTTAACTCAACCTGATACGGAGGATTTATTTAAAAAAAAAAAAGACACCTAAAAACAAAACAAGAAAACACCCCTTAGGTAATAACATACTTAATGGTGAACTGAATACTTTTTACTTAAGATCGGGAATCAGGGAACGATGTCGACTTTAACCTCTTATTTAACTTTGTACTTGTCCTCTTGAGTGAAATGAGGCAAGAAAGATAAATAAAAAGTATAGAAATTGGAAAAGAAGAAATAAATCTGCCTTTATCCATAGATGTCATGATTTTCTAAATAGAAAATACCAAGGAATCTACAAACAAGATCAATATACAAAAATCAGTTATTTTTCCAAATGCTGACAGTGAACAATTGGAAGACAAAATTTAGAAGTCCATGCCATTTATAATAGTACACACATCATGAAATACTTATGCATAAATTTAACAAAATACACTTATCTGTTTGCTGAAAATTACTGAACATGGATAAAAAGACTCAATGTTGTTACATTTTAGTTCTCTCCAAATCAATCTATAGATTCAATTCAATCACAATAAAATCATAGCAGGATATTTGTAGATATAGAAAAGCTGGCTCAAAAATGTATGTAGAAATGCAAAGAAACTTAAATAGACAAAACAACTTGGAAAAAGAAGAAAAAGTTGGAGGACTCACACGAGCTGATTTCAAGACTTACTATAAAGCTACAGTAATCAAGACATGATGGTATTGGTGACAGGATAAACACACAGATTATTGGTACAGAACCTAAAGTACAGAAATAGAGCCACAAAGATATAGACAATTGATTTTTTTGCTACATCTACTTTATTTCTTTGTTAGTTCATGCATTTTTAAAAATATTTTTATTGTGCTAAAAATGTATAACATAAAATTTACCATCTTAACCATGTGTAAGTATATATAGTTCAGTAGTGTTAGGTCTATTCACATTGTTGTACAACTAATCTCCAGTACTTTTTCATCTTGCAAAACTGAAACTCTATACCCATTAAACAACTGCTGATTTCTTCTCATTCCAGCCCCTGGAAACCACTCTCCTACTTTCTGTTTCTATGAATCTGGCTGCTCTAGATACCTCATATAAGTTAAATCATACAGTATATGTCTTTTTGTCATACCAGTATATGTCTGACTGTCTTATTTTATGTCCTCAAGATTCATCCATGTTGTTGCATGTGTCAGGATTTCCTTCCTTTTGGCAAATTGAATTTTGACAAGGTTCCAAAGACAATTAAATGGGAAAAAAATAGTCTTTTCAAAACTCGTGTCTGAAAAATTAAACAGTATGCAAAAAGAAAAAAATAAGTATACCCAGTGCCCACATCTTGGTTATTATTACCATTCTCCAATGAAAGGAACCCTGGACTCTTGGGAAAATGGCTAACTTTAGGACCAGGGAAGAAATATACAATATGAGCCTGGAACATTTTGTACTGCCACAAAGCAAGGAAGCAAGCAAGCAACATCAAGAAAAACCCCTTGATGAAGGGGATATGTCAAAGAGACACAGGACCTAACTGAAAGAGGTCCCAGTGGCCAAAGCTGGAGTAATTTAAACAACAAAGCAAATGAAATAGTGTCAGATCATAACCCAAAATATGGAATAAATATCCATGAGTCCATAGTGTCATAAATGATGAACAACAAAGAGCAACGACCTTCTGAGTTTTGAAATTTTTGAGTACTGATACTCAAAACAACATTGGTGGATTCAAAATAATTGTGATGAGTAAAATAAGCCAGACATGAAAGAGTACATACTTCGTGATTCCATTTACATAAAATTCTAAAAAGTGCAATCCAATCTATAGTGACAGAAAGTAGGTCAGTAGTTGACTGGGAATGGAGGTGGGAAGAAGGATGGAATGCTGCATAAATTATCTTTTTAGGGGGTACCTGGGTGGCTCAGTCAGTTAAGCATCTGCTTTCAGCTCAGGTCATGATCCCAGGGTCCTGGGATTGAGGCCTGTGTCAGGCTCCCTGCTCAGCGGGGAGAGGGGGGTCTGCTTGTCCCTCTCCCTCTGGCCCCACCCAGCTCGTGTGCTCTCTCCCTCTCTCTCGAATAAATAAATAAAATCTTTTTTTTAAAAAATTTTATTTATTTATTCAACAGAGATAGAGACAGCCAGCGAGAGAGGGAACACAAGCAGGGGGAGTGGGAGAGGAAGAAGCAGGCTCATAGCGGAAGAGACTGATGTGGAGCTCGATCCCATAACGCCGGGATCACGCCCTGAGCCTAAGGCAGACGCTTAACCGCTGTGCCACCCAGGCGCCCCAATAAATAAAATCTTTTAAAAATTATCTTTTTGGGATGATTGAAATGTTTCTTATCTTAATTGTGCTGTGTTTTCATAGCTGTACACATATGTCAAAACTAATCAGATTTTACACTTCAGCTATGTGCATTTTATTTTTATTTCAGTTAGGCCTCAATAAGGTTTTAAAAATTGTCTGCTTGACCCTCAGTCTAAAGCTCTTTTCGTTATAGCACTGTTGCATATCTGGGTGGGATGGAACCTTTGAGGATGGCGGACAGAGAGAAAGAATCAGTATTTATGAAGTGATCTATGAGAATTAGAGTCTCCCAGGTATTGAAACATAGTATTAGGTCAGACTTCAAATAATAGATTGGACTACATGAAATTGCTCTTTTTATAGGCCGAAAGTGGTTGAATATCAGAATTTCATATGGTTCAATCTATAGTAATTTGTCTTTTTCTAGTGGGGGGTGTGTACATGGAAAGAGCATAATATATGCATTGCATTTAGACTTAGGTGCACGGGCGCCTGGGTGGCTCAGTCGTTAAGCGTCTGCCTTCAGCTCAGGGCGTGATCCCGGTGTTATGGGATCGAGCCCTGCATCAGGCTCCTCCACTGGGAGCCTGCTTCTTCCTCTCCCACTCTCCCTGCTTGTGTTGCCTCTCTCTGGCTGTCTCTCTCTCTGTCAAATAAATAAATAAAATCTTAAAAAAAAAAGACTTAGATGCAAATTCATAGAGTGGTAAAATGTGACATCTGTGAGTTAATTCAAGGAAGGATACTGGCTTCTCACTCTCAGTACAAGTCACGAAGACTCAATAGAGCATATGAATTTTTTTCTTAAAATGGAAATTGCTTCTGACAATGTAGAAAATTTAAAGAAGAAAAAATCACCCAAAGAAAATCACTGTTAATTTGGTGCGAAAGCTTTAGGATTTTTTTCTGTACACATGTAAACTCACATAGATTATAGCTTAGTTTTTAAAGTGGTATTGTGGGGGCGCCTGGGTGGCACAGCGGTTAAGCGTCTGCCTTCAGCTCAGGGCGTGATCCCGGTGATCAGGGATCGAGCCCCACATCAGGCTCCTCCGCTATGAGCCTGCTTCTTCCTCTCCCACTCCCCCTGCTTGTGTTCCCTCTCTCGCTGGCTGTCTCTATCTCTGTCGAATAAATAAATAAAATCTTTAAAAAAAAAATAAAGTGGTATTGTGCTGTAGAATTGATTTGATATGAATGCAACACATGTATTTTTATTTTTTTTAATCTTAGACAGCATTTCAAGGACATATATGAAAGAACATTATTTTGCTTTTTAGCTTTCACATTGTTTTGTCATCATGTGGAGGAATTCTAATTATTGTTTTTTAAATCCTGTGTTGTTAACATTTTGGCAGTTTACAGTTGCACTACTCTACAGAAGAGTCTAATGAATATTCTTGTAACTACATCCTTGTACACATACATGAATATTTCTGAAGGATAAATTGCTAGGGGACGGTCAATGGGTAAACATTCTCGAGACTTTGGATATATAGTTAGCAGTTTGGTAAATCCTTCTTGCAACACTGTTTCCTTGGCTTTGGGGATGCTATTATTCTCTTGGTTTTCCTTTTAACTTGGCTTTTCTTTTTAACCCATTTCCTTTTAATCATTGGTTAATCCATTAACCATCCTGTCTCTTTGCTGGATCCTCTTTCTCTTTCTAGTACCCAAATGCTCAGTCCTTGGAGCTCTTCTTTATCCACAGGGGCTTTCTACGGGATCTCAGCTGGCCTCGTGACTTCCGAATTTCTATCTCCAGCTCTGACCTTTCCTTGAATTCCAGACTGTCCACTTGGATAGCTAATAGGCATTTAACACTTAAATATTGTCTCAAATCAAAGTTTTTATTCCTACTCCACCCCTCAGTCTGCTCTTCATTTATTATTCTCCCCACCCTCAGTAGCTTAAGCCAAAAAATGAGAAATATCCTTGATTCTTCTCTTTCTTCCTTCATCCAAATCGAATCCATCAGGAAATTCATTCAGGTCTACTTTCAAAATATATCCCAAATCTGACAACCTCTCACCATCTCTGCCTCAACCATCCTAGTCCAAGACATCATCATATGTCTGCTGAACTGGCTGCTAAGTACTGTCCCCTTTGCCCCTCTATGAGCTACCCTATGCACCACAGAATGAGTGATCCTTTAAAAATGCAAACGAGACTATGCCAGGGACCTCTTCAAAATCCTCCAATGGCTTCTCAGTACACTTATGAAATGCATAGTTTTCTGTTCCATATACACTTGTCATCCCTTGAATGCCCCCTTTGCTCTTATGGCCACCTTTGTTTTCTTATTATTTCATTTTTTCCATTTAAGTGTTACCTATTCAGGAAGGACCTCTCTGACTACCCACTCTAAGGTACCACTTCCTGCTACTCTTTTCCCCCTTATCTGTTCAATCTTTTTATCACAACATTTGTTAGTACCTGACACAATATATATTCATTTGTTAACTTATGTATTTTGTCTCATAAGAATCTAAGCTCTATTGGGGGCAGGGCCTTTTTTTTTCTTGCTATACACATAGCAGACGTTCACTGAATAAATGAATTAATGAGGCCATTTTTCAGTAAGCTTGTAATAATATCCATTTCTACCAGCTGTATCTCAGAGAGTCTGTTTTCCCATACCCTTGCCAACAATGGATGTTACGGACTTTTTCATCTCTGCTAATCTGTAGATTACAAAACAATATATAATGGTGAGAAACTATGAAAAGATGGTAGAATAGAACTGTTTTCTTTCCTAGTGGTATATGAAATAATGCTCATCTTACAGTTGATGGCATCTAAGACTTGATGAAGCATGGCATTTGGACTGCCTGTCAATTTGCCTTGCATTGTATATACAGATTAGAGAACATGATGTGGCCTTTGAAAAGCTGAGAAACTAAGTGGTAAGTAAAATGTGCATAAATATTTTGAACAATGTGGGACTAAGTCAGGTAGGGATAATTTTACAATCATTAGACTGATTAGTAATTTTCCGGTTCTGTTTGGTGGGCCTGCCCCAGGGGTCTTCAGACAGTGGGTGAGGAGTGGATAGCCAGCTGAGCTCATATTCTAGCTTAAATGGAGCAGCTCTACTTTGACCTATATTACATTTTGGATGTCCTTGGTCTTCCCATTATTTCACTTGAAGAAAGAGTGCCATTGATTAGAAATAAAAACAAATATTTGAAAATTATTGTTTCCAATGTTTGGAGAAGGGCCATAAGGGTATGTGCTAGAACTGTAGAAGAAGGCTTGCATTGAATAGATAGAGGGGAATTAAAGAATGTTTCTTTTTTAAAAGATTTTATTAATTTGAGAGAGAGAGAGACAGAGACAGAGAGAACACAAACAGGAGGAGAGGTAGAGGGAGAGGCAGAGGGAGAGAGAAAAACAGATTCCCTGCTGAGCTGGGAACCTGACATGGGGCTCAATCCCAGGATCTGGTGATCATGACCTGTTCCGAAGGCAGACGCTTAACTGAGCCACCCAGGCACCTCAACAGTATTTCTTTATACTTTTACAGTACTTTATGCTCTTCCAAATGCTTTTACAAATATTATCTCATTTAAGCTTTATTACATCCCCATGAGTTAGGCAATTCAGCTAGCATTATCCTCATTTTACAAGTGGAAAACATGAGTCTGTGAGTTGTTCAAGATTATACGGCAGTTAATCTAATCTATGGCAGGGCCAGAATTCACAAATCAGAAACCTTGGTATTCTGATTCTAACAGAACAGCATGAGGAAAATGTAGACTCTTTCCTAAGTAAGAAAACCCAATTTCTTTGTAGGACCTTGATTCTCCTATAACAGTTTTATTTAAAAGGTCTCCCCCCAAACTGTATTTATCTAAAGTTCAAAGCTAATCCTATTACATTTCTTTCTATGCATAGGATTTCTAGCTCAGTTTTGTCCTCTCTAATGCCCTGAAAAAAGGATAATGCAGTCTCATTGTAATACATGTGATTAGGTTGATTTTTTTTTTCAAAATATAGTCATTAGCAGATGCTTCTCTGAGATTGCAAAAAAAAATGGTTTTTAATGTTCTTGTATTCCAGAATCATAGGGTAACTGATGAGGAGACTGGATTTAGCTGACTGAATCTGGCAGCTTAACAATAATTGGTGTGCCAGACATGATTACTCTGTGGCAGACACATTACCCAAATCATTTCGTTTGATTCCTCACAACCTCATTTAATGAGGTAATTGATAGATTATGAGTTGATTCCCCTCACCACCACCATCGCCTTCCTCCCTAAAGACATTCCACAGGAGATCAACCTTGAAGAAAAATTGTGTTGTTGTTGTTTATAATTGGCATTCAGTTTTTTGGAGACATTTGTATTCTTTAATATTACACTTTAGGTTTTGACTATTATTTAACCTTTAAAATTAGACTTGAACAGCCAAGATTTAGAAAGCCTTCATCCAACAAGTAAAATACTTCAAGAAATAATAAATCTACCTGTAGGGTACAGTTTTCGATGGAGTGAAATAAAGATTAATCGACTTTGTAAGGCAAGTTCTTAGGGATGGAAAGAAGACCTCAGATTGTAGCTCAATCTTACTGGTGCAAGAGTGGACTCATGTAGAGTAGGTGTGAAAAGTCTGGAACTTTCAGGCTTCTCAGGAGGCTGCTTCCCTAGAACAATATGGAATTAGACAGATTTCACACAGGATCTGCCCAGAGTTCTTCTTCCTCATTCACCAATCCCCACAGCCGAGACTACTTTAACTTGCCTTGCATTCTGAGACCAGGGACACCTGGCTGGCTCCATCCATAGTGCATGTGACTCTTGATCTCAGGGTTGTGGGTGCAAGCCCCACCTTGGATGTGGAGCTTACTTAAAAAAATGTTTTTGAGGGGCACTTGGGTGGCTCAGTCAGTTGAGTGCCCGAGTCCTGCTTTAGGCTCGGGTCATGATCTCGGGGTCTTGGGATCAGGGCCAGTGTCGGGCTTCCCTCTCAGTGGGGGAGTCTGCTTATCTTCCTTTCCCTTTGCCCCTCCCTGCTCGTGCTCTCTTTCTTCCTCTAAAATAAATAAATCTTTAAAAAAGATTTCTGAGACCAATTCCTCTTCTATACTAGAGAAATGGAAGGAAAATAATGACATCAATTAGGGACTTCCTTTGTGCCAGACACATTATCTGAATCATTTCGTTCAGTTCTTCACAATGACACTAATTATTGCCAACTCACAGCAGCTAAGACAATAAACTCAATAAATACTTGTTGACTGAACAAACAGGCAACATAGCTCTTTATATTCCCATTTTATAATTGAAGAAATTGATACTTGGATAGGTTAAATATATAGCCCAAAGTTACATAGGTGTAAATTTCTTCTTCCCTTCCTCTTTCCCTTCCTCTTTTTCTTTTTTCAGTTTTAAAATGTTTTCAAAAGTTATGCATGCTTGGCCTTAAAAACCTAAACGTTATAAAAGTATAAAGAGTTAAAGTGAAAGCCTCTTTCTCCACCTCCTCCCTGCTTTACTCTCCAGAGAATCTCCCTATAAGTAATTTGGTATATCCATGTCTTTTTCATCATATCAGGCAGATCTTACAACGGCTGCCACGGCTCTGGGTTGAACCTTAAAACTCCTTGATTCATATGACTGGGCTTCGTCATGATCTTTGGTTGCAAGCTCTCATCTTGTACCCCTGATTTTGCAGCTGAGTGTTTTCATTATTGTATCCTCATGCTTTTGTTTCTGCCACGGTCAGCAAAAGTGTATTGACGTTGTTTACATTGTTTATAATAAAGGTATATTACTCTAGCTGAGTTTACCAAAATTAAAGCTTTTCTATTTAAGTTGCCGGTATACACTTGGGGGATGTGACAGACAG
This sequence comes from Ursus maritimus, assembly GCF_017311325.1. Lineage (NCBI taxonomy): Eukaryota > Metazoa > Chordata > Mammalia > Carnivora > Ursidae > Ursus > Ursus maritimus. The sequence continues at coordinate 35,898,166 of NW_024423319.1, read as the reverse complement.
TTAAAATGTACTCTACGGCAACTGTTTTATGACTGTGGTTGCAATCGAAAGAGTAAGCGTGGCAGCAGGATGCACTAAAACTGATAAATGGATTGTAAAGAAAAGCAGTGCGCGAAGAGCTGGTAACTGCTTGTCCCTGCTGTCTGGTTTGATGTGGTGCTGGTGATAAAGCCTCAGTCTTTCTGGAGGCAATCTGTGTTGTTGCAGAAAAAGGTAAAACTATCTTAATAGATCTCTAGTTTATCATCACATTTCTTCTTTCATTGTGTCTTGCAGTCGTTTATCTTTAGTAAGGGATCTCTAGCAATTCCATTTCCAGCAAATTGTTCCCCAACTTGTTCTTTATTTAGCCCATCTCACCGCTTCTTCAGTAAGTCCATTCTAAGGATCAGCTATCATTATTCTCTGACCACAATAATATTTCCTTCCTTATCCTTACTCCTTTATAACTACTGACTTTTCTTCTTTTGCCCCCACCCCACAAATAACCTCCAGTCTCTTTAGGTCTTCTGATGAATTTTTCATTTAGTTTTTTTGTTTGTTTGTTTGTTTGCTTGCTTGCCTACCCATCTTGGGACCCAGGATCAGCTACTTTAATATCTCTCACTAACTCAAATAATCCCTTATTTCTTTGATCTTTTGTTAAGTCTACAAAACCCAGTCTCAAACCAGGAAAGAAACTTCTTTTTATTCTGTTCCTCTGATTTTACTCCTGGACTGTAATATCTGAGGAAAGTCACAAAATCATGATGACAAAGTTCAAAATAAATCTGGGCTCCTGAACCTCAGCTGGATTTTGCACTTTAGTTGCTAGCTTTTTTACTGCTGCGTGACATTTTCTGATCATTCCCTATGGTAGATGCCCAAATTTTAGACAGGCCTTAGTATCTCAGCTCTAAATATGGTTACTACTTAATTCCTTGGGTAAGATTGAGGCCTTTTGATATGGCTCCCTGACCTTTCTTCATTTCCTTCTAAGTAGATTTTTATTGCCAAACTTTCTTCTTCACCAATATCTAATCATCTAACATCCTGTCTTTGTCCTATAAGAGACACCTTTTTTTAAAGAATTTATTTATTTCAGAGAGAGAGCATGCACAAGCAGGGGGAGGGACAGAGGGAGAGGTGAGAGAGAATCTCAAGCAGACTCCCAGCTGAGCATGGAGCCCAGTGCGGGGCTCAGTCCTATAACCCTGAGGTCATGACCTGAGCCGAAACCAAGAGTCAGACACTCGACCAACTGAGCCACCCAGGTGCCCCAAGAGACAATTTTTCAAGGCAGGTACCTCTTGTTCTCATCCTTTCCTCATTGCTCTGGCACCTTGCTGCGTCAGTGATCCCCTCTCTACAATGTCAGTCTCTCTTCTCTCCCACAGAGAAGCTTCCCCCAGAATCTTCCACAGTCTTCCTTGAAATTGGATATCTCCTAAAACTGCCATTTCGTTTCCCTCCCACACCCTTTATTGCCAATATTTTAAAAAGAATAGGCTGTACTTGCAGTTTTTCTTCCTTACTGCTTCTCTGTACTCCTTGAAATCTGGTTTCTATTCTCCCAACTGTACAGAAATTCTTTCCCCAAACTTCTGATGTTCCGATAATAGTTTCATATAATGACTTTCCCAATTGTCATCCTCTTAGCCTTACTCTAAGACAACATATGACTTTCTAAGGCGTAGGTACTTAAGATATAAGTACATATGTTGACTACCATATCCTTCTTAAAATTCTTTTCCCTTTATATGGAGGAAATTCTCTGTCATGGATTTTCTCCTACCTGTAGGTGTCCTCCACATTAACTTCTGTTATAAATTGTAAACTTTTGAATGGAGAATTGAAAGCATTTATCCATACAAAGACCTGTGCTTAATTGCTTATGGGGATTTATTCACAATTGTCAAAACCTAGATTCATCCCAATAGGTGAACGGATAAACAAATTGTGGTGCATTCATAAAATGGAAAACTACTCAGGAATAAAAGAAACAAAACTGATACACATAACATTGGGTAATTTTCTCTCTTTTTTAAGGATTTTATTTATTTATTTGAGAGAGAGAGTGACAGAGATAGTGAGAAAGAGAACAATTGGGGAGGAGAGGGAGAAGCAGGCTCCCCACTGAGCAGGGAGCCCAACTCAGGGCTCCATCCCATGACCCTGGGCTCATGACCTGAGCCAAAGGCAGACACTTACCCGACTGAGCCACCCAGGTGCCCCAACATGGGTAATTCTCAAAAGTATTATGCTAAGGGAAAGAAGCCAGACACTAAAGACTGCATACTGTAAAGTTCAATTTATACGACACTCAAGAAAAGGCAAAACTACAGTGACAGAAAGCAGATTAGTGGTTGCCAGCTTGGTCTGAGGTTAAGGGAGGATATTGAGTACCAAGGGCCAAAAGGGAGCACTCTGGAATGATGGAAATGTTGTATATAGTGATTGCAGTGGTGGTTATATAACCAGATACATTCGTTATTGACATTTTAGAATTTTATTGTATATAAATTATACCTTGACAAAGTTGACAAAAAGTTAAAATATAAAACTCTAGAACTAGTGCAATGATTTTCATATCTTCATATGTTCCCCCCCGAAATCAATTGTTCGTTTTTTAATGATCATTTTCTTTTTCGAAATATTTTATTATTTGCCTCAATAGATTGTAAACTTATTTTTGGATCTAGCACTGAATCCAATATTGTTAGTTACATAGAATGTACTCTGTAAGTACTTGATTTGTTGATGCAGTTATATTAAGGAGAAGTATACACTTGAGAAACAATGTACTGTAATATTTAAAACATTTGTCATTAGAGAAACTTGAGTTCAAATCATTGCTTTGCAACTTGGCTGTGTGGGTTTGGGCTAATTTCTTGTTCTATTTATGCTTCTCTTTTTTTCTTCTGTAAAAGAGGGAAAAGACTAGTAATTATTTCATAAGTTTATTGTAAGAATTGAAAGTGATAATGCTTATAAATAATTGGCATAGAGAAAACAGTAAAGGCAAAAAAGCACTGGACAGAATAAAATTTATTTTATCCTTTTAAGAGAGCTTATTCAGTGTCTAATTTTTGCATGTATAGTGGATTTATTCCTCATTAAAACTATAGTCACCATCCCCAATCAGGACTCCATAGTTATCTAGACAACCTTTGATGCTGGAAATAATCACCGATGTATTTTCATTCTATCATATCCTACCATATATATTACCTATTTTCCTTTCTTTACTTTCTTCACTCCTTTGCATTTATCCTCTGTGATATTTATTATTACCTTTTAGATATGGGATTTTAAGACAAATCCTCAAGAAGCCATTTATTTTATTTCTTTTTTTTTAAAGATTTTATGTATTTATTTGACAGAGATAGAGACAGCCAGCGAGAGAGGGAACACAAGCAGGGGGAGTGGGAGAGGAAGAAGCAGGCTCATAGCGGAGGAGCCTGATGTGGGGCTTGATCCCCTAACGCCAGGATCACGCCCTGAGCCGAAGGCAGACGCTTAACTGCTGTGCCACCCAGGCGCCCCTATTTTATTTCTATTACTTCATTTGCAATTGAAGTGAATTGGTTGATGACTTTTTGAATGGATAGATCACTTTCTAGGTGATTATTCTTTAAAGATGATAAATAATTCATAAAAATAACTAAGTAGCCCATGAAACACCAACAAGCATTAATAATAAATTTTAGAGTGATAACAGACTAAAATTTAAATAAATCATAGAATTTCCTTTTTTTAGATTTTATTTTTTTGTCAGAGAGAGAGAACAAGATGGGGGAGTGGCAGGCAGAGGGAGAAGCGGGCTCCCCACTGAGCAGGGAGCCCAATGCAGGGCTTGATCCCAGGACCCTGGGATCATGACCTGAGCCAAAGGCAGATGCTTAACCCACTGAGCCACCCAGGCATCCCAATATATCACAAAATTTTCTAACTATAAGGCATATAAGTAGTTATTCACTACAAGTCCCTCATTACTTGTTGAGGAAGCAGAGGCCAAAAGGGACAGGATGACTTGCCCAAGGACATGCAGCTAATTAGCGACAGAATTCCCAGTTAAATCCATTCTTAATCCAGTGGCTTTCCATCTAAACCAGTTGGCATCTATATAAACATGATTACTTACTTTATACATTTAACCGCAAGAAAGTTGTATTGGACATAGCTTTTATTTTGTCTCAGAATTAGTGGAATACATTTATCAACCCACACTGAATTTCATAAAGTTAGAGTCAGATGTAATATAATTTCCCTAATAATACCATGATTCCTCTGTTCTCACCATTCTCATTGATGAATATCAAAATATCCCTGCCTCTTCTTACATCAGGCTGCTTTACTCTTCATCTGTCAAGACAACTGAGAATGCTTGAGTTTGTATCTGATTGAAGACTCATTTCTCTTATTTGACCTAACTTGCAGCCTCCTACGGAAGCAATCTTTAGAGCTCTCAGTTCCTTTGATTAGTTTGGTTCAGGGGTCAGCAAACTATGGCCTGTGGGTCAAATCTGGCTCACCACTTATTTTTGTAAATAAAATCTCATTGGATCAAAGCCATGCCAATTTGTTTATGAATTGTTCATGGTTGATTTCACATTACAATGGCAGAGTTATATTCTTTTGAAAGACACCATAAGACCCACAAAACCTAAAACATTTACTCTTTGGCCCTTTAGAGAAAAAGTTTGTGAGTTCCATGGTCTAGATTATGATCAACTTTTGGAGATGATCGTGAGCTTTGGAAAAGAATGTATGTTCTCTTTTTAGAATATCTTTATTAGATACATACCTAATAATTCAAATGCATAAAATGTATTTTTCAATTTTCTCCAGTATCATGTGTTTCTTTCTACTTTCCTCTATCAAAGATCGAGTGATATGATACATCAATCTCTCACTGCAATTACATTTTCTCAACTTCTCCTTGAACTTATAACAGATTTTGCTTGTACGTGTATGTAGTGGTAGAGATACTGTGCTATTTTGTAATGGTTTATTACTGTTGCATCCTCTTTGTAAGTTTTACATTTTAATAAAAACAAATTATCTTCTGTATCAGATGATGCCCCTTTTCTTTGATTTCTACTTTGGTATTAATTAGTATTGATTCTCCTGATTTGTTCTATTTTTATTTACATAATTGTTCATTCTTTTATCTGATTTTTTAAATTATTATATTATGTTAGTCACCATACAGTACATCCCTGGTTTCTGATGTAAAGTTCGATGATTCATTAGTTGCGTATAACACCCAGTGCACCACGCAATACGTGCCCTCCTTACTACCCATCACCAGCCTATCCCATTACCCCACCCCCCTCCCCTCTGAGGCCCTCAGTTTGTTTCTCAGAGTCCATAGTCTCTCATGCTTCATTCCCCCTTCTGATTACCCCCCTTTCTTTATCTCTTTCTTTCCCTACCGATCTTCCTAGTTCTTATGTTCCATAGATGAGAGAAATCATATGATAATTGTCTTATCCAATGTTTTTATATCTTTGGGAAGGAGACATATGAGCTGGTAATCCAGTACATCTAAAACGTGTGATTCCCCCATATTTGTCTTTTCCTCAACCATAAGAGATGGCCTGGGACTTTCAGCATTAGACAAGACAGATGAAGCCCACTACAGCCAATTTTCCCCGTTAATGACAACTAAAAATTGTGGACAAAACACGGAATGTGACTAATCAACGTCTCTGAAAAGTAAGCAATAGCAGGTAGACTGGGGAAAGAAGTAAAAACTTGAAGAATGATCAGGAAAGCTATGAGTTTACTATATTTTTGTTTTTGCTTTGTTTGCCTTTAACTCGAGGGTGGTGAATGTTTTCCATAACTGTGCAGTGAGTGTGGACAGCAAAAATTGAGTAACCCCCTTTCTAGGCAGAGGACTGAGAAAATGGTCTGGAGAATGTAAGGAAAATCCTTATCTTCTTTCTTTTTTCTCTCCAGGCCTTGCCTGAGATCATTACTAGTCACAAAGTTGCAGTGCTGTGATGATAATGGTACTCACTTGAAACCCCGAGGCAAAAATAATCCCCGTGTTTCTTTCTAGAGGAATCAAGGAAAGGGGCCTTGGTGGACCGAAGTGTGTGTTGGGAATCCTGATTCTTTTTCTCTTTTTTTCTTATTTTACTCTAATTTTGGCATCAGTTGCATGGAAGTCCACAACAGGCCTAAAACTATAAGAGGAACCCCTGTATTCCAGACAGAGGACCTGGGAAAACAGGTGTCTTGGAGCTGGAGACTGTGGGGGAAGTCCCAGATAGTAAATGATGGAAGAAGGGGGTTTTCTAATTGCAGGTTTAAACTGACACAAGTTCTGAGCTTACATCCATGATGTGCATGCAGAGCACAAACACAAAGAAGCATGCAAAAGGGTTTTTTTGAAAACTGACATACTAAATAAGCTATTGGCCAAGACCCAGAGTAAATCTTGAGTGGTGCATATGTGGGGCAGACACACACAGCAGAGCAAAGATTTGGAAGACTGAACTGATATTAGAATTGTTGCTCACAGCAGGCAAGGAAGAACTTGCAATCTGAGCCTAAATGAATTGATTGTCTGCTAATTAAACCAACCAACCAAACATACAAACAAACAAACTCATCATTCACCAGAGAAATTTAACAGGATCTGAAGTAAAAATATAGTATTCAGAATGTCTAGAATAAATAGTTTGTTAAGAGACAATAAACATGAGATTATGAGATGTTAAGAGATGCTAAACCTGAGGTAATTCAGATGTTGGAATTATCAAAGACTTTAAAACTGCTATTTTATCCATTCTTCATGTGGGAAGGTTGGACCCTCTTGAAATGGTTGGAAAGATAAAAGTTTTCAGCCGAGAAATACAGTCTATAAAAAAGGACTAACTTAAAATGTAGTACAGAAAAATATATCAATTAAAGTAAAAAATTCCTTGAAGAAGCTCAATAGCAAGGATAGAGATGGCAGAAAGAAGAGAAAGAGATTGGTTAAATCTTCCCAAATTTGGTGGAAGATATAAATTTATAGATTCAAAAGCTCAGCAAACTCCAAACAGAAGGAACATAAATTATGGTCACATACATCATAATCAAAATGCTTAAAACAAAAGAAAAGAAAAACTCTTAAAAACGAGAGAAAGAATATATTACATCTTGGGAAAACAGTCATTTGAATGATTGTGTATTTGTCATCACAAATCACGGAAGACAGAAGATAGTGGAATGGTAAATTTAATGTGCTGAAAGAAAATAAGTGTCAACTCGGAAAACTCCATGCATTTTTGGGGTGATGAAACTATTGATATCTTGATTGTGGTGGTGGTTATACAACATCTGTGTTTGTCAGAATTTATGGTGAATTTTACTATGTGTAGATTACAAATAAATTTAAAAGGGAAATGACCTGTAAATTCAAAACACATATGATAAATTGTGAATACATGCAGAAAATGGAATATCTTTTCCTTCTCTAAAATAAGAGATAATTCTATCCCTTCTCAACCCTAGAGACAGGCCCTTTGAAGCTAGTACATGGTTTTTTCATTTTAAACATAAATATCTTCTTAGCTGCCATTTGCAAATGAAAAATAAAATCACTTTGATATATATAAATGTACTTTTAATAAATACCTCAGTGTTAGAAAACATAGCTTGCACTATATTATTTAAAATTTTAAGCATAATTATGATTTTTTCATAATTTTGATTTTAAAAACAGAGATTAAAGGGACATATTTTCTACATATAGCTATTATCTGTGGAAGCATAGAAAAATGTCTAGAAACATATGTACCGCTCTCTGAGCTGTAGTTAACTCTGAGGTTAAGATTTATTTCGTTGGAATTGAGGGCGAAGAGAAGTTTCTCTACCCACTTTCCATAATTTCTGTAATTTGTTAAAACATTATAATAGCTTTTTAAAAATAATTGTGTTGTCTTCTGACAACATTTTATTTTATTTTAAAATAAAAATTTTAAATTAAAATTAAATTAAAATAAAAATTCTAACTAAAATAAGTCAATTGGAGAAAGACAATTATCATATGGTTTCACTCATATGTGGAATATAAGAAACAGGGCAGAGGACCATAGGGGAAGGGAGGGAAAACTGAGTGGGAAGAAATCAGAGACGGAGACAAACCACGAGAGACTCTTGGCTCTGGGAAACAAACTGAGGGTTGCTGAAGAGGAGGCGTGTGGGGGGGATGGGGTAACTGGGTGATGGGCATTAAGGAGGGCTCGTGATGTGATGAGTACTGGGTGTTATATGCAACAGATGAATCACTGAACACTACATCTGAAACTGATCATGTACTATGTGTTGGCTAATTGAATTTAAATTAAAAATAATAAAATAAAAATTCTGCTGTTCTTAAAAAGTGAAAATATAGAGGAAAAACCTACATTTAACTTTTTTTTAAGTTTCTCTATAGTTGTCCCTGTTGCCATGTATCAAGTATCTGCCTGCTCACCCTCAGAGTGAAAAATGTTACTGAGTCATTGACTCAGTAGAGGCCCCTGTCTCTGTTTGATAGCTTAAGAGTGTACATACTAGTGTTGTTTACACATACAGTTTTCATTTTTGTGATTAGTTTCTTTGTTACTATCAGTAAACCTAACCACTTTCATGGCAGTGCTTTGGAAGGCACTGGTGTGGGAAAAGGCAATGAGCTTTGGATGCAGACTGCCCCAGGAGAGAATTCCCATTCTTGACCCTACTGGCTATAAATTTCTCTATGTAGTAAGTGGTAAAAACTCACAATACCTTGGGGTGCCTGGGTGGCTCAGTTGGTTAAGCAGCCAACTCTTGATTGCGGCTCGTGTCATGATCTCAGGGTGGTGAGATCGAGCCCAAGTCGAGCTCTGTGCTCAGCACAGAGTCAATACTGCTTGGGATTCTCTCCCTCTCCTTCTGCCCCCACCCTTGCTTGTGTGCGTGCTCTCTCTCTCTAAAATAAATAAATAAATCTTAAAAAAAATAACAGTACCTTCCTTACATATAATCTCATGTATTACATGAGATAATCCAGAGTTTGGACCCACGTATGTCTGTTTCCAGAGGTCAAACACCCTATTACTGTGTTTTGCTGCCTCCCATGAAGTGCCAAATGCATTTTCCAATGGAAACACTGTTGTAAAAAATGATTAAAATTCCCCGATTAATCCCCATATGCTATCTGATAAATTCCCTTCAAAACTCTAGCAAAGAGAGTCATTGGCCAAAATTCCTGAAGGTTGGAGACTGGAATATTATACATCTATAAAAAAAATATGATACATCATAAAGTACTCTCTTAAAACAATTTGCAGGCTTTGCTTGTTAATACCCAAGAGCTTTGATCCATATTGAAATCATGTTCTACTCAGAGCCCATGTTCATGGGACTGTAGTTAAATACTCAAGACTAGAAGATTCCCTGGAAACCCAAATTTCAGAATTGTGCCACACATTTTACATGCATGGAAAGACTAGGTTTATAACTATCACAGATTGCTTTAGCTATTTTATTACTGAATAATCCTAGATCATTTCACAAGTAGGCAGACAATACAAAGACTATACGATTGACAGATTACAGTATGTGGAGGGGGAGTCATGACCCTTTTTTTCAGGGCACACTCTTTGAGATGATAGTGAGGCACAGGCAGCTATAGATTTAAAATGGGTATGGCAAATTTTTTTTTTTTAGCAAGTTTCTTGATATTCCTACTGTCCATTTTCACGAGCTGGGACCCTAGTCTTCTACTGACTGATGTTTAATGGGTGGTCCATTAAAAAAAAGATTTCTGTGGTAAAACATGGTTGAGAAATACTGCAGTAGACAATGTAAACAATTTAAAACAGATTACCGTAGGACATTTTAGAACATTTTGATATATGAGTAAATATTCATTTGAAATCTTTAATCTGGTGATAGTCGGCAGTGCCTCCCAAACTTATTTGATTACATGTGGCATATTTTTAGGATACACCTATTAACATTTCTCAGAACTACTAATCTGTAAGACACTTTGGGAAATGTCGTCCAAACGTTCACAATCCATGAATGCACTTTTACCCGATTTTCAAGCGTTGATATGGAATGTGTAGGGGTAGGGACCAGACCAGGCTAAGAAAGTTAATTGGGCAGAAGGATTAATCATGTGTGTAAAAGCAAGTAGAAACTTGGTACGCAGATCCTGTACCTTATCATCAGCAAAATATTTACAAACCCTCTCTTAGTTCAAGTTAGTAGGACAATTTCCAGAGTTGGCAACCCCGGTCTGTTGCTTTTTCGTTGTATCGTAACTCCAGATGTTCTTCCTTAGCCCAGCTTCTCTGGTATCTGCGATCACATCTTTTCTAATTAATTTCTTCAGCAAGGTTTTATTTAGCATCTATTGCATCTATTTTGCTGAAATAGGTATTAAAAAGTCTCAAAAAATGTAATAAACTTGTTTCTCGTTCTTTTTTTTAATTGATATTCAGTTAGCCAACATTTAGTACATTGTCAGTTTCAGATGTAGTGTTCAATAATTCATCAGTTGTGTATAACATCTAGTGCTCATCACATCAGGCGCCCTCCTTAATGCTAAACCCATCCCCTCACCCACCTCCCCTTCAGCAACCCTCAGTTTGTCTCCTATAGTTAAGAGTCTCTCATGGTTGTCTCCCTCTCTGATTTCTTCCCATTCACTTTTCCCTCCCTTCCCCTATGGTTGCTGTCCTGTTTCTTATATTCCACATATGAGTGAAACCATATGATAATTGTCTTTCTCTGATTGACTTATTTTGCTCAGCATAATACCCTCCAGTTCCATCCATGTCGTTGTAAATGGTAGGTATTCATTATTTCTGATGGCTGAGTAATATTCCGTTGTGTATATATATACACCACATCTTTATCCATTCATCTATTGATGTACATCTTAGCTCTTTCCACAGTTTGGCTATTGTGGATATTGCTGCTATGAACATTGGGGTTCAGGTGCCCCTTTGGACCACTACCTTTATATCTTTGGGGCAAATACCTAGTAGTGCAATTGCTGGGTTGTAGGTTAGCTCTATTTTTAATTTCTTGAGGAACCTCCATACTGTTTTCCAGAGTGGCTGTACCAGCCTGCATTTCCACCAACAGTGTAAAGTTTCCCCTTTCTCTGTATCATCACCAACATTTGTTGTTTCCTGTCTTGTTAATTTCAGCCATTCTGACTGGTGTGAGGTAGTATCTCATTATAATTTTGATTTGTATGTCCCTGATGCCAAGGGATGTGGAGCATTTTCTCATGTGTCTGTTGGTCATTTATATGTCTTCTTTGGAGAAATGTCTGTTCATGTCTTCTACCCATTTCTTGACTGGATTATTTGTTTTTTGGGTGTTGAGTTTAATAGGTTCTTTATAAATCACGGATTCTAGCCCTTTATCTGATAAGACATTTGTAAATATCTTCTCCCATTCCATAGGTTGCCTTTTAGTTTTGTTGACTGCTGTTCTTTGCTGTGCAGAAGCTTTTTATCTTGATGAAGTCCCAATAGTTCATTTTTGCTCTTGTTTCCCTTGCCTTTGAATATGTGCCTAGCAAGAATTTGCTGTGGCCAAGGTCGAAGAGGTTGCTGCCTGTGTTCTTCTCTAGGATTTTGATGGATTCCTGTCTCACATTTAGGTCTTTCATCCATTTTGAGTTTATCTTTGTGTATAGTGAAAGAAAATGGTCCAGTTTCATTCCCCTGCATGTGGCTGTCCAATTTTTCGAGCACAATTTATTGAAGAGACTGTCTTTTTTCCATTGGATATTCTTTCCTGCTTTGTCGAAAATTAGCTGACCATAGAGTTGAGGGTCCATTTCTGGGGTCTCTCTTCTGTTCCATTGATCTATGTGTCTGTTTTTGTGCCAATACCATACTGTCTTGACAATTACATCTTTGTAATATAGCTTGAAGTCTGGCATTGTGATGCCACCAGCTTTGGTTTTATTTTTCAATATTCCTCTGGCTATCCAGGGTCTCTTCTGGTTCCATACAAATATTAGGATTATTTGTTCCAGCTCTGTGAAAAATGTCTATGGTATTTTGATAGGGATTGCACTGAAGTGTAGATTGCTCTGGGTAGCATAGACATTTTAATAATATTTATTCTTCCATTCCATGAGCATAGAATGTTTTTCCATTTCTTTGTGTCTTCCTCAATTTCTTTCCTAAGTGTTCTGTAGTTTTTAGAGTACAGATCATTTACCTCTTTGGTTAGGTTTATTCCTAGGTATCTTAGGGTTTTTGGTGCAATTGTAAATAGGATCGATCCCTTAATTTCTCTTTCTTCTGTCTCATTGTTGGTGTATAGAGATGCAACTGATTTCTGTGCATTGATTTTATATCCTGCCACGTTACTGAATTCTTGTATGAGTTTCAGCAATTTTGGGGTGGAGTCCTTTGGGTTTTCTACATAAAGTATCATGTCATCTGCAAAGAACGAGAGCTTGACTTCTTTGCCAGTTTGAATGCCTTTTATTTCTTTTTCTTGTCTGATTGCTGAGGCTAGGACATCTGGTACTATGCTGAACAACAGTGGTGAGAGTGGGCATCCCTGTTATGTTCCTGACCTTAGGGGAAAATCTCTCAGTTTTTCCCTATTGAGAATGATGCTCAATGTGGGCTTTTCATAGATGGCTTTTATGATATTGTGGTATGTTCCCTCTATCCCTACACTGTGGAGAGTTTTAATCAAGAAAGAATGCTATATTTTAGCAGCATTGTCCACAATATCATATGATTTCTCTCATCTATGGAACATAAGAATTAGGAAGATCGGTAGGGGAAGAAAGGGATAAAGAAAGGGGGGGTAATTAGAAGGGGGAATGAAGCATGAGAGACTATGGACTCTGAGAAACAAACTGAGGGCTTCAGAGGGGAGGGGGGTGGGGGAATGGGATAGGCTGGTGATGGGTAGTAAGGAGGGCACGTATTGCATGGTGCACTGGGTGTTATATGCAACTAATGAATCATGGAACTTTACATCAAAAACCAGGGATGTACTGTATGGTGACTAGCATAATATAATTAAAAAAACATTAAAAAAAAAAGAAAGAATGCTGTATTTTGCCAAAGGCTTTTTCTGCATCAGTTGAGAGGATCATATGGTTCTTGTCCTTTCTTTTATTAATGCGATATATCACGTCGATTGATTTGCCAATGTTGAACCACCCTTGCAGCCCAGGAATAAACCCCAATTGGCCATGGTGAATAATCCTTTACTGAAGTATTGGATCCTATTGGCTAATATCTTGGTGAGAATTTTGGCATCCATGTTCACCAGGGATATTGTTCTGTATTTCTCCTTTTTGGTGGGGTCTTTGGTTTTGGGGTCAAAGTATTGCTGGCCTCACAGAACAAGTTTGGAAGTTTTCCTTCCCCTTCTATTTTTTGAAACAGCTTCAGAAGAATAGGTATTAGTTCTTCTTTGAATGTTTGGTAGAATTCCCCTGGGAAGCCATCTGGCCCTGGGCTCTTGTTTGTAGGGAGATTTTTGATTACTGTTCAATGTCCGTGGTGGTTATAGGTCTGTTCAGGTTTTCTATTTCTTCCTGTTTCAGTTTTGGTAGTTTATATGTTTCTAGGAATGCATCCATTTCTTCTTAGAATGCCTGATTTTTTGGCATATAGTTGCTCATAATATGTTCTTAAAATTGAATTTTCTTGGTGTTGGTCATGATCTCTCCTCTTTCATTCATGATTTTATTAATTTGGGTCCTTTCTCTTTTCTTTTTGATTGTCTGGCTAGGGTTTATTGATCTTATTAATTCTTTCAAAGAACCAGCTTCTAATTTCATTGATCTCTTCTACTGTTCTTTTGGTTTCTATTTCATTGATTTCTGCTCTAATCTTTATTATTTCTCTTCTCCTGCTTGGTTTAGGCTTTATTTGCTGTTCTTTCTCCAGCTCCTTTAGGTGTAAAGTTAGCTTGTGTATTTGTGACTTTTCTAATTTTTTGAGACATATTGCTATGTACTTCCCTCTTAGGACCACCCTTGCTGTATCCCAAAGGTTTTGAACAGTTGTATTTTCATTTTCATTAGTTTCCATGAATTTTTTAAAATTCTTCTTTAATTTCCTGATTGACCCATTCATTCTTTGTTAGGATGCTCTTTAACCTCCAAGTGTCTGAGGTCCTTCCAAATACCCTCTTGTGTTTGAGTTCAAGTTTCAAAGCACTGTTGTCTGAAAACATGCAGGGAATAATCCCAATCTTTTGGCATTGATTGAGACCTGATTTGTGACCCAGTATATGATCTATTCTGGAGAATGTTCCACGAGCACTCGAGAAAAATGTGTATTTGGTTGCTTTAAGATGGAATGTTCTGAATATATCTGTGAAGTCCATCTGGTCCAGTGAGTCATTCAAAGCCCTTATTTCCTTATTGATCTTCTGCTTAGATGATCTGTCCATTGCTGTGAGTAGGGTGTTGAAGTCCCTTACTATTATTGCATTATTATTAACATGTTTCTTTAATTTGGTTATTAATTGGTTTATATAATTGGCTCCTCCCAAGTTAGGAGCATAAATATTTATAATTGTTAGATCTTCTTGTTGGAGAGACCCTTTAAGTATGATATAGTGTCCCTCTTCATTCCTTACTATGGTCTTTGTTTAAAATCTAATTTGTCTGATATGAGGATTGCTACCCCAGCTTTCTTTTGAGGTCCATTGGCATGATAAATTGTTCTCCACCCCTCACTTTCAATCTGGAGGTTTCTTTACGTCTAAAATGAGCCTCTCGTAGACAGCATGTGAATGGGTCTTGCTTTTTTATGCAATCTGATACCCTGTGTCATTTGATTGGAACATTTAGCCCATTTATATTCAAAGTAACTATTGACAGATATGAATTTAGTGCCATTGTATTACCTGTAAAGTCTCCATTTCTGTAGATTGTCTCTGTTTCTTTCTAGTCTATGTTACTTTTGGACTCTCTCTTCTCTTACAGGATCCTCATTAACATTTCTTGCAGGGCTGGGTTAATCATCACAAATTGTTTTAGTTTCTGTTTTCCTGGAAGCTCTTTATCTCTTCTTCCATTCTGAATGACAGCCTTGCTGGATAAAGTATTCTTAGTTGTGTGTTTTTCTCATTTAGTACCCTGAATATATCATGTCAGCCCTTTCTGGCCTGCCAGGTCTCTGTGGATCAGTTTGATGCCAGTCTAATGTTTCTACTATTGTAGGTTAATGAACTCTTGCCTCGAGCTACTTTCAGGATTTTCTCTACATCTCTGAAATTTGCAAGCTTCACTATTATATGTTGGGGTGTTGATCTATTTTTATTGATTTTGAGGGGCATTCTCTCTACCTGTTGGTCTTGAATGTTTGTTTCCTTCCCCAGATTAGGAAAGTTCTCAGGTATGATTTGCTCAAATATACCTTCTGTCCCTCTCTTTCTTCTTCCTCTGGGACCCCAATAATTCTAATATTGTTTTGCTTTATGATATCACTGATTTATTAAAGCCTCCCCTCATGGTCCTTTAGTTGTTTTCTCTCTTTTGCTCAGCTTCCTTCTTTTCCATCATCTTGTCTTCTATGTCACTGACTCTCTATTCTGCCCCATTTACCCTAGCTGTTAGAGCATCCACTTGAGAATGCATTTCAGAACATTTTTAATTTTGGCCTGATTAGATTTTATTTCTCCACTAAGAGATTGTCTAATGTCTTTCATGCTTTTTTCAAGACGAGCTAGTAACTTTATAATCGTTATACTGAATTCCAGCTCTGACATTTTACTTATATCCATCTGGATTAGATCTGTGGCAGAGAGTATTACCTCTGGCTCTTTCTTTTGTTGTGAATTCCCCCTTCTAGTCATTTTGCCCAGAGAAGAATGGATGCATGAGAGAACAAAGTAAAAAATATCAACCACAACCCAAGGAAAATACACACTAGACAAATCTGAAGAGGTCAGAAACCAAAAAAAAAAAAAAATAAGGGAAAAATAGAGAATATATTCTCCCATTGTGGACAAAACAGGTCAATCCACTTGGTCCTGGGTGTATTTTGGTCAGTTGTTAGAAGACTAACAAAATTGTAAAGAAAGAAAAACTTAATATATATGAAATATAAGATTGAATTCAGTGAAAGGAAGCCAAAAATGAAGACTATATCTATAAAATGTAAATGTAAAAATGAAAGTTAAAAAAAGGCTTAAAAACAGAAAGTTGATAAAATAAGAAACTAGTTAAAAAGGAAAAAAAGAAAAAAGAAAAGGAAAATTTTAAACTGAAAGATGAAAGAATCATGAGAAAAAAACCTTGAATTCTATATACTAATTTCCCCTAGCGCTAGAATTTTGCATTTCTGTGTACTTGGTAAACATGGTATTCCTCCGATGTTACAGCTGGTCTTCTGGGGGAGGGGCCTGCTGTGCTGATTCTCAGGCGTCTTTGCCTGGGCAGAGTTGCACCGGCCCTTGCCAGGGTCAGGGCTCAGTGTAAGCTCCTTCAGGTTCTTCTAAGTCGCTTTTGTTCCTTGAAGGCTTTCTGCACCTCTTTAGAGGATGAAAATAAAAATGGCCATGTCCTGATCTCCAGCCCTGTAGTTGAAAGATCGTGGACCCCTCTCTTCAGTAAACTCTCAGGGAAAAGCAATCTTCACTTTTGTGTACCCCCAACTCTGCAGACTCCTGTGGTGCACACCCACGCCGATCCTCCTGGGGTCACTGACCACAGCTGGTTTCCCCGATCCAATGTTTGGGAACTCTGCCGGCTCAGGCACCCCAATTCTTTCGTGACCCTGAGGATCCTGAGTCCACACTGTCCCACCTAGGATTCTGCCCCATTTCACCACCTGACCACCTTTCAGGCAGGGATGTATCTATCTCAATGGAGGAGCCTTCTAAAAGTTCTGATTTGGGGCTCCGGCTCTGTATCACTTTCTGGTAGCCACCTTAGAGAGGCTCCCTCTCCCCACCATTTATCTTCCCATATATCACCTCAGATTCACTTCTCCGCACCTCCTACCTTGCAAAAAGTATTCACTTTTCTATTTGTAGAATTCCAACAATTCTTTTCTTACATCTCAAGTTGAATTCATAGGTGTTCAGAATGATTTTCATAGTTATCTAGCTAAATTCAAGGGACCAGATGAAACGAGGGCCCCTACTCTTCTGCCATCTTGCCTCCCTCCCACATGTTTCTTGTTCTTGAGGAGCAAATTATCCTGTGTGTGAGACAAAACCTATTACTCATGCAGCCTTCTGACTCACTATGGACAATATAACCATTAGAGCCATGTCAGGCTCATTGTTCTTCTCCTCCCCATTGGAATACATTCTGTGCCAATTTTGTTCTCAGCCCTTTTGCTTGTGCTATTCTCTTGCTTTAGAATGATCCCTTACTCCTTTCTCTCTATCAATAACTGGCCTTTTTGTAAGGTTCAGCTGACGTTCTCATCTTTGCTCTGTAGCCTTTCGTCTGATCTCCTGTTATCCTTTCTTTTATACTTAGGTGTATTGGTTATATATATTTATCTTGCATTTTCAAATAGATTTCAAGTTCTTCAACTGGGAAATGTTTTACCTGTGTGTACCTGTGTATTGTTCATGGTACCTAGCACAATCCTGGATCCAGAATAGGTTGATAATAGTTTCTGATTGATGTACAAAATATGCTTCTGTATTTTCATAGTATCTTATAGATGGGGTTGGGGTGTGGGCTGGGAGGGAAAACAAAAATTTAAGCAGAACAATAGATGGTTAAAAACTACTAAGCTATAGTGACATGATCTTAATATTTGAACGTTTTAATTTAGTGACTAATTGTATTTCTAGACAAACTGACACATTTAAATTGGTATTTTGGCATAGTTCAAATGACTACAGCTAAAACCTCAGAAAGGATGTACTTACCATCTTCCTCCACATTCAAAAATATTCCTAGGCCATACCTTAAGCAATTAGTATATATCCTCAATCTGATGCCTGCTTAAATATTTTATGTCAGCACGAAGAACCACTTTTTTCTCAGAACTATCACAGAAATTAAGACTAAACTTTTGGGCAAGATTATAAAGACTACCTTGTCATCTTTTTGTTCATTATGCTACTTTTCTACCTGAAATCAACTCACTTTGTGATATATAAAAGGACATACCAATATGAAATAAGTAAAATGAAAAATTAGTGTACATGCAAAATAGAGTTCGTGCCAGCCAATTTTAAGCAATAAGTAAAATGAGCTGCATTGTCTACTGTGGTAGAAGGATGTAGGATACATTATTTTCATTACCAGCTGCTCTTGTAAACAACAGTGTTTAGTTCAATTAGTGTGACTCATTCAAACAGGTCATTAAATCAGTATTACAGGCGAACTGAACTGATTAATCAAAATATTTTCTCATGCCTGAAAGTCACCACATTATGTAAATTCTGTTGGAGTAAAACCTTGATTGACCTGAATCTAACTAACCTGAACTTTCAATTAACAGGAATTTTTAAAACCTCCACTTGAATTTTAAAAGAACAAGATAAATGACAAGACAATTTCATATCAAGTATATTGTCAGTGTAGTTGATAATCATAGGCTGTTCCAATAAGTAGGCTTATTTCTTGTGTTTTGAGGAACACTGGGAAGAATTCTAGTCCCAGAAATAGCATCCTGTTAATAATGCCTGAACTTCTACCTTCCATTATTTATCTCCGATTGAGAAAATGGTGAAATACAACTGTACTTGATAAGAGGATTACATAATCTAATTAGTGAGTCACACCTTTCGATAGAGTTTCTTAGGTATTTCCCACCAGGAAAGTTCACTAAGAGGCCCATAACAGGTCAGTTTAGATGGGGTAAGGGTAGGTTGAAAACCAAGGACAGGACAGTGTCCAAGGAGGGCACACCTCACATGGCTCCCACATGAAGGACCCTGGTTATCTAGCAGGGAATTATGGGAAGAAGTATTCTTGGGGGTAGGCAGTTAAGCGAAGGCTGGAAAATACCAAATCAAACCTTATAGTTTTTCTAAGTTTAGCCATACGTTCTCTCCCAGCATTTGAAAATGGTCCCACTACAGTGCTTCCTGTAATTTCTTTAAAATTTTATTTTGCTTAATATAAATTGCTGCATTTCACTATAAGAATCCATAGTGAAGGGCATCTGGGAAGTAAATTTTAAATTGACATTCTCTTTTCCTAGTGAGCTTTTGTGCACAGTAACTTTAAAAACTTCTCCCAAGAGAAAACTTGTACTCTTGGAGAGAACATAGCCATAGAGCCAAGCTGCATCTTAGCCATCGATTCTAAAGGTTTCTTTAGACATCAGCCTCCCTTAGAAGAGAATAAAATACCAAATAACATCAGTCATAGTGAAGTCAGAGAGGCCATCCTTTCCAGCCAGCTCCACTTAATTTAGAAACAATTTTTCCATCTATGAAACTCGAATGTTGGCCTTTAATTTTCATTACACCAATCTGAGCTTTGGCAGTACCATATAGAGGCTCCCTTGGGCATGGGGTGGGGCCTATAACTAAGTAAAATTTTGTCAGACTGGAGATGCTAACTCTGCTTGTAACACACTAGTACCTTAGAGGCAAGGTAAAAGTTTTCATAGAATCCAAGATTCTTTTTCTTTTTTTTTAAATGAGGTATGAATTCAAAAGGGGAAAGTAAAAGAAGATGTATTTATAGAATAAACTATAATTATAATCAGAAAAAAAATTCAGGGGAAAGATGAGTTATACAGGACCTGCTTTGAATAACTCTGTTAATTAATTAATAATCAAATACTTCTGAGGACCTATGATGTACTAGGAACTATGCTAAATTGGTGATTTGTCTATGATCTTTTCGTGTACTTCTTCTTTGTTAGATATTCCCAGAATAAAAGGCCTTAGGTTCTAAAGTATTTAAGGTTTATTTTGAGGGCTGTGGCTTTTAGGCATGGGAATGGCATCATGAAATGCATACATTAGAACAGATTTCTCTTACGTAGGAAAACAAATATTTTCAGATGGTAGGCATGATAACATGTGGGGACTGATTGGGTATGGAGGGAGGACAGCATGAAAGAGAGGGCAATCGGGGGTGATGTCCAAGTTTCTGATTTGGAGAATGAGGTTCATGTTGATAATATTGGCCCTCTTGCTGCTGTGTCCATTGTGGGCCAGACACTCTGCGAGGCACTGTTGCGGTCTAGGAAGGATTCTGTGTTTCAGTGGAAAACTAAGCCTTGTTCCAAGCAGACCTTCACGGTTATCTAATCCTGTGTGGATGGCAGCATTCTTGCAACCCTGTAGATTGGGGATAACTGATATTAATGCAAAATAACCCTTGTTTATAGGCAATAATGCTTGTCTATAAACGAGCAAATCTACTTCTCTCAGGTGGAGGGACATCTCCTCCCCTGTGGAAAAACCAGTTTTGCCTCCCATTTATGCTTCTGAATTGTCAACATTCTTGATCTACAAATGTGTCTGTTCTTTGGATTCTGCTTTTAACTGGTTGTAACACTTTACTAGTTTCCTCATTACTGAGTTAAATGAAATCTTTAACACGTGTTTATTTCTGTATTTGTGTGGATGTTATGATTTTACCCTTTTTCAGAGCATTTTAATGGTAGTGAATTTGACAGGCCTACCTTTGTCCTCTTGGAACTTTAATCCTAATGGGGCAAACAGATAACAAACCAAACCAATAAGTACATATGTACCGTGAAGTAGGCATTGATAAGTGCCAGGGAGGAAAATGTAGCAGGGAAATGGTATAGGGTGTTGGGGTGAGTGGAATGAGGTTAGGCTGGAATTAAATAAGAGGATCTGCGGAAGGCCTTCATGAGCAAGTCCTCTAGGACCAACTTAAAACAACATAGCCTTGACTTTGGACTATATCAGGGGCACACAGAGTTATGCGCCTATATATATATCACATTTATAATCCTGTAAGTTTTCCTGGTACATCATATTTTCCTCTTTCCTTTTACCTTGCAGGGGGACCTACTCCAACCTTATCCTCTCCTTTCTCATCAGTATCTTATCTTCATCTAATGGAAACTGGTGGTTAACACTCAATGAACCTCTTAGTAGGCAGGGCCCAGTCAGTTTAGGGACAGCTTTCTGAAACAGAGCTGAAATTAGGAAAACTGTAGTTTATACCAGAAATTTTTCCAAAAGGTTGGGATCTCTCCCACCGATGGGAAAATATTTGTTGAATTTCTTCTCTGTGAATGACGTTATACTTGGCACCCTGGGGCCTACAAAAAGATAATAGTACTTTGGAAAGAAATATTTAACCAAAATTTGATAGAAAATCAAATAATTTGAAAACAGACCATTTGAACCATTTTACTGCCATTTCCATATTCAGGGGGATGTATGCAGCTGTTTCTTCTATGCCTGTATTTGGAAGGATAAAGAAAAACAATAGATAGTTCTTTTTAAGTGTCCCTTTCCCCAACACCCTCCAGTCCCTTTTAGCCATGCTTGAGAACCACTGCTGTAAGTAGTGCTTTGAAATATCTTTTTTTTTTTTTTTTGAAAATTCAGTTACTAAATCATGGTTTCAGAGCTTCAGCCTAAAGAAATTGTTTTGTATAATTGCTAAACTTACCATCTGGATATTAGACACAGAATTAATTAAGAAGCTATCAATTCTATTTCCAATGTGTTCGCAGGAAAATGATGGAAGGCAGTTTCTAGGAGGTATTTATCAAATGGTGATTCGTCCACGTGTTCCCTGGAGCCTGCCCCCTCACCACTGGAATAATCCAGCACACACTGAGACGGATAGAAGGACATGCTGTGGTTATGGGCTCATTTTCACAGTGTACTTGTGACCCTGTCACTGCTTCATTTACCCTCCACTATTTAGCTCCTGGGTCTTTCCTGCAGCCCTCCTACCTCTGCTAGGTAGTGTCAGACCACAGGTGTCAGCTGGTGTTTCAGATCATCAAATCCAGGAAGGACGTCCTATTTGGTGATGTTGTTTGACTTTTCATAGGTGTTAACTTTGTCTCCCCAGCTACATTCGAAGCTTCTGCAAGTTAGGGAGTCATACCAGGCTAACGGGCATCACTCCATTAATGTTTACAAACAGATGCCACATCTCTTATGCCCATTAGCCCTTTATCTTATGGAGTCAAAATGTTCTCCCTGCTGTTGGACAGGTTGTAAAAAATACCATAGTGGAATTTATGGGTTCACAAGTGGAAGAAGGGGAAGAAATCAATAGCTTAGGAGGAAAGACAGGTCTAATTTGCATTAAAAAAAGAAGCCCCATCAGAATGCAAATGTGATGTGGTAGGGGTAGTGCTTGACATCATTTCTAGCCATCAAGAGCTTTGCTATATAAATTCACCAAGTGAGTTTAATTAGAGCTCCTAAATGAGAACAAGTCACAGAAAGGAGCAAGTTTTCACTTGGGTAGGGAGGATGCTATGGGACATAAAATATGTTAAGGGGGGAGCAGAGAGGAGACAGCCCCACACTAGGAAGCTTGGACAGGCCCTCAAAAAATATCATTAGCTCTGGGACTACTTAGGGTGAAGGAATAGAATTAGGGGAGGATAGGTGAGGGCAGAGAGAGAGAAAGAGAAAACAGACAACCTCCTTCACAATTTTGTCAAAGGCTAGCCCTTTGGACATCCAAAGGTTATTTTTTTTCTGCCAACATCTTATCTCCTCTCCGTTAGTTTGTTTTAGGCTCTACTGGAAATTCCCTTATCTGCTTGTTCCTTATCTGTTCTTGATTCCTTTGCTTGTTCATTGACAGCAGGGCTGAGAGCAGCTTGTGAGATCCCCAGCTTCCTGGAAACTTTTCTTCTCTGCAGTCACAGAAGACATTTATTTGCTCTACCCTGGACTCTGCTTGGCTGGGCTCTGGGGATTTACATAAAGAGATATTTGAAGCAAAAACTGAGGCGCTCTCATGTTTTGGTATTGCGTACAGACTGAGTTGATGAGGGGGTTAACTTCTTTTCCTGCCAAGGTCATCAGGAAGAAAGCTGTCCCCTGAGACATACTAACATTAACCTGAGAACTGAGGATTATGGATGCAGAGGGACCTTTGAGCTATAAGGCTTTCACAGTCAAACTGCGCTAAATCTGAAAAATTTAAAGAGCAAGGCCACTTGAAGGGAAAAGCTCAAATCATACATTCTTTCAGAAGAAATTCAACTCCGTTCCTTGAGGACTAGTAGAAACCCTCATATACCTTGTTGATTGTAACAAGCCAGTGTTTTGAAGGTTAGCGCAGTTATCAGCAAGGCCACACACAGGCTTTGGGGTGGAAAGACTTGTGTTTGAAACCTAGTTGCACGACTTAAGAGCTGTGTGGCCTTGCTCAAAGACACATAGCTGCTATTGCCTCATTTTTTAAATCTTTAAAATAGAGATACCAATGTCTGTCCCCCAGGGTTTTAAGAATTAGAAATAACATAGGAAAAGTACTAGTGCAGTGGTCTCATAAACTAGGTGTCCAGCCAACGGAAAGCAGTATTAATGCAATATTACTAATGTGGAGAGAGAATCCAGGTTCTTTCCTCTGCCTGGGACATGGGCTAGTGGATTTAAGACTGAGGAAGAGGGTGCCCTAGCTCCACAATGGTTAGACACTTTTCAGAGAGGTAGGACATACTCTATCATGCCAGAGAAACCATAAAACAAAAATGTTTCAGAAAAATGAGAGAAGCACCAGGATAAACAAAGTTATATTACATAATGAGAGACCCTAAATACTCCTATTTGTGGGAGATTCAACTTTTGGGGCAATCAGTCATGATTAGTAACATTCATTTCTACGTAGACCATAAATATGCTAAAGAACTGATAAATTGCTGTTCTCTTAAATTGATTAATTCCATCTCTTGTTTACTTACATCGATGAGAAGAAATTGTTTGATAGCCACTTAAATGTCAACATTGGCCTAGCCTGGGTCAAATTGGCACAAGTTCTGAACTAATGGGTTTGTGATACAGCCAGGTAAAGTTCTGTTTTTCCTTTATTCAAAATTTCCAGCTTGGTGGCATATTGTCCTTTAAGTTGAAACAATTCTTATTTAGGCTTTCATTATCAGCAAGTGGCCTATGGTTTTTTGTTTGTTTGTTTGTTTGTTTTGCTGCTACTCAGATACATTTTATTTCAAAAACATGCACTGGGGAATCACTAATAAATCCTTAGGAAAACATATTCACGTGTAACTTCCAATCACACTGAGCCATATTTGAATGATTTTTCAAGGTCAGCTTTGGCATAAGCTAACATTATACTATTTACCCAGGAATTATTTTTATTTTATTTTAGTCTTTGATTTATGGGCATATGTGTGGTATGTAATATAATTTTGTGAATGCTAAATCAAATTGTAACTTAATTAGGTTGATTTAGTGGTATGGGAGAAAGCTTTAAAATATTTTTGTTCCTTATTTGTTGCTAATTTTTTCAAAATTTTAAGTCCAGTATAGTTAACATACAGTGTTATATTAGTTTCAGGTGCACATTATAGTGATTTAACAATTCTATACATTACTCAGTGCTTACCACGATGTGGATTCAATCCCTATCACCTATTTCCCCCATCCTCCCACCCACCTCCCCTCTGTAACCATCAGTCTGTTCTCTATAATTAAACTGTTTCTTGGTTTGTCTCTTTTTTTCTTTGTTTGTTTCTTAAATTCCATATATGAGTGAAATCATATGGTATTTCTCATTCTCTGGCTTATTTCACTTAGCATTATACTCTCTATCTCCATCCATGTCATTGCAAATGGCAAGATTTCATTCTTTTTATTGGGCGAATAATATTCTATTGTGTATATATACACCACTTCTTCCTTATCCATTCATCTGTTGATGGACGCTGGGGCTGCTTTCATAGTTTGGCTATTGTGGATAATGCTGCAGTAGACATAGGGGCGCATGTATCCCTTTGAATTAGTGTTTTTGTATTTTTTTGGGTAAATACCAGTAGTGTGATTACAGGACCATAGAGTAGTTCAATTTTTAACTTTTTGAGGACCCTCCATACTGTCTTCCCCTGTGGCTGCACCAGTTTGCATTCGAACCAACAGTGACAGGGGATTCCTTTTTCTCCACATCCTCGCCCACCCTTGTTGTTTCTTGTGTTTTCAATTTTAGCCATTCTGACAGGGGAGAGGTGATATCTCATTGTAGTTTGATTTGCATTTCCCTCATGATGAGTGATGTCGCACATCTTTTCATTTGTCTGTTGCCCATCTGGATGTCTTCTTTGGAAAAACGTCAATCAGATCCTCTGAACACGTGTGTACAAGTATCTCTTTGAGTCCCTGCTTTCATTTTTCTTGGGTATGCACCTAAGAATGGAATTGCCAGATCGTATGGTAATTCTATGTTTAACTTTTTGAGGAACAACCAAACTATTTTCTGCAGTGGTTTACTCCTTTACATTCCTACCAGCGATGCACGTGAGTTCCAATTTCTCTACATTCTTGCCAAGGCTTATTTTCCACATATTTTTTTATTAGAGCCATCCTAATGAATGTCAAGTGGCATCTCATTGTGGTTTTAATTTGCATTTCTCTAATGACTAATGATGTTGAGCATCTTTTCATTTGATTATTGGCCATTTGTGTATTCTCTGTAGAGAAATATCTATTCAAGTCCTTTGCCTATATTTGAATTGGGCTGTTTGGGTGCATTTTTAATTGCTATTTTTGCTAAGCTCCAGTCCGCTCCAGCAATGGAGTAGACTAAATTCTTCTCAACAAGAAAAATAAAACTAATGTAGAAAATCAGGGGTAAAAATGTGAAGAGAAACCTACCACTAATTGTGGAGGGTAAATCGTGTTCCCTAAGTGAAGAGGAAGAAAGGGAGAGCAAATAGAACAAGAAAGCTGCAGGAAGATGGAGAGACCACAAGAAACACGGCTCCTTCAATGACCTGGGATAACCAGGCCGGGTGGCTCTATTACGCTTGACTAGGTCAAGGGGAGGGTACAAAACAACAAGATATTGAAGATCAAAAAATCAGAAGAATTAAATGCAAGTGATAATGGATATAAAGATTAGCATTCTCATCAAACACTGGGGGTTGGGGTAAGGTGGTTGTGTGACAACTTTTGAGAAACTGAATAAAATCGCATTCTGGAATTCAGTTGTTTGACATTTGCTCTACGGTATTATTGTAGGATTTAGTTATTATTTAAGTTTATAATATGCTTCCTTTCCTTTTTTTAAACTTAAATTCAATTAACCAACTTATAGTACCTCATTAGTTTCAGATGTAGTGTTCAGTAATTTATCAGTTGCGTATAATTGGGTGATGGGCATGAAGGAGGGGAGGTGATGTGATGAACACTGGGTGTTATATGTAATATGCTTTTGATATGAACGCGGTGCAAAGGAACATTTGTCTTTTACCTTGAACCACTCTCAATTTATACGTTATAGCCCAAACCTTGGGGGCTGTGGCATACAACTGCCATCTGGTGTTGGCATGTTCTCATAGCAGGGTTATGTATTTAGTTCATTAAAACAACAACAACAAACTACTTGGGGACAGATTATGCAAACCAAAATTGATGAAGTGATAGTAAGTTCCCCAGCTGTCTAAATTAAAAAGGTGTTATTGTTTTTAAAAAAGAGGTTAGGAAACAGCCTTTGAGAATACTTCCTCACGGAATTCAGAGTGATGCAGAAACTGTTCCTATTTATTACTGGCAGAGGGGGATTTTTTTTTTTTACATGGCTGTGGACAGTCTGAATTGTGAATGAACTCATTGTCTCAGTGATATGGTTTACACTTGAATATGCTGAAATGTACATAGCTGAGAAAGTGATCAAGTAAAAAAGAAATGCATTTGAGAGATATTTTGTAAGCTCTAAATCTCTCATTTTAAAGGTTACAGTCCCTCCAAAAAAACCAACATTCTTTTTTCTATTGTGTAGTCCAGTCTTTTTCTGCATCCCGTTAAAAGTGCTTAATGCTTCCAGAATTCATTTTCCTCAAAGAAATCAGTTTGCTTCATCAGGCCCCGTGATGCTTTCAGAATTAAAAGACCTTCCGTTGAATGTAGGTATCCTGGTAGCACAGATGTAAGGGATTTACTCCAGTCGTCTATAATCAAGAAGGTCGGCAGAGACGGAACACGCAATCCCCTGTTGTCTTTTCTTAGGAGTCTAGATGCAGAAACAGCGACAGAAGTAGCCCGAGGGAAACCTCCAAGCTACCTAGTTGAACATTACAAGACTGGCTCTATCATCTAAGAAAAGCTGGAGTATTGCTCAATTTTAAAGTGAAAAATAACATTGGGGATGATTGGAGTTAGGAAGGAATGAGAATCTTAAATGCATTCTTTACTGCTGTGGGCCTGGAAAAAGTTTGCTTAAGAAAATGTAACTTTATAAAGAATGCCACTTCCTGGAGTACAACAGTCTATTTTGTTGAGTAACAGTGAAAGTTGTAAATGACTTTTAGATTTTTCTTGTAATTCCCTTTGTGAGCAATTAGCTGCCCTTACTTCTTTCGTTCCCAGCTGGGGGTTATGGGCAAGGAAGCTGAGAGCTGCAAGAGAAAAATACATTCGGTCATCTGCAGGAAACTGCATTGGGTATCTTCCTGATCCTTCACTCCGTCCCGAGCAATCAGGTCTTATTAAACCTCAACTGGTACTTTATATATTTACCCAGTTCCGCATTAAGCCTCTGACATCTTTCGTGTTAGCACTGAGTAAGGTGAATAAAGAGGCAACAGTCTTTGAAACCCGAGACTGATGTCTCCTTTTGTCCTCCACCTTTCTTTCCATCTCTTTTCCTCTGTGTTTCTACCCACCTGAGGTGAGTGGTTTGAAGATGGGGCTCCCTGATAATTAGTAGTCAGGAGTCAAATGGACACCTTGCTATTTCTAACGTTAGTGCCTCTTCACAGGAGTGTCTGGATGTCCTTTATTTTCCTTTTTTTTTTTAAAGATTTATTTATTTATTTGAGAACGGGGCAGGGGAGATAGAGTCTCCAGCAGCCTCCCTGCTGAGCACAGAGCCCAACGCGGGGCTCAATCCTAGGACCCTGTGATCATGACCTGAGCCGAAATCAAGAGTCAGACACTTAAACGTTAAACGACAGAGCGACCCAGGTGCCCCTATTTTCCGTTTCTATAGCCACCACGTAAGTGTAGGTCTTCTTGCAAAAATTGCAACAACTATGTGGTTTTTCTACCTTCTATTTCTGTCCCATCAAAATCAGTTTTCTCAAACATTTTCTCTCACTCAAGTGTTTCGAATGTTTACAATTCATGTAATAGAGCATCCAAGTTCACTGGTATGACCTTCAAAGCTGTTCTCCATATTATTCTCACGATTTCCATTGTATATTCTCTTATTAGTTCCCATTGTGGGCTCTGCTGCAAACAAGCAAAACATGTTACATTGGGTTATATTATTGAGTTTTCCTAATGACCTTATAATGCAGGTACTTTTATTCTTACTCCCATTTTACAGATGAGGAAACTGAAGTTTCAAAACATTGATTACCTTGTCCATGGGTAATGCAATTAGTGACAAACCTGGGATTACAATCAGTGCTGATGCCAGAATCAATGCTGAATACCCAGTAGGCAGACTTTAGTGCCTTCAACCTGTGTTTGAAGCAGGGACATATTTTTTTTTTAATTTGGTTTGATATTAAGAGGGAGAAATTATGGAAAATAACTAAAACGTTCTTAATCTTTATTATATTACTTTGTTTATATTTTCTTCATCTGGTGCTACTGGGACTTAGTTGGTCTCTTAGAAAAACTTAGTGAGAAAAATGATACATTATCTTTTTAAAACTTTGTGTTATGGAGAATTTAGAATGTAGACAAAGTAGATAGAATAGTATAATGAATCCTTATGTACCCAATACCCAGTCCCAATAATAATCTGTCAGGGGTGCCTGGGTGGGTCGGTTGGTTAAGTGTCTGCCTTCGGCTCAGGTCCTGGGATTGAGCCCAGCTTCGGGCTCCCTACTTAACAGGTAGTCTGCTTCTCCTTCTACCCCTCCCCTCTCACTCTCT
>NW_024423319.1:35830466-35869199 GCF_017311325.1 Ursus maritimus | reverse complement strand
TCCCTCCCTTAAATAAATAAAAGCTTAAAATAATCAACCCATCATGCTTCATCCATACCTCTATCCACTATCCCCTCCCATAGAATATTTAAGCAAATCTTGGTCATCATATCGTGTGTAAATATTTCAGTATATATCTCTAAAAGAACTGGACACTTTTTAAAAATAATCACAATTATTTCACCTATAATATTAATAATTATCCTAATAACATCAAATAATCTGCCATTGTACATATTTCCCATTGTCTCATGTTAAATACTTTACACAATGAATATGAATTAGGATCCAAGTAACGTCTACACATTGTGATTGGTTGCTCTATATTTTAAGTCTCTTTTAATCTGTTAGTTACCTCTCCATTTCTCTCTCTTTACAGTGTGTTGAAGAAACCAGGTCAGGGGTGCCTGGGTGGCTCAGTCGGTTAAGCATCTGCCTTCACTTCTCTCTCTCAAATAAATAAATAAAATGTTAAGAAAAAGAAAGAAACTAGGTCGTTTGTCTTGTAGCATTTCCCACAGAATGGATTTTGCTGATTGCATTCCCATGGTGTAGTTTAACGAGTTTCTTTGTCCTCTGTATTTCCTATAAAATGGTAATTGTGGCTGGAGATTAGCCACAATTGGATCTAGAAACTTGATTGGATCTAGAGGTTTGATTTTTTCAAGACTTAATATGTGGTGTTGTCTTCTTCCACTAGGAAGCATACAATGTCTGATTATCTCTCTAAATTTATTTATATTAACTTAGAATATCATATGTGTTTATCCATCATTTGATAAATGATTCTATTTATTGGAGTTCAGCTTCATTTTTCTTTTATAAATTGAATCCATTATTATCTAACACTTTGCAGTTTCAGGCTTTTTAAAGTGGAGACTCTTGAAGTTATCTGAGCATAGAGTTCTAGATGTTTTTCCTTCTAATATCTTATAATTTCTCTAGCCTAAGACTAATTATGCAGCAAATAAATTTTAATGTGTCTTTATTAATTCTTAATAAGGCATTCAACTTAATTTGCATAGAAGACTTTTCCCATCTGTATTTTATCTGTTGACAAATTAAGTTATGTAATTGCAATATAAATAAACTGGAATACACAAGTTTGGGAACAAACACAACTGGCTTTTTATAAGCAGTTAAACTGGGGGGTGAAAATATATGTGGTTACCCATGAATTTCAGTATGTCTTATGTATCAATTGATAAGTTTTGCAATGGGAATACAGCGTTAATGAGGCAAGTTAGTTAAATGAAAGTCTATTAAAAGACCGTCAAGCACACTGCTGTCCATGAGAACTTTCTGTGATGGGGAGGTTTTATGTTTGTGTTATTCAATATGGTAGCCACTAGCCACATGTGGCTATTGAGCACTTGAAATGTGGCCACTGTGATTGAGGTGAAGCTAGAGAACTGAACTTTTAATTTAACTAATTCAATCACTTAACTTAAATTTAATAACCTTGGACAATTTAGTTCTAGGGTACAAAATCTGCACTGGAGAATAACTGGCTCCAAAATCTCACTCTAGAGCCTGCACTCTTAACCATAACACTATACAGTTTTGTGGCTTGGTGTTTCTCAGGACTTTTTTTTTTTCAATGCACCAAATGCACATTCACATTTCTTTTTTTTTTAATATATATATAGCAAATGACAAAGACCCAGTTTACCAGGTTTACTTTTTAAGCCTAAGTTTAACATTATATATTTAAACAATTGTCAAAACTTACTAAGTTGCCAGCATTCATACACAATTAGAAAGCATCCTCAATTTATATTAAACCAGAAATGTATTACTATTACACATTAATATCTTTCACTACTAAATACTGAAAAAAACAAGAAATTATTGTTGTGGAAGATTCATCCAGGCAATATGAACTATACAGCAGGTTGACACTACTTGTCTCACATTGCAAACACATTGAGAAAATAGATCCATGCTGGTATTAATGCATGAAAGAGTCCTGGCCACCTCGGATTACATTTAATAAAGACACAAAGATTTACAACAATTTTAAAGACAAAAAAAAAAAAAGTCCTAAGAGGCTCCAACAATAAACTCAAAAGTCTGACAAATATGGGCTACCATGAGTTGTGGTTATGAATACTTAAGATTAGGTACAGTTATACTGAAAGTCAAGTTCATTTGAAATCTTCAAAAAAAAGGTTCCTACTAATCCTCAAATGGTGCTTGTTATATTTAACTTTTGTATTAATTGGTTGCATTGAATTACTTGTTATCCAAGCATAGCAGCTGCTCCTTACCAGTTATTGTTAAGGACTTTAACTGGCTGTCTTCAACTTCTACTCTTTCTTGACCATTTCAACAATTCTCTTTGTAGTGATTTTCCTGCCACTAACAATTTTAGTAAAAGTTGATACAGATTTGAAGCTGCCCACCCAACTATCCTCAAATGACAAGGAAGAGAATGAAATGAGGCTTCCATGACCTAGTGAACCTGAGAATGTGAATCCTATATCAAAAGGAGCAAATTCCCTTCAAAATATGGAAATCCACTGAAGGCAGCAAAAACCATTTCTCTGCCTCGGCTTCTATGGGGGACAGCTGTGAGCCCCCCAAAAGTCCACAAGTGGGTTTTCAAAGAAGTTGAATAGAAACCAGTCTCTTACACACACACACACACACACACACACACACACACACACACAATCCGTGAAGGCATCGTCTGAGTTATGGAAGGTGAAGCCAAACTCAAATGAACTGTCAAAATGACTTCCACCTTCACCATTTAATCCTTCTTCGCCATATTCGTTATAGAGGTCTCATTTTTTAGCATCTGATAACACCTCCTATACCTCAGCTACTTGTTTGAATTCTCTCTCTGCTGCTTTATTCTCACAATTTTTATCTGGATGCCACTTCAGTGCCAGTTCCTGATAATGCCTTTTTAATACTTTTGGCTAAGGCATTTCTGTGCATGCCCAGAACTTCAGAGTGGTCCACATGTTTTAACAGGCTGTTGGCACGCGTCCTCATTTCTGGTTTAAGGTCATCTATGTGGGGCCCAGGACTCGGGATTTGGCAGCTAAGTGCAGAGCGGATCTCCCCTCTGTTTCCTTTCACACGCTGTGCTGGTAACAGTGGCAGCCTGATGTTTCTCAGGATTTATTCTTACATGTACCATCGCCTTTGTTCATGATATTCCTTTTAGCAGAAAATTATACCATCAGAATCTCCAAACCTCTTAGCGTGGTGTGGTAACCAGTCTCCATGATAGTCTCAAATAAACCACGCCTCCCTGGTGTTTACACACTTATGTGTTCCCTCCCACACTGACTCATGTGTAACCAATAAATTGTGTTGGCTGTGATACTGCCTGACTTCTAAGGCTGTTATAAGAAGCCTTGGAGCACCCACCTAGATCTCTCGGGGCAGTAGTTTCTGGAGCCTTGAGCCACCTTGTTAAGAATCCACCTGCCCTGCCGGAGGGATCTTACGGAGAAGCCTGAGACTTCATGGAAAGAAGGAAGGTTCTAGCAGAGAGAGACTAGGCTTTAAAGCCATCTCCTTCAAGGTACCAGGCATGTGAGTGAAACTGTCTTGCATCCTACCAACCAGCCCAGCTGCTAAGTAAGTACCCAAATTCTAAGATATGATTGTTTCAAGTATTAAAAATACTTTGTTACATTGCAATAGGGAGCTGGAACACCTGGCTAATTTTTACTCTTCCTTCAAGGGTTAGTTTAGGCATCACCTCTAAGAAACGTCTGATTTCCCTTTTTAATTCCCCTTTCCGGTTTGAGTTAGGTGTAGATCTTTTTTGCTCCCATGCCATATCACACTTCATTCTACATTTCTGGGTTTGTGCTATTTGCCCTCTCGACTGCAGTCTCCTCGAATGTGTGACTTATTCTCCTTTGTGAGAGGACCTTATCCCAGCACTTGGCGCACAATGGATATTCAAAATAAATGGACTAAATCACAGAATCTCAGGATTAGGGGAACTTTAGATGCCATTTAAATAACCCAGTTTGATCTACAAAGTGTTTGTCCATCCGGCCTGTGTGGGAAGCCCCTCACATGGTGAGAATTTACTACTATCTGAGGCAGCTTACCCCATCTTTAAATGGCTCAGACTTTTAGCACGTGCTTGTCAGCTCAACTCTTGGATCACTTTTTCATTTCAGCTCCTCTCGGGAGTCCTGTGCTTGCTAATAGGTTTATTTGTGCTCACCTGTGCACTGTAAACTTTTTAAAAAGCCTTTTAAATATTTGTGTCATATGTACGTAATTGTATTATAAGCTTGGAAATAAAACTGCTCTCTTAGATGTATTTTATTGTCCCTCACTGGATGTGTTGCCTCCAGAGGTAACTCAATGTATGCTCTTAGCTGACAGACCAGTAGAATGTACTGGTTAAGAGTGTGGGCTCTGGAGTCAGAAGTCTTGGGTTCAAATTCTGACACTACGGCATATTAAGGATGACGTGAAATTAGACAAGTCACTTGATCTAAATACGTGTTTTCCTATCTGAAGAAAGAGAATGTCCTCGTACATTTGTTGTGAAAATTAAATGACATCATGTACATAAGTAGTGCTTAACCAGAACTGTATATATCAGATGCTTAGTAAGCAGTAGTGACTCAAAATTATTATAGAAACACAGTGCCAGTTGACAAAATTAAGCATTCTTTCTCATATTGAGCATTAGATAACCACCTGTTTTTATTTTGTCTTCCTTATCTGTTTGTCTCACTTTTGCCTGGCTGCTTCCTCTATAACTCTCTATAACGTTACAATAGTGGCATTCAATTTTTTAAGCCTTACCTGCTTTTATGGTAGAAGATTCAAATTAGAAAACAACCGCATCTATACACAAGATGATAGATGCTTTTGTCAAAACCTTAGATAGTCACAAAACCATTTGGAATCCAAGCCCATGTCTCACTTGCAAGAGAAAAAAATGTAGGTATAGACAAGTCCATGATCTAATTGCATTGGTAACAGTGTCCAAATTCATACCATAAAGAATTGAGATATTCTCTTGATTTCTAACCTAGCTATGTGACTCTTCTAGAACTCAGCTGCCTCTTATATAATACAGACAAAACATCTCTATTTACCTCTCAGGTTTCTGTGAATATCAATGAGATGAAGTCCTTGAGGGCAGGTGTTAGGGTAGGGGAGTGCTTCCTCTCCACTCCTGGTATTTCTTTCCAGATGGAAGAACATCCATTAGTGTAACACACCTGGCCTCTATTCCTTACTCATTATTTACTGAGGATGGGAGAGGAGTAAATTGGTGATTTTGGATGCAGAAATTAAGTGTCCATAGTGAAGCCCTTTCCTCTGCCCTGCGTCCTTGGGAACAGCTGCCTACAGGGAGCATATAGACAGCCCTGTTCTCCAGGGACAGTTTTTCCTGTCCTAACCTGCTAAATGGTTAAGTAGTAGTTCTGGGATTCAGATTATGAAATCTCCTTGGCTTTAGAAGCATCAGATTCTTGAATATCTGTTTTATGAGAACTGAAGTTAGTATTTTGCTATCTACCTAACTTACTTCTATGTCCTACATAGGACAATACAGTTGGCTCAGAATTTGAGCAGGAAAGAGGTATTTTATTTATGGGGCTGCTTCAGAGACCCCCAAAGCCAGGGACTAGGTTTTAGTCCTTTCTTAGTCCTTTTTGTGGTTCTAGTACTTAGCACAGTGTCTGGAACATAGTAGGTACTTAATGCCTTATGTTTGAACCCTTTTGAATAATAGTAAGTGCTATGCAAATAAATGGTAACATTTATTATTAAGAAAAACATCTGTGCTACCAGATTTGTATATTTCAAATCCAGGAGAAGCTATTACCACGATATGGTTAATGCCCCAGGAAATTTATATAACCATTGTCATGGCCATTTTGGGTTATTCTAACAAAATACCACAGACCAAGCAGCTTTTAGAGAACCTAATTTTTTTTTTCTTCACGATTCTGGAAGCTGAAGTCTGAGATCAGAAAGCCAACATGGTTAGGTGAGGAACTTTTGGGTTGCAGACTTCTTGTATCTTCACATGGTGGAAGGGGTGAGCTAGATTTCTGAGGACTCTTTTTTTTTATTTTTAAGATTTTATTTATTTGAGAGTGTAAGTGCCAGAGCGAGAGCAAGAGCAAGCTGGGGAGGGGCAGAGGGAGAGAGAGAAGCAGATGCCCCACCCAGCAGGAAGCCTGATGTGGGGTGTGATCCCAGGACCCTGAGATCATGACCTGAGCTGAAGGCAGAAGCTTAACCGACTGAGCCATCCAGGCACCTCCTGGGGCCTCTTTTATAAGGGAATTAATCCCCTTCATGGGGGCTTGGCCCTCATGATTTAATCACCTCCCAAAGATCTCTCATCCTAATATCATCACCTTGGGCATTACATTAACAACATATGAATTTTTGGAATGGAGGGCACAAACATTCAGACCATAGCAATCATGCACTATGCTCCAAAAATTCTGTAAAGTAGAATGAAGAGCCCAGTCTTCCTGCACATACTACAGATTAGAAAATTCAGGCACAAAGCAATAATGCAATTTACTTAATGTTCTCATAGCAAGTTTATAGTCCTGTTTACAGTAGAATAACAACTTTAGACCCTTATTAGCTAGCCTGGGTTCTTATTTTGAAATTTTATAGAATACTCTGATAACTGTGTCTATAAGTTTCCAAGTCACTAAATGTAGATGCCAGACTTGTTTACAAGTCCATTTGCGACATCTGAAATAGTTGGATATGTTCTGGAATCTTTGGATCACAAACAAAGTCATTGAGGCAGTTTGGATGGAGGAAGTAAGAGACTATCACAATAAAAAAAGAGGTGTGAAGTTTTTGATTGTTATCGGAAGAGTAATTACCAGCAAATCGCCGCATTTATAGAGATAGCAACAGATGTGTGACAGCTGGGTTAATTGAACCTCTGGTGGGCCTTTTTCTATATAAGATAATTCCATGTGGGTATTATGGAAAAGAAAGCAGGTGTGACCAGTCAATTGTCAAATGAGGAGAATAAGTATCACCTGGAGAGTGTACTAATCTACTAAACTTAATGGTTTGTATTTCTTAGCTTGCAAGATAATTTAGCAATCGATTTTTGATGGTGTGGTGATTAATTTTATACCCAGAGAGCACATATTAGTATAAAAGTGTATGGCAAAGAGTTTCCTATTTCCTACTCTTATGTGAAGGCTTTGCAAAATGTACATTGATGTGAATTTCTGAAATTATACACCCATCTCAGCACCACTATGTATATGGCACTGAAGTCAGCAAGTTTGGTGCTTCCACAGATGTGCATTGCCAGAATATTCACTAATTCTTGACACATGTAAGATAGTAGAGGATTGATGGGAAAGAAATCTAGTCACTGGCTGTGTCACTCCACAGTTTAGGGACTTGAAACATATTAGTCATTGATCTCTCTGGGCTTTAGTCAATTCCATGTCTCCAGAATAAAATGATGGAATTCAATGATCTTTAAGTCCCTTCTGTGGTTCTATCTCATTACGGGCGGGGTGGGGGGGAAGCAGTGTTTTAGCCATTTTTTAATTGTCAGAGACTTAAGACAACAAATTATCAATGCCATTATCTTGTGATAGCAAATATGTCAGAAGCTTTCAGTACTTGTTGATGGGCTGACTAATCTTATGTAAACTGTTGAGGATGAAACGTAGAAGAAAATGCCTAACTCCAGTCACGAGAGTCCTTTTTGTGCTTCCAAATATGTATTATCTGTTCCGATGTAGGACATTAGTTTGTGTAATTTCTACTAGCTGTTGAATGGAAGGTGGCTACAAGGATTTGTTCAAGTGTAAATAATCACCACATACACATATCCAGTAGAGTGGACCAGTAGTTCTTAAACTTCACCACAATCATCTAGAGAGTTTGCAAGAGATACAAATTCTTATTGGTAAGACAGATAACACACAGAAAACTACCATAGATTTTGAAGTTCCTGAATCCAGAGTTAGAACTCTGTCACTTATTAGCTCCACACTTAGCCCCTCAGCCCTCTCAGATGTTGTTGCCAATGTTGATCTGACTTCTCCGTGTTCCTCGTTCCCCATCACAGGCGCTAGACCCACTGAGCAAGGTAGTTGTCTATTTTGTTCTCCCCTTGGGTAAAGAAAGGCCCCTAAGTGAATGCTAACTATCCAATTCTCTTACTGCACAGTTGAAGTTATCCATTCTGTCTCCTCTCCTCTAGTCCCCTTTCCTATCCAGGCAGGTCTACCATACCTCTGCTCCAAATACAGTTACTTTGACCAAGACATTCAGGGTTAAGTACTGTTTGAATTTACTTTCTTTACAACTCTTGCAGTTTCCCATTCATGAGAAAGAAGTCAGGTGTATAACTTCCGTGTGCAAAACTCAGAGCCAATCCTGTAGCTCCATTCCAATTTTCCCAGCTGCCCCATCCCATAACACCCACTATTTCTCTGTATTCCATCTGTTGTATGTGGTAGTCATGAAATCAAGGGGTAGTGCTCAGAGGAAGCTGTATTTGGCTGGACTTTGCAGATATCCCGTACCTTTCTTCAGAGATGGAGAGAAAGGGCATCTAGAAAAAAGCAATAGTGTACGCAAATGCACAAGAAAGCAGAGCACTGGTTCTCAAATTTTAGAAGCGCATGGGGGGTGAGGCCTGGGTGGCTCAGTTGGTTGAGCATCGACTCTTGATTTTGGTTCAGGTCATGATCTCAATGTCATAAGATCAAGCCCCCCATCAGGCTTGGCACTCAGCATGGAGTCTGCTTGTCCCACTCCCTCTGCTTCTCACGCCACTTGTGTTCTCTCTCTCTCTCTCTCTCTCGATCTCTAAAATAAATAAATAAAAATCTTTTTAAAAAAATGCATGAGGATTTTATTTAAAATGCAGATTCCTGGGCCTTGCCAAAAGAGATCCTGATTAGATTAACCTGGAATGGAACCCAGGAATCAGCATTTTTAACAATCACTTCAGGTGGTTTTTTAATATAGTGATTCATGAGCAAGACCTAGAAAAAACTAATGGAAATGTAGTCTACCCTTATACATATTGGAAGGTACCATAGGTTCCTATACCCTAAAATGTACCATTTGACTTATTTTAATTGATCAAGTATTTATCAAACTTCTATTATGAGATGCTACTCTATATAGAATGGTGGTTCTCAATGTGATCTCTGAACCAGCAGCATCAGCATCACCTGAGAATCTGTCAGAAATGAAAATTTTGGGGCTCCAACTCAGACCTACTGCATCAGAAAGTCTGGAGTTACGGGCCTAGAGATCTGGGTTTGGGCAAGCCTTCCAGTTGATTCTGATGCCTGAGGAGTTTGAGAACACCAGCTCTAGACTAGTATTGGCTTTGTGTAATGTAGTTGACCATCACATTTGCTGTTAGATCCTCTCTGCTCAAACCAGTATTTTAAAAATGAGTGGAAAGAGATTTAATTCATAATTTAGCAAAACAAAAATAAAGAGCTGATATGTTATAGAGCTGATTATTTCTTTATCCACACTGGTAAAAATAGTAAACAATTTTGAAATTGTTTCCTTAGCAAATATCACCTCATTTAGTTATTTAAACCAATGGATATAATGGCAAGATTTTATTTTCCTGTGAATATATAAATTACACATTTGTTACTATTCTCTCAACATAATTATAATCTGTGGAAATGCAGTTTTATTTTAGCCTAGAGCAGTTTTCATGCTTTGCACATTAGAATCACCTGGGAAGCTTTTAAAAAGTAGATGCCTAGATGTGCCCCCTCTCCCCATTCTGATTTAATTGGTCTCCATTAGGGCACTAGCATTGGACATCTTTTAAGAGCTCCTCAGAGGATTGTTATGTGCAGCCAGGTTTGAGAACTACTGGCCTAGAGTTTTCTACATGGCTCTTATTTTGCTTAAACTTCTAACCTCTGTTTAACAGCAGATGTTCCTTAAAAAATGTAACAACAAAAGAGTTCAGACAAAAAGAATTCTACAAAAGCAGCAATGGTTATCAGGTTAAGAAATTATAATTCAAACCTCTTCCATTGGACAATGAGTGGATTATTTAATATTCTTTGGTGGTAGAAATCTAGACAGTAAAGTCCTTGAAATCAGGGACTGTGTCTTGTCACTTTTATGTCCTCACTGCCAGGCACTGAGTAGAGACAAAAGTATTTGTTGAATAAATGGAAAGGAAGTAACGGAGGAGTGAGCCAATTAACCAGCAAGTATCTGTGTTCTTATCTACTGTTTTCAAATATTATTCTAGGATTGTGTTCTTATCTACTATTTCCACATATTGGTCTAGGATTGTGAGCAAAGAAGCAAAAAAAAAAAAAAAAACCAAACAAATATGGTTCCTATATTCTGACAATTTACAATTTTGAAATAAGGTATGTATATATTAGAAATGCAAGGTAGGTTATACTTTGCATCAAAAATATAAAACTTAAGAGATTGGATTGTGTAAGAAGAAGAGTTTATAATGGGTTGGAGTAATCAGAATGGACTTCATAGAGAAAATAGAATTGAGCTGTTGGATGAAACAAGGAGAATAATCCAATAAGGAAGAACGTTATAAGCAAAGATGCAGAAGAATTTTGGAAGCTAAAATTGGAAAATAGGTCTGAGCTAGATTTTGGGAAGTCTTGGATGCCAATTGAAGCGTTTGAACTTTTGGATTTTCTCTTACAGATGAAAGAAAGACATTGGTATGTTTTGTTGGTTTTTAACAGGAGAGCGATCTGACAAAAATAGCATTTTAGAACTATTATTCTGGTGATAGGATAGTTATCAACAGGTAGATAGAGTTTGGCATTGATGATGGCTGTGACAAGTATGAGGGTGTTCAAGATATGTCATTGAAAGTCATGCATGGAATTATGCCATGGCAGTGGGAACAAACAGGAAAGGACAGATGGAGAATTTTTGAATAACTGCAATAGCAATATATACATATATTGAATAGCAATATATATATTGAATGCTTAATGTGCCAGGCAATGCCATAGGCATTGAGAATACATCCAGGGATCATATGTATGATTTTTATACAAATGATACAACACAAGCATCCTAGGCTTCCACCAATCCAAACTCATTAAGTCCAGTAGGTTGTACCAGTGTTTACTGACTGAATATCAGTCCAGACTAAGCAGTGAATAAAACAGTCTGTGTGTTCATGGAACTTACATATGTAAAAAAGAGTATGTTTGGTGCCAGAGTATTTCCCACTGAGGGGAAAAGGCAGCCCACATAAAGTTGTGATACTAAAAACTGTCCCCTGGACAACCAATATGTAGAATTAGAGTTGACCTTTGAATAACAAGGGTGTTAGGGATACCAACCCCCCATGTAATTGAAAATCCGCATGTAATTATTGACTTCCCCCAAAGTTCACTAATAACCACTGTTGATCAGAAGCCTTACTGATGTCAATTAAAACATTAAATTAAAAAAAAATAAAATATTTTGCATGTTTATATGTATTATATATTGTATTCTTTTTTAAAGATTTATGTATTCACTTGAGAGAGAGAGAGAGAGAGAATGAGTGGGGGGAGTGGGAGCAGGAGAGGGAGAGGGAAGCCTCCAGCAGACTCCCTGCTGAGCACAGAGCCTGATGTAGGGCTCAATCCCAGGACCCTCTGATCATGACCCATGCCAAAATTGAGAGTTGGCCACTTAACTGAGCCACCTAGGGGCCCCATATATATTATGTTCTTAAAGTAAGCCAAAGAAAAGGGAATATTAACAAAATCATAGGAGAAAATATATTTCTAGTACTGTATTTATCAAAAAGGATTTGCATATAAGTGGGCCCACACATTTCAAACCCAGGTTTTCCAGTGCAGTTGGACCTCTTCTTGATTATAATGAGTTTCTTATCTTTTTCCTTTCATTTTGCACTAAACTACCACTTTTGACACCTCCTCCATGACTCTTGGGGTTTTTTGTAAATCCCATTCTCTGCATAGATTGGACCTGTTTACTTCTTATTACTTTGTTATGAGCTTTTCATGCTCTAGTTGTAAACATTTCCCAAATCTAAGTTGTGCCACATGTGACAGATCCATCAAGGCTTAGTCATATTTGAGGCCATATCATGATAATCATTATAGCAAGATTTTGAGCTTGAGGGGGGAGAGAGAGAGAGAAGGAAAGGCATGCAAAGTCGGTCCAAGTTTATTGTTTGCTAGAGAAGAGAATTTTTTTAGGTCCAGTTGTTTTTTTTTTTTTTAGACCTCTTAATGATTGCACTTTTGCATAATCAATGGGATCACCTTTGCAGTAAATCCTTTCTGCTTGTTAAAATGTCTGAAAACACCAGACTGATCATTTTTCAGACTGTTTCTTAATCACCTTTAATCAGGTATAATTTTTCGAATCATTCATTAAAAGTGTTATCTTTTACACAAAGGACATTTTTAATCATTAAACACTGGCAAAATGAAGTGTGTTATTGAAACACTAGGGAAGGTCAATTTTTCAGAGTACCAACGTTTAGACCATTTTGTTGTCTAAGACTTCTGTTTAAAAACAGAAAAATAACCTCTTTTTTATCTTATAAAAATAAGAGTTCATTATAAAAAGTATTTTGAAGAGATAGCAAATTCAAAACTAAAAGTGCTCATATTTATACAAAAAAGGCACAATGAAATGTCAAGTAATTATTTCATCTCAACACTTTTTTCTAGCATAGAATGATGCTTTGTCTATAATTTTGTATCCCAATGTTTTATTTAATATTATACCTAAAGCATTTTCATATGTCCCAAAATATTTTTCTAAAATATAGTTGTAATTGCTAGATAATGTTATAGCCTATGGATATACCATTATTTATTTTATTATTTCTGTACTACAGGATATTTAGATTGTTTTTATACATGGCATACTGTAAACCATACTGCCATAAACAAAATTCACGTTCCTGAATTTGTGATCATTTTGCTAGGTCATAAACCTATATTTGCAATTATTGTGACCAAATATATGAGTATTTATAAGGCTCATTATACATCTTATTATCCAGGAAGATTTTACCAAAATTATGTAGGTATCTGTCTCACTGTATTCTTACCAGAATTGAGTATTACTGTGTGTGAAAAAATGGCAATCATTTTTGTTTCTTTAAACTGGCAGACTAGGTGCCCAGACTGACTCTCTCACAGAAAACAAAAACACTTTTTAAATCTTGAATACATCCATAAGGTAAGTGAAAAGAAAATAAGAAATCATCATTTAGTGACCAAATGAAGGAAGAGACATAAAAGAGTGAAGCAGCTCTCCAAAGCCAACTTCTACCTTAAGAGCATTTGCTGAACCTAACCCCCAGACTTCTGGATGTCAAGGAATAGGAGACAGAGCCCATCTAAGATGGAAAATCTAACAGGAGATCCTTCCACCGAGCTTGGGCCCTAAAGGGCCATACCCACGGCTTGCGGGTTGACTAGAAATAAATCTGTTCCTCATTCAGGAGACTGCAAGGAAAACTATACTACCTGCTTTGAATGTTGGTAGGAATGTGAGGTAATCTCTTGACATTTTATGACAGCAAAGTAGCCCTCACGTAGGTTTACGGCCCAAATAGACAACACATGGGTGGCCTGGAAAACCTAAAGCTGAGTATTTACTTTAAAGCCGATCCAGAATGATGTTTCCTCCAAGGGCCTGACAGATCCAAACTCAAATCCTTTCTTGAGGGTACGTACCTTAATCACAAGCCCAAGATAATTTCCACAGATAGCGATCAAAGGAAAATAAGGGGAAAAAATCATTGAATTCATGCCGATAAAGTCATCATGAGTGAGAGCCAGTAGAAACAAAAGACAACAGAATAAGATTCACTTCATTTGTATAACTATCAAACTCCATAGAAAATAATTGTTTACTGTATTTCAATAAATTAAAGAAAGAATTAAAAATGTGAGTAAAGAGTAAGTGAAAATGAAAATAAATCATACAGAACCCATAAAAATGGAATGTATTGGGGCGCCTGGGTGGCTGATTTAGTTGAGCATCCAACTCTTGGTTTCAGCTCAGGTCGTGATCTCAGGGTTGTGAGATCAAGGCCCACCTCGGGCTCTGTGCTCAGCAGGGAGTCTGCTTGAGATTCTCTCTCTCCCTGTCCCTTTGCCCCTATCTCCACTCTCTCGATCTCTCTTTCTAAAAATAAATAATCTTAAAAAAAAAAGAAATAGAATATATTATAATGAAAATTGAAAATTTAGTGAATGTCTTTAAAAATGGGTTACACAAAACTAAATAAACATTTAGTGAACTTTACCAAATAAATGAAGAAAACACAGACCCCAAAGAGAAGAAGAGATGATAAATGAGAGAGGGGTTAATAGACTTGTAGGTTAGACTGAGAAGATCTAATATACATTTAATCAGAGGTCCAAAAAGAAAAGAAAAAGTAAAACAGAAGAAATATTTGAAGATATAATTGTTGAACTTTTTGTAAAAATGTTAAAAGACATCAATGCATAGATTCAAGAAGCTTAACTAATCTTAAGCAAGATTTAAAAAAGAAATCACCTAAAAAAAATCACCTAGAAACATTATGTTGAAATTCTAGGATACTGAAGAAGTCTGGAAACAACTGGCAAACTAGAACACTCTACCCAACAAAAACATCTTTCAGGCAGAACAAATATAATCCAAGATGGAAGTTTTGAAAAGCAAGAGGAATAATGAAGAAATAAAATAATAAGTATTTAAGTAAACATAAACATACACAGAATATTTAAACAATAATGATGCTTTGTGGAGTAAGAAAAACTAAATAGTAGTAATAGCATATAAAGTAAGAGAAGTTTTGATTAAATCAGGCATGGATATCATAAGGTTCTTATTTAGTTGGGGGGTAACTATACTCATTAATTTTAGGATTTCAAGTGATTATTATTGTACAGACAACACTCTGATCACAGTGGGATTATGTTAAAAATCAATAGGTAACCGGGTTCCTTGCTGCAGTCAGTTAGGCAACCAACTCTTGGTTTTGGCTCAGGTCACACTCTGAGTCCTGGGATGGAGCCCTGAGCTGGGCTCCCCACTTAGTGCAAAGTCTGCTTAAGATTCTCTCTCCCTCTCCCTCTGCCCCTCTCCTCCAAACTGTCTCTCTCTTTCTCAAATAAATAAATAAATATTAAAAAAAATGAATATGTAACCATAAAAACCCCGTATGCTTGGAAAAGAAGATATACATTTCTTTTAAGATTTTTTTTTTCTTTTAAGTAATCGCTAGGGCCAACATGGGGCTTGAATTCATGAGCAGGAGATGAAGAGTTGTATGTTCTACTGACTGAGCCAGCCAGGCACCCCAAAGACTTACTTTTCTTTTCTTTTTTCTTTTGTTTGTGGGGTTTTTTCTTGTGGTAAGATCAAAGGATCAAAGGAGAAATAAACAAATTGAAATTCTGAAATACTTGGAAATTAAAAAATAATAAAAATCCAATGTAACAAAGCTTAGATCTAGCT
Organism: Ursus maritimus; assembly: GCF_017311325.1. Taxonomy (NCBI): domain Eukaryota; kingdom Metazoa; phylum Chordata; class Mammalia; order Carnivora; family Ursidae; genus Ursus; species Ursus maritimus. The sequence goes on along the minus strand of NW_024423319.1, from coordinate 35,853,728 downwards.
AAGGCAATAATTAGAAGTTACAATAATCCTAAATGCTTATTTTAAAAGAAAGAAAGGCTGGAAGTTAATGACGATCATACATCTCAAGAGTTTAGAAAAAATAGAAAAATAAATACAAAAAATATGTAAAAGAACAAAAAGTAGAGATTAGTGAAATGAAAAAACCTATATATGGGGCGCCTGGGTAGCGCAGTCGTTAAGCGTCTGCCTTCGGCTCAGGGCGTGATCCCGGCGTTCCGGGATCGAGTCCCACATCGGGCTCCTCCGCTGGGAGCCTGCTTCTTCCTCTCCCACTCCTCTGCTGTGTTCCCTCTCTCGTTGGCTGTTTCTCTGTCACATAAATCTTTTAAAAAAAAAACCTATATATAATAGAAAGCACCAACACAGCCAAGAATTAGTTATTTAGGAAGAAAAATAAAGTTGACAAAACAACTTTTGGTTGTTGGTTGGTAAAAGTGAGAAAATAATAAAGTAAAATATATGGCACAGATGTATAATATTAGGGATGCAAAGCACATATAATAAAAATGCAGCTGCTATTAAAAAGATCAGATATAATGAACAATTTTATGGCAGTACATTGGATACTTTACATAATATGGAAAGATTCCTAGAAAACGATAAAGTGTCTCAAGAAGAAATATAAAATCTGAATAATACTATAATTACTAGAGATAGTAATTGATTTAAATCTTTCTACAAATAAATTCTATGCCCATACAATTTTTTAATAGTGAATTCTACCAAATATCTAGGGAATAAATTATTTTCATCTTCTACATACTATTCCAAAGTATATAAAAAGAAGGGCTACTTACTATTTTATTTTATGAGGCTGTCATAACTTTGATATCAAGTCCTGACAAAAATATCTGAGAGGAAAATTATAGAACAATGTCACTCTAAATATAGATGAAATTCCCAAAGTATTAATCAGCAGGATCCAGCATTGGTTATAAAGGGTAATATAGAAACTGTATCACACTGAGTTTATTTCAGAAATTCCAGGCTGGATTAACATTAGAAAAGGAATTAATGTAATTCACAACATTAATTTCAATGTAAATCAATGTAAATAGAAAAATTGATAAAGTTCTTTATCCATTTATGATAGACATTTTTAGCAAATTAAGAGTAGAAGGGAATTCCTCTAATAATGAATACCAAAATTAAAACTTAGGGTATATTTTATTTGATTTTAAGATCTAGAATAAGACAACTATTCTTACAATTACAGATAATGGTCATCTTTTATAAACATTACTGTCTCTTTAGAAAATTCAAATAATTTAGATGCATGTATTAGGAATTATAGAGACAGAAATGTTTCTGAATTCAAAATAAGATACTAAAATGCCTTTCTATACTCCACTAAAAACACAGAAAATGAAATGAAAAGAGAAATATAGCTTTTGATGCTATTTAAAAATATAGTGCCAAAGAACAATTTTAACACAGTCATGTAACTTTTATAGAAAAAAATGTAAAAATGTATTAAATGTATTAAGACTTTAAATGACATCAAATGGTAACTTGAATTCATATTAAGAAATTAAGAGAAGCAGAAATTGTCAATAAGAATAATATAGCAAATTTTGTAATATATACTTTGTCTCCTTTCTCCTTTCAGGTTTTTAAATGACCTATCTTATAAAGTGATAATTATAAAAATTCACTTTTGCACTTGTTACATACATAGATGAAATATGTACAACAATAGCACAGAAGAGGAAATAAGAGGGAATAGGTGTAATGTTTTTATATCCCACAGAAAATAGGGTAGTATAAATATGAATTGGATTCTGGTAAGTTATAATTTATATTTTAAGCCATAGAATGACTAAAAGAAAATAAAAGATATGTTTACAAAATATTTAAGGGAATGAATATATCACACTAGGAAATATTCAATGAAAAACAAAAAAAAGCAGTAAAGGAGGACAGAAGAACAAAAAAGCCATGAGACCTATAGAAAACAAGTAAAATGGCAGATGTAAATCGAGCATATCAATAATACCTTTAAATGTGAATAGATTAAACAATCCATTGACAGATGAACGGAAAAAGAAGATGTGGTACACACACACACACACACACACACACACACACACTGGAATATTACTCAGCCATAAAAAAGAATGAAATCTTGCCATTTGCAACAACATGGATGGAGTCAGAGTATAATGCTAAACCAAATTAGCCGTCCAGAGAAAGACAAACACCATATTATTTGACTTATATGTGGAAGTTAAGAAACAAATGAAAGAAAAAGAGACCAAAAAGTAGACTCTTATAGAGAACAAACAGATGGTTACCACAGGAGAGGTGGGGGAGGATGGGTGAAACAGGTGAAGGCAATTAAGAGTACACTTATCTTGATGAGCACTGAGTAAAATCTGGAATTGTTGGATCACTATATTGTACACCTTAAATTAATATAACACTGTATGTTAACTACACTGGAATTTCAAAAAATCCAGTCAAAAGGTAGGGATTACTAGCCTAAATTAAAAAAAAAAAAATCCAACTATATGCAATCCATAGAAGGCACACTTTAAAAATACAAACATGTGAATAGCAAAACAATGAAAAAGTATCATGCAACCATAAAACAGTTGGAGTGGCTATACTAATAAACAAAATAGAGTTTAAAGCAAAATATGTTACTAAAAATAGAGGCATTTTTTAATGACAAAAGACAATACATTAGGAATGAATAATTTTAAATATATTGTTGCATACTGAATTGTGTCCCCCCTCCAGATGCATATGTTAAAGCCTTAACCCCCATTATGACTGGATTTGGAGATCTGGCCTTTAAAGAAATAATTAATTCCATAGAGTTATAAGGATGAGGCCCTAACCCAATATGACTAGAAGTGGAACAGAAACCAGGGATGTCCAAGAACAGAGAAAAGGCCACATGAAGACACAAGGAGATGGTAGCCATCTAAAAGCCAAGGGGAGAGGCCTCTGGAGAAATCAACCCTGCCAGTACCTTGATCTTGGATTGCAGCCTCTAGAACTATGAAATAATAAATTTCTATTGTTTCAGCCACCCATCTGTGGTATTATTTTGTGGTAGCTCTAGCTGACTAAAACAAGTTTTGGTACTATGAAGTGGGGTGCTGCTGTTACAAGTACCTAAAAATGTGGACATGGCTTTGGAAGTGGGTAATGGGTGGAGGCCAGAAGCATTTTGAAGTGCATGTTAGGAAGAAACTAAATTGCCTTGAAGAGACTATTGGTAGAAATATGGACATTAATGGTGATTCTGGTGAAATCTCAAATGGAAATGAGGCACATGTTATTGGAAACTGAAAGAAAGGCAATCCATGTTACAAAGTGACAAAGAACTTGGCCAAACTATGTTCTAGTGTTTTGTGGAGGCAAAAGCCAGTAGAACAGCAAAGACAAATAAATGTCTCCAACTATAATAGTGGATTCATCAATACCTGTCTACCAGTAATTGACGGATTCAGCCCGCAGAAAATCAGTAAGGACATAGTTGAATTGAACAACACCATCTGTCAACTGGATGTAATTGACATTTATGGAATACTTCATCCAACTGCAGCAGAATAAATGTTCTTTTCAAGCTCACAGAGCATTCACCAAGATAAACCATGGTCTGGGCCATAAAACACAACAAATTTAAAAGATTATTAATCACACAAAATATGTTCTCTGACCACAAAGAAATTAAACAAAAAAATCAATAACAGAATGATAGCTGGAAAACACCAAGTCTGGAGGTTGAACAAAACACTTCTAAATAACATGTGGGTCAAGGGAGTCTCAAGAGAATTTTAAAAATAGTTTGAGCTAAATGAAAGTACAACTTATCAAATTTGTAGGATGCAGTACAAACAAAGCTTAGAGGGAAATTTGTAGCATTTGAATGCATATTTTAGGAAAGAGGAAATGTCTAAAGTCAATAAGCTTCTACCTTAGGAAACTAAGAAGAAGAGCAAATTAAATCTAAGTGGAAGAAAATAAATAAATATTAGAGAAGAAATATCTACTAGAAGGTAACAGAGGGAATACTTCCTAATTCATTCTATGAGACCAGTAATTCCAAAATCAGACAAAGTCATTACAAGAAAGGAAAACTGGACAGCAATATTGCTTATGAACATAGATGCAAAAACGTTAGGAGATGAAATCCAACAACATATTAAAAAATTCACACCATGAATAAGTGGAACTTATTCCAAATATGCAGCCTTGTTCAGCATTTGAAAACCAATTAATGTACTCCATCACATCAGCAGACTAAAGAAAAATCATATGGTATCAATAGATATAGAAAAAGCACTGACAAAATTCAACAACTATTTATGATAAGAACTCAGCTAGAAATAGAGGGGATCTTCCCTAACTTGATAAAGAATATCTACAAAAAAAAAAGCTTTCAGCTAATATCATATTTAATGATGAGAAACTAGATACCTTCCTGCTAATATTAGGAGCAAGACAATGTTGTCAGTTCTCACCACTGTCAGTCAACATTCTCCTGGATATCCTTGCTAATGCAATAAGACAAGAGAAGGAAATAGGTTTATAGCCTGGGAAGGAAGAAATAAAACTGTTTTTGTTTGCAGATGAAATGATTGTCTATGTAGAATATCCCAAAGAGTTAACAAAACTCCTGGAACTAATAAGCAGTTATAGCAAGATTGTAGTATAAAAGGTTATTATATAATAACAAATTCTTTCCTATATTGCAGCAATGAAAATTAGAATTTGGAATTAAAAACTCAACACAATTTATGTATTGCCTGATTTGCTTTGCTCATATTTTGTTGAGGACTTTTGTGTCTGTAAGAGATATTGGTCAGTTAATTTTCTTGGCATTATTTTGTCTAGTTTTGGTATCAGAGTCTTATAGAATGATGTGGGAAGTATTCTAGTTTTGGAAGATCTTGTGAAGGATTGGTATTAATTTTTTAAATATTTGGTAGAATTCAGAGCAGCCATTGAACCTGGACTTTTCTTTGTCTGAAGGTTTTTTATTTAATAATTTCATGCCTTTATTATAGGTCCATTCAGATTGTCTATGTCTTACTGAGTCAGTTTCAGAAGTTTGTGGGGTTTTTAAAATATTAATATGCTTTATGTTTTAGAACAGTTTTAGGTTTACAGAAAAATTGGATAGTAGTGCACTTTACATAAACCCCCACACTCTCCTCCTTCACAGTTTCTCCTATTATCAACATCTTGCATTAATGTGGCATATTTGTTACAATGATGAGCCAATTTTGATAAATTATTATTAACTAAAGACCACAGTTTACATTAGGGTTCACTGTTAGTATTGTGCATTCTATGAGTTTTGACAAATGTATAGTGAATGTAGCTATGATTATAGTATCAAACAGAATATTTTCACGGCCCTAAAAATCCTCTGGGCTCCACATATTCATCTCTCCCACCCTCATATCCCTGGCAATACCACTGATCTTTTTACTATCTCCATAGATTTGTCTTTTTCAGAATGTCCTATTGGCTTCTTTAACTTAGGAATATATATTTAAAATTCCTCCATGTCTTTTTTGTGGCTTGATAACTAATTTCTTTTTATCATTGAATATTATTCCTTTGAATGGATATATAACAGTTTGTTTATCCATTCACTTATTGAAGGACATCTTGGTTGTCTCCAAGTTTTGGTGATTATGAATAAAGCTGCTATCAATAGTCATGTGCAAATTTTATGTGGACATGTTTTCAATTCATTTGAGTAAATATCAAGGAACAGAGTTGCTGGATCATATAATAAGACTGTGTTTAGATTTGTGAGAAACTACCAAACTGTCTTCCAAAGTGGCTATAACATTTTTGCGTTCCCATAGGTAATGAATGAGAGTCTCTGTTGCTCCACATCCTCCCTAGCATTTGGTGGTGTCAGTTTTTTGGATCTTAGCCATTCTAATAGGTGTGTAGTAACGTTTAACTATTTTTTTGCACATCTTTGTTAGTCATTTACATTTGTTGTCAGACAAATCATTTAGACAGAACCTAAGATTTCATAAGAGACACAAATAAAATCTAGATGCTCTATGTTAAGTAAAACTCATTATGGTTTCATTTTGTTTACAAAAACAGATGAATATGACAGGTTTTTTTTTCTGGACAGAATTCGTGCTTGAGTGAAAAACACGATCTGCACAGCATATTTGCAATTAAGGGAAACTCATTTCACCAGCAAAAATACCAGTCACATTTTCAGAAAATGATGGGCACTTATTTAAACAAGTTTTATTTCAGTAATTCCTCTGGTATTTTGTCTTTTAGCAAGAAGACGTACAACTATAAACACATTCTATGACTTTGAGATCTCAAGTTTCTTTCATCTGTTGTGTATGAATACAGGAATCTGGTCTACGTCTAACTTTAACTGTGTTATATTGTCCCCAAACAATAGATTTGACTGAAATTCAGTCACGTATAACAGAGGTTTTTGGCTTTCATTACAAAACTTTATTAACTTTGTTATCATGCCTGAACCAAAAAAATTGCAATGCACTTACTAAGGGTAGGAGTCAAAATAGTCACTCCACACTTGACATCTTCTCATTATGGGCAATTACCAGGAATATATTCCTCAGTATTTACATTAATTCTCTTTCTCTGCACACCACTCCCCAATCTTTCATTTGCTTCTGACACTGAACCTCTCCTTTTTTGTTAAATGTGAGGTAAGCCTCACGAACATTTCCATGCACAAAGAGATCTATAAAAGTGAACTACAGTCTTAATTAGCACCTCTGTAAAAACCATTGGTTTGCATAAAAGATAGTAAAAGTTCCTGAAAGCTGAAAATGATCTGTAGACAATCTAGCCTACACCTCCCTGCAGGATTACCTTTGAATAATTCTCCCACCAGCAGCCCTAAATCATTATCTATCATGTTTTATAGATTTCTAGAGAAAGCTTTTGAGACAACCTTGCAGTGTTAATGTTTAATGTTCCATAAACTATTGTCAGGATAAAATCCTCTTTTCCAACCTGCAGTTTTACCTTATTTCCATTTAAATTCTCTCTGAAGGTGGCTACTGTTCATCAAGTTCATTTACATTCTGACAACTGTTATTAATAAAGGGCATGAGGCTTATGTTTTCAACTCCAATGTCAATTTTCAGTTGTCGCTTACCTGACCTCTCAGCAGTATTGGCACAGATGATCACTCCTTCCAAGTTGATATTCCTTATTTACTTGGCTTCCAGTAAACTACATTATTCTGCTTTTTTTATTTTTCTGTTGCCCCACTAGCTGTTCCATCTGCCTTATTTTCTGGATTCTTCTCTACTCCCACCTTTTAAAATGTTGGAGTGCCCCAGGACTCAATCCTTAGTCTTCTTTTCTTCTCTATGTTTGTTCCATCTGTGATGTCATTTCTTGGCCTTAAATATCATCTACACACTAAAGGCTCCCAAATTTATATCTTCATCATAGAACCATTCCATGGACTCCAGAATGATATATCCCACTGATTACTTGGCAGCTTAAGCTTAACATCCTCAAAATGAGCACCTCTTTCCACCCTCTTCCACCCAAACCCTTTCTCAGTATTTCCCATTATAGTAAATGAAACCACCATTCCTCTATTGTCCAGGCCAGAATCTTTGGGGTCATCCTTGATTATTTTCTCTCAATAACCCATGTACAGCTATTATCAAGTCCTATGAACTCTATCTTCAGATATGTCTAAAATGTCAACACCTTTCACCACTAACAACACTTCTACCCATATCAAAGCCACTATCATCTCTCACATTATTGCAATAGATTTCTGGCTAGTTCTCTCATTTCTACTCTTGTCCCCTAATAGTCTGTTTCCCATACAACATTCCAACTAAGCTTTCAGCTATTAACTGAATTGTGTCCCCCTAAAATTCATGTTGAAGTCCTAACCCCCAATGTGATGGTATTTGGAGATAAGGAATTTGGGAGATAATTAAGCTTAGAAGAAATCATGAGGATGGGGCCCATATGATGGGATCAGTGCCATTATAAGAAGAGACACAGGAGAACTTGCTTCCTTTCACTGTTTCCACACACAGCTAACTGCTCTGTTCTTTTACCCTGATAAAATACATGTTTGTGGTTGGATAGACTTCATGGTTTAAGATGAAGGAACCATCTGATACCTGTAGAAGTGAATTCAGATCCTGTTAAATTTTCTATTTAGGCTAATCCTGTGATTTATTCAGTCAACAAATATTAAATATTTGGGAGAGAATAAGCTGGGAAATAAAGATGAATGAAGTCTAGTCCGTGCCATTGAAGAACTCAGTCTTATGGGGGACAGGCACACAATAGGATTATTTCAATAATGACATACTAGGGTTGAATTCAAGATACAGTGTGGGAACCTAGGGGAAAAAAGTACCTACAGCTGCCTGGAAAAGTAAGAGAGTGCTTCATAGAGGAGGTAGCATTTTAACTGACAGATAAAGAATGAATGAAGCATGTTGTCAGGCAAAATAAGCAGAGACTGTTTCTTGAAAGATATGTTGCATGAGCTAGGCCATGACAAAAATGTATGATGGTATAAAAGGAAATCTATGGAGGAGTAGATAAATAACATGGACAAAGCCACAGAGTCACATGATTTAAAAATAATTCATGGTTTGAATGATTGCAAATAATGTGAGTGTATTGGGAGATATGGAAGACAAGACTAATATAGCCAATCCAAACTGATTCTGAGATTTCCACAGCAGCTAATTAGCAGAACACACTACTGCAAATTCCATTCCCTCAATGCACAGCTAGTTTTCAGTTAAGAGGGAAATTTGATAAACTAGTCTAAACTACAGTGTAATGACTCATTTGTTATTGTTCTCAGGGACACTTAAATTTTATCAGAGGATGCCCAGAGAGGGTAATGCATTATCTAGTAGAATTTTGGCATGGGCAAGTAGATCAGACTCAAGCTGAGGAATTTCCAGTAAGTTTTCCTGTCCTTAAACATCATACCATCATGATCTCTGTCTGCCATGTCAACTGACTGCCCTAGCAGATTTTAAATTTTCCTGCAGTACTCTGTCTAAAAGGGACAAGAAAATGAATGAATTTCATTTTAAGAATGTCAAAGAATTACTCCCCCTGATTGGGATTCCAAATACCCAGAAGAGATAAAAAGAAATAGTGTGACTTAGAAAATACTGGGTTAAAAAAAAGGAATTGAAGCAGCTGTGCTTTACCTAAGTAAAGAATAATACATAAACGGAAAAAATCCATCTGTTTTGAGTCATGAAATCATCCTCCAGGCTCCAAGGAGAGCTTATATCCAAGTGGGAGAGAAAGTGATTCTCTCTGTGAAACTCAATTCTAAAGAACAGCATCTTTTCCTTGAAGCCTCCTGGTGGGACAGATCTTCCTCTTTCATCAGTCTAGGTTACTGAACTACAGATATGTGTAAAGGTTAAATTGCAGTACCTCAGTTGGAACATTTAAGACCTGATGGTTGTTCATACCCTCAGTGGTGCACTAAAAACCAGAGCTCTAAAAATAGAACATAAAGAACATGTTCTTTTTAAAAAGAAAGTAAAATGAAAATGAGTTCAATTTAGGAAAATGAAGCAAGTAAATGGATCTGGGCATTTAAAAATGCCATGTAACTATAGGAAAGAAAGTTCTAACAAGTATAATGTTTCATGTTAGGTGAACCCTAAATTGACTTAAAAACAGGCTTCTATTTATCGATTATTAATATAAAGATACATATGTATCTTGGGTACTGTGTTGAGTGATGTCAATGATGACAAAAAGATCCTTTGTCGTTTGCTTAGAATCTAATTGTGGAAACTAGTCATATATTGAGGACATTAAAGTACGTGGAAGTATTTGGTATAGACATACATATTCATGCGGTAGGCATTTCGCGTAAAGAAAATTTGGTCACTGAAGGATGGGGTTAGACAGGGCAGCTCTTACGGATAAGATAAATCTTGAACTTAGAGCTTTGAAAGAAGGAAATTGAGGTTTTGAACGGTGGAGAGGGAGGAAAGAAAGCATTTTAGATATAAGGAAGTAGAACAAGTGAAGGTATAGAGGCAAGAATGTGGTATGTGATTTTAAGGGGGCCAGTTTGACAGAACTGGGGCCAACAATCATGTTGGGGATTAGTGGGGGGTTAGGATGAATAGGTAGGGTGGAGTCAGTTGATGGAAGACTTGGAATGCCAGGTTGATTAGTTTTGACTTTGTCCTATGGGCAAATTGGAGAGTGACATGCTGAAAGCAGTGCCTTAAGATTAATCTAGCAGTAGTTTTCAGAAGGATTTGCTTGTCTGTGTGTGGTAAGTGATTGATAGGTGTGGGATCAGTGAAAGAGTTAACTCTCAGTTATTGCATTAAGGCTTATCAGAAGCAAATCTTTAAATTCTTCTTTAAGTAATTGGAATAGGGAACAAAGCCATGCTTGTTTTTTTCTTCCAATTCATTTGTTGACATTATTATATTTATTTTAGCTTTCCCTTTTTCTAATTTAGCATGTTGCTTGGGGGAGTTGGAAAGGAGGCAATGTTCAGGGTGTGTGAACCTCTCCCCCTACGTTCTTGCCTACCCCACCTCCTCCCCAATCCATGCTCAGTGGTCAGGAGAGGTCTTCTAAAACAGCCTTGTGATTCATTCTTCCATTCCCTGGGGAAGATGTGAGTCATTCAGCCTGTAATTGTCAAAAGCCCCTAAGTCTGGGCTTGGTGCCTTGTTTTAGTCCTCAGCATGAGTATAAACTGGGTTACTTTCCATTTTCTTCAAAATCACCTCTTCCCAGTGTGACTTCATTATTTGAAATTATGCAAAGTCCTAATAACCCAGACAGATCCCTATTGAAATGGAAATACAAACACCCATCAAAATGCCAAATAGGGTTGAGCTGGAGATTATCGATGTTATTACCCTCTCCCCCGCCAATTCAATTCAGGTCAACCCAATGATTATTTATTGAACACACCCATCAGGGACTTACGGACTACACAGGGACAAAACCTTATCCATATAACATAGACACATAAGCACACAAAATGAACAAACCACATTGAACAGTTGAATAGCAACATGCAATGCATATGATTAGTGCACAGACAACTGTATGAACTGACCACAATACTTATTTGACATTAAAAAAGAAAACCCAAAGCCTTGCGGTAGTGTGCATGTTATAGACATTAAATCAATTTTATGTATCTCATCTCTGAGTTTCTCAAATCTGGTATGGCCAGACATGAAAACTGATGGTTAATTGACTCAGTATCAAAACATCTTTTCCAAATGGGCTTTTTCTTCTTGTTTTTGAGTTTTGCCTTTCCAACATTCTTTCCAACTAGCTGAGTTATCCTATCGTTGAGTACCATTTTCTCTCTTAAAATTAAGGGGATTAGTTTCACACTGAGAAATATTATCCGAGTGTGTCTATGCAAAGATCTTACTTAGAAGAGTAGACTGTAGGGTTATGCAGGAAGTTAATATGTTCACTTCATCTGTAGATTGATGAGGCGGAATTGGAATCTCTCGGTGGTGCTGCAGTCATATTTGGAGATGACGTTTGCTTTTTGTGCCAATAAATATGTGCCTCTGCTCGTAGAAATATTTTGAGGATGCTGACTTTTTGTTGGCAGGTTTGAGAAGGGGTTGAATTAATTAGAGTAACTCTCTAAAGGAAAAATTGTACTTTGGAATCATTCTAACTAGGAAGGGATGTGCTGGGATTTGAAGAGGAGCTGGTTCTTGAATAGTGCTAAAATGCATTGGGTTGCCTGGCCTATCGATCCACTAAGTACTCCTTAAGATTGGCTCCATGTACTCTGTGTATGCTGCCTGATTGAGAGCAAGGGCCTGAGGAAAAAAATCTAGGGGATGATGGGATTTATGAAGGGAAAGCAAAGAAGAGAAAAAGAGAGAGAGTAGGAGAGGGAAAGGAATAAGGGAAGAAGGGGGGAGGGATCGAGAGGGCAAGAGAGGAGGAGGGAAGGACAATGTTAATAAGAAACAAAATGGGAGAGAAAGTTGCACATTCTTGGGTTTGGACCATTGACAAGGCAATAGAGCAACATATTCCTGGTGTTTCAGGAGAATAATTGTTCAAAACACAGAGAGTATGAGTAGAGGACATGGATGACAAAAAATGGCTCATTTAGACATCTAAAATATTGCTTGATTCTCTAAAGACCTTTACTTCTTTTTCATGTCTAGCATATATAGCACATTGAAATCACATGAAGGGAGAATGTTCCAGGGCTAGTTTTACTCTTGGTATTGCACGGTTGAGGTATCTGGAGCTACTTAAGGTATCAAAACAATGTAATTCAAAAACAATGGAGTATTTTTGAATATTTATTGCTCAGTAACTATATTATATATGATGTAGGCAATCCCTATACTTTCTCTATAGCAGGATACTTTTAAAGGTAATTAGGCAATTATGCATGTGTATAAATACACATTTATATAGAACCGAGTTACTGAGTAATAATATTTTGAGAGTATTCTATTTTTAAATAATCATGAATCCTCTTCCTTGAAACTCTAATTTTCTGCTATTCCAAAGCAAGGCCCCTAATAAGCTCTTTTTCTGCTTCTTCCAACCAAACTTTGTATATCAAGCAGACATAGAGAGGCAGAAGATGAAGGTGGAAGGAGTGGGGAAATGGGGCAACAAAACCCAGTATGTTATTTTGCAGCCTTGGCTCATAGGGAGGGTCTTACTGGAAAGATCCTGGTTAATGTGTATGGATTTCTAGAAATTCAACGTAAGAGCCAAGATATAATAGCATTTTCTTATTTGGTATAAACAACTATTTTACTGTCACATTGACCCAAACTCGTGCTAAGATATGACTATGAGTTAACTTCTAAAAGCTGGCTCCATATCATTAAACTGGCCATCTTGTCCTACCTGATAGCATTTCTAGCTGTGGTACCATCCCAGAGTGGTTATTTGAAATTCCCAAATTAAAAACCCTTAGGCTTACATCAATAAAAATGAGACCTAAAAGATCATGCAAGGCATTTGAAAGATATGCAAGGGTAGGCTATTAGCATTGAAAGGCTTTCACTTAGGGGTGTCTGGGTGGCTCTGTCAGTTAAGCGTCCAATTCTTGATTTTGGCTCAGGTCATGATTTCAAGGTTGTAAGATCAAGCCCCTCATCAGGCTTGGTGCTCACAAGGGAGTCTGCTTCTCTCCTTCTCCCTCTCCCTCTGCCCCCCCCCCCCGCCCCGTATTCTCTCTCTCAAAATAAATAAATAAATAAATGTTAAAAAATGCTCTAACTTGGATGAATGTGGCAAATCTAATTTTCTAAGTCAGCATCGAAATTGCTTGTTTCTCAGTTTAAACACTGGACAAGAGCTTTCTGCATCTTCTTGGTGTTTTTTTCTTAATAATTGTAGTAGGATTGTGGCACCTGGGTGGCACAACTGGTTAAGTGCCCGACTCTTGGTTTCAGCTCAGGTGGTGATCTTGGGGTCTTGAGATTGAGCCCCATTTTGGGTTTCACACTCACCGTGGAGTGTGCTTGAATTTGTCTCTCCCTCCCCCTTTGCCCCTCCCCTGTGAGCATGCATGTGCACACGTGCGTGTGCTCTCTCTCAAATAAATAAATAAGTCTTTAAAAAAATAATTGTAGTAGGATTGCCAGGATTCACATAGAACTCTGGAGGGTCCAGGAACTCTGGAGGCAACCTGGCTATGTATTTCTCTGCTTTCATGAGAAATCTTCTACACAGAGCTGAATGGAATGATTTTTATTACTTCTAAGATGATTTTTTTCCCCAAGGGTTTAATGACACATATGGGAGAAATAACTTTTTTCAGAGTAGCAGAGGTAAGGGGTATTCCTATATAACTGTCTCAACAAGACTCAAAATGAAAGAAAAGTTCTGATTTAACCCCAGTAGGAGAAATAACTCTCACCTCTTGTTGATCAGATTTCATCAATGGTAATTTTACCTTCTTTACTTTTCCCAGTCAAAGAAGCATTTGCTAAGGAAGTGTAATAGGTGTTTCTTTTGTGGCCATTGAGCAAATATACTCTGGTATAAAGAGAGCTCAGGTGTTCCCCGAATTTCAAAGGAATAAGTTCATCTCAGGAGCTCTAGGAAAGGTTTCATTCATTTACCAAGGAAACTCTATAGTAAAGGTTATAAAATGTATAAAAGTACTATGTGTAACACTCTACCTACCATAGTGAATAATCTTTCAAAAATGCTCACTTGGTGAGATAATCTTTTTTTTTATAATAATATTTTTTTATTATAGTATGTTAGTCACCATACAGTACATCCCTGGTTTTTGATGTAAAGTTCCATGATTCGTTAGTTGCGTATAACACCCAGTGCACCATGCAATACGTGCCCTCCTTACTACCCATCACCAGCCTATCCCATTCCCCCACCCCCCTCCCCTCTGAAGCCCTCAGTTTGTTTCTCAGAGTCCATAGTCTCTCATGCTTCATTCCCCCTTCTGATTACCCCCCCTTTCTTTATCCCTTTCTTCTCCTACCGATCTTCCTACTTCTTATGTTCCATAGATGAGTGAAACCATATGATAATTGTCTTTCTCTGCTTGACTTATTTCACTTAGCATTATCTCCTCCAATTAAGAAGATGTGGTCCATATTTACAATGGAATATTACTCAGCTATCAAAAAGAACGATTTCTCAACTTTTGCCGCAACATGGACGGCACTGGAGGAGATAATGCTTGGTGGAATAATCTTGAACCAGATTTGCTATTAATGAGAATATTCTTTGGAGAATTAAAACCTAGAAGAGTATAAAACCTCTTCATAATTCACCGTCTGTCCTAGAACCCAGCGAGAAACAGATTTAACTCCTTCTTTTCAAGATACCAGGGTATGGCTGGCATGATGTTCTCCTGAATAACAGCTCAGTGACCTGGAAGTGTCCATACAGTTTAAAGTCAGTTCTCTTCACTCACATAGGTGAGGCTGGCAAAGCTCATCTTTGGAGTTCCATTACTTTTCTTCCAGTGCTTTTGTCCCCATTGCTATACCTTTCTGTTTAAAGTGTGACTAATATGCATGCAAGATTTTTACAGTCAATTTTAAGTGCACATTTTAATGAATTTTATAAGTGCATGCAATTGTGTAAACACCACTATAATCATTATATAGAATGTTCCATCACCCTAAAAAGTTTCCTCATGTCCCATTAATTGATTCCTTCTTATTCCTGACCCCAGGCAATCATTTATCAGTTTTATGTCACTACAGTTCTGTCTTTTCTACAATTTCATATAAATGGAATAATACACAATGTAATATTTTGTGTTTGATGCTTTTCACTCAATGCGAGGTTTCTCAGCCTGACAGTATTGGCATTTGGGCTGTATTGTTCTTTGTTGTGGGGATCTGTCCTGTACTTTTTAGGATGTTGAGCAGCATTGCTGACCTCTAGTGCCAGTAGCACTCTCCAGTTGTGATAATCAAAAATGCCTCCAGATATTGCCAATTATTCCCGGGGGGGCAAAATCATTCCTGGTCAAGAACTATAGATTTACCATAATGTTTTTGAGACATATCCATGCTGTATGTATGAACAGTTCACTCTTTTATTGATGAATAGCATTCTAATTTATGGATATAACAGTTTATTTTTTTAAGTCGTATGTGAATGGGCATTGGGTTATTTCCAGTTTGGGAATACTACAAATAAAGGTACTATGAACTTCCATATAGCTATTTTTGTGTGGCTATATGTTTCCCTTTCTCTTAGGTAAATACCAGTGAGAGGAATTGCTAGGTTATATGGTAATTCTGTGCTTAGCCTTTTGAGGAAATGCCAGACTGTTTTCTAAGGTGGATGCACCATTTTACAGTCCCACCTTGCTCCAAATCTTCAACAACACTTGTTATCATTCATCACTTTGAGTGTAGCCATCCTCATGGGTGAATAGTGGTATCTAATTGCAGTTACGATTTGTATTTCCCTAATGACTAATAATGCTGAGCATTTTTCATGTACTTATGGGCCATCTGTGTATCTTTGGAGAAATGTTTATTGAAATCCTTTGCTTATGTTTAAATTGGGTTGTCTTTTTGTGGTTGAGTTGCAAGAGTTCTTTATGTATTATTGATGCAAGAGCCCTTTGTCAGATAGATGTTTTGTAAATACTCCCAGGCTATGGCTAATTTTTTGTTCTTTTCTTAATTATGTTTTTTTCTTAATTATGTTTTTCAAACAAAATTTTCTTAATCTTGGGTCCATTTCATCAATTTTTTTATACTTTGTGTTTTTAGTGTCCTGTGTAAGAAGTTTTACTTAACCTAATGTCACAAAAATTTTCTTCTATATTTTCTTCTAGAAGTTTAACAGTTTTAACTCTTACATATAGAGATATGATCCATTTTGAGTTGATCTTTGTGTTTGGTGTGCAATAAAAGTCAAGGTTCTTTTTTTTCTATACAACTATGTAGTTCTGACATCATTTGTTGAAAAGACCATCTTTTCTTTATGAAATTAACTTGACATATTTATTAAATATCAATTGACTATATAAATATAGAAGGGTACTATGTGTTCTTGAAAAATATGTGTATTCTTCCATTTTTGTGTGTGTCCTATAAATATGAAGTAAATTGAAGTGACTGGTAGTTTTGTTCAGATCTAAGCTTTTGCCAATTTTTTTTGTCTGGTTGTTCTATCAATTTCTAAGAGAGGGCTGTTATATCCCCAAATTGATTGAGGAACTGTCTGTTTTTCCCTTTAATTTTGTGATTTTTTTGCTTCATGTATTTTGAAGCTTTTTATTGGGTAAATGCATTTATGATCATTATGTCCTATTGAATTGACCTTTTTATTATAATGGTAATAATATTATCATCTCTGGTTATATATTTTGTTTAAAATATATTTGATTGGATATTATTATAGGTACTCTAGGTACCTCATGCTCACTGTTTGCATGGATGTTAGTTCTAAGTTTTTATCACAGGGCTGTTGGCTGAGGCTTAGGTTCCTCACCACATGGTCCCCTCTATAAGGCTGTTCATGACATGCCAGCTGGCTTCCCCAACAGTGAGTGATCCAGCAAAGAAAGTATGAATGACCAAGACAGATTTTCAAACCTTATCTCAGAAGTGACATAAGCTTCATTTCTGCTATGTTGCTTTTCTTTTAAAGATTTTATTTATTTATTTGACAGAGAGAGAGGCAGCAAGAGAGGGAACACAAGCAGGGGAAGTGGGAGAGGGAGAAGCAGCTTTCCCACTGAGCAGGGAGCCCAATGCGGGGCTCAATCCCAGAACGCTGGGATCATGACCTGAGCCAAAGGCAGATGCTTAATGACTGAGCTACCAGGTGCCCCTCTGCTATGTTGTTTTTTTAAATTTTATTTTATTGTCAAAGTATAGTTGACATACAATGTCATATTTGTTTCAGGTGTATACCATACTGATTTGCCAATTCTATACATTGTACTTAGTGCTCACCATGGTAAGTGTAGTCACCATCTGTCATCATATAACATGATAATACTATTGAGTATATTCCCTATGCTGTACTTTTTATCTCCGTGATTTATTTATCTTATAACTGGAAGTCTGTCCCTTTTAATCTTCCTCTATTTAGCACATCCCCCCACCTACCTCCCCTCTGTCAAGCACCAGTTCGTTCCCTGTATTTAAGTCTGTTTCTATACCCAGATGAACCCTGGTATAATTTGAGACTATACAAGAGTATGAAATACTAGGAGGTGGGTGTCATTGGGGCTGGCTTGGAGACTGGATCCTACAATAGTTTTAGAATAGCCACCTGAAAAAATGAAGTTTCTACTTACATGTCTTGAATTCTAGAATAATTTCTTTTCTGTGTTCCTCAGGAGCCCAGAGTTGGCACACTCAGTTACCTCTCAGAAGATACCTAATGGACATTTCTTTAAAACAATAGACACTTCTGACACTCTCAGCATTGTGCTAGATCCTATGTTTGGGGGAGAAGAGTGTAAGAACTGTAGCATTTAACATAGTGTTAGCTTTCAAATAAGTCACCATTCAGTTGAGACAATACCGCCATGTCTGCTATTAGTGTTAATCTAGTGCAGGCCCTCATCTTATTTCCCATTGCAGTAACATCTCAACTGATATCCTTGGTTCCAGACCCTTGATTCCAACCTTTATTTTACTTCCTGATGTATCTTTCTATAGGTCTGATTATGTAATTCCCTTTTATAAAATATTTAACATTTCTCTATTGCCTATAGAAAAAAAATCAAGTCTAATATACTTAGAGAATTATTTAAGGTATTTCAAAATTTGACCCCGCCTCTGTGTGTAGCTACATCTTTCACCACCTTTACTTTTTTCACACTGCAAGTTATGTCATAGTCTAATTTTTTTTCCAGAGAACTTTCTATAGAACCTTAATTCCATTAGCTCTGGGAAAAAAAGGTTTCGTGGTCACATAATTTTGGGCAGTCCTGCATACTATATTCCCTTCGTAGAAATGCATGCAATATCATACATTAAAAGCTCTGAAAAAATACTGTAATGAAGAGATCTATTTAACAATAACCAGTTGTTTTCCAATTTATTTGACTGTGGAACCGATTTTTGAAGACCACCTCTTAACATCCTACAAAAAGCTCTCTCATAGAATGTGTTTTGGGAAATGCTACTCTGTCACAGGGACTATTTGCAGTTTTCTAAATAACCGTATTTTACTTTTTTTTTTTTTTCCTTCGTGGGGTGAGGAGGATTCATCCGGTAGTTCTTCCTGGAAGTGGAGACACTACAATGCCCTTTTCCCCCTTACCAACCCAGAAAACATTTATCCTTCAAAGCCCAGCTCATGTTTAATCTCCTATAAAACCTTTTCTGCCACGCCATACACTTTTTCCTAAAGCAAATTTAACTGATTGTCTATGTTATCACCGAACTTTGCTTATAACTCTTTAATATTATGTCTCACATTTTGTGTGTCTGCTTCCTCCCCTGGTAAGCTGTGAGCTTAAGGGAAGGGGCCACATCTCATGCATTTTCTTATCTTGAGTGCCTAGCACAGTGCCAGGCATTTGAGAGGCACATTCAGTTAATGTTCATTACGTGAATACACATGAAATCATTATCCCAATACAAGCTGATACATAATTGAAGATTGAATGATATACTGCATATGAAATGCTATAAGAATTCAAAAAACGGAATCAGTGAAGATTGGTATAATTAAGGAGTTTTATAGGGGAGGTGGGTCTTGAACTAGAGTTTGAAACACTCTAAACAAAGACAGAACCAGGCATTGTCTGGCATGTTAGTGGAATAGTCAGGGAAAATAATGGATGCTGAGGGGTAGAAAAAATTGAAGTTGGGTAGTGAAAATGGTATCAGATTATAAAAAGCTTTGAATGCCAAGTATAATAATTTAAAAGCTGTTGGTTAAAGCATTAAATCAGGATGAAAGCAGGATTTAGCAGAGATTAGACAAAAACACCCAAAACACATATCGATTTAAATTAAGGCCTCTGTTTTTAGAGTCACCAATTCTGTCATGTTTGTTAAGTGGCCTGTGCCATTCACATATACAAAGTATTAAGGCTCATGTTTTAATTGCATTGGCTTTATAATTCCTAACATCAATTTAATAATTTACAGATGAAGTGTCATCATGAAAGCAGAATCTTCCTCTCTTCCCCCAATATTTATTTTTCTGATAAAATGTTTCTTCATAAAACTGTAAACATGGTCCCCATAAAATAAAGCAGTAGAGCTGAACTCTGCTCCTGGGCATGAATCCAAATTCTAGAATTCTTACATTTTGAAATGTACATGTAGTTCTTTGAATTCATTCAAGAAAAGGTATTCCTTAACAGAGAAACAAAACTTAAATTGGCATTCATCTATCTTTCTTTAGCTCTAACTCATTAAAATAATATGAAATTAGTTTGTAGACCATCATATTGAGTTTTTAATGTACCTATTATCAAAAAATGTTTTTTCTTTTAATGAGATGGTTAGCTCCAGGAGAATATTTCAAATCTAATAATTGGATTTTGGATTGGCTTATTCCAGGAATATATTTCCCAAATTTTTCTGAGTGCTGTTGGATGAAGTTTCTTAAACTTTTTCAATCTAAGTTTCACTTTGTTAGAATTGATAAATCCAAATCTGCTTGCTTATTTATTTCTAAATCAAACCTTCACTTTTGATATGATATCTTTGTTTTAAAAGACTTTATTTCAAGAGAGAGTGCACACACGTGCATATGAGTGGGGAGAGAGGCAGAGGGAGAGGGAGAGAGAGAATCTCAAGCCAACTGTGCTGAGTGGAGCCCCACATGGGGCTAGATCCCACAACAGTGAGATCATGACCTGAGCCGAAATCAAGAGTTGAATGGTTGAACCGACTGAGCCACCCAGGCATTCCTTGATATGATATCTTTAAGGTATGTTATTAAGAAATATATATTATTTTGTTTTATTTTTTTATTGAGATGTAATTGACATATAACAATATATTAGTTTCAAGTGTACAACATACTGATTTGATATTGGTATAATTATGAAATGATCGCCACAATAAGTCTGGTTAACATCCATCACTATAATTAGTTGTGATTTTTTTTCTTGTGATGAGATCTTTTAAGATCTACTCTCTTATTAGTAACTTTCAATATACAATACAGAATTGCTTACTATTGTCACCATGTTGTTCATTACCTGATCAACTTATTTTTAACAGTACCTTACTTATCCTCTCTCTCTCCCTTTAGCCTGGTTTATTTTTCTTCATATTGCTTATTACAACCTGGCATATTTTGTATTTACTTGTTTATTTTCTGTCTCTACTCAAAAAAATGTAACATCTGTGACAGGTAAGGACTTTGTTGTGGTTACTGCCACATTCAGCCTTCTTAAAACATTGTCCAGAACATAATAGGTACTTAATAAATATTAGTTGAATGAATGAATGAATGAGTGGATGAATGAATGAAATAAAGAATACATTAAATTCTTTTAAGCCTAAAATGAGTTATTTAGCAGCAGAATTTTTTTCTTTCAATGAGGAAATACTTAATAAGCTGTTAATAAGGGTAAGATATTATATTAGGCATATGCAACATACAAAATAAATCATATGGAGCCATGTCTGCCCTCAAGGAGCCTCTTAGTGGGGAAGATAATATATGCATATATATAACTTTAATACAAGGTAAAAATAAAACATTCAGGAAGAAAGGGCACAGATGAATTGCTATGAAAGTTTAAAGAGGGAAAAAAACCTATTTTTGCCTTATGTAATCAGGGTGAATATCCTAGGTGCAGGAGAGCCTTTGACACATACATGGTGGGTAAACATTTGGACATGGTTTGGAAGTAAATATATTTCAGACAGAGGAAGAAGGATAAATAAAATGCAGGAGTATGAAAGTTCAGGAACTTGAAAGTACAGGAACTTGAAGGAAGAGTGGGATTCAATCTGCAAGAATGAAAGGGGGAATTTCATGGAGATGACACACCATGAGCAAAGATACAGAGATGAGAAGGTGAGAAGCATTTTTTTTATTTTTCATCTTTTTTTTGAGCAGACCGTAATGGTATGTGGATCTAGTAATTAGATGACAAATCCTTGATATGAATATGGCCCATAGTCTGTAAATATTAAATGAGATTATTTTTCTTTCACTGAGGAGGCCCAACAAAATCTTCAGTTATTTATTTAAATCTTAGTATACTAATAATGTATAATAGTGGAGCATTCAGTTGTAAATGAAAGCTGTGAATTGAGGAAAAAACGAAATGACTTATTTCAGAGTGTGTCTGATAGTCTATATGATGAGAAATAACTGGCTTGACTGAATTTTTATTTTTCAGTTGATGGTTAGTCATTGTGTATATAGATGTGAGCAAAGAATAAATGTATGTTTGCCGTGCATCTTTTGGGCTTTTATACTGATTCCACGTTCTTGTTGTCATGACTACCTACCTTAGGCATAAAATAGAGCAGATGTTCCTTTATATGAATCCCTACATAAGCTCTCTCTATATAGTCTGTACTATTCGTTAAATCAAAGGAAGTAGTAGGAATAACTGAATTTGTGTTTAAGTGAAATTCTGCACTGGTGGTAATGAGAGATTTATTATAGTACTTAGAATGTAATATGAGGGCAGGCTGTCCCTGTGTAGTGACTCAAAATAGCTATCAAAAAACAAGAGAGGGGCAAATGAAGGTAAATGGAAAGGCCTTAAAGACAAATTGGTTCTATTTAGCAGTTTGCCTCAAACCAGCATGGTGACCATCGAACCAAGTGTTTCTGTGGATTTTGTCAAAGAATTTATTCCCCTCAGATTTCTGGTGCACTGGGTATATCAGAGAGAGAAAAATAAATTTAAGGGGCTCCTGGGTGGCTCAGTTGGTTAAGCTGCTGATTTCGGCTCAGGTCATGATCTCAGTGTCCTGGGATCAAGCCCTGAGTGGGGCTCCCTGCACAGCAAGGAGTCTGCTTCTCCCTCTCCCTCTGACCATCCCCCTGCTTGTGCTCTCTCTGTCTTTCTCAAATAAATAAATAAAATCTTTTTAAAAAATTAAAAATATCAAATAAATTTTAAAAAACTAAAAATAAATTAAAAATAACTTCAAAAATAAATAAAATTGGAGATTAAGGAATAGTTGGCCTGATTCTGCCTTTTTACTCAAGGGTCAGATAAGGGATAGACATTCAATAGTTTATGGGACCCTCTACTTACAATCCCAGGCCTCACCCTCCCCGCCCATTGGCTGGGGGGAGGGGGGCGGGGCATGGACTCCCGCCCCACGTCACCCTCCCGCCAGTGGCTCACGGAGTCAGCGGGACCAGCATCCTCTGCAGCAGTGGGCATTCTGCCTCACCTCTCGGTATGTATCTTGGGCGGCCCTCCCGATGGAGACGAGTGCCAAGTGCCGCAACGCTGCCGCGGATGCTGCCAGCTGCCTCGACACGCGAGTGTGTTGTCTCTGGCCTTGTGTAGGCTGACAGAAGTCTGGTTTCCATTCCAGCAACCCCTTTCCGGTCACCGTGGTGGGTAGAGTATCCAAGGAGCGGGTTTTAGTCTTTAAGGAGGTATGTCTTTTTGTCTCCTTCCCAGGGTGGGTGCCTTTTTCTCCCACTGCGCTTGCCCGGACCACAGACCCCTCCCCCAATCCCGCCTCTCTGAGTGCCTTTGCTGGCCGTTGGTGTGACATTGGTAGGGACGACCCTCGGTGAGAAAGTCTTCTCTAGCGATCAGAGAGGGTGCTTTGCAGTACCAGACGCCCCCCC
>NW_024423319.1:35809491-35830456 GCF_017311325.1 Ursus maritimus | reverse complement strand
CCGCCCAGCCACTGCCCTTACTCTGCATGTAGCGGCCACTGATAATGACGCTTATTTGTGAACAGAGCTGCTCTCCTTCATGAGGGGTCCACCTCCCCGCGATGGTGCAAAACTCAGCGCTTTCCCTAAAAAGCATAAACAAGCCAACAGTGTTCTGGTCAGTCTTTTTAGGAAAGTATCCCACCCATAAGAATTTAACACACTTGTTCTATATATAATATTAAAACTTTACATTACTAAACAATAATTACATTAGTTAGAAATTGAGCTGGGGTAAAGAGGCAAGTTGAATTAACCCTTTGTGGTAGCTGAGTACCAGAGTGCCAGGCTAGTTGGCAGATAATGGAAATAATGATCATGTGTCATGAGGTTGTTAGGAGATTTGATGAGGAAGTATGTAAAACACTTAGCATATTGTAAATGATCAAAGTTTATTGTTGTTTTATATTGCTGTTTTATTTAAAAGCTCTTTCATATCTCATCATTATACGTTTTCTGCTAGTACTTTTATATTTTAATCTTTTATACATTTTTATTTTAATTCACAGATCTTTTTTTTTCCTCAGGACTTCTTTACCCTCTTAAAAATTATTGAGGAACTCTAAAAGCTTTTGTTCACGTAGGTTATATATATCAATGCTGGCCATATTAGAGATTAAAACTAAGAAATTTAAAATTTTTATCTATTTAAAAAGAATATTAAATCTATTACATACTAATATATACCTTTTTAAATGAAAATAACTGTCTTTTTCAAAACAAAAATGAATTTAGTGAGAAGACTATTGTTATTTTACAATTTTGCAAATTTTTACAATATCTGGCTTCATAAAAGACACATTAGGTAGCCTCTGAAATACTCCATAATATACACGTAAGAGAGTAAGAGTAAAAATGACAAATTAGCCCTTAATATTTTTAGGAAAATTGTTTTTAATCTTGTGGACTCTCTGCAAGGTTCTCAATAACCTCTAGTGTTCCTCAGATCACACATTGAAAACTGTTGCTTTAATCCAGTTGGTGTATAATGTAAGATATATTTTTTCTAAATAACCAAATCCACATACTGATATTATTTTTCCCCCACATGAGATTTGAAATGCCATCAGTATTTGAAAACTGTAAAAAATACATACAGACACACACATTATATATATACATACCTGGGTTTGTTCCTAAGCTTTCTGTACTTTTTCTTGTTATGTTTTGGCACTGGCACCACTCTGCTAATTATTTAGGTTTATATTATATTATTTTAATGTCATCAATATAAATTCCACTTCCCATTCTCATTTCATGTCATTTTAATAAGATTTTTATCTCCAGAATTCTACTGAAACAGCTGTTAATCAAAGACACCAAAGACCTACATATTGCCAAAGCCAACAGCCAGTTCTCTGTCATTATTTTCACTTTTCAAATGTATTTGCCATGATTGGCCATTTCCTCCTTTTTGAAGCATTTTCTTTTCTTGGCTTCTGTAACACTACACTTACATGGTTTCTTCCTATTTCATGAACTACGTATTCTAAGCTTGATTACCCTCTCTTATATGACTTCTTTTTTATATTAGAGAGAGTAGGGAGGGGCAGAAGGAGAGGGAGAGAGAGAATCTTAAGGGGGCTCCACACCCAGTGCAGAGCCCAATCTCACAACCCTGAGATCATGACCTGAGTTGAAATCAAGTCGGATGCTTAACCAACTGAGTCACTCAGGCGCCCCTCTCTTATATGATTGT
Source organism: Ursus maritimus (assembly GCF_017311325.1). NCBI lineage: Eukaryota > Metazoa > Chordata > Mammalia > Carnivora > Ursidae > Ursus > Ursus maritimus. The sequence continues at coordinate 35,828,718 of NW_024423319.1, read as the reverse complement.
AAATGTTAAAATGATTAAGTTATATCCTGGACCACTTTCTCTTCTCTATCTATACTCTCTCCTTGGGCATTGCAAGTAGTCACAGAACTTAAAATACCATTTAAAAGCCAATGACTCAAATTTACATCTCAAAGGAATAGCCATGACAATCATAATTAAAAAAAGAATAAAGCTGGAGAAGTATACTACTGGGTATTGAGACCTATTATAAAACTGTAGTGATTAAAACAGGTGTAAAAATAGACAAACTGTTTAATGGAACAGAATGTAGTAAAAAAACATACCTACATATACACAGTCACCTGTTTCACGACAAAATCACACCATAGTACATTAGGGAATGGATACTTTTTTAAATGGTGCTGGCTCAATCAGATATCCAAGTGGGGAAAATTGTAAATTGACCCTTACTTCACATTTTATTCAAGATCAATTTTAGATGTATTGTATATGAAAGGTAAATTGGTAAAAGCTTTTAGAGGAAAACATGGAAAATATATTTATCACCTTGGAGAAGGCAAAGAGTTCTTAAAAGAGCTAACCATAAAAGAAAAAAAATGACAGATTATGCTATATTGTGATTTAAAATTTGTTTTCATCAAAGATTCCATTAAGAGAATTAAGAGATAACTTATAAAGTGGGACATGATATTTGTGAGACACATAACTAACAAATGACCAGCATTGAGAATAAAGAACTCTCACGGATCAATAAAATGGTAACAAAAAAGAAAAATAGGCAAACAATTTAAACACACTTTACAAAAGAGACTATCCAATGGCCAAAAAAGGAAGAAAAGTTGCTTGACTTCATTAGTCATTGGGGAATGCAAATTGAAACCCCAATAAAATACCATATACCCATCAGAATGTCTAAAACAAACAAAAACAAAAAGTGAACAAAAAAGAGAATGGTTAGGAAAAAAAAAAAAAGAATGGTTAGGATATAGACCGCTGGTATTTTCAAACTGTGCAACATGGATGTTAATTGGTTTAAACACCTTGAAAAACTGTTTGATAGTATCTAATAAAATCATAAATTCATACCCTATCACTCAGCAGTTCCCCTCCTAGGTAAATACTCAAAAGAAAGTCATATATAAGTTAAAAAGAAAACATGTAATAAAATATTCATAACAGAATAAAGTAGCAAATGAATGCAAATTACTCAAATGCTCATGAACACTAGAGTGAATGAATGTGGAAAATTCACCAATGTAATATTGTACAGCAATGAAAAGGATTGACGATATATATGGATCTCACAAACACGTTGAGTAAAAGAAAAGACACAACATATATTCTCTATGATTTTATTAATATAAAGTGCAAAAACAGATATATGAGCCAATATATGCTGTTAAGATATTAAGATAGTGATTACCCTTTGAGAATGAGAAGATAGGGTGTGGGGGCACGCGGGATACTTCTGGACACTAGTTGTGCTCTGTTTCTTTTTTTCCAAGATTTTATTTATTTGAGAGAGAAAAAGAGAAAGCTAGCACAAGTAGGGGGAGGGACAGAGGGAAAGGGAGAAGCAGACCCCTCTCAGCAGGGAGTCCCAAGCAGGGCTCAATCCCAGGACCCTGAGATCATGACCTGAGCCGAAGGCAGATGCTTAACCGACTGAGCAACCCAGGTGCCCCATGCTGTCTCTTGATCTTGGTGTTGGTTATACAGGAATGCTTGAAAATTTGTTGAGAACTTTTAATATGTACACATAACTGAATGTATATGATACTAGATGTCTGTGATACTAAAATAAAAGATTTATTTTTTAAAAAGATTTATTATTTGAGAGAGAGAGAGAGAGTACATGCAAGTTGTGGGAGAGGTAGAGGGCGAGAATCTTCAAGCAGACTCCCACTGAGTGCAGAGCCCAACATGGGGCTTGATTTCACCACCCATGAGATCATGACCTGAGCAGAAATCAAGAGTCAGGAACTTAACCAACTCAGCCACCCAGGAGCCCCTGACCTAAACTTTGGATATCATTGCTTACTCATGATCTCCACTTAGGTATCTAATGAACATAGCAAACTGGATATGATCAGACAAAACAGTTGAATTTTCTCCACCTTACACTCTTTCAAATCCATTCTCCTCAAACCTTACTCATTTTAGTAAATGACATCCTCTTTCTTAAGCTAAAAATCTAGGAGATATTCTTGATTTTTTTTCTTTCCTTCATAGTGCACATCCAGTCCTTCAGTAAGTCCTCTTGGATTTACTTCCAAAACGTATCCTATTTATCACTACTTCTCACTATTTCTGATGTTAAAATATTACTCTAGGACACCACTATCTCTTGAACCTTGCTCCAGCTCTCTAGCTAGTTTTCCTGCCTTTATACCTATCCTTCTCCAGTCCACAGTGCATTTTTCCAAAGAGTAAATCACGTCATATGACTTAAAACCTTCTACTGACTGTATTTTAGGCTACTAAAATAGCTGTAGGTGAATGAGATTTTTCATTTACTAGTTAAGAATCCCACCTGATAAATAGAGAAAGAATGAAGGATTAGAAAATCGATATTGTGTAACACTTAATGAGAAAATTGATTTAGGCAATGATCTTCAAGGGATGAAAGCAGTGAGTGAAGGATTTATAGGGGACTTTACAATGGAGGGATCAGGCTGCCATCACATGAATCTTCTGATCAATCACTAAAAATTACAACCAGAAATTGAGTGTCTTCTCAAGATGAAAAACATAGCACAGCCTTATATATATATATATATATATATCTAAAAGTTGAACTTGAATCTAATTAAGGACTAGCTTCCATTTAAAGAAATATGGGAACTAGATAAACAAATTAAACAACATCACAAAGAAGTGAATCCACTATATCAGGATATTCTCCAGTAAGATGGAGGCTCAATGACATGGAGAAAAGGAGGGAGTTTTTGCTTTAGCATGAAAAAAGAGTAACAACAAACATAATGTGCAGAACTTGTGCGGATCCTGCTTTGAATAAACTAATGGTGAAAGATGTTTGTGACATAATTGGATAAATTTGATTGTAGACTAGTTATTATATGACACCAAAGACTTAATTGTTACCAATGTTAGGTGTGATAATGGCCTTGTAGCTATGTAAGAAAATATCCATACTTTTCAGAGATGCATACTGAATGATGTATATGGAGGTGAAATGACATGAAGTCAGGGAGATTTGCTTAAAATACGTAAGCAAAGAAAAAAGCACAGATGGAGCAAATATAAAATATTGATAACTAATGAATTTGGTTGATGGTTGTATGGGGTTTATTATACCATTCTCTTTATTGTATATACTTTTAGTTTTTTTTTAAATAGAAAGCCAACAAATCTCTGATGGCTACCCAGACTGCTTATAATAAAATCCAAACCCCTTATAGAAATCTTATAAGATTTACATGATTTGTTTATTTCTCTGACTCATCTCTCTCTATCCACCCCCCATTCACTACCTTCCAGCCATTCTGCTAAACTTTTTGGGTTTTTGTTTTTGTTTTGTTTTGTTTGAGATTTATTTGAGAGAGAGAGAGTCTGCATGAGCAGGGGAAGGGGCAGAAGGAGAGGAAGAGAGAGAATCTCAAGTGCAGAGCCCTATATGGGGCCAATCTTATGAGATCATGACCTGAGCCAAAACCAAGTTGGATGCTTAACTGACTGTGCCACCTATGCGCCCCTAACCTTACTGGTTTTGAACACATACATACAGATCTTTTCTGTTTCAGAGTACTTGAATTTGTTGGCTTTTTTTCTGTTTGAAGCGCTCTTCCTCCAAATAATTCCATGGCTGCTACTCTTCTCAACACTGGGTATCCAACTCAAATATTACCTCCTTGGAGAGCTTGTCCTCAACCATCCTAGCTAAAGAAACCTCCATATTCATACTCTACTACAGTGCCCTATGCAGAAGATCAGATGACTGTTCAGCAAATATTTACTACCTACTCCTCTTCCACTGGAGGAGTGTATTTCCTTTCTCCAATGTTGTTGGGTTTGGCCACATGAATTGTTATAACCAATTTGGCCAATTAGATATGAGCAGATATAAGCAAGCAGACTTGGAATGTGTTTGCAGTTAGGCACCCTTGCCCCTTTTGATAGAGCCATGGAAAGAGCTTTCTCAGGGTAGCTGCTGTCCCTTCTTTATTGGTCTTGTTACTAATAGCTCTAAAGTACTATACAGATATTTATTGTAATTGTGCAAATCTATCATAGTGACTGGCAAATAATAGGTGTTCGATAACATTTTATTTGTAAATAAATGTTAATCAGGCCATGAAGATTTGGAGAGGGCTTGATTTAGGATACTTTGACGAACTCTTAGGGCCTCTAATTGTGGTACAGAATCCTATGTATTGGGAGGCAGGATAAAAAAAAACTTCTCAGCCAAAGCAAAAGGTCAGATTTCATGGCTTATCATGGTTTGCATTATGAGCTTTAGTTGCCCTCTACAAACCTTCCCAAAGCCTTGTGTGGAAGCAATTTCTAAGGTAATTTCTGTCCCTGTTAGAAAATGATTGGAAGAAAAAAGATAATTTAGATATAATAAGGGTAGGTCTTTCCATGAGGTACTTCTTTTTTTTTTTTTTTTTTGCTATTTGAAACCTTCTATTATCCATTCAAAACTATTACATAAAAGCTTTTTTTAAACAAAGATTTTGCATCATTTCTTTTTCACCTTAGAAACATATTTCCATTCCGTTTCCTCCATAAAAGTTTACCCTGATGCAATATATTTTTTATACTGAAAAGTCTTTCATTGATTACACAATTATAGTACTCTGCAACAAAAAGAGGTATATAAATTTAAATTTAAATTAAAAAATTTTTCCTGAGACTGTAAGTCTTGGTGCTACAAGTTTCTTCTGGGTTGAATTTTCATCACAAATATTTTTTTAATGATTTTTTATTATATTATGTTAGTCACCATACAGTACATCCCCGGTTTCCGATGTAAGGCTCGATGATTCATTAGTTGCGTATAACACCCCGTGCACCATGCAATACGTGCCCTCCTTACTACCCATCACCGGTCTATCCCATTCCCCCACCCCCCTCCCCTCTGAGGCCCTCAGTTTGTTTCTCATAGTCCATAGTCTCTCATGTTTCATTCCCCCTTCTGATTACCCCCCCTTTCTTTATCCCTTTCTTCCCCTACTGATCATCCTAGTTCTTATGTTCCATAGATGAGAGAAATCATATGATGGTTGTCTTTCTCTGCTTGACTTATTTCATTTAGCATTATCTCCTCCAGTGCCATCCATGTTGCAGCAAATGTTGAGAACTCGTTCTTTCTGATAGCTGGGTAATATTCCATTGTATATATGGACCACAACTTAATCCAGTCATCTGTTGAAGGGCATCTCGGCTCCTTCCACGATTTAGCTATTGTGGACATTGCTGCTATGAACATTGGGGTGCATATGGCCCTTCTCTTCACTACGTCTGTATCTTTGGGGTAAACACCCAGTAGTGCAATGGCTGGATCATAGGGTAGCTCAATTTTTAACTTTTTAAGGGACCTCCACACTGTTTTCCAGAGTGGCTGTACCAACTTGCATTCCCACCAACAATGTAGGAGGGATCCCCTTTCTCCACATCCTCTCCAACAATTGTTGTTTCTTGCCTTGTCTATTTTTGCCATTCTAACTGGCGTAAGGTGGTATCTCAGTGTGGTTTTGATTTGAATTTCCTTGATGGCTAATGATTTTGAACAGTTTTTCATGTGTCTGTTAGCCATTTGTATGTCTTCCATGAGATACTTTTCTATTTGTATTTTCTATCTTAATGTAAAATTTTACAGCAGTCACAGAACAAATAGTACCATGTCCCTTATTTTACAATTTGTGAAGTTTTCATATATTTTTGACCTAATGTTTTCCTCAGTGATGTTGAGATATTATATTGGGAAGTCATAGGCTCCAGATGTCCTGATGCCACTGTTACTTTTGACCTTTAGGAAAATTGTATCCAGGAGTCAGGTAGTTAGTCCTCCATGTGAGTGAATGATGAGAAAATTCCTACACTTCCCATGAATCTCTGTTCACTCCAAAAGGATCCCTTAGGAGGAGAGAGAGGTAGATAATGAGGTTTTATTGCTCTGATTGAGCTGCTTATTAAACCTCACACATCATGGGTGAGTATGAAGAACAAACGAAGTTTACACCTTGTATGTGCTAAAATCATAATATGAGCTAATGCATCAGACATTTACAGTCGTGATTATTTTTAAATATAATCCTTAGGGATCATGCTTTACTTTGAAGTTCAGGTTACTTTATCCTATGATTGTGTACCATGGCCTATTTCAATCAATTGCTAGCAATTGTTATGATTTCCTAGCATTCTAAATCTAGTTTATTAGCTGATTCTAAATACCATCCCAGAGAAGTCCTCAATTCTCTTTATTTCACCTGATAACTGGTCTGTTTATCTGTGTGCTTTTCTTATCACTTTACCTTTAACCCCCACTTTCTTCAAACCCTTTCCCATTAGAGTCATTATAATTCTGAAATTTAGTGCATATTCCAATACAACATCCCTTTATACATTGCTCACTAGAGTATTCATTCAAAAAAAATATTTATCGAGCACTCGTTACAGAACACTGCTGGATACTGGATTTTGAAAAAAAGCATGAGTTTTGGTCTTCCATTACTGGGTCTTTTTAAATATGGCTTTTTAGTTAATACTTTAATGCTTTTCTGGGCCTATCACATATGTTAATCTTCTTTCAGTTACTAGAAGTTCCTTGCTGGGATTTCTTCCTTAATATTTATATGGTATATCCCCCAAATTAATCCATGATCATGTGGGTTAGGAAAAGAGTTATGGAATGTAAGCAGGTGTGAACATAGGCCTGAATTGGTTACTACAATGGGAAGGAATTATGGCACATTTTAGAATAACCTATAGCTGCTGGTGAATATGTAGTTATTTCTTATGGGCCCTACTACAGGGCTTGGCTTTGGACCTATCCCAAGAACTATTCCATGATGTCATGGTACTCGTAGAAGATCAACGTTAACTTGACATTAAGGTTTTCAGAGTTTTGAAAAGTGTACCTCCACTCATGATGCCTAGAACTATGGTGGTGGTTCCTAGGCTGCCAAGACTTTGACTCTTCTCAATTTAACCTTTTTGAAAATAAACTCTAGATTAACTCATATCAGGAGATATGAATTCCATTTCTGACTCTGTCAATAGCTAGTTCTTTCCTCTTTGGCTATTTTCTTTCTGTAAAATAAGGGATGATCTCCAATATGAATTCCAGCGATGATATTCCCTGATTCTATGACTATATATATAATGAGCCCTGGAAAGATCCTAGTTACCGTATATATTTCCATGGCATTTACAATTGGAGCTAAAGAACTCTGAATATGGAAACCCATGGCTGAAGAAGTCGGATACCATAAGAAGTCAGAAATTTATCATTGTCCTTTGTAGTCATTTTAATAAATCATTTGTATCTTCAGCACATGCAGATCTCTTTAGTTATATAACTGTTCAATAATCAAGCATAAATGCACTGTGGTATTTAGAGAGCATGCCTCCTACTGCAGAATGATAAAATACGAAAATTGGGATGGCTAATTATTGCTAAAGTAATCGAAGAATGAAATACCCTCATCAGCTTTTGCAAACTGTGTCTTATTTTACTCTTTAAGACCACAATGAATAAGAGCTTTTATTACAGACAGAAGAGAGTGCATATCGGATTTTCAACCCCTTCTAAAGGCTTTCATTAAAGGAAATATCTAACCTTAGAAATGGCAGAAAAGACTTGGTCACAAGAAAATGGAGAATCCAAATGCTCTAATTACTTAAAATAACCAGCCACAATGAAGCAGCACTGATCTAAAATCTGACCAAGCAAAGTAGAAGCTAGGATCGTCTCCCGCAACAAAGCATAAGCAAGCCTTCTATGCTGATAGCTGAGACCTTGCCCCCTTCTCACTTTCCCCAATGAAGTATCTGAGGGCTGGAAACACATTAGTGTTCTCTAGAAATCCTGCTTTGATGTTCAGTTTAAATGGGAAAAATATACTTTTCTATGCATTTTTTTTGCTCTCAAAAAGGCTTATAGCTCAGAAAAGCTTATCCAACCTATTCTTTAAGGCTCAATTCAAGTCCCATCTATCTCCTCTGTTGTGAAGCATTTTCTGATAAATTCTCCCTTCTTTACTCCTTTTTTTTGGTATTTATTGTATGTATCACACAAATAGGATCTTATTGTTTAGTTTTGATATCAGACTTTAGCATTTTAATATGTACTTTCATTGTCTTGTGTGTCTTGCCTCTCAGTTAGTTTTCACTTGCCTCAATAATAGGATTCCGTTTCTCTACTCCTATGATTCCCCACAACATCTAGCATGATTCTGGGCACATAGAAGGTACTTGATTAAATGATTGATTAATCAATGTCGTTTGATGAAAAATGATTCAAAGTGACATGGACTGTGTGCAGATTTGAGAAAATAAATGTAACACTTGTATGCCTTGAAGGATATGCCCTTATGATGCCTGATTAATGGATAAACTTTATTTAATTCATCATCATCTCATCATTGACCAAAAGACACGTAACACCAACATTAGTGTAAAGGAAAATTTTATTTTAGGAACATAGCAGTGTCATGAAAATAAAATGTGATCAAACTTGGTCACACTGAATTTTTTTGCTTGCCAGGATATTCACGTTTATTTTTATGAAATTTTAAATATTTATATATTCTTAGTTTCAATGTAAGTTCATTTGGTCCACTTTAATCATTTCTCTACAAATACAACAGCGCTACTACCTCATGATTATTATCTGAGTTTGTGATGGCTAATTTTATGTGTCAACCTGGACTTATATAAGGTCTCAGTTGTACCTGGCCTTGAAAAGAAGAACTACTCATGTCTGACCCCGACCTTGCTTTAGGCTAGGTTAGCACAATGTCATATCAGAAGTAGGTAACACAGTTAGTAACACTTGACCTAAATTTAATATACAATTTCTCATATTCGAGCTCTTCCTTGATTTCCTGAAACTGATTCTCTACTAATGTTTGTTTTTTAATTTAAAAAAAAATTTTTAAGTCATCTCTACACACAACATGAGGCTTGAATTCACAACCCTTAGATTAAGAGTTGTGAGCTCTACCAAGTGAGCCAGCCAGTCGCCCCTACTAATGCCTGCTTAGTTGTATAGCTTGTTAACTGCATTCAAACACCAGGATGGGGGGGGGGGAATGGAGTCTGGCATGGGGCTTTTTGCCTGGAGGAACAAGAGCCTTTTAATAATTTGCACAAAGGTGCTTTATGGGCCTGGCCTAACTATGACTTAGTTATCACCTTTGGTTTAGTTTTAGCCTTGATCACTATGTATAACATAAAACTTCCTGTCCTCTTTCAAACTGGAATCTCTATACTCTCTATACTTAGTTCACTTACTGTGCCCATTTAGATAAATCGCCTTTATTGCACTCAACCCATGGTGTGCCAGAAGAGCCCAGTCTTACTGCACAGTATGGTAAGTGCCAGCATAGTATGCTCTTCCTCCCAAGTGGAGGAATTATCCTGGTTGTTGGCCTCTTGACTGTTTGTTACCATCACACTTTTTGGTGGAGGGTTTCAGACATTTCACATGTTCGAGGTCAAGCTCTCCAGTTTTAGCTGCAAATAAATTTGTGCCACTCTTCAAAAACTGCCCTTGTGGTTTGGTTTGCTGCCACCAAATGATATTAGTGATATTAGTGTGTTACAGTTAGTAATTTCCTTAAAACTGAAAATAATGGTACTTTATTTGAAGTCTCAAACACAGACTTTAAAGATTCATTATAAATAAAAAGTAAATCTTTTTAACCAAATGGTGAGTCTCTGCAAACATTAAATGTTTGAAAATATAATACTTTTATAGTGAGGTTTTCTTAAAAAGCAATTAAACATCAAGATAAAGGGGGATGCCTGTGTGGCTCATTGGTTAAGCGTCTGCCTGTTGCTCAGGTCATGATCCCATGGTCCTGGGATCGAGTTCTGCACTGGGCTTCTTGCTCAGTGGGGAGCCTGCTTCTCCCTCTGTCTGCTGCTCCCCCTCCTTGTGCTCACCCTCTCTCTCTCTCTTTCAAATAAATAAAAAAGATCTTTTAAAAGATAAAGGAATAAATATGGGTGAAAGAAAAAAATAGCTTTTCCTATGACTATCACAAATTATTCATTTTTATTAATTTTAACACAAAATACTATATGTACTTTGAGTCAAAGTTCGAATAATACATAAGCATAGAGACTAATGAGTTAAAACCCTTCCTATCCCATTGACCTAACCAGTCCCACTTTCAAGGGGTAACTACTGTAAAAAGATTGATATGTTTTCTTCTAGCTTTTTTCTATGCACAAATATATATGTTTGGATATTTTTAAATACTTATGCTTTTTTATTATGAAAAATGGTCTGTGGTCAATGTATTCTGCAAATAGCTCTTTATAATATACTATCAAGGACATACTTTCATATTAGTACATTGGGAACTTACTCTTTTAATGGTATCATGACATTCCAAGATCCAAATATACCCTGATTTACTCAACAAGTTATTATTTTGGATTTTAGATTGTTTCTTTTGCTATTACAAATAATGTTGTCATCAATATTCTCATACAAATGCCTTCTATTATTTTTCTATTGCTGAATAATACATTGTAACAAACTGAGCAGACAAATTTGTTATCTTACAATTTCCATGGAGGCTTGCCTAGGGAGGGATCCACTTCCAAGCTTCCTCCAGTTGATGGCAGCATGATTTTCCTTAAGGCTATATGACTGAGATTCTTGTTTTCTTACTGGCTGTTGGCCAAGGGACCACCCTCAGCTTCTAGAAGCCATTCTCAAGTCACTGCCCCATGGTGCCCTCCAAAGGCCCTTTCACACCTTGAATCTCTCTGACGTTGGGAAAGTCTCAGTCTCTTTAGAGGGCTCACCTAATTAGGTCAGACCAGTCGAATAATCTCCTTCTTCTTCTTCTTCTTCTTCTTCTTCTTCTTCTTTCTTCTTTCTTCTTTCTTCTTTCTTCTTTCTTCTTCTTTCTTCTTCTTTCTTCTTCTTCTTCTTCAACTCCAAAGTCAACTGATTACAGTTGACCCTCGAACAATGCAGGAGTTAGGGGCACTGAACCCCCAGGAAGTTGAAAAGCCACGTATAACCTTTGACTCCCCCAAGACTTAACTACTAATAGCCTACTGTTGACCAGAAGCCTTACCAATAAGATAGTCAATTGACACATATTTTGTATGTGTATTATATATTGTATTCTGACAGTGAAGTAAGCTAGAGAGAAGAAAATGTTAAAATCATAGGGATGATTACAGTACCGTACTATATTTATTGAAAACAATTCACACATAAGTGTACCTGCATTGTTCAAACCTATATTGTTCAAGGGTCAACTGTAATAACATAATCACAGGATTGATTCCCATTATATTCACAGACCATGCCCACACTCAAGAGAACGTGATAGAAGGCATGTACACCAAGACTGAGAATCTTGGTTGTCTTAGAATTCTATCTATAACATACCCTTAGACTCTTATATAAGTTTATTTGTAGGGTAGAGTCACTGAAGTAGATTGCTGGTCTAAAAGAGATCGGTGTTAGAAATTTTTATCCACACCTAACTTTTAAAATATTCTATTTCTTTATACTTTCACCAAAGCCTAATAGATTATTCTAACCCTAATCTGACATATTAGAATGTAAGTGCTACAAAGACAGGTATTTTTATTTTTTTCATGGAAATATCCTTAATATCTAGACTATTTCTTGGCATGTAGTAGAAACTCTTAGTTAAGAACTTGCATAACAATCTTTTGCTACCTTATGGAAATTTTATTGTCCTATAAAGCATCAGTGTCTATTTTTCTGCTCTAAAAACTGCTCTTCCATTTACCCTTCAGAAAAAGACTGAATATCTCTCTGTTTCAGAATTATTAAAGTACTATTAGTTTTGCTGTCCAATTAACCCTTGTGTCTGTTATTGGAGAAAGGTAGAGGTACTTCTGCATCCTCCTTCTAGACTTTTTTAGCTGCAACTTTGGGTAGTTTCACCTGAATCCAGAGATGCGCATCCTTACCCCAGTTAGCTTATTTCATTGATACTCCCTAACAAATACCTTTAAAATATAAATTATTTTCAACTACAAAGAGGCTACATACCTGACAACAGAACTTGAACAAAAAGTTAAACAGAAATGTTTTGCTTTTCAGTTTGAATAAGGTAAGAGGGTTAACAGAAGTCGGGTGGAAGTACCTAAGTTATGATAAATGAGGTGAAGAACATTTTGAGTAGGGGAGAATCCAAGTCATGTGTTGTGGAATAGAAGCAAGGTGTTTGGTAGAGCAGTAAACATAATCCAGGGCAATTTAGAAAGCATAGAAATCAAATTGTGTTTTTATTTATCTTCCATTTTGACAATCAGAAAGTATTTTTTCAACTTTATGGAAGTATGATTGACATATAACATTGGGTAAGTTTAAGGTATACAATGTGATGATTTGATAAACATATATATTGTAAAATGATTACCACAGATTATTTAACACATCTCCATTACCTCACATAGTTAACTTTTTGTGTGTGTGAGAGAACATTTTAGATATATCCTCTTAGCAACTTACAGGTATACAATACATATTTTTAACTACAGTCACCGTGCAGTACGTTAGATTTGCAGAACTTATTCATCTTGTAAGTGGAAGTTTGTACTGTTTGACCAAAGTCCCCCCATTTCCTCCACCCTCAGCCCCTGGTAACCACTAGTCTACTCTCTGTTTCGATGAGTTGGGCTTGTTTAGATTCCACATATAAGTGACAGATATCATATTTGACTTGACACCAAATACCAGTATTTGTGGTTTTTTTTAAATCTGATTTAGTTCACTGAGCATAATGCCCTCAAAGTTCATCCATCCTGTCACAAATAGCGGGATTTCCTTCTTTTTAAAATAAGCTGAATGGTATTCTATTGTGTATGTATACCACATTTTCTTTATCCATTCATCTGCAAACAGATATTTAGTTTGTTTCCATATCTTGGTTATTGTGAATAGCGCTACAATAAACATAGGAGTACAGATATCTCTTCAAGACAGTGCTTTCATTTCCTTCAGATATATACCCAAAAGGAATGCTGGAGGAGGCAAAATTTTAATGGAAATTAATTATATTGGGGAACAGAGTGGGAAGGTAATGTTGCATTTGATAGAGGACATTAGAATCCTTGATTAACAACTTACAGCATTAAATTATATTTTAAATTGCAAAAGTAATACATTTTCATCATTTAAAAATCTGAAAATACAAATAAGAGAAATAAGTTCAAAATAGACTACATGAAAAAAAAAACCAGATTAAGGGGCGCCTGGGTGGCACAGCAGTTAAGCGTCTGCCTTTGGCTCAGGGCGTGATCCTGGCGTTATGGGATCGAGCCCCACATCAGGCTCCTCCGCTATGAGCCTGCTTCTTCCTCTCCCACTCCTCCTGCTTGTGTTCCCTCTCTCGCTGGCTGTCTCTCTCTCTCTGTCAAATAGATAAATAAAATCTTTAAAAAAACAGATTAAAATCTTGATTTATTTTTTCCAGCCCTTTTGTTTATGTATCATACATTTACCTTATAAGTTTACAAAAAAGGAATAATAGTAAAAATATTATTTGATGATTTTCTTAAAATCTTAAAATATTGTGAATAACTTTTACTGTCTTTCAACACACATCTATGGTACAATTTTTCATGACTATAAAATCTTATATTCTAATAATGGAGCTTGTTTTATATAACCAATTCCTTGTTCAACTGAACAACCATTTAATTGTTTTTAAATATACTTTTTTATTTTCAAAATTATTGAAAAGCAAAATTGACTTTTTTCCCATTTGGGTTTTAATAGATGCATAGATTTATGCAACCACCACCATGATCAGGATACAGAATCTCAAAAATCTCCTCTATATTATCTCTTCATCGTCATTCTCATGCCATCCATATCTCCTGGCAACCACTGATCTGTTTTCTGTCACTATAGTTTTTTTCGCCTGTCTAAAAGTGTCAAATATATGGAATCATACAGTATGTAACCTTTTTTTCTAAGATTTTTAATTTATTTATTTGACAGAGAGAGAGAGACAGCCAGCGAGAGAGGGAACACAAGCAGAGGGAGTGGGAGAGGAAGAAGCAGGCTCCCAGAGGAGCAGGAAGCCTGATGTGGGGCTCGATCCCAGGACCCTGGGATCACTCCCTGAGCCTAAAGCAGATGCTTAACGACTTAGCCACCCAGGCGCCCCAGTATGTAACCTTTTGACACGGTTTTGTCTCACTTAGCATAATGCCTTTGAGATTCATCCAAATTGCTCTTTGTAACTTTTTTTTTTTACTCTTGAGTAGCATTCCATAGTACGGATATACCATGCTGTGGCTAAGCATTCATCCATTAAAAGATATCTGGTCCCAGGGCACTTGGGTGGCTCAGTCAGTTAAGCGTTTGCCTTCAGCTCAGGTCATGATCTCAGGGTCCCGGGATTGAGCCCCATGTTGGGCTCCCTGCTCAGCAGGGAGCCTTCTTCTCCCTCTCCCTCTCCCCCAGACTCATCCCCACCCCGCTCTCTCAAATAAATAAATAAAATCTTAAAAAAAAAAAAGAAAAAGATATCTGGTCCCTTTCTGCCCTCATGCTGCTCCAATGTGACCCTGCCAAAGCCAGCCAGGTGCATACCCCACCCCCACGCACTGCTCTGCTGTGGTCCTGTTCAAGCTGGCCAGCACATGCAGTCACACAGGAGATAACTCTTGAGTGCCGGGCTCTGGGGACCAAGGGGGGTATTGTGTTTCTGGGTTCTGTGGGTCTGAACCATTTGGAGACAGAGTTCATGGCAGGCTCCCACCCCCAGGGCACTATACAGACAGCAGACTAAAACACACTCCCAGTCTTCCTGTGGGAGGAAAAAACAAACTTCCTGTGGAGCCTCAGCTTAAGAGTTTGAGCTTCAGGTTTACTACACATCTGGGAGCTATGGAAGTGGTCTCAGGGAATGTAGGCTGGGGGATACCATCTTTGAGTTCTCACTTAGCCTCACTATAGCTCACTAGTATTTAAATGAAGAAAACAAAAACACTAATTTGAAAAGATATATGCACCCCTATGTTCAATGCAGCATTATTTAGAATAGCCAAGATATGGAAACAACGTAAATGTACATCAATGGATGAATGAATAAAGAAGATGTGGTATTTATATATACAACAGAATACTACTCAACTATAAAAAAGAGTGAAATCTTGCCATTTGCAAACAACATGGATGGACCTTGAGAGTTTTATGCTAAGTGAATCAGGCAGAGAAAGACAAATGCCATATAATTTCATTTATCTGGAATCTAAAAACAATACAAATGAACAAACAAAACAAAATAAAACTCTTAGATACAGAGAAAAGATTGGTGGCTCCCAGAGGGGATAGGAGTTGGGGAATAAACAAAACAGGTAAAGGAGATCAAGAGGTAAAAACTTCTAGTTATAAATACATAAGTCATGGAGATGTAATGTATAACATTGGGACTATGGTCAATAGTATTGTATTGCAAATATGAAAGTTGCTAAGAAAGTAAATCTTAAAATTTCTCATCACAAGAAAGAAATGTAAATTTATGTGGTAACAGATGGTAAATAGACTTAATGTGGTGATCATTTCTAATGTATACAAATGTTGAACCACTGTGTTGTACACCTAAAACTAATGTAATGTCATATCTCAATTATACTTCAATGATAAAAGGATATCTGGGCTGTTTCCAGTTTGGGGCTATTACAAATAATGCTGCTGTGAACATTTATGTACAAGTTTTCTGTGGATATGTTTTTGTTTCTCTTGGGTGTATACCTAAAAGTAGAATTGCTGGCTCATTTGCTAACTATGGTTAAACTTTTAAGGAACCGCTTGACCATTTTCCACCAGCAGTGTATGAGGGTTCCAATTTCTTCACATCCTTGTCAACAGTTATTATTGTTCATGCTTTTTTATTATAGCCATCCTAGTAGGTGTGAGGTGGTACCTCATTATGGTCCTGATCTGCATTTTCCTAGTGACTAATGATGGTGAGCATCTTTTCATGCGTCTACTGGCCATTCGTGTCTTCTTTGGAGAAATGTCTATTATTTCCTTTGCCCATTTTTAATTTGTGTTCTGTATTATTTTATCACTGAGTTATAATTTTTCTTTATATATTCTGGATATTAACCCTTATCAGATATGTAATAAAATAAATATTATCATTGTTATTAATGTCTGAAAATATAAACATTATACTTGGCATTGAGGATAAAAGGACAGAAGAACCATAGTCCTTTCTTTCTAGGAGTTGAAAGTACCAGAACAGTAAAACTTGAGGACATCTTTTCTATGGAAAGGGCAGGAGAGAAGGTTAATGCTTATAAGCCTGAGGAAATGGGAAGCTAATTGTCCATCTAACAGTGATGGGTAAATAGGGAAAAGAAGGTTTGTAAGCATTTTTCACTTTATTTAATACTTGTCCTACAAGGCCATTTATTAATGGATTAATGTCTTTTTGGAAAGTTGTGACAAATATCCTATGCAAAGATCAGGCTTGAGTCAAACTGTATATTTACAGTAATTTTTTACACCAGTGTTTCCCAAACTGAGTATATGGATAAGTGGCTCCTTGGATACATTATCATCATCTGGTTCTTAAAAATATACTCTCTGGGCTCAATACTAGATTCGCTACAATAGAGACTTTGAGAGCAATACCTGAGAATATGCATTTTAAATCTGCTTCCTTGCTAAGACAGAAGTATAGCTAGATTGAGCAATGACTATGCATGATGAACAAACGCCATCAAGGTAGATTTGTTCTGCAAAGCCGCCTACTCAGTGAAGAAGGGAAGGGTGTTTCCTTTACATATTTATTAGTTCTGATAAGGAATTCAAAGGTTATTTAGGAATCTGTCAACTTACTGGTTGAGTGAATAACAAACATGGTGGGAAGGTACAATTTAAGATCTACAATTTGGATAGACTCAAGTGTCCCTCCCATGTGTAACCGATGCCCGCGGTATATAGAATTGTGTTGATGTGGCCTTTTAGCATACTTGCATTAATAGGGACAGCTACATAGGGAGGCAAAGTAGCCCACTGCTTTTGTCATATGATCTAGGTGTTGAGGGTGGGAGTCCTAGGTTGTCTCCCCTAAATACTTCTTTCCTCCCACTATTTGCTAACTGAAATTCAGCAATAGAGCTGAAGGCTTAGATTCCTTTTAAGAAATGTAAATAAAGGTGATCCCAAAGTTTCTGATAATTCAGGTTTCTAGAAACTGGTAAAGCTGATCACATCCAGCAGCTGCATTCCCCTTTAGCATTTTTGGTTCCTGAACTCACAGCAATCAGTTTGGAAAGTGTGTGCCCAGTATTTCTTTGTTTATTTAAGTATTAATAAAATGCTGACACATTGGATAATTTTACTTACATTTTTTCTTGGCATATTCAAGCTTTATGTAATCAATCTCTATCACTCACCATGTTAGGGTAAAGTTAAAGCTGCTATAACAAAGGAACTCCCCCAGTTGAGTGACTTGCAGAAGAAAGAAATTTCTCATATAACAACAAACCCAGATACCAGTGGTCCAGATTGTCTGGTGGGTATTCAGGGACTCTGAGGTTTCTTTTTTCTTGTTTTTGTACCATCCACTAGAACAAGGATCAGCAAATCATAGCCAGTGGGTCAAATCTGTTCCACCAACCATCTTTTTTTGGTAAATACATTTTTATTGGAACACAGGTATGCTCATTTGTGTGTATTGTCTATGATTGCTTTTGTGCTACAGGAGAATTGAGTAGTTGCAACAAAGATCCTGTGTGGCCAGCAAAACCTAAAATATTTACTGTTTGGCTCTTTACAGAAAAATTTGCCTGTCGCTACCCAGAAGAATTGCCTTTATCAGTATGGTCACAACTGAGTCTTGGACATTTCGTGTTAAACTTTAGGGGTAAGTGAAGATTTAAGGTTGTTGTTGTCATTTAGAATATTGGAGATCATGTAGAAGTTAAACACATGACACCAATTCACACCCTGTTGACCAAAATTAGCCATATGGCCCATGTTAACTATAAGAGAGGTTTGGAAATGTAATGCCTAGTTGTTCTTGTTCCTATTCCTCTGGGGAAATAGGCTAACTGGTTTTGTTGGACAGTTAGCAGACTCTGCCCTACTTGTATTTCTGCACACTTTCTTAAGAAAGAAAGGGGTAAACTAAAAGATCCTGAATCACAATGTCAATGGGAGTGTGTGCCATTGTGAACTTGATCTATTGAGTGATTTTCAATGGAAAATGAAAGAGTTGAAGAAAAGTTTGTGTATGATATCCATTGCTTTGCTGTTATCTGCAGTTACACTGGTTCTTTTGTGGTGTTGTTTTGAATTATACACTTGTATGGGGTGGGCAGGGGATAAAAGCCAAAGACGTACAGGGCTGATTTAATGTGAATATGAGGATAAAGAGTAGAGGATTAGAAAAAGACCCAGGAATAAAAAAGACCTCAACTTGAATCTGGTGTTATCAGTGGCTAGCTGTGACAAGCTGAGTTTCAGTTTCCTCATCTGTAAAATGAGGATAGTAATACCTAATACCTAGTTTTTATGGTGGTTGTGATGATTCAATTAGGTAATACATATGTAAATATGTTAAGCAGGGTGGCTGGCAAGAAGTTAGTATTTAAAAGTGTGAGGGAATATTATTAGGCAGTGAAGTGCAAAGCTGCAAAAGGGAAATTTACAATTATTAATCATCTACCCTATGTCAGGAGTTCTGATTGGCAGTTTACTTGTGTTATCTCAATAAATACACTATCCCCTGGGGATACATATGTGTTTAGCACTTTTAAAATTTTTTCAGTCATTTTTGCCTTAGTATGAGTGTCAGAAAGTATTTTAATGGGACAAGTGTGGAAACTGGAGGGCACAGGGTAAGAAAGTGAGCATGAGTGAAGGGGAGAGATCAGATGGGGAGGGGAGAGTCAATTACATTATTTTGCCAAAGGCCAGAAGTGCTCTACTACTTTAAAAATATGAATGAACTCGGGAACAAATTTGAAATATACAATAACTAATATTGAAGACAAAATAATCTTTATATTAAAAGTCAAATTTAAAAAATAAGTACAAGCGGGGGC
>NW_024423319.1:35761556-35809483 GCF_017311325.1 Ursus maritimus | reverse complement strand
ATCGCAGTCTGTTGAATGTCCGACTCTTGGTTTCTGCTCAGGTCATGATCTCAGGGTCATGAGATCTGGCCCTGCATCCACTCTGCGCTCAGCCAGAGCCTGCTTGGGACATTCTCTCCCTCTGCCTCTCCCCACCTCCCCACATGCTTGCTCACTCTCGATCTCTCTCTCTTTATCAAATAAATTCAAATAAATAAATCTTTAAACTGTTTAAAAAACATAACTACAGGTATTTTCTTAAATTAGATGATACCCTGGAAATTAGTGTGGTTTTTTGGTTTGCTTTATAAGGAAGGAGTATTGATCTTCTAGCTTTTGGTTATTTATTCTCATTAAAATTACCTGAATAACATATCTATATTATGATTAAAGTCACCTTTTGCAATTATTGTAATGTATTATTGTAGTTTGTCAAATATTTGGCATTAAGAGCATTGACATTTCACATTCTACTTTCATCATCTCTGAAAAGGTTTATGGTAATAAAAAATCCTCATTGATTTTTACTTTTGAAGTCTTCACCTTATATTACTATCTGATTGCATGCCCAAAAAAGGAAGCCTGCCTTCAAACATTTATTTTTAGAATGCAATAAAGTATAGCTAGAGGAAGTAATTTTTCTTTAGAAAGAGCCAAATATTATGTAGTGGAAAACATAGAGGCATATTTAAAATACCTTTACTAAAGTTCAATTTTTTGAAAGAAAGATAATGCTAAGATTATGCAAAATTTGCCTTGTAGTTAAATATGATTTATTAAGTAAGCTGGTGTCATGCATCATTAGCAAAATTGATGACTCCTCAAATTTATATTAATGCTAATTCAGGCAGTGAGCCATAATTACTTATGCTTGGAGAAATATCATATTTGCATGAAAAATTTACCTGAAGAGGATGGACATTCAATAAATATTGTGATAGCTAGCCTCACAAATGGTCCCCAGTGATGATCCCTGCTTCCTGTTATCTACATGCTTATGTAGTCTTCTCTCAAATTATACCAGGGTTAGACTTTGTGGCCAATAGTATATAGATGTGGTGCACATGATGTTATGTCACTTCAGATACTAAGCTATAGAAGACTGTGGCTTCTATCCTTGGTGTTCTGTCTATCTCAGCTCACATACCCTGGAGAAAGCCAAGTCATGAGCAGGCCTATGGAGAAGCCTACCTTGCAAGGACCTGAGGCCTCGCACCAATACTCCCCTAAGTGTGATTGTGAGTACTTTAGTCCCCTTAGAAAGCACATCCCTACTCAAAACTTGACTGCCACCTTATGGGAGACCCTGAGCCAGAACCACCCAGTTATGCTGATCCCAGATTCCTGATTTGCACAAACTGTGTGAGATAATAAATGTTTTAAGTTGCTAAATTTTAGAGTAACTTGTTACAGAGCAATAGATGGCTAATATAAAGATGATGGCTTCAGACATTTCAAAGAATTTTTCTAGAAAAGGAAGAAAACATTTGATGCATATTTAAACACATAACATTGGTATCTCGTATTTTGCTGGTCAACCGGGCAAACCTTGTATGTTGGTGATCATTGCTTACTATGTCACTTATTGTTTACCGTGTGCCAAACAGCATACTAAGCATTTTACGTGATTATCACATTTAATTATCACAAAAAATTATGCGTTACTATCTTCAATTTATAGATAAGGAAACTGAGGCTAAAAGAGGGGAAGCAACTTGCCTGTAGTCACATACTTGAGTGGTACAGCTAGAATTCAAACCCTGTTCTCTTTGATTTCAAAGACTGCTCCTAACAAATATGCAAAAGAACACTACTATGTTGGGTGGCTACAGTGTGGTTGGGAAAGAGCCTCCTGCACCCGAAATCATCACCTATCTACCCCAGTGTTTTCCAAGGTTGTTTTTATTAAGATTCCCAATAAAATACAGTTTACATTGTGTCCGGTATGTTCTCTCTCTCTCTCTCTCTCTTTCTCTCTCTCTCTCTCACACACACACCTGAAATAAACACTTGACAAAATAATACTTACCCCTATGTGCTCTGATATTTTCTATTCTAGTCTATTTTAATCAGTTTGATTATGACATTGGTGTTCACAATTTCTTAAATATCAAAACTTCATTTAAAAATTTCATTTCTGGCTGATGCTTGGACACTTTTCTTCCAGGATGAATTCTTATGTCTAAAGAATGCTTTTTGTTAAAGTGTGGATGTGATGTAAGGCTACATATACACGCTAGCCTTGTATTACAAGTTAAATTCATTCATTTTAAAAGTAAGTGCCTATGCTGGTATAATACCAAAAACTTTTTTTTTATTGCAAATGCCTTTAGGTGGGGCCTGTTTTCTCTAGTTTATCACAAGCTCCACAAACCCTATTGCTTAATATCCGTACATTTCCCTTATTTCTGTGATCTGTTAGATACCCAAAGGCACTTAATCTTGCAGCTTCTGTTATCTTCTTTGGGAGCAGTGGTTATCCAGGTAGGCAGTCCCATTCCTGGGGATGTTTTAGAAATGGAGAGAATGGCATTATCTTTTGATTGTCACAGTGCTTGAGGATGGTACAGGCATCTGATGGGTGCGGACCAGGCATTCATGGTATTACCCTGCAGTACATGGGACAAGCCTACACAAGGAATATTCTCCCTGTATCTCATATGACTTTCAAATGGCCCTCGGATATTCATGTAGGGAAAACCTTAAAATTATGCGGACCTAGAATATAACTCCAATTTTTTATATGAATGCAGAGCATGTTTTATACAGTTTTAATATATGCTGACCTTTCCAGAAATGCAACTGCTGTATATAAATCAAGAGGAGATCTTACTTTGTTTTATTTAGAACTTCATCTAGGTTTGTTTACCATTTCCAAAACTTGTGTAATTAATCAGTGCCAATGCCCACTGGTGGCATTTGGGCTGTCAACACAATATCCCTATATTAATCTGTATTTATACTTGGCACACACATGGCAATTTTGTCACACACGTGGCAATTCTATGAATCTATTTCTATAGCCTTTATTTTGAAATGTCAAATATAAAGAAAAGGCAGTGAAAATACTCAGTTCAATATTGCCTTACTTATGTGAAAGCCAAACTTCTTCATTTTAAGTAGATACAAACATCTGACTCCCTCATTATGTCCTTCCATATCTTCATACCCAAACATTTACTTATTGAAATATGTGATGTATAATATTTACATCTTATTGTATTATGAAGCTCGTTTCTGGAATTTCTCTTTTATGTTTTAGTTACAGCATTATATTGATATTTTGCAATTTTGTGTGTAGATGAGTTATCTTATTTATGGTTTTCATGAAGAGGGCATTACAAAATATTTAAGACAAGGAGGCATTGGTCTGCTAGAGGTGAAAAACCTCTAATCTATACCAAGGCAACAGTGTTACTATTTAAATGTACAGGTTTTGAGGCCACAGCTAAGGCCTACAGAATTAGAGCCTGTGAGGGCCGAGCCCAGGAATTGACATTTCTAATGAACTCCCAGGATGATTCTGACACCGTCTTTGTGAAATTGTTCATCTTGATATCATCGTCTTCTGCCTTTATTCTTGTGATCTGAATCCGACCCACCTCCCTTCTTAGGAAAGGAAATAAATTATTTCTTCCGACTTTTATTTTAAATCTGTCTCTCCACTGGTCCCTTTATCTCTGTCTACATGTGTGCTTAAAGAGTCAGTGGCTTAAAGAAGTCCTTATTTGACCCCATTTTCTTCCTAAAACTATGCTTTATCGTTCACATTTAACTTCCTGAATGACTGTCTTGAAAGAGTTGCGTATCATCTCTTATCTCCACTAATATTTCTCTGTTCTCAATGACTCATGATATGTCTTCTGCCCTCACCACTTTAATGAAACTATCTTTCACACCATTCTGACAATATAATTACATCTTCTCAGTTCTGATGCTGCTGAATTTCTTTGCAGCATTATACACTTTTGAAAACCTTCTCCTGCTGGAAAATTTTCTTGGTTTCTGGAACACTGGGCTCCCCTCATTCTCCTCTTACCTCTGTGGTAAACAATGATAAAGTTTCCCTTTCTGACTCATCTTGTATCCACTCATTATAGATTCTTTCAAAGATTCAGTCCCCAGATCAGTTTTCTATACATATATGTCCCCAAAACTGTGTCATTGGCCACTTGTTTTTAGGATCCAGGTCTGTATTTTTACTTGCCTTCTGGAAACTTATTAATACACAGTATATCCTCTAGATATCTCAATTTTATGCATTTAAAACTGAACTCATCTTTCCTCATAAAGCAGCCAAGGTTCCTTTCTCTTAGGTTAGTTAACATCACCACCAAATTACTCAGACTTGAAACTTCAGTCAATTTAATTCTTTCTCACCCTTCATATATAATGTGTTAACAAATTCTACTGATTCTTCTTCTACCTCTCCTATAAATCTTTTAAATTCCTACTATATCTATCATCATTTCAAGCATTTGTTACCCTTCCATTTTGACTCTGGCCTCCTAACTGGTCTCCCTTCTTCAAAGCTCTCGTGTTCCCATCTATAGCTCAGCATTTAACTTCTTGGCCTTCAGAGCCAGACTTTCAGTGTTTGACTTCACCACTTACCGCATGACCTTGAACAAATTACTCAGTCTTTGTGCTTTAATTTCCTTTATATATAAAATAAAGCCAACAAGAATATCTACCACATACACATATAATTCTTTTGATGATGAAGAGATGCCATACATATATGTATATGTGTGTGTGTGTGTATACACACACACACACACACCATATTTTTATGATGTATATATATCCTCAAAAAGTCCCTGAAACAGGCCAAGCACTTAATAACTGTTATCTGTTATTAACTCTTTGACTTACTAGCATTTTTACCCAGGTTTATATTTTCCATTCAAAAGTCCATAATGTCCTCTTAGAAATCTTTGCAATTATAAGTAGCCTCAATTATTTAGGCTCATTTAATTTGATGTTTTGCATAAATTAAGCATGAGGAAATAGATTGCCTTTCACTTTGCTCCCTTTGGAGTATTTTGATAAACTATTCCATAATGTAAATGGCTCTCTGTTCAGGTCAGAACATATTAATTATTCCTATCTTCTAATATTATTTGCATTTATTGGATCACTTATAGTTCATCTGTGAAATCTGACTGATTGATGTGGCCTCACATTTCTGGGTGAGGAAGAGAGTACTTCAAGAAGTCGATAACCATTTCCTTGATGTATACCCTGTTATGCCTTATATGCTATGCTTTTTGCTATCAGCTAATGAAGTTGCTTCTTGGGAGGCAAAGGGAAAAAAATCTATAATCCAGAACTCTGGTGCTGGCTTTGAGAACGATATTCTCTGAAATGGTCCTAGATCCAGCCGACTAGAGAAGTCTTTTTTGAGGGGAAGTAAATATTTACATAAGCTCTTTATAGTGTGCTTCTCTTCTACATTTATTTCTTTGACCATTTTACCTATATTCTATATAGTACATGTTGAGTTTCTCAGGATAACTCCATCTCTTTTCTCTGATTAGGTTTGATTTTTATATTCAGCATGGATGGATTCCCACTTCTACCCTTACCACCCTTGTCCTGGACAAACTATGTGGGTTTTGAGCGGATGGAAGTTAGATGTGAGTTCACAGAGCTCATGCCCAGTATAGTTCACCCCATGATCCATTTAGTGTTCAAAATTGGCTACAGGCAAGAGGCAAAATACAACGCCTTTTTCTTGTTGCCCTTCACAGTGTTAAAAATAAGACAAGCCCAAAGTGGAGTAATTTATCCTAAGCTCATGTCACCAAACCTAGACTTAATTACAGTTTCAGCTTTTCCATAACTGGAATCTCAAACCAGTCAATCAGGAATCTCCTGATCAGCACTAGTTCAGTAATCTGCTTGATAGACCCCAGCCATTCCCTAAAGGAAAGTAATCTTGCAATAACCAACCCACTTTTTTGTCTAGTAGAACTTCCTTGTTCCTACTCCCTTCTGCCTATAAATGTCTTTCATTTTGTACAGTTCCTCAGAACTTCTTTGTGTCTGCTAGATTTGATGCTGACTGATTCGTGAATCATTGAATAAATCTAATAAGATCTTTAAAATTTACTCAGTTGAATTTTGTTATCAACAATTTTAAGAGTGTTTTTACAAACGGGTCAGCAGAATGGTAGAAAAAAATGGAGAGTTGAGGAGAGGAATGGAAGGAAAAAGGCTGGACAGAGATCAACAGATGGAGAAGAGGGCAGGTGTGTTGTAGAGGAAACTTCTCAGCCTTCTCATCTGGCTCCTAGAACATCTGTTGTTTTACCTGTCTCCATACAAGAGGATGTGGTCAGATCCTAGGTATAGGCCCTCTTCAACCACTAAGGGCAGCTTTGAAAAATAATTAACTTCTTAATGCAGTACAAGAGATCTTTAAAATCCCTATACTCTTGACTTTACCTGGAATCCTTTTTTTTAAGATTTTATTTATTTATTTGAGAGAGAGCCTGCAAGTTTATGATTGAGTTGGGGGAGGGGCAGAAAGGGAGTGGGGGGGGGAAAGAGAGAGAGAGAGAGAGAGAATCTCAAGCAGACTCCACACTGAGCCTGGAGCCCCACGCAGGGCTTGATCTCATGACCCTGAGATCATGACCTGAGCCAACCCAAGAGTTCGACAATGCTTAACCAACTAAGCTGTCCAGGTACCCCAACTTTACCTGGTGTCTTTTCTCCCAGATTACATGTTCCTTACACCTTACCTCAGTTCCTTCCTTTCTTTTTGTTACTCACTCCCCTGACCTGCTACTAAAGTAGCTGTGATACGTCTTTATTAATAGCTGCTAAGGCAGCAGGCAGGGAAGTGGCAGGGTTAGGGCCTATTTACATGGTTCATAGAAGTCCAAATATGAATTTCATGGAGAAAGATGATAAACTATAAATGAGCATGAAATGTTGTCCTTTATTTATTAGAACTATAGTTTAAAAAGACCTCCTTCAACTTCCCTACACATCATTTTCCTTCCACAACTTGTCTGACTTGTTTCTCATGCACTGCTCACCAACAATCCCTCCCTAAGCTGGTGGACTGCCAGCTTTCTTGCCCCTTTATAGTTCACCTGGCCCTTCCTCTGCATAGTCATAACATGGAAAGTGTAATTTTACATTATTGAAGCTGGTGAAAAAGCAGAATGATTTTATTGCTTTTGATTGATGAGGCTGTCATATTAGTTAAATCAAATCTGCAAGTAGACAGAATGCTGAAGTATTTATTTAAGAAGGGATATGTCAAACATTGTGTGTTATGGAGTGCCATATTCATTGTATTATGCTTCGCAGCAGCTCCTCCCAAAACTGAAGACTGCACAGTTGTGGCCTATGACTCCACAAGTTGACCATCTTAGTTAGTGCAATTGAACATACACAATGTGACATATTTTATAAACAAAATATCAAAATAAGCCACCCAAAACAAAATATCGACAACTGTATGTTGATTTTGTAATATATCCGCTGCCTCATAAAGGTGGACCACTCTTCTGGGGTCGATGAAGGAAGATATCTGGTGGGTGCCAGTTAGACTTTGAAGAGGTAATACATGGAAGTGGATGAATTTAGAGGGAAAAGAACAGAGAGCTTAGGACTGAACCTTGGTGAATTCCAGAAGTCAATGGGTAAGTTTAGATTTGGATTCAGTACCACTTAGTGATTAGTCACTGTGTGCTAGGCTTGATATTTTTACATATGTGATCTCATGTAATTGTCCTAACAGCTTTGTGATGATATTGATGCTCAAAATTATTATATAACTAGACCAAGGTCACACAGTTAGAAATTGTTACTTCGGATTCTAATGTTTGATATTTTATTCTAAATCGAGTGATTTTTTAATTATACTCCATGAAAAAGAAAGGAAGCCTGGGGGGAAAAAAACGGAGAAATAAAACCTTGAAACGTAGACAAGACAATGCAGCTGAGAACTAAACAATCTGAGAAATGACCATTGAATTTAGCTAAGTCACATTTTTTTTATTAAAATGAAGAATCCACAGGGAAGGAAACCAACAGCTACTTGCTAACTCACACAGGGAGAGCACTTTGTTGAAACTTCAGGAACATTTCTGCATTATTTGCATTAAGAAGGATTAAATATGAATGCTCTAGGCTACAGTGTTTTCTTTGGTAGGTTATGATTAGTGTCTTTCTCCAGTAAAGATGTGTGTAAATTGAATTCACAGTAATGTGATTTCTATTTGTAATGTACATTGCCATTGCATTCTGACAACTTGAGATCTGTCACGAAGAAAGAAAGAAAATAATTAGTGATCAGTAGTGGGAGTTTAATATTTTAATTCTCCAGCTGTTGTGCAAAATGTCTTTGTGCGTGTAGATTCAATTAATCGTAAAGGAGGGAATCAGAATAATGGAGCTACATTATGTTGCTTTTCAACATGCACTGTAGGTAGAAATTGGTAGGTTCTTTAATTTGCTACCACTATTTAGGGGGAGCACAGACAGCAAAAATCTTTCAAACAAAGGATTCTTAATATTGACAAGGGAACATTAAGAGAAACCTCATGGCCACAGTAGAACTATAGGATATATTGATATTATAGGCTATAAATTGAGATAATAATTACAAAGAAAATATTGTAATTTGACTATTTACAATTTAAAAGTAAACATATACAAACTGAAACATTTGCCCATCTACATGAATCATAAAATTTAATAGCAAATGGCAATCTGGGGTAAAATTTTTGCAAATATATGGCAAATAAAGGGCCGATGCATTTAATATGTAAAGAAATTTTGCAGATCAGTGACAATTAAAAAAATACACACATAATAACCTCCCAGTAAAAAAATGGGCAAAGTCTATGAGCCAAAAATTTACAAAAGAACTATGAATACAAATAAACATGCACCAAGATTTATCTTGGTTTACTAGTGTAAACCAAGTGTCTACGTTTACTAGTGTAAACGTAGGAAAAGATGCACAGTGAGTTTATGCCTTAATCTTCCCTGTGCCCCAACTGAAACACATACAAATGATAATACAAAAATAACTCCAGAAAGACATGGTTGTGACAAAAAAATAAACTACTCCGTGGACAAGAAATAGAATAGAGACAGACTCGGTGGTGAAAGCCCGGGCCTATCTGAGTTCTAGTTTCAGATACAGGCAGAAGTCACTGAAAATTTGACTTATGTGGAATAAAGGAGCCAAAAGCATTGCATATGTGGAGGGGCAGAGCTAAATTCACAGCAGGAAATTGGGAGCTAGGGTGGAGCCTCCTGCTCTGGGAAAGAAGATGATAAAACCCAGGAAAGTGATAAAACCTAAGGACCACAGCCTGGGGCTTTTTTAAAGCTGCATATCAGGTCCTCCTTTCTCCTGACCTCGAAACCATCACAGGTATGAGTGAAGAGGCAGTTCTTACTCTCTTTTCTTCTGGTAATTTTGATCCCTCTTTCACTTTTATCAAGGGCTGAAGAGGAGGACCTAACTGTAGGACTCTTGATAAGACCTCTACTTGATCCTTTCACACTCACAATGAAAGCCATGCTTATCCCCCACATTTGCAGCTTCCAGAACAGGCATGCCAACAGAAGGATGTGTGCCCTTTTTATACATATTGAAAAGTTGCATATAGAGGTAACAAAAGGTTAAATAATATCCTGTCTCTTACTTTAACAACTCTGCCTTCATAATGATAAGATCAAAACATACATGCATAACTATAGTTTTCTATGCTGAAAGTTAGTCAAACGCCCCAGACGACTGAACTATTATTTTACATATCTGACTTTTTGTTTACAGTCTGATGGTGTTTGGGTGAGCAATAAGTGCATACATAATTCATAAATTAATATTTATTTGTTTTTTTAATGTTTTTAAAATTATATTATGTTAGTCACCGTACAGTACATCCCTGGTTTCTGATGTAAAGTTCGATGATTCATTAGTTGCGTATAACACCCAGTGCACCATGCAATACGTGCCCTCCTTACTACCCATCACCAGTCTATCCCATTCCCCCACCCCCTCCCCTCTGAAGCCCTCAGTTTGTTTATCAGAGTCCATAGTCTCTCATGCTTCATTCCCCCTTCTGATTACCCCCTCTTTCTTTATCCCTTTCTTCCCCTACTGATCATTCTAGTTCTTATGTTCCATAGATGAGAGAAATCATATGATAGTTGTCTTTCTCTGCTTGACTTATTTCACTTACCATTATCTCCTCCAGTCCCGTCCATGTTGCTGCAAATGTTGAGAAATCGTTCTTTCTGATAGCTGAGTAATATTCCATTGTATATATGGACCACAGCTTCTTAATCCAGTCATCTGTTGAAGGGCATCTCGGTTCCTTCCACGATTTTTTTTTAATCAGAAGGGGGAATGAAGCATGAGAGTATTTATTTGTTTATTTGTTTTATTAACTCTATTTTTCTTGCTTTCATTGCCAAAAGATCACTAATAGGATGTTGTCATCAAGATTTTCACATAATCTGTATTTCACTTGCAGTTCTGACTTGAAGGATTAAAATAAAAATGTATTCAAAATTTGTAAAATTTGAGTGTATTTTATATATTTAAATAAATTAAAAATAAAATTATTTTTCATATTTTAAGTTATTTTTTATAAAATAAAATTAATAAAATTAAAAAGCAAACTAGCACACATTTAAGTCAAAACTACATAGTTTGAATGTTTTAATCTTTTCAAATATAAATAAATCTTATTAAATATTTATATAAAGTGATATTACTCACAAATTTTTAGTTTGACATGCATTAATAACCGAGGAAAAGAATTGGTAATTAAATTTTACCAATGCCATGTCTAGATAGATAGATATATACCTTTAGGGATAAAATGAATTGTTTGATAATGGGAAATATTCCTCAACCAACATGTACAGTTGCTGGATTTGTGAGTTTCTCAGGAGCCATAAATTGTGTCAGGAAGAGAGGCAAGAAAATGGATGCTGGGTGCCAATCTGAAATGAAATGCTATTATGTAACCATCTATTGTATTTATACCATATGAGTGGAAGAATTTGATAAGTTAGTCTTCAGTACCACTAAATGATTGTGCTGCTCTGTTCCTTCCTGCACTCGAGAGCACTGTCCAGTTCTGACTAAGCAGTAGTGCAAACCACAAAATCTTCACTGTAGGTGCTACTTTGGATTCTTCAGGAAGCAGATGCCAAGGCAGGATTAGACATGTAAGAGACTTACTAGGTGAAATACCTGTGAAAGACCAAGGGAGGGGATTTGTAGACTGGGAGTGTCTTCACAAAGTGGTGTAAGTCTGACCCGTGTAGGAGAGTGTAAGGAAAGGAAAGAAAGAAGAGGCTCAGCCTGCAGTGCTGTTCTAAGAAAGTTTTGGACAAGGCAGTGGGCATTAGAGAATATCCATGGTCTGCAGGAATAGGCCTGCGTGTGTCTCCCTACTGTGCTTGAATTTTGGCTAGGAGCAGCCTAGGGGGAGTGTGGCCTTTACACAAATGTGGCCTTTACACCCAGAGGAGCTACAGCTGAGCCAATGGTTAACTAGGGTCCATGACACAAAATTAGGGAGCCCATTTCTTAGTGGCCAGAGTGTATGGGTAGGACTCAAAATTGTTAACTTTATCAGTTCTCCAAAAATTGATTTATGGAGTCAGCTCTATGCTTATTGAAATCCCAGCAGGCTTTTTCTGTAGAAATTGACAAAATGATTCTAAAATTCCCATGGCAATGCAAAGGATCTAGAGTAGCCAACACAACAAGAAGAACAAAAATTGGAAGACTAACATTACCTGTTTTCAGTACTTATTATGAACCTGTATTAATCAAAGCAACATGGCATTGGTGTGAAGATACACAAATAGGTCAACAGAACAAAATGAAGAGTCCATACGTATGTATGTAAGAGTGATTTTCAATAATGGTGCAATGAGAATTCGGTCAGTGGGAAAAGGAGAATCTTTTATTTTTTTAAAGATTTTATTTATTTGAGAGAGACAGAGACAGAGAGAGTGAGCATGAGCAAGGAAAGGGGCAGAGGGAGGAGAAGCAGATTCCCTGCTGAGCAAGGAGCCCAATATGGGGCTCGATCCCAGGACCCTAAGATCATGACCTGAGCCAAAGGCAGATGCTTAACCGACTAAGCCCCCCAGGTGCCCCAAAGAGAGTCTTTTAAACAAATGGGGCTGGAATAATTGGATATTCATATGTAAAAATAAACTTCAGTCTATCCCTTGTAACACATTTAAGAATTTACTCAAAATGGTTCATAGACCTAATATAAAGTTTTCTTAAATGGAGGACTGGCAAACAATAGTCTGCAGTCCACATCCAACCTACAAACTGTTTTTATAAAGATTTATTGGAACATTTGCTTATTCACTATGTATTGTCTATGGCTGCTCTTGTGCTACAAAAGCAGAGTTGGACAGTTGTGACAGAGACCGTATGGTCCAAAAAGCCTAAAATGTTTCCTATCTAGTTCTTTGGAGAAAAAATTTACTATCCTCTATTAGATACAACAGAAGCACAGCCCATAATGGAAAAAAAATGGTAAGTTGCACTTATAAAAATTCAAAATTTGTCTATAAGTCTTCATAAGACACTGTTAAGAGGATAAAATGACAAGCCACAGACTTAGGATACAGTATTTGCAAATCATATATCTGATACGGAACATTTATCCATATAAAGAACTCAACAGTAGAAAGTACAAACAACCTAATAGTAAAATGGGCAGAAGACTCGAACGAGTATACTTCACTGAAGAAGATCTATGGATAGCAAATAAGCACATAAAAAGCACTCACATCATCAGTCACTAAGGAAATGTGTATTAAAACCACAATGAGATACCACTACATACCTGTTAGAATGGCTAAACTTTATTTTTTTTTTTTTAAGATTTTACTTATTTGACAGAGAGAGTACAAGCAGGGGGAGCAGCAGGCAGAGGGAGAGGGAGAAGCAGACTCCATACAGAGCAGGGAGCCCCATGTGAGACTTGATTCCAGGACCCTGGGACCATGACCTGAGCTGAAGGCAGACGCTTAACCGACTAAGCAACCCAGACGTTCCTAGAATGGCTAAACTTTAAAGGACTCATTATACCAAGCGTTGGCAAGGATGTGTGGGAACTGGATATCTGCACGCTGCTGAAGAGAATGTAAAATTGTACAGCCACTTGGAAAAACAGTTTGCCACTTCTCTTAAAAGTTAAATATACACCTATCATCTAGCCATTTTGCTCACAAGTATTTATGCAAGGGAAATAAAAGCATATCCCCCTATGATTACTTGTACACAAATATCCCCAGCAGTTTTATGTGCAATTTTCAAACACTGGAAACAATTCAGATGTTCACCAACAGGCAAATGGATGAACAAACTGTGGTATGTTCATTTTTGATACATGCAACAACATGAATGAATCTCTATGCTGAATGAGTAAAGTAAAAACATAATTCATACTGTATGATTCCATTTATATAAAATTCGAGAAAATGAAAACAAGTTTATAGTTACAAGTGCAGATCATTGGTTGCTTGGTGGAAAGTGTTAGGAGGGGCAGAAGAGAGGGATTACAAAGAATCATAAGGAAACAATTGAGGGAGGTAAATGTGTTCATTGGTTTGATTGGAGTGATGGTTTCCTGCTTGTGTAGATACGTCAAAATTTATCGAATTGTACACTTTAAACATGTTAAATTTATTGTATGCCAATTATAGTTCAATATAGCTGTTTTTAAAAAAGTATAAAAAAGTGTTGACTGACGAGAGTTCATGCCCTTTGGGGACCAGGACCTCACACCATGTAGAACCTAGAAATGAAAAGAAGGAAAGCACAGTGTCCTCCTTGTTGAAAGTGATTGTAACAGGACCACTCCTGCTTTGATCCCCCTGTTTTCTGGACTCATTTAGCCTTCCTCCTGGGGACACAATGCCATTTAGAGGTCTCTAATTTAATACATTTACCGCTTCTTGGAAGATGGCACTCCTTCTTTACAGAGCATTGCCTCCGAGCTTTTGCTTTAACTGAGCCCTTCGAAGACTATTCTAGTGCTCCGTAAAGCCAGTTGCCTCTGGATGGTGCAGTATGCCATACTGACTGTGGAAACCATGGTCATAGGGCCATTTCTGCCCCTTCTTTGTTTTCAACTGTTGTATGTTGGTGATATGTTGGATGCTATACCGTGTGGGGTTCCATGCCCACGGATTGAGCCTTCCTTCAGCCCCTGGATGTCAGTGCTGGCTGAGGCTTTTCAGACAGGAAAGGCAAGCCCATACCTGGAAGAAATATGTATCTCTGTGAGAACAAACCACTGACCTTTCTCAAATAGATGGGTATGATGTAGATGACTTGCTGCTAAGAGGCTGCTGGTCTGCTTGAGACATGGAGCCATAACAGGAGTTCAGCACTGGTGTTTGAAAGGATAGAGATTCAGAGGCATCACTAGCTAAACTAACTTTGGAGAGTGGAAGTATATGCTGGGAGGCCTCTATATAACCTTCACCTTTGCCAATCTATTCATGCGCCCATTGGGCCATTTCCAGGGTGGCTGACAACCATGGCTGGCTAATGACAATTGGCTGAGTTACTTTGTCTGCTTGTTTTTTTCAGTGTGTCTTCCATGGTGGATGCATTCTTCTGGGAATTAATGTATGATACACAAAATCTTTATATTTAGTGCCACTCCCATATGTTCATATGCCTCTATTCCAGACTTTTCTGTCTCTGATTTGCCAGTCCTTTTCCTTCCAGGCTTCTGACCAGATGGCCGCCTATTTATCATTTCCTTTATACATTTTTGCCTTGCTCCTTCTAATAATTTGGAAGTAAATACACTTTGTTTCCATTCTTTTAGTGGATGCTACTAAAAATTTAAGATGAATACTTAATGGAGTCTAAAGTTAGTCACTATTTCTAGGCTTCTCTTGAACAATCTAAGGATTTAGAATGCTTTGACCCTGACCACTTTACCTCCATCTTACATGTTACTAGTGTCCCGTATTTTAGTTTTGTCTTATTTTTCTTTCTACTCCTTTAGTAAGATACTGTTATTATTTATTCAATTAACATTTGTTTGTATTTATACAAATCCTTATTCTTTTCTCATCATTCCTTGTGTCTTGAGCCTTCCTTCTGGAAGCCTTCCTTTTCTTTATTCCCGAAGTACATCCTTTAAAATTCCCTTTTCATGGAGGTGCCGGGCTGGCTCGGTCAGTGGAGCATGCAGCTCTCGATCTCGGCGTCACGAGTTCACACCCCGTGTTGAGTGTGGAGCCTACTTAAAAAGAATAAAATTCTAAAAAAATCCCTTTTCCTGGTCTGTTTTATGTAAATTCTCTCCATTTTTGTTTTTCAGAAAGGTGAATTTTGAATGAGAGCTAGTCTGAATGTCAGATCATAAATTAAGAGTTCTATCCTGTCAGCATTTTGAAGTTACTGTTACCTCTGTCATGTTTTCTGTTACTACTCTGGCGAAGTCTACTCTCAGTTTAATAGTCATTGATTTAAGGTATTTTGTCTCTACTCTCCGGGCATTTATGACATCTTTTTGGTTGGGTGTTGTGCAGTTTCACTTTGACATGTCAGATGTGGACTTTTAAAAATTTATCCTGCTTGTGATTCATTGTGTTTCCTAAACCCAAAGGCATCCATCAGTCATGATTTTTTGACTCTTGTCTCTCCCTCATTCTCAGAATTCTCTTTTTCTGGGACTCCTATCATATACCCATTGGACCTTCTCATTCTATTTGCATGTTTCTGAACTTCTCTTTTAATATTTTCCATCTCTTTGTCTTTCTGAACTGCATTTTTGGGTAATTTTTTTTCAGATCTAATAGTTCCCAGATCTGCCCTTTATTAGTGTCTATCCTGTTGCTTAGTCCATTTATTGAGAGTTACTATTTCAGCTCACTTTTTTTCCTAGAATTTCTAGGATATTTTATTTGGTTTTGAAAGACAGCTGGCCTTTAAAAATAATGTCATTTTCCTTGACTAAGTTTTGATTATTATTTTTTTAATTTCTCAACATGCATTTTCTATATTTTTTATTCAGTATCCATTAATTTCAGTATTTCGTATCCTTGAGGACCTAATTTTATTGTTTATTTTATCTGCTATCTCGCTGTGGTTGCTAACTGGATTGACTGTCTTACCATTTGGTGTTATGTGGTCACATGCTTGGGGCTTTATCTGTAGAAATCCGTGAGGGTGCAGGTCCATGGTTCATTCTTTCACAGAAGTTTGTGTTTGCTTCTGCTAGCCACATCAGGGCCCTACTAATTTAGTGCAACGCTAAGTTAATTTTTTAGCTTAGGATTTTAAGGAACATGCAAAAAGTGTGGATTTAGCCACAAACATGTGTTATAAGCCTGTGGTTTTGAATTCTCAGAGGAGATATTTTTCCATCAAAACGCTAAGTTGGAACAGATAAGAATTCTGTTCAG
Organism: Ursus maritimus; assembly: GCF_017311325.1. Classification (NCBI taxonomy): domain Eukaryota; kingdom Metazoa; phylum Chordata; class Mammalia; order Carnivora; family Ursidae; genus Ursus; species Ursus maritimus. The sequence goes on along the minus strand of NW_024423319.1, from coordinate 35,793,052 downwards.
CTCTCTGTCTTTGCTAGTGGATGGATTTTTTCCAGTCTGCCATTTCACTGAGGTGTGGAACTTTGAGATTCCTAGTTTTATGTGGTATCTCAATTCCCATTATCCACAGTATACAGACTTCTTTTTCTATTGCTATTAAGCCAACTAGTTTGGGTTTTTTCATATTAGTAAATCTCTTTTGAGCAGCTGCAATTTCATAATTGGCTTATGTTTCTGATTTCTACGTGTGTGTGTGTGTGTGTGTGTGTGTGTGTGTGTGTCTATCTCTTTCTCACTCCCTTCCTTCCTGGCTCTAAAATTTGCTCTCATTCTTGGAATCATATACATGAATATTTTTAACTTTATAGTTGAATCAACTGTGAATTTAATAGCATGCTTATTATATTTTATCCAGAATTTCTTGGAGGTTTTAATGGATTTTTTTCAAGATGTCCAATCTCCTATATTTCTAGGAACAGAAGTTGATATGCATGACATTTTAAAATAAAAAAGTAGTAAAATTAATTAACAGCATAGATACTAACTCAGTGTTATGAGTTAAGCAAATTTTTCTTGACTTCAATCTATATAGTAATAACACCAGGCAGCGGTAGAGGGCCTGAAACTTTTTCAAAGCATTTTCATATTTTATCTAATTTGACTCTCTCAAAACATTTTTAAGGTCGAGTATCTGTACCAAAGAGGTAAAGATTTTGCCAAGGACACAGAGCAAGTTAGCGACAACTCAGACCATTAGACAGGAAGACCAACATACTCTCTGTTATCAGTTGTTCGCAAAGTATGATGTTCCTCTCTGCACTGAAAACACCTCCTTTGATGTCAGAAATCCAAAGAGCTACAATGTAAATCTTCCTATTGAAAGCACAGTTTGAACTCCAAAGTTTGTGTTTTAGGACTGGAATATAAAAACTCTGCTAGAGGCCCTGGTTACAGTTTCCTCTGGGTTATGAAGGCAGAACAATTTGTTTATACTTCTCTTTTGGTATGCATCATGTCATATCCTATAGTATCATTCCTTATCTAAACAAACAAAACTTAGAAGTGTTAAGAAACAACTGTCCTTCTGTCCCTAAGAACTTTAATCAACAAAATCACCAGGGCTTAGCCTTGTGTCGCCTGCTTTTCAGTATGCAAAGGTATCTTTAGGCCACCCTTTCAGACACAGTGGCATTCTGCAGGGCCTGACATGCGGATGGCTATTTCTTTGACTATAATCCAGAAGGAATGATGTTTCCTTTTTATCTGAAAATTTAACCTCCTTGGAAGTTAAGCTGATTCAAACACAGCTGGGTAAGACCAAAGATATTTTTTGGTAGGTAAATAGTATGAGTTGGTTGCAAACTAAACAAATCTATGTGGGTGGCCCCTATAAGCTTATTTGCTTGAGACTTGTCAGCTTATCTTGTCAGTGCTTGCAGGAGATACAGAGGAACAGAATCCTCCCTTTAAAAATGGATGAGGTGATTAGAAGATATTCCTGAAGGTGAGTGGGAGGTGAAGGCCTGGGAAAATTGTAGGGAAGGAGGGAACAAAGACTAAGCTATGATGTTTTTATTTTCTTTTAGTTTACTGGAATGAGGATAGAGGTGAAAAGTCTTACAAAGGGAGTTTATATCCCTTTAACTGAGAAGCCACTGAGTGGGTAAAAGTGGCAAAAGTGGATTGCACTATCTTATGGTTTAGACAGTATGTTCTCTGGATCTTAAATACTGAATTTTGAAACAAGGCTGGTGATCTATATTGAGTAATAATAATAATATAACAACAACTCATATTTACTGAGCACTTACTATGTGACAGGCACTGTTCTACATCCTTTACATATGTTAACTAAGTTAATCTTCAGAACAACTATTACTAGGTAATACTGGTGTCCATATTAGTATTCGTTTTTCATAGATGAGGAAATTGGGTCTCAGGTTAAGTAACTTGTCAAAGTTACAAATCTAGAAAACGAAGCTAGAATTTGAACTCAGATACCTGGTTTCTGTGCTCTCTGTCCTCTCCATGTCTTCAGAATTCTTATCTTCATCCTCTCTGTTGGGGTGCCTGGCTGGCTCAGTTGGTAGAGCATGCAACTCTTAATCTCAGGGTCATGAGTTCAAGCCCTACGTTGATTGTGAAGCCTACTTAAAAAAAAAAATAAGGTAACCTAACCTCCTTGCTCTTACATGAAACCTCTGCTGCTTCTGTGGGTAGAAGTGCTATGGTGCTCATTTCATGGGGATTAATATTAAAACTGAATTTAGAAAGCTATTGGGAAGTGCCATCAAGCAAAAAGGAATTTCTACATTCTGGGTGAGTCAGCTGTTCATCAAGAAATCTGTCAGAAATAACTAAGAATTACAGATGGCACTTGGACAGTAAGAGTCTGATATAAGTTATCTTGGTTCGATAGCATTTTATCTGCATTTGCCTTAAAGAAGAGGACAAAGAGAGGACGGACACTTTTCCAGTGCAAGGCTCTGAGTTTAGGAAGTTCTTTCATTGTTTAGACCTTTCTTTTGGTCCTTTATTCAGCATGTATTTGTTGAGTACCTACTATTTGCCAGGCACTGTGCTAGGCACCGAGGGCATTTTGATGAGCACAGACAGATCTGTCACAGCCTCCCATAGAATTTGTACTTAAACAAAGGAGGCAGACAAGCTAATAACCCCCACAAACAAATAAATGTATAATTACAAACTGAGACATGAGTCATGAAGGAAAGGCATTTGGGACTAGAGTGGAGATACTATCATGGAGAGACTATGGCCTCCTCTGGAGGATTAGAAGACAATTCTCTAAGGAAATGACATTCCAGTTAGAGGAATCAACATGCAAAGGCCCTGTGCCCCTTGTTCTTAGATCCTAGAATGAGAAATAGATTAATGATTCATTCATAGAACAAGAATTCTGCTTATAACTGTATACCGTTTATAATTTTCAAGGAGTTAGACATGCCCTTTTAGCTTCTTGTTGGCCAAAGAACTTTCTTTGGGTGATAGGTAAGGTTAATTTTTGGTTTTAGTAAGATCCTCCAGATTGAGGAAACTTTCTCATTTATCCATCAGGTTATCTTCTCAAAGGCTCTCTTTGCTCCCTCCCTCCCTTTCACCCTTGCACAAAGATTTATTGGATGTCTGTAATATACCAGTACTAGTATACTTCTCTTCACTGCCAAACTTCTTCTTAGAGTAGTCTACACTTGCTGCCTCCATTTTCTCACATTCTTAACCCATTGCAGTCTGTTTTCTCTCCTTATCAATGTCCCTGAAACCGCCAAACCCAGAATTTGGTTTCTTAGCTCTTCATCATACTTGGTTTCTCTCCAGCCTCGTAGCCCTGGTGTTCAATCACAAAACCTCTTCTCTTTGGCCTTCCGTGACACAGCTCTGTCTTTCTTCTTCTACCTCTTGGTAGTTATTTGTCATTTTTGCTGACTCCACTTTCTCTACCCAGCACTTTAATGTTGTTGCTTTCTAACTCATCATGCTCATGATTTATTTTTTCTTTTTTTAAATTATTTATTTGAGAGGGGGGGGAGGGAGGTGCAGAGGGAAACTTCCAAGCAGACTCCTCACTGAGTGTGGAGCCTGACATAGGGTTCGATTTCATGACCCTGAGATCATGACCTGAGCCAAAACCAAGAGTCGGTCACTTAACCACCTGAGCCACCTAGGTTCCCCCCCTGTTTCTTTTTCTGCCTAAATTTCATCTTTTCAATTAACTTTTACCTGGCTATGCTAGAGGGAAATAGTTGGTTTATTTCTCACATGTTTGTACTTTCATGGCACGTGGTACATATTTGTGTTGTGGCACTTAAACATAAATATATCATGTAAATTCAATATGAGATCTCTTTCAGTTGACTATGCACTCGAATTAAAGAATAAAATCTTATAGGTGATGTGCCAAATAAAACAGTCTTTAATACATATTTGATACACAAATAAATCTGAGGACTCCAGGAAAAGCCAAATATAAAACATTGGTTAATTGCCTGAAATTTGGCTGAAAATTGAGAATTTTTCTTTCGTACATTACTTACTTAGACATTTAACTCATCTTGATGATGAGCAAGAATGAACCATAATTACATGAAGTATGTTTCCATCTTCAAGTCATGGATTATCCATTGTCCCTGATTAATGACTCTTATGCTCTGTAATTAATAAAAATAGCCCATCATTCACAGTGATTTCTTGAGTCACATTTTTTTTCTTTTGTCTAAAGTCTAATGAGAGGTAATCTTTAATAGAGTACAGTGGTCTTGATTTTCTCAGACGGACTTTGCCAGTTTATTAGGGTGTTAAAAGCCTACAAGGCATGTAGGTTCTTTGGGGTTCATAGTAAAGAGTGGAGTTTTTTCCCCCAGGAAATGAAAACATACACATATTATTTTGAATGTAATTATTAATTGACATGTTTTTGAATATTTCTATCAAAAGGAATGAAATGCCAGGTATTTTAAATAAAAGTAAATTTATTTCAAAAGACTCTTAGGTGTATATATTATGAGGTGATTAGACACAGAAAATATAGGAACATAAATCTACATTTGTATTAAATTTAACTAAATGGAATATTTTTGAAAATTGCATTCAAAAGTCTCAAACTCCATAATAAAAATAAAAATGAATGTTATATATATTGAAATTAGCCTGTTGTATAAAATAGGTGTTGAGGAATACAACCAACACCTATTTTAAGGCTATCTTTGTTTGAAAGGGCCTTTTTTTCCCCCTATTTTGAATGCGGTGCTATAATCTTCAATATATCTTAATCTACATTTGGTAAAAATTATGCTTTCTAACAATAATTGAGAAATCTTTGGCCAGCATGTTGATAGTGCTTAATCTACATATAAAGATAAAGTAGAAAGTTTTCTGCCAAAATGAATCTAAATACTAACCAGACTACAATGGATTGGTGTAGTGTTTCCATTTTTTTTTCTCTCTGTTATTTTGGGAGGGAATAAAGGCAATTTTTGTCTGATAGGCTTTTATAAGCACTGGCGAGTTTGGCATGTTTAAATAACTGTCTTGCATTCATTCGTTATAAACAGAAAGATCAATGGAAAAATAAAGGCAAGACAACCTGATGAGTGGTTCTTAAATATTGTTGTGTATTAGAAACACCAAGAGAACTTGTTGACAATGGGAATCCTAAAGTTGTCCCTAAGATTGTGGTTCTGTAGTTCTGGAATAGGGCACAGGAATAAGAATTTTTAACAAGCCCTCAGGAGATTCGCATGCTCCAATTTCAAAAACATTGCCCTATCATCTGTTCCATCTAATTTCTCCTCATTTTTTCAGATGAGAATTTCACTTTTTGCAGTGCCATGGCTTTGCGAAATTATTCATTCATTCATTAGACATCCAATGTCTTCCATCTCACGTTACTACCTGGTAGAATAGAATTCCTATTTATCTCTCAAGACCCCATTTATATGTGACTCTCTCTTCAGAGCCTTTACTCAGTACTTTGTACATATTTCTGCTTTTATATTTATATAATATATTGAATTTTATGTATAATCAATACATTGATTATATAATCATAATAGATTAATATATACAAATAATATATACATACATATTAACATTATGTTGAATTTCTTTTAAGGAGGGAGGTTATGTCTTAGTTTTTATACATCAAATATGAGAGCTATGGACAGAGCCTAGTACAAAACAGGTGGTACTCAGAAGTTAGCATACAAAAGAATTATCTGGGGAGTTTGTTTAAAATGGAGATACCTAGTATGCCCACCACCCCCCATACCCAATTCCCAGATTCTCATTCAATAGATCTGAAGGTGGTCCTAGGAATTCACATTTTTATAAACTCTCCAAACATTTCATATCTTGATAAATTCTGAGTACCAAGGGGACATCAACTAACCTTTAGGTAACCAAATATGTGACCAAAGGGCTACTTGTATTTATCCCATTTACTCTCTGATAAAATTTTCTCATGCATTCTAATATATTTTGGATATTTCAGTGACAATATTCAGGTCCATCTGAATAGTGGTCAGAGACAACGTAGGCAACTTTTTGTAGGGTCTTACATATAGGCTTACAATGGGGTTTACAAATGACAGGGCTCATGAGGCAACTTGGGACACTTGTAATGAGGATTTTCTCTCTGGAGCAGGCATATCAAGGTAAATGTCAGTACACATGAAAAGATGTCCAGCATCATTCATCATCAGGGAAATGCAAATCAAAACCACAATGAGATATCACTTCACACCAGTCAGCATGGCTAAAATAAAAAAAAAAAACAACCTCAATAAACAACAAGTGTTGGTGAGGATGTGGAGAAAAAGGAACCTTCCTGCACTGTTGGTGGAATGCAAACTGGTGCAGCCACTGTGGAAAACACTATGGAGTTTCCTTAAAATTAGAAATAGAACTACTCTATGATCCAGTAATTCCACTACTGGGTATTTATCCAAAGAATACAAAAACACCTATTCAAAGGGATATGTGCACCCCTATGTTCATTGCATTATTATTTACAATAGCCAAATTATGGGAGCATCCCAAGTGTCCATTGATAGGTGAGTGGATAAGGAAGATGTGGTATGTATATGCAATGGAGTATTATTCTGCCACAAAAAAGAATGAAATCTTGTCATTTGCAGCAGCATGGATGGCTCTAGAGAGTGTAATGACAAGTGAAATACATCAGAGAAAGACAAATACCATATGATTTCACTCATGTGGAATTTAAGAAACAAAACAAATGAACAAAGCTAAAAAAAAAAAAAAAGGAGACAAACCAAAAAACAGACTCTTAACTATAGAGAACAGATGGTTACCAGAGGGAAGGTGGGTGGGGGGATGGGTGAAATAGGTGAAGGGGATTAAGAGTACACTTATCTTGATAAGCACTGAATAATATATGAAGCTATTGAATCACTATATTGTACACCCAAACTAATATAACACCATATGTTAACTACACTGGAATTAAAATTTTTAAAGTAAAAAATAAAACATTTAAAAAGAGTAGAAGTCAGTAATTAGTTTTAAAAAATGAAAACAATTCTCATGGGGCACCTGGGTGGCTCAGTTGGTTAAGTGGTGGGCTCTTGATTTCGGCTCAGGTCATGATCTCACAGTCCTGGGATCAAGTCCCTCGCTGGGCTCCCTGCTCAGCAGGGAGTCTGCTTCTTCTCCCTCTGCCTCTTTCCCCATGCTCATGCTCTCTATCTCTCTCTCTCTCAAATAAATAACTAAAATCTTTTTAAAAAAGAAAACAATTCTCATTTTCATTTTAAGTTTTCTAGTAAATATATTTCTATGTCAAGAATTTAAAACTTTTTAAAAGATTTATTTAGAGAGAGAGAGAAAGAGAGCAAGGGGGAGGGGCAGAGGGAGAGGGAAAGAGAATCCTCAAGCAGACTCCCCACTGAGCACAGAGCCCGGAAAGGAGCTCAATCCCAGGACCCTGAGATCACGACCTGAGCCAAAATCAAGAGCCCACCACTTAACTGACTGAGCCACCCAGGTGCCCCAAGAATTTTAAAATTTTAAATAAAGAATTAGAGTTTTGGATTCTAGCTAAGCTGGAGTAACAAAGACCAGGTGTTTACCCTCCTATGTGTAGCAACTAAGAACAAACACAAAATAAGTGAAAGAGCAGTTTTTGAGATCACGGACATCAGGTAATGAATGGCAGTAACCCCAGAAGGATGGAAACAAATAAGGTCAGCCCTGTGATTGCCCCAACTTACTGCATTGAGAGTATCCAGTAATACCACAGTAGGGAGGATTGAGGTAGAGCAAAGCAATTCAGTAAAGAAAGGGTAGTCTTTTCAACAAATAGTGCTGAAACAATTGGATATCTTTATCCCCCCAAAATGAACTTCAATCCATATCTCACGTGATATACAAAAATTAATTCAAAATAGATCATAATCTTATATATCTAACCTAAAACTATAAAAACTCTACAAGAGGGGCTCCTGGGTGGCTCAGATGGTTAAGCATCTGCTTTTGGCTCAGGTCATGATCTCAGGGTCCTGGGATCAAGCCCTGCTTTGGGCTCGCTGCTCTACAAAGAGTCTGTTTCTCCCTCTTTCTCTGCCCCTCCCCCCTGCTTGTGGTCTCTCTTTCCCAAATAAATAAATAAAATCTTTCAAAAAAAAGCTCTAGAAGAAAACATAGGAAAAAATATTTTTATCCTGGGCTAGGCAAAGACTTTTTAGTTATGACACGAAGAGTGTGATTGGTACAAAAATAAAATTAATAAAATGTACTTCATCAAAATGTGATATCTTCAACAGAAACTGTTAAGGGATGAAAAAGAGAGACACCATAGGGAGAAGATCTTTGCCCAGAGTACATTTGTTAAAGGGTTTTTAATCAGGGCTTATAAACAACTCAGAAATCTTAATAAGGAAAGAAACAACCCAATAAAAAGTGGACAAAATATTTGACAGATTTTTTACTAAGGAATATACACAGTAGGCTAATAAACACATAAAAATATGCTCAACATCATCAGTCAATCACAATGTGATACCATTACACATCTATTTTAATGGCTAAAATTAAAAAGTCTGACCGTATCAAATATTGGTGAGGCTGTAAATCAACTGGGACTTTCATGTATTGTTGGTGGAAATGTAAAACGGCACAACCACTTTGGAAAACAATTTGGCAGTTTCTTAAAAAGTTAACCATACATCTATCATGACTGAGCCATTCCACTCCTATGCATTTACCTAAGAGGAAAGAAAGAATATGTCTACATATAGACTTGAACACATAAGTTCATAGAAGTTTTATTTATAATAGCTTCAAACTGGAAACAACCCAGATGTTCCTCAAAAGGTGAATGTATAAGCGAATTTTCGTATAATCATAAAATGAAATACTTCTCATTGATAAAATGAACCAATACTATTATATATACGTATATCCATACCATAATACAATCTCAAAATAACTTTGAGACATGCAAGAAGCCAGAAAACAAAAGTACATGGTTTATGATTTGATTTATACAAAATTTTTAAGAATGCAAACTAATGTATAGTGACAGAAAAAAAGTCAGTGCTTGCTTGAGGGGGATGGGAGAGAGGGTTTATTACTGTTACACGCAGTTTGTTAGGAGTGGTGGATATGCTATTTTGCTCGTGTTACTGGTTTCATGAGCGTATAGATATCAGGACTTATTAAATTGTGTACTTCAAAACATGCAGTTTATATCTTGTCATTTATACCTCAATAAACTTTTAAAAACACATTAGACCTTTTATTTCTTCAAATGAACTCTTAATTGGAAGCCCAATAAATAAAAAAGAAAACAGGGAAAAGGCCTCCTATCATCTTATTTCTGAAGAGATCCATAGCACTCTAATTTACATACCTCTGATATACAACATCTGACTTCCAGAAATATATTTGGATGTATAAATAGATATGGTATTTTACTTTAATTCAAAGCCTCTTGTCCAGAAGTCTGGAGTTGCCAATAATCTTAGATAACATTGGATAAAATCTGGGCCATTTAGAAATTCTGTGAAAATGAGCTATTTGGATACCTGAATTTACCTTGTATGTTGGTCACATTCTTTTACAAATTATTTTTTTAATATTTAAAAAATGTTTTAATAATACATGATTCACTTTTCCATCACCTTAAATAGAGTAAACATACTCTTCTTTTTAGTCTGCCTTTTATTAATGATTCAGGACCATCATTATTAGCATCAAGCTTATGTTAGGCTAGAATGTACTGATACCCTCTGGACTTCATTAAATGTGCAGATGCTCGTTAATATTTGCTCCTGTAATAAGTGGCTTAAGACAAGAGCATTTTTTTCTTTTTATGGAGAAAAATGGTGGTTACATCTGCCACTTCTATATTCTGTCTGTTCCTGTGCTATCATCTGTTACTTCTTGCAGAGTGTGACTTCCTGGATCAACATGCCTTCCTTCATAATATATAGACTTAAATTGGTAAAGCATACAACCGAGGTTGTTAGCATTGTATAGACATGGACTGTTAACAGAGGACTGGAGAGTGTCCCTTTGAGTAAAGTACACAATTTTTAGTGCATGGACTATTTTCACTGAGTGAAGTAATTCATTTTTTATCCTCTGGTTCTCAGCTCTGAAATGGATAATTTGGTTTGCTGCCGAACTCTGTTCCAAACAGATGAGATATTATTGTATTACATTTTCAAAGACCTGCAATACAAAGCCTATAAAATAGCACTTTTACCACCAGAGTCCTTGCTGAAAATATTTATTATTTCAACTGTCAGTAAAAGTCAAGACCTTTTGGGGGGATCTGACAATTTGAAAGTACTACTCTGAGAAAATATATCTGATGAATTTCTTGTTCTTGCTAGTTGTCAAGCTAGCAGGTAGTGCTGTTAGTTGGTCTCTTGGCCAGTAATTTTTTTTTTCTGTCTCTCCTCTAATACTAAATATCAGCTGTTAGAAAAAAGAGATGAACAAAATATGGGGGATTCCTAAGGTTTTGGAATAGATTAATTCCCTCAAAGGGGGGGGTAATCAGAAGGGGGAATGAAGCATGAGAGACTATGGACTCTGAGAAACAAACTGAGGGCTTCAGAGGGGAGGGGGGTGGGGGAATAGGATAGGCTGGTGATGGGTAGTAAGGAGGGCATGTATTGCATGGTGCACTGGGTGTTATATGCAACTAATGAATCATCGAGCTTTACATCGGAAACCAGGGATGTACTGTATGGTGACTAACATAATATAATAAAAAATATTATTATAAAAAAAGATTAATTCCCTCTACCTCAATTTTCCTTTTTCAAAATAAACCTGACCTTTTTTTTTAAGTCACCCTTTCTGTTCCTCAGTTCTTAAGGAAGCTTCGGAAAACACAGACAATAGAATCAGTGGCTGAATTCAGTAATTCATTTGGCAAAGTGCCATTTTTTTTTATATTGAGGAATCAGAGAAGCTTATTGTTGAGAATAATTGGAAAATATTCTAGGCCAGTTAGAGGATTATAAATAAGTACTATACTGATCAGTTTAGATGCTCTAACTTCCTTCCACAGTATACTAACAGAAGTCTTGTTGAGTGCTGAAAGGCCTCACAACTTACTATTTAGCCTGATAAATTCACTGTGGCCCAGGGTTTGGCCATCAGAAATTTGATTGTCTTAGCCTATCAAGAGTAGTTTTTTTTCCTTTTTGAGGGAGTAGAAGGAAGGTGGGGAGGACGCTCGGAGTAACATTAACCAAATTAGCAAAATGGATATATAAAACAGAATGTCTATTTATTCTGAGAAATAAAACCATCAAGAAGGCTGAAATGCTTGTTTCCCCATATCTAGGTAGTCTCTCCCTGCAGTAAAGGACAAATTGTCAGATTGAATTTTTTTTGAATGAGTACGGAATCAGAGCAAGAGGAGTGTCATAGAAAACTTTCTTCCCTGGATATTTGGGTAGGCACTACCACATCCAGCTCTCTGGGCTTTACCAATTCTGTAATTTCAGCTAACTCTTCTGTTCACCCAGCCTCTCTTTAAAGAGAGCACTGAACAGTTTCCAAACAAGATACAATTCAGTTAATTAGGTTTCCATTTAAGTTAATTAAAACCACATTCCTGTCTGGCCTCTTTGGATCATCTTGATTGGAGTTTTTGGTGTCTCCAAACTTTTCTGAATCACCCATTTACACATAATCCCTTATTTTTTTTTCCCAAGGTGATTATTTACACGATATTAGTGGATTTTACTGAATTATGTTTCAAAGGACTATCTTATTTTCTTATTTTCCTTTTTTCTAGTTCTTGTGGGTCACCTCACAGTCACCACTAATACTAAAAATGAAAAGTATATGGTGTTCCCCCAAATCTATAATATTTGTAAATTTCATCTGTCAAATTTTAAGATTTTGGCTTATTTTTACGAACTGGATGATACCTTCGATATCAGTTCCTATTGAAAATGTACCTGAATATATTATTGGTTGGTCATCATAAATTGACAACATACTGTAGACAATGCATGCTATTAATTTTTTAAAGCTATGAAGTAACTTTCATGTAATATAATTGGATATGAGGAAAATCTCAATATAGCGTTATTTGTTATGGAAAAGATTTTTGCATAGGACATATTTCTCTTTGACTCTATTTAATAAAATATAGTTACTTAAATATCCAAGTGACTTACATCCAAGTAACCTGTTCTATGGAAGTCTTCCTTATATGAATAATTTCCAGCATGTACTCCAAAGACAGAATACCAAGGTACCTCAGTGTATTATCATAATGATCATTTTATGATTATCAACTATCAATGATCAACCTCCATGGTCAGTTTTTATACACATTAGTTTCTTTCAATTAAGCCTAATATGCCACTGGAAAGGCTTTCTTCTTCATTAGTTGGTGTGCATTTCAGGAAAGGTAAGCTAGTTTTAGTATTACCCAAAGGAAACAGATTCTCAGAATGTCCATTTGAAGGGAACTTGGAGTACTTGAGTCCTTGACGATTACTCTGTACAGTATGAACGAATCACCTTTACTTCACCAACTATCCCATAGTCATTCAGTCTTTGCCTAAACACATTCACTGATGAGAAACACCCTCATAAAGTAACCCATTCTACATGTTTAATTGTCAAAAGTTTACTTTTGCTTAGCTAAAAATAGACCTCTTTTAAATTTCATCTGTTGGTTCTAATTCTGTAGTCTAGAGCCATATAGAAATAACATCCAATGAAATGTTTATATCCTAGAAATTAAGGATGTTAAGTTTTGAGAAAATGAATACATTAATTTCAAAACCCAATATTTGCAATTTGGTGTTTTAGATAATTGAAACCACTAATGCCTTCAAAAAACTTAAGCATTTAGATAATATACATAAAAGCAGTAATAGAAATATATGTGATAGCAGTCATATGGAGAAATACACATACATGGTAAATAATCTACATAAGAAGAAGGATGAACATGGGGCTCCATCAGGGTAGTTAGAGAGACTGAAACCAGGTAAGACTATCATATAAATATAACATTCAAGAGTAATTAGAAATATTAGATATCACTAACATGTAATTATTTCATTTTATGGGTTCACCCATAAAATTTATTCCACTTTGAAACAAAGAAACAGTTACATATCCAGTGAGTCTCAGCATGTGACAGAGTTTGAACTACAATCCAGGGCTGAAAAGCTTCATATAAAAGGGAACTTAGGTAAAAGGGACATGCTTTATCAAAGAGGTTATGCAATTATGTAAAAAAGTGCAGAGAACAATAATTTACCCAACTTAGGGAGAGAGCATAATGTAGCTTGTAGCAACAAGAGAGAGTGTTAGGTAAAGAGTGTTGAGGTTGATCTCCTTGATGCCCCCAAACAAGATTTCATATTTGTTGTTGAAGATTATTAAGAACTTTGTATGCAAGAGAAGTTAACACCTTAAAATATGCTGCTATAAGATATTTTATGTAAGCCTCTTGATAACCACAAAGAAAATACTTATAGAACACAAAAGAAAAAGAGAAAGGAATCAAAATCTATCATTAAAAAACAAAAGAAACACAAAGGAAGACAGTAAAAGTGAAAAAGAGAAACAAAGAATTACAAGGCAAACAGAAAACAGTAAAAAAATGGCAATAGTAAGTTCTTCCCTATTTATAATTTAAATGTAGATGGAATGAACTCCCCAATAAAAAGAGTGGCTGAATGAATAAACAACAAGATCCAACTGTATGTTGTCTGCAAGGAACTCTTCGTAGTTTCAAGGACACACATAAGATGAAAGTAAGGGAATGGAAGAAGATATTCCATGCAAATAGTAACCATATGAAAGCAGGAGTGGTTATATTTATTGAGAGTACTTTAAGTCAAAAACTTTCTCTAGAGATCAGGAAGGTCATTACATAATAATGAAAGGCTCAATTCAACAGAAGATATAACAATTGTAAATATACATGCACCCAACATTACAGTACATAAATATATAAAGCAAATATTGACAGATCTGAAAGGAGAACTTGACAGCAATACAATAATAGCAGGAGATTCCAGTACCCCACTTTTAATGATAGATAGTACATTCAGACAGAAAATCAATAAAGAAACAGTAGACTTGAACAACATTATGGACAACATGGATCTAATAGTCCTATACAGAATGTTCTACCAGACGATGAAAGAAAACACATTTCTTTTCAAGTGCACACAGAACATTCTCTGGGATAGATCACGTGTTAGGTAGCAAAACAAGTCTTAACAAATTTAAGAAGATTGAAATCATATCTTTTCCATCCACAATGGAATGAAACTAGAAATCAATAACAGTAGGAAAATAGAAATACGCAGAGGTAGGAACTAAACAACACACTATTGAACAACTATTGGGTTAAAAAGAAAACCAAAAGAGAATTTAAAAAATATCTCAAGACAAATGAAAATGAAAACACAACTTACCAAAACTTTTGGAATGTAGCAAAAGCAGTACTAAGAGGGTATTTTAGAGTGCTGAATGCCTACATTAAAAAAAGAGGAAAAATCTCAGTTTACCTTTCTGCTTAAAGAATTACAAAAAGAAGAACAAACTAAATTTAAAGTTAGCAGAAGAAAGGGAAAAATAAAAATCAGAAGAGAAATCAAATAAAGAACAGAAAAACAGTAGGAAAAAAGTCAACAAAATTGAGAGTTGTTTTTTTTTAAAAGATAAAATTGACAAAGTCCTAGCTAGGCTAAGAAAAAAAAAAAGAGAAGACTCAAATAAAATAAGAAATGAAGAGGAGATATTACAAAGGTTGCCTCCAAAATAAAAAGGATTATAAGAGGCCATTATGAATAATTGTATGCCAACAAATTGGATAACCTAAAAGAAATTGAGTAGTAGGCATTCATTTCCTAGAAATGTACAACCTACCAAGACTGAATCAAGAAAAAAATAGGAAGCCTGTGCAGACCTATAACAAATAAGGAGATTGAAAAAGCAATCAAAAACCTTTCAAACAAGAAAAAGTCTGGGAGCAGATGTCTTCATGGCTAAATTCTGCCTAAAGAATTAATAACAATAACAAAGAGAAATTAATAATGGTACTTCTTAAACTCTTCCCAAAAATAGAAATAGAGGGAATACTTCCAAACTCACTTGATAAGACTGGCATCACCCTGATACCAAAGCTAGGCAAACCCACCACAAGAAAACTATAGGTCAGTATTTTTGATGAACATCAGTGCAAAAATCTTCAATAAAATATTAGCAAACTGAATTCACCAGCACATGAAAAATATTATACACTATGACCAAGTGGGATTTATCCCTGTGATGTGAATTTGGCTTAATATATGCAAATCAATTAATGTGATACACAATATTAACAAAATAAAAGATTAAAAGCACACGATCATCTCAATAGATGCATAAAAAAACATTTAACCAAGTTCAACATCCATTCGTGATAAAAACGGTCATCAAAATAGGTATAGAAAGAACTTAACCTCAACACAACAAAGACCATTTATGAAAAGTCCACATGTAATATCATAATCAATGGGGAAAAACTGAAAGCTTCTCCTCTAATATACAGAAAAAACAAGTATAGCCACTCTTGCCACTTTTCAACAAAATACTTGAAGTACTAGCAAGAGGCATCAGCCAAAAAGAAAAAGAAGAGGAAGAAGAAGAAAAGCAAGAAGAAGAAGGAGAAGGAGAAGGAGAAGAAGAAGAAGAAGAAGAAGAAGAAGAAGAAGAGGCATCCAAATCAGAAAGGAAGAAGTAAGATTATCTGTTTGCAGATAACATGATTCTGTGTGTAGAAAACCCTAAAGACTACACACACGCGCACGCATGTGTGCACACAAATTGGAATAAATGAATTCAGTAAAGTTGCAGGATACAAAAGCAACATACAAAAAAATCCGTTATATTTCTTTACATCAGTAATGATGTGTGAAAAGGAAATTGATAAACAATCCCATTTATGGCAGTATCAAAAAGAATAAAGTACGTGGGAATAAATTTAACCAAGGAGGTGAAATCTGTCCATTGAAAATATGAGACATTGTTGAAAACATTGAAGAACACACAAATAAAGGGGAAGATAGCCTGTGTTCATGGATTGAAAGAATTAATATTGTTAAAATGTGCATATAACTCAAGCTATATACAGATTCAACACAATTTCTTTCAAAATTCCAATGGAATTTTTTCACAGAAATAGAAAAATCAACTCTAACGTTCATATGGAATCACAAGACACTGTGAATAGTCAAAGCAATCTTAGGAAAGAAAAACAAAGTTGCAGGCATTACATTTCCTGATTTGAAATTGTTATACAAAGTTATAATAGAATAATTGTACTGGCATAAAAACAGATCTATAGACTAATGCAGCAAAATAGCCCAGAAATAAACCCAAGTATATACAGTCAACTAATTTTTGGCAAAGACATCAAGAATATACAATGAGGAAAGGATAGTCATTTCAATAAAAGGTGTTGGGAAAACTAGATATCCATATGCAAAAAATGAAATTAAGCCCTTATACTATATACAAAAATAAACTCAAAATGGATTAAAGACTTACACGTAAAGACCTGAAAGTGTAAAACTCCTAGAGGAAAACATAGAGAAAGAACTCCTTGATGGTGGCCTTGTCAGTGATTCTTTGGATATGACCCCAAAAGCTATGGCAACAAAAACAAAAATAAGCAAGTGGGACTACATCAATCTTAAAAGCTTTTGTACAACAAAGGAACAAAGTGAAAAGCAACCTATGGATGTGAGAAACCCTTTGCAAACCTTATATCTAATAATGGGTTAATATCCAAAATATATGAAGAATTAATACAATTCAATAGCAAAAAAAAAATAACCTGATTAAAAATTTACAAAGGACCTGAATAAACATTTTTCCACAGAAGACACACAAATGGCCAACTGACATATGCGAATGTGTTCAACATCACTAACCATTACGGAAATGCAAGTCAAAATAACAATGGTGTTGGCCAGATTTTGGAGAAATTGGAACCTCTGTATATTGTTGGTGGGGATGTAAATTGGTATAGCTATTATGAAAAAAAATATAGAGGTTCCTCAAAAAATTCAAAATACAACTATCATATGATCCAGCCATACATTTTTGGGTATATATTGAAAGAAAATGAAATCACTGGTTTGAGATATCTGCACTCCCATGTTCATTGCAGCATTATCCACAATAACAAGATATAGAAATAGCCTAGTGTCTGTTAACAGATGAGGGGATAAACTAAATGTGGTATATACATACAATGATATATTATTTAGTCAAAAAAAAGGAGAGGGGTGCCTGGGTGGCACAGCGGTTAAGCGTCTGCCTTTGGCTCAGGGCATGATCCCAGCATTATGGGATCGAGCCCCACATCAGGCTTCTCCGCTATGAGCCTGCTTCTTCCTCTCCTGCTTGTGTTCCCTCTCTCACTGGCTGTCTCTATCTCTGTCGAATAAATAAATAAAATCTTAAAAAAAAAGAAACTGGAGAGAAGTATGCTGTGCAAAATAAGCCAAATACAGAAAGAAAAATACTATATGATTTCACTTATATGTGGAATCTGGAAAATAGTCTAATTTACAGAGGCAGAGAATATAATGTTGGTTACCAGAGGTGGGGAGGTGGGGAAAGATGTAGGTATTGTTCAAAGACTTCAAAGTTGCAGTTACATAGGATGAATATGTTCTAAAAATCTAATGTACAGCATTATGACTACAGGGTTTTTTAAAGATTTATTAATTTATTTTAGAGAGAGGAAGAGAGAGTGAGTAGGGAGAGGGGCAGAAGATGCGGGAGAGACTCTCAAGTAAACTCCCTGCTGAGCACAGAGACCGATGTGGGGGCTCTATCTCACAGCCCTGAGACCATGATCTGAGCCAAAAATCAAGAGTTGGACACTTAACTGAGCCACCCAGGTGCCCCATGACTTTAGTTAATAATACTGTAGTGTAGAGTGAAAATTTGCTAAGAGAGTAGATTACAGATGCTCTCACCACACAAACAAAAAAATTGGTAACTATGTGAGGAGATGGATATGCTAATTAGCTCGATTACAGTTATCATTTCCCTATGTATGTGTATATCAAATCATCATGTTGTGCATTTTAAATATACACAATTTTTAAATTTTATTTATTTTTTAATGTTTTTTATTATATTATGTTAGTCACCATACAGTACATCCCTGGTTTCTGATGCAAAGTTCAATGATTCATTAGTTGCGTATAACACCCAGTGCACCATGCAATACGTGCCCTCCTTACTACCCATCACCAGTCTATCCCATTCCTCCATCCCCCTCCCCTCTGAAGCCCTCAGTTTGTTTCTCAGAGTCCATAGTCTCTCATGCTTCATTCCCCCTTCTGATTACCCCCCTTTCTTTATCCCTTTCTTCCCCTACTGATCTTCCTAGTTCTTATGTTCCATAGATGAGAGAAACCATATGATAATTGTCTTTCTGTGCTTGACTTATTTCACTTAGCATTATCTCCTCCAGTCCCGTCCATGTTGCAGCAAATGTTGAGAACTCGTTCTTTCTGATAGCTGAGTAATATTCCATTGTATATATGGACCACAACTTCTTAATCCAGTCATCTGTTGAAGGGCATCTTGGTTCCTTCCACTATTTAGCTATTGTGGACAATGCTGCTATGAACATTGGGGTGCATATGGCCCTTCTCTTCACTACGTCTGTAAATATACACAGTTTTTATTTTAAAAAAGGATTAGTTGAATTCTCCAGAGTCTCTACTCCTCTGTCTGGGCTATAATCCCCATTATTAGCAGAACCTTGCCCTCTGCTGTTCTATCAGCATTTAACTACTCACACCAAAAGGGCTGCTTAGAACTGGAGCAAAGGACAGATACCCAATTCCATTCAAAGGAACAGAAATCCTCTTTTTTTGAAATTTTTAAATTTAAATTCAAATTAACATATAATGTATTATTAGTTTCAGAGTTAGAGGTCAGTGATTCGTCAGTCTTATATAACGCCCAGTGCTCATTACATCATGGGCCCTTCTTAATGTCCACCACCCAGTTACCCTATACCCCAGCCACCTCCCCTCCAGCAACCCTCATATTGTTTCCTATGATTAAGTCTCTTATGGTTTTTCTCCCTCTCTGATTTCATCTTGTTTTATTTTTTTCCTCTCTTCCCCTATGATCCTCTGTTTTGTTTCTCAAATTCCACATATCAGTGAGATCATATGATAATTGTCTTCCTCTGATTGACTTATTTCATTTAGTATAATACCCTCTAGGTCCATCCACGTCATTGCAAATGGCAATATTTCATTCTTTCTGATGGCTGAATAGTAGTCCATTATAGATAGACAGATCGATAGATAGATGATAGATAGATAGATAGATAGATGATAGATAGATAGATAGATAGATAGATGATAGATAGATAGATACCACATCTTTTTTAACTATTCATCTGTTGTTGGACATCTGGGCTCTTTCCATAGTTTGGCTATTGTGGACATTGCTGCTATAAACGTTGGGGTTCAGGTGCCCCTCCAGATCACTACATTTGTATCTTTCGGGTAGATACCTGGTAGTGCAATTGCTGGGTCATAAGATAGCTCTATTTTCAACTTTTTGAGGAACCTCCATAGTGTTTTCCAGAGTGGCTGCACCAGCTTGCATTCCCACCAACAGTATAAGAGGGTTCCCCTTTTTCCACATCCTCACCAACATCTGTCATTTCCTGACTTGTTAATTTTAGCCATTCTGACTGGTGTGAGGTGGTAGTTATATCATTGTGGTTTTGATTTGTATTTTCCTGATGCTGAGTGATGTTGAGCATTTTCTCACATGTCTGTTGGCCATTTGTATATCTTCTTTGGAGAAATGTCTGTTCATGTCTTCTACCCATTTCTTGATTGGATTATTTGTTCTTTGGGTGTTGAGTTTGATAAGTTCTTATAGATTTTGGATACTAACTCTTTATCTGATATGTCATTTGCAAATATCTTGTCCCATTCCATAGGTTGCCTTTTAGTTTTGTTGATTATTTCCATTGCTGTGCAAAGCTTTTTATCTTGATGAAGTCCCAATAGTTCTTTTTGCCTTTGTTTCCCTTGTCTTTGGAGATGTGTCTAGCAAGAGGTTGCTATGACCGAGGTCACAGAGGTTTCTGCCTATGTTCTCTAGGATTTTGATGGATTCCTGTCTCACATTGAGGTCTTTCATCCATTTTGAGTCTGTTTTTGTGTATGGTGTAAGAAAATGATCCAGTTTCATTCTCCTGCATGTGGCTGTCCAGTTTTCCCAATGCCATTTGTTGAAGAGGCTGTTTTTTTCCATTGGATATTCTTTCCTGCTTTGTCAAAGATTAGTTGGCCATACAGTTGAGGGTCCATTTCTGAGTTTTTCTTCTGTTCCATTGATCTATGCATCTGTTTTTGTGCCAGTACCATACTGTCTTGATGATTACAGCTTTGTAATAGAGCTTGAAGTCCAGAATTGTGATGCCACCAGTTTTGGTTTTCTTTTTCAACATTCCTTTGGCTATTCGAGGTCTTTTCTGGTTCAATACAAATTTTAGGATTATTTGTTCCAGTTCTGTGAAAAGAGTTGATGGTATTTTGATAAGGATTGCTTTGAATGTGTAGATTGCTCTTGGTAGCATAGACATTTTAACAATATTTGTTCTTCCAATCCATGAGCATGGAACATTTTCCCAATTCTTTGTGTCTTCCTCAATTTCTTCCATGAGTGTTCTATAGTTTTCTGAGTATAGATCCTTTGCCTCTTTGGTTAGGTCTGTTCCCAGGTAGCTTATGGTTTTGGGTGCAATTATAAATGGGATCGACTCCTTAATTTCTCTTTCTTCTGTCTCATTGTTAGTGTATAGAAATGCAACTGATTTCTGGGACAGAAATCATCTTAACCCTTTTAATGCTAGAAATGGGGTTGCAAGTGCAGATGACCTGTAGAGGTCAGACAGAGAAAGTATAGCTGGCTTCTGCATTGCACTGGAAAGTGACAGTGTTCAGCTCTAGTCAGTCACTGCCATGCCATTCAGTGTTACCAGGTATTTCAGCTTTTCAGAAAAGATAGGAATCTTGATTTTTATGTGACTTGTCCAGATGATTCAAAGTTGACAACTCATTTTGAAAACAAAAACCAAAAAAACCCCAAACACTGTGTAAAGCCAAACACAATATGTCTGTGGGCTGGATTTAGCATGTGGTTAGCAAGTTTGTGACACATGATATAAAGGACACAAGGAGGCAATTTCCTAGATACATAAGAACAGGAAACCAAAGTATAGTTTTGCCAATGGGGATTGAAACTGGAAAGTTACAAACTAAGGATACTCTTTCTTTTATGGAGCCAAATGATCTATTTTCCACATATCAGCTCTGTTCTCCAGTGTTGCATTGCAAACTTGATATTTTTTCTGTTTACTAATAACTTCTTCAATCTCATATGACTTTGGTTTGTAATTATGCCTACTTTGGCCTTAAGTTGTCAGTTCATTGACATGGGATGTGTATCCATTTACCTAAATCCTCTTTAATTTCTTTCAGCAATGTTTTATAGTTTTCAGTTTGCAAGTCTTGCATCTCCTTGTTTAAATTTATTCCTAAGTATTTTATTCTTTTTCATGTTATTTAAGTGGAGTTGTTTTCTTAATTCCCCTTTTGGATTTTCCATTGCTACTATATAGAGATATGACTGATTTTTGTGCATTGGTCTTGTGTCCTGAAACTTTGCTGAATTTGTTTATTAGCTTTAATAGGTTTTTGGTAGATTCTTTAGAATTTCCAATATATAAGATCATGTCATCTGTGAATGGAGATAATTTAACTTCCTCCTTTCCAATTTGGATGCCCTTTATTTATTTTTCATGCCTAATTGCTCTGGCTAGAACTTCCAGTAACTGTGTTGAATAGATGTAATGAAAATGGGCATCCTTGTCTTGTTCCTGGTCTTAGGGCAGAAAGCTTTCAGTCTTTCACCATTGAGTATGATGCTATATGTGGAGTTTTCATAAATGCCTTCTATCAGGTTGAGGAAGTTCTCTTCTATTCCTAGTTTGTTGAGTGTTTTATAATAAAAGCATGTTGTATTGCTCAAGGGGTGATTAATATTGCAAGAGGAAGGTTTGTCTTATAGATGTTTTGCTCTGACACTCAATGATGGGGGTGCCACTTTTTCCCCTCTCCTCCAGTTTTTAAAAGTCACAGGACCTGAAGTAAAAGCACCTCCCTCTGCCCCAGTTCTACCAAGGGATAAACAAGATGTACCATAGGAAGAAGTATAGAGAAATAATTAAATCAGTGAATTATGGGGGAGGAGGGAAAAAAGGAGAAAAGGAGGGAGAACAAAAATGAGGTCTCACTTCCCTGATGACTGTCAGAAGTGGGGTGGATTTAGCATGATAGACAGCTATATTGGAATTATAAATAGTGTTTTACACCATCATCTGGACTCTATATTTAAGCTCGATCATCTAAAAAGCAAGGTTTAGCCCTTCCATGAATTAGTTACATAGCTCAGAGTTTATAATTGGTTCTGGAGAGGCAGCAAAAATTTGTAGTTACATGGTACATAGTGCTACCATTTCCCCTCCTACCTAATTTATTGATAACTTAGTCAGCCTGCCTATGTCAAGTTGCAGAGGCCTATTGGAAATCCAAATATAGGCAACTGGCATTCATAAAAGATATCAAAGCTTAAAATATAAAATTGAGATTCATCACTATATTGTTAGCTGTTACTTTGCAACCTCAGTAACTTACCAGGTTTAATCTGAAACTGGTCCCTGTACATGGGAGGCAGGGAAAAATCAAAGAAAGAGGCACACCCCTCCAGATTGGTAGGTGTCAGATTTAGTAAGCAAGGACACTTGCATATGAGGCTTGTTTTAGGTGGCTGCAAGATGAGTAGTTCTCTGCACCTGCCTGCCAGAATATTAAAGTTCATATAGAAGCCTTAACTGAGTTTAATCATGTATACCATCCAGATGGTCTCAAAATCACATTACTGTCTCAAGGGTATGTCCTTGGGCAGCTTCTAGCGTGGGGAAAGCAAATAGAGCACAATTCCAAGGACAGGGAAGATGAGGAACTTCTGAATTTCTGGGCCTGGCTCATAGGTAAACCAGTAGTCAAGTCCTCTCAATGACCTCTTCTGACAATAGCATAAATTCATAAGACTAGATGATATCACCAAGGAGGTGAGTGAAAGAGAAGAAAGAAATCTAAGGATTAAATCCTGGGGCACTCCAGTATTAAGGAGGAACCAGCAAATAAAACAGAAAAGGGGTGACTAGTGAGTTGGGATAAAAACCAAGAGTGTAGTGGTCTGGAAATGAAGGGAAGAAACTTTTAAGGAGGAGTAAGTGATTAACTTTCTCATAAGCTGCTGGTCATTTAAAATGACAAGTAAGAATTGATTTTAGGATTTAGCAACATAGAATCATTGATAACTTTGATGAAGAACACTTTCACTGGAATGGTATGAGTGAAAGTCCAACTGAATGGTGGTGTATTAATTTCCTAAAATCCTAGGGGTGTCATAACAAACTGGGTGGCTTAAAACAACAGAAATGCATCCTCTTACAGTTCTGGAGGCTAGAAGTTTGAAATCTAAGTGTTGGTTAAAGCTTAATCCTTCTGGATGTTCTGAGGGAGAATCTGTTCCCTGCATGTCTCCCAGCTCGCAGTGATTACTGGCAGTGTTTGGTGTTCTTGGCTTGTAGGCACACCACTTAAGTCTCTGTCTCTGTCTTCTCATGCTGTTGTCCCTGTGTCTTCTGCCATTTTACCATTGTTCATCTGCTTCTGTGTTTCTTCTCTCATTCTTATAAGGATGTAAGTCATATTGGATTAGGGCCAATCATTACATCTATAAAAATCCTATTTCCAAATAAGGTCACTATCACAGGTACCAAGGGTTAGGACTTCAGCATATCTTTTGGGGGAATGCCGTTGAACTCATAACAAATGAATTCAACAAAGTATAGGAAGATGAGAATCTGAAACATTAATTGGCCAATACTTTCACAAGTAGGAATAGAGAGGCAAATGGGACCAGGAGAGTCTTTGTTGTTGTTATTTACTTGTTTTTTATTTTTGTTTTTAGGATGCTAAAAATAACATTTAAATGTTGATGGAAAGGATCTGGTAAAGTGAGAAACCAGTGACACAGAAAAGAGAGGGAGAGGGAGAGGAAAAGAAAGAGGGAAAAAGAGAGGGAGAGAATTGCTAGATCAATATCCATGAATAAGTGAGAGAGGATGGGGTTTAGTGAATAAGTAGAGACGTTAACCTTAGCTAGGCATGTGAACAATTCATCCATAGTAATGGGATGGAAGGCTGAGTATAATAGCATTATTGCTGGTAGGTGGGTACATTTGGTATTAGAAACTTGTGAAAGGTCTCCTCTCTTCTCATTTCCCAGTGATATTCTCTGAGGTGCAACATTGTGAATTCACTAACAATTTTAGTATTTCCCTAGAATTAGATTTTTTTGTATTAGCTATCTATTGCTGTGTAACGTTTTTTTTCTCTTCTTCACAATTTCTGTGGGTTAGGGTTCTCACAAGGCTTAAATCAAGGTGTTGGGCCAGGCTTACCTGGGATAAGATGTACTTTGTAATATTTGGCAGGATCCCATCTTTGGCAGGTTATTAGACTGACAGTCTCAGTTTCTCACAGGCTGTTGGCTGGAGCCTGCCTACTGTTTCTTGCCATTTGCTGCATCAAAACCTATAAGCCAAGGAGACAATAGTGAGGGTCTGCTGGCAAGATAAAAGTTACAGTCTTTTTGGACTCACCCATGGGAATGACATCCTATCACCTTTGCTCTTTTCTATTGGTTTAGAGCACCCACAAGGGCACACATACCTGGCGGCCATCTTAAAAGTCTGCCTACATAGTTGCATTTCTTTCTTAATCTTCCCCCTCATCTTTGTCCTCCCTTTCTGCCTAGTTTTGGGTAATGGCCCAGTTTGTCTACAAGCTCTAAGCCGTGTTAACTCTCATAAACACTGGTAATGGTATTTCTTTATTCTGTTGGTGGGCAGATAGGGCAAAGCAGAAAATGTGCTTGGAAACAACCTGACCAACCTAGCCATGTACTATTTAGATTTGTTAAAGTGCTACCAAAGTCGTCAATTAGCCAAATGAGGGAGATTTCCTTACGTAGTCTCTTCTACATTTTATTTTTCCTCAAATCCTATCAATTCTATTGAATTTCTACACAAAAGTGAAGAAACATGTTTTAAAAATGGGATTTTCTTCCACGGGCTGACCTTGTGCCTTTTCACAAGCTAAGTTAAATAGATAAGAGGGTTAATTTTCCTTTTGCAGATAAGGAGTTTGTCACAGCAGTTTCCAGGAGAAATAATGTGATTTGACTACAGAAAAACTCATTCTAATCAGTGAAACAGTATCTTTGAACATATCAGGACTGAGCCTCCGTGAGTTCTAAAAACTCTGTTTCCTGCAACTGCTTTTTGTCCTCCAGAGAAAAGATTTTGCTTATCATTCATTTTCATTTTCCATTATCTAAACATTAATGGTCTGTTTTTGCTTTCTTTTCCTCATGCTGATAAGTAATTCAAATAGAAAGTTATTTATTGCATGTGTGGAGAAAAATATGAATAAAATGTCAGGAAGCTTGTATCTTTTACAAATACTACCCCGTGAGGGAAATCTTGTCCTTAAACCTCAATGGTTCATTGATTATAAAAGTAGTCTCTAGTTTCCTTCAGGTTAAGCATACTGAAAATAATCTATTTTTTTTCCTTGAATATTCTCGATGGAATTCATCTTTTCTCTCATCTCCTCTTTTTCCAAAAAAAAAAAGAGAAAAGATTCTATTTATTTATTTGAGAACAAAAGTGAGAGAGCACAGGTGAGGAAGTGGGCAAAGGGAGAGGAAGAAGCAGACTCCCTGATGAGCAGGGAGGCAGACGTGGGGCTCGATCTCAGGACCCCAAGATCATCCCCAATATTATGACCTGAGCTGAAGGCGGACATTTTACTAACTGAGCCACTTAGGCCCCCCTCTCTCATCTCCTCTTAAATAGTGTCTTCACAATAGAAACTTTCACAGAAATGTAAATACTGTGTGTATCTATCTATCTTCGAATTTTAGCCCTTCTATTAATTAGATTAAAAAACAAAGCCTTTTAGGTACATTTTCTTAGACTAGTTTTCTATAGTCAGAACTGTGGACCATGTAACTATTTAAAAGCTCTGTAAAGAATAATGATGTAGTAATTCCGAGGATACTGTCATAGAAAATAAAATAAAGGGAATCTCTAATCACATATACCAGTCCAGATAGTCACCAGGCTCTAGCACTTAATGTGGGATCATGTTCAAGGAAAATGAGGTATACTAAAGGTGACAACTAATGACACCATTAGTTTTTGCTCTTTCCATGTTTATGACCTACATTTAAAAGTCTAACTCGCGGAAGCCATGAATACTATCCCTTAAGAAAAAGGTAGTCTGGTAACTGTGCATTAGTTATATTTGCCTTTTAAAAAAATTATCTAGAAGTACCAACTAAACTAAGAGTCAGGACCCTGGATGGTTTGATTTTATTTTTATTTATTTATTTTGCCTCTGCTCTCAGCTCTATCACTTATGATTTCTGTGATAAGTTGCTTAATTGCTTTGACTGTTGTTTTCATTGTTTGATGCTGTATGATAGGTTCTGATAAGATGGGAAAGAGCTCTGGAGTTGTAAACCAGTGGGTTCTTAGGTATGGGACTGATGGAGAGACGTTGGTAGTGGACGATGATGTAGTTGCTCAGCATGCACCTGCTCTGTGGAAAGTAAGTCAATTTCTTTAGAAGAAAGCAAGTCACATGAACGCAGGTTTGGCCTAGAACCAGAATGGAATGGACCAGACCCACATTAAAAAACTTTGTCATGAAAAGCTAATGATGTACTGTATGATGACTAACATATCATAATAATAATTTAAAAAAAGAAAAAGAAAGAAGAAAGAAAGGAAGAAAGAAAGAAAAAAAAACTTTGTCATGGTGAACTTAGGAAATACATCTGTGATCCCCAAAACATAGAGGGCTGACCAAAAAAAAAATGTATATCACATAAGACATTATAATTGGTGTAAGTCAGACAAGAGATCTAGGTGTGATGGCAAGCTTTGAAATGCAGCTCAGAAATCTGTAATCTACACTCACTAGCAGAGGCAGTCAGTTGCCTATGCTTTTGTTTTTGTTGTTTTTAGACTATTACGAGTTTCTGTTTTTGTAGCTTGACTTAAAAAAATTCGATATAACATATCCCTGTAATAAACTAAAACAATATATTGATTTACATTTCCTGAAGCACCCCCCTCAATTTCAGATGTAACCTCCCTTAAATGTTTGTAGTATATTCTGCAGATTATTCTTTTTTATTTTTTATTTTGTCTCTTAAAAAAGGCTTCTTGTTATATATGGTATACACTGCTAATTGCCTATTCATTATCTGTTTTCCTTTCTCATTATCTACAGAACTCCTACTTAATTCAGGATGGTAAAATCTAGCTTAAAACAAGATGACTTCTCAGGTCCCCTTGAAGTTATGATTGGCTATGTGACCCAATTACACTTAAGGAGAAGTATGTGGACATTTTATTGGTTTGAGCTTCCAGTAAAAGTATAGTTTTCCTAATTAAAAGGGTCAAGACTCAGTTGGCATGTGCTTTTGACACTCTCTCTTTTCCCTCTTCCTGCAGCCATCCAGTGAACACAAAGACGGAAGTCTGGATCCCCGATGATATTCTAAAGCTGTTACAATAGTTCTTGATAGCTACATCTAGAATTCTTGTTACATGAGAAAAACAAACTTATGTATTTAAGCATGTTATTTGAATTTTCTGGTACACAAAGCTTAGCACTATTGATTCATATAGAAACCGTTTCCCTTGGGGCACCTGAGTGGCTCAGCCTTTAAGCATATGCCTTCGGCTCAGGTCATGATCCCAGGGTCCTGGGATCAAGCCCCGCATCTGGCTTCCTGCTTGGTGGGAAGCCTGCTTCTCCTTCTCCCACTCCCCTCACTGTCTCTCTCTGTCAAATAAATAAATAAAATCTTAGAAAGAAAGAAAGAAAGAAAGAAAGAAAGAAAGAAAGAAAGGAAGGAAGGAAGGAAGGAAGGAAGAAAGAAAGAAAGAAAGAAAGAAAGAAAGAAAGAAAGAAAGAAAGAAAAGAAAGAAAAGAAAGAAACCGTTTCCCTTTGTGTGGTTAGCAAAGTTCTGGAAACTCCTCAAATGGAAACGACATGTATCTGAACTGTGATTACCTAGCTTTGACCCTTACAGGAAAGATTTTGTAACACCTAAACTATCTGTGCAAAGACAAATCTATATGGCAAGACAGGAAGGAGCTGATAGGAAGATTTGTCATTTTGGGATCTATGTGAACTGATGGGAGAACCTTGAAGTTCTTTGGCCATATTTCTGGTCAGAGGCAAACCTGTGGAAGAAAGGAGGCTGCCTTTGATTGATGCCTCACTCATTCCACATCAGAGCTAGTTCTTAGGCTACCATACCAAGACAAAGAAATATGATGAATAAATTAATTGCAGAATTCTGCTGATGGCTAAGTTTTTCTTTCCCTTTCTGAGAAAGGAGTTCTAGGATAGATGTGACTTAATCCATTATAGGAATTTTCTTGGTAGGAATGTAGGGGGGCTGTGGCACCAGGTGGGGCTATTCTGGATCAGAGGGCTTTTCTGTGATGGCTACATTACCATAGCCGTGGTGATGTCTTAATTTGCCTATACCTGGTACTGTCGTTGACAATGTGGAAGGAGAAAATAATTTTACTTCATTTTTTGTTGATCTAGTGGTCACTTTATGAATTTTTATTTATTTTATTTTATTTTACTTTATTTTAATCTTTTTTTATTATATTATGTTAGTCACCATACAGTACATCCCTGGTTTCTGATGTAAAGTTCGATGATTCATTAGTTGCGTATAACACCCAGTGCACCGCTATTTCTAAAAATAGAAACAGAAGGGAAAGCTCCAAACTCATTCTATGAGGCCAATATTACCTTGATCCCCAAACCAGGCAAAGACCGCATCAAAAAGGAGAATTACAGACCGATATTCCTGATGAATAGGGATGCCAAAATCCTCAACAAGATCCTGGCTAATAGAATCCAACAGTACATTAAAAGGATTATCCATCATGACCAAGTGGGATTCATCCTTCGGATGCAAGCGTGGTTCAACATTTGCAAATCGATCAGCGTGATACATCATATCAACAAGAAAAGACTCAGGAACCATATGATCCTCAATTGATGCAGAAAAAACATTTGACAAAATACAGCATCCTTTCCTGATTAAAACCCTTCAGCGTGTAGGGATGGAGGTTACATTTCTCAATCTCATAAAAACCATCTATGAAAAGCCTACAGCAAATATCATTCTCAATGGGGAAAAGCTAGAAGCCTTTCCCTTAAGATCAGGAACACGACAAGGATGCCCACTCCCGCCACTATTATTCAACATAGTGCTAGAAGTCCTTGCAATAGCAATCAGACAACAAAAAAGGGATAATAGGTATCCAAATCGGCAAAGAAGAAGTTAAAATGTCTCTCTTCGCAGATGACATGATACTCTATATGGAAAACCCAAAAGAATCCATGCCCAAACTATTAGAAGTTATAGAGCAATTCACTAATGTGGTTGGATACAAAATCAATGCTCAGAAATCAGTTGCATTTCTATACACGAATAATGAGACTGAAGAAAGAGAAATTAGGGAATCCATCCCATTTACAATAACACCAAAAACCATACGTTACCTTGGAATTAACTTAACCAGAGACATAAAGGGCCTATATTCTAGAAACTATAAATCATTCTTGAAAGACATTGAGGAAGACACAAAAAGATGGAAAAATATTCCATGCTCATGGATCAGAAGAATTAACATAGTTAAAATGTCCATGCTACCCAGAGCAATCTACACTTTCAATGCTATCCCGATCCAAATACCAATGACATTTTTCAAAGAACTGGAACAAACAGCCCTTAAATTTGTGTGGAAACAGAAAAGACCCCAAATCGCCAAGGAACTGTTGAAAAGGAAAAACAAAGCTGGGGGCATCACAATGCCGGATTTCGAGCTGTACTACAAAACTGTGATCACAAAGACAGCATGGTACTGGCACAAAAACAGACACATAGACCAATGGAACAGAATAGAGAACCCAGAAATGGACCCTCAGCTCTTTGGGCAACTAATCTTTGGTAAAGCAGGAAAAAACATCCAGTGGAAAAAAGACAGTCTCTTCAATAAATGTTGCTCAGAAAATTGGACAGCTACATGCAAAAGAATGAACCTTGACCACTCTCTCACACCATACACAAAGATAAACTCCAAATGGACGAAAGACCTCGATGTGAGACAGGAATCCATCAAAATCCTAGAGGAGAACATAGGCAGCAACCTCTACAACATCGGCCAAAGCAACTTTTTTCATGACACATCTCCAAAGGCAAGAGAAACAAAAGATAAAATGAACTTGTGGGAATTCATCAAGGTAAAAAGCTTCTGCACAGCCAAGGAAACAGTCAAAAAAACTAAGAGGCAGCCCACGGAATGGGAGAATATATTTGCAAATGATGCTACAGATAAAAGACTGGTATCCAGGATCTACAAAGAACTTCTCAAACTCAATACGCGAGAAACAAATAAACAAATCATAAAATGGGCAGAAGATATGAACAGACACTTTTCCAATGATGACATACAAATGGCTAACAGACACATGAAAAAATGTTCAAAATCATTAGCCATCAGGGAAATTCAAATCAAAACCACACTAAGATACCACCTTACGCCAGTTAGAATGGCCAAAATTGACAAGGCAAGAAACAACAATTGCTGGAGAGGATGTGGAGAAAGGGGACCTCTCCTACGTTGTTGGTGGGAATGCAAGTTGGTACAGCCACTCTGGAAAACAGTGTGGAGGTCCCTTAAAAAGTTAAAAATTGAGCTACCCTATGACCCAGCCATTGCACTACTGGGTATTTACCCCAAAGATACAGACATAGTGAAGAGAAGGGCCATATGCACCCCAATGTTCATAGCAGCATTGTCCACAAATACTAAATCATGGAAGGAGCCGAGATGCCCTTCAACAGATGACTGGATTAAGAAGTTGTGGTCCATATATACAATGGAATATTACTCAGCTATCAGAAAGAACGAGTTCTCAACATTTGCTGCAATATGAACAGCACTGGAGGAGATAATGCTAAGTGAAATAAGTCAAGCAGAGAAAGACAATTATCATATGGTTTCATTCATTTATGGAAGATAAGAAGTAGGAAGATCGGTAGGGGAAGAAAGGGATAAAGAAAGGGGGTAATCAGAAGGGGAATGAAGCATGAGAGACTATGGACTCTGTGAAACAAACTGAGGAGCTTCAGAGGGAGGGGGTGGGGAATGGGATAGACTGGTGATGGGTAGTAAGGAGGGCACGTATTGCAT
>NW_024423319.1:35679463-35759192 GCF_017311325.1 Ursus maritimus | reverse complement strand
GTTCTTCTGCCTCATTCACCCTGGCCGTCAGAGCCTCTAGTTTTGACTGCATTTGGCTCATAGAATTTTTAATTTCTGCCAGATTCGCTCTCATTTCTGCCCTTAGAGATTCTATATTCTCATGAACATTTTCGTTAATACTTTTTCAAGTCTACACATCATCTTGACCATTGTTACTCTGAAGTCCATTTCTGATAATTTGGTTATATCCATATCCATTAGCTCTGTGGCAGAGGCCACAGACTCATTGTCTTTTCTTTGCTGGGGGGGACTTCTCCTTCTCGTCATTCTGATGAGGAGAGGTTGCGGGGTTGTCCAGAGCCCAAATTATTGACTGGGACCCAGGCCGTGTGCCCTTGTTTTATAGGGATCTTAGGGATGTGGTCTTCTTGATTTTTCAGCCTGCCTTCTGGGGGAGGGGCCTGCCGCGCTGATACTCAGGCAACCCTGTTTGGGTATAGTCTCCATGTCCCCTGCAAGGGGGGATGGGGATGGGCATACTGTGAGCCAGTATTTCCAGGCTTTTGTTCTCTGGCGGCTTTCCCTGGCAGTTTGTTGTGCCTCTTCTGAGAGTCAGAGTAGCAGTGGCCGAATCTCAGCCTCTGTCTCAGAACAGAGGGTTCGCGGAATGTTTTCCACTGATGTTCTGGCCACTATAACTCTGTTACTGTTGGTGCTGCTCAACTCTGCAGCGTCCCAGGATGTGCACCCCACACCCGGTGTCCCAGCCCTCACTTCCAGGGCCGGTCCGCGAGCCCGCCCGCTCCCCCGTGCAGGTGGCTACCGCTTCCTGGCGCCCGACCCTGATGGCTCCCTCCCCCTTCCATTTATCTTCCTATATCTGTGTGCGGTTTCATGGCTCCCCACTTCATACCTCAATCCTCAGCGCTGGAGATGTTCATTTGTAGGGATCCAGATGCATCTTCCAGCACCTCAGGCTGATTCCGTGGATGTTCACGCTGGTCTGATACCTATCCAGCTCGACTCATGGGACTGGCTGAAAAAGGGGTCCCCTACTCCTCCGCCATCTTAACTCCTCCCACTTTATGAATTTTTAAAGACTAAGACATACTTGCTAACAAAAGTTTCCTTTTAGACTTTAGCCTCCTAGCCTTTGCAGCCTACATTTTCAGATAAAGGAACTTAAATTTTGCAGATTGATGGCTTCTAACCTCTGTTAGACCCTCAGCATTGCTTGGTAATCATTGTACTCACCTTTAGTCAACCTAATGCTCTCTTGCGTGGCTATTCCAAACTTTAATGACTATCTTCCATGACCCTATATCATGTCTTCTTCCTTGTCTCATAATTTCTGATTTCAAAATATATTATAAAGCTATAGTAATTGAAACAGAATTGTACTAATGTAAAAACAGATGTAAAAACCAATGGAATGGAGAGCCCAGAAATAAGTCCACACATTTACAATCAACTCATTTTTGGCAAGGGTGCCAAGAACACACAATGGGAATAGGATGGATGGTCTCTTCAACAAATGGTATGGGAAAACTGAATATCTGCATGCAGAAGAATAAAATAGGATGCTTATCTCCTACTGTATATGAAAAAGCAAGTCAAAATGAATTCAAGTTTAAAAAATAAGACCTGAAATTATAAAATACATAGACAAAAGGCTTCTTAACACTTCTCTGGGCAGTTTTTTTTTTAGAATATGTGACCCCAAAAGCACATTTAGCAAAAACAAAAACAGACAGGTAGGATTGTGGCAAACTAAGTAGCTCTGTACAGCAAAAGAAATAATCAACAGAGTGAAACAACCATCTACAGAATGGGAGAAAATATTTGCAATCCTAATATCTGATGAGTGGATAATAACTAAGATACATAAGGAACTCAACTCAGTAGCAAAAAATCCCAAATAACCCTGTTAAAAAAAGTTTAAAAGGCTTTAGCAGCAGAGTGACATAGTCAGATTTATGTTTTAAATAGAACGTGTTGTGTGGATGATGGAGAAACAAGAGTGAGGAAAGGGGAACCAGTAGAGAGGCTAGTGTTATAGTCCAGATCAGAAACAATGGTGACATGAAATAGGTAGAAGTATTGGGGTTGTTGAAAAGTGTTTGGATGCAGCATAGACTGCAGTGACAGAGAGAGAGTGGATTGTATTTGCTGGTGATCTGTATATGAAATATGAAAGAAAGAGACAAGTCAAGTATGTTGCCAAGGTTTTTGGTATGAACAACTTCGTGAATGGTGGTCTCCTGTGGTATGATGAGAAACACTGTAGGAGTTACACATTCTGGAGGGAGGGATTAAAAGTTCTGTTTTGTACATATTATATTTCAGATTTCTATTAGACACCCAAGTATTACATAGGAGATTACATGTATAGGATATAAGAATCTGGATTTCAGGGGTGAGATTAGAGCTGATGATACATATTTGGGAGATACCCATCAGCTTCATTTCCTTCCATTTTTCCTTAAGGTATTCATTAAGTTGAGATTGGGACATAATCTTCTTCCAAATTTTGTTTATTTGTTTTTCATTTTCCTATATAGCCATATCAATATGTGGTATTATTTTGTATGCTTTCAAAATTAAGAGACATGCTGTATACATATATATTTTTTGCAATTTTCTTTTATAACTCAATTTTGTTTTCAAGATTTACTCAGTTGATCCAAACATCTATGTTTAATTAACTGTTCTCTAGTAATTTATTGTATGACTAAATAAGATTTTAATCGTTTCTTCTCTTGAAAGAATTTCTGAATTTTTTCTTACTGCAATCAGTGTGGCAATGAACATTCTTGTATACATTTTCTTCATGTACCCAAGTGTAAAAGTTACCCTTGGGAGTATAAATAGAAATGAAATTGCTGGATAATAGGATATTCATGTATTCAACTTTATGGGATGTTTTCAAACTTATCTCCAAAATAGTGCACCAATTTACATAACCTATGTCAGGACTCTAGAGTTCCTTCCCACGATATCTGAAATTAGAATAACTGTGCTTAAGTAGGATGTTTACATTTTGTTTTGTTGGATACATTTCATTTAGTTAAGAAAGTCTCCACAGATGTCTAATTTGCATACATATTTTGTTAAGAATTGATAGAATTTTATTAACCACACTTTCTGCATCTATTGAAATGGTCATTATTCTGTTCTTTTAACCTGTTAAAATGGCAATTTGCATTAGTAGATTTTCTGATGTTTCTTATACTTGCATTTTGGTATGCAAGTAAATTCTACTTGGTATCTATTTATGTATCTCCATCTAACCATCCATCCACCCATTCATTCATCTAACCTATTTATTTAAATATCTTCAGGTAGGTATCAAGGTTATTGTGTCACAAAGATTTCCCTCCTATTCTCTTATCTGGAGCACAGTGATTAATATAAAGATTATTCACTAGTTTGGTGGATTTACCTGAAAAATTATGTGGGCCTGATGCCTTGTGTGGAAGTTGTTATTAGTATTCTTTTGTGACTTATATATTTTAACTCTATCTTCTAATATGTCCTTCTTTTCCTTCTTAATGACATGCTAATGTTTGCCTTCTTTCTTTTGTTCTTGATCAGTTTTGCCAGAGGTTTGTCCAAGTTAATAATTTATTCCAATGAAGCAGCTTTTGGCTTTGTTAATCCTCTCTCTGATTTCTTTGCTGTTCTATTTCATTAATTTCAGCTTTATTTGTTATTATTTACTTATCTTTTTCTTTGTGGTTACTTTTGAAAAATTAAGTTGAATGATAACCTCCCCGATATTATGTTTTTGTAAAATTTGATATATTTATATATATATATATTCAAACATATAAAGTTTGTACTGTATTTATAAAAATATTTGAAATGTTTTTATCCTTCACAACTCATTAAGGTATTTTATTAGGAAATATTTCAAAGATAGATTTATATATTCTTTTTTCCCCAGATTTATTGAGATATAATTGACATATTATGTAAGTTTAAGGTATACAGTGTGATGATTTGATACAAATATATATTGTGAAATATTTACAACAAATGTTACTTAACATATCCTTCACCACTTTTATTGTTGTTGATATGGTGAGAACATTAAAATGTTACTCTCATAGCAACTTTCAAACATACAATATAGTATTATTAACCTGTATAACTATATTAATAGAGTTACCATGCTGTTCCTTAGATTTCCAGAACTTACTCATCATATAACTGAATGTTTGCATCCTTTAACCAACCACCCCATTCCCCCTACCCCTCAGTCCCTAGCAACCACCATTCTGTTGTCTGTTTCTATGAGTTTAATGTTTATAGATTCCACATATAAGTGAGGTCAGACAGTATTTGTCTTTGTTTCACGTATTTCACTCAGCGTAATGCCTTCAATGTCCATCCATATTGTTATAATGGCAGGATTTCCTCCTTTTTTATGGCTGAATAATGTTCCAGTGTGTGTGCATGTGTGTCTACACACCACATATTCTTTTTTTTAAAGATTTTATTTATTTATTTGACAGAAAGAGAGAAACAGCCAGTGAGAGAGGGAACACAAGCAAGGGGAGTGGGAGAGGAAGAAGCAGGTTCCCAGCAGAGAAGCCTGATGTGGGGCCCAGAGCACCAGGATCACACCCTGAGCCGAAGGCAGACGCTTAACGACTGAGCCACCCAGGCCCCCCTAAACACCATATATTCTTGATCCATTCATCCATCAATGGACACTTAAATTGTTTTCATGTCTTGGATATTGTGAATAGTGCTGCAATGACCATGGGAGTGCAGATATCTCTTTGAGGTAGGGACTTTGGCTATATAGCTAGGAGTGGGATTGCTGAATCATATGGTCATTCTATTTTTAGTTTTGGAGGAATGTTCAAACTGTTTTCCATAGTGGCTATACCCATTTACATTCCTACCAACAATGTACCATGTTCCCTTTTCTTCACATCCTGACCAACATTTGCTATCTTTTTTCTTTTTGATAGTAGCCATTGTAACAAGTGTGAGGAGATAGCTCATTCTGGTTTTGATTTGTATTTCCCTATAATTAGTGATGTCGTGCATCATTTCATGTACTTGCTGGCCACTTGTGTATCTTCTTTAAAGAAATGTCTATTCAAGACCTCTGCCAGCTTTTTAAATTAGATTGGGCTTTTTTTTTTCTGTTCAGTTGTGAGAGTTCCTTATATGTTTTGTACAGTGGCTCCCCTTTTAAATATTAGTTGACCATATATGCATGGGTTATTTCTGGGCTTTTGATTCTGTTCCTTTGGTTTATGTGACTGTTTTTATGCCAGTACCATACTGTTTGGATTACTACAACTTTGTAATATAGCTTGAAATCAGGAAGTGTGATGCCTCCATCTTTGTTCTTTCTCAAGATTTCTTTAAGGACTTTTGTACTTTCATATGAATTTTAGTATTTTTTTTCTGTTTCTGTGAAAAATGCCATTGGAATTTTTATAGAGACTGCATGGAATCTATAGATGGCTTGGGTAGTAGGGATATTTTAACAATATTAACTCTTCTGGTCTATGAATATGGAATATCTTTCAATTTATTTGCAACTTCTTAAATTTCTTTCATTGGTGTCTTATAGTTTTTGGTGTATAGAGCTTTCATTTTCTTGAATAAATTTATTTCTAATTATCTTACTGTTTTTTATGCTATTGTAAGTGGGATTATTTTCTTTATTTCATTTTCAGGTAGTTGATTATTAGTATATAGAAAAACCACTGACTTCTGTATTTGTATTTGTATTGATTTCGTATCCTGATACTTTACTGAATTTATTTGTTCTAACAGTTTTTGGAGGAGACTAGGATTTTCTATATACAAGATCATGATATCAGCCAACAAAGACAATTTTACTTCCTTTCTGATGCCTTCTGTTTCTTTCTTTTCTTTTCTTTCCTTTTCTTATTTTTTATTTTTTTGCCCAATTTCTCTGGCATGGACTTCTAGTACTATGCTGAATAGGATTGGTGAGAGTAGGCACCCTTGTCCTATTCCTGAAATTAGAGAGAAAGCTTTTAACGTTTCACCATTGAATATATTAGACGTGGATTTGTCACATATGACCTTTATTATGTTGAGGTATATTCCTTCTTTGTTGAGAATTTTCATCATGACATTTTTATTATGTTGATTTTTGTCAAATGAGTTTTCTGCATATTGAGATGATTGTATGATTTCGTCTTTCATTCTATTAGTGTGGTGTATCACATTTATTGATTGGTATATACTAAACTATCTTTGAATCCCAGGGATAAATTCCAATTGATTATAGACTATGATCCTTTTAAATGTTGTTGAATTCAGTTTGGTAGTATNTTGTTGAGGGCTTTGTACCTATGATCATCAGAGACAATTGCCTGTAGTTTCTTTTTTTGTGATATCATTATATGGCAATATTTTGTGTTGTTGTGGTATCAGTCTCATTGTCTCCTTCTTTACTTATAATTTATAGCTCTCTATTGAATTTTTCAGTCATTGTATTCTTCAGCACCAAAATTTCCTTTTGGTGCTTTATCAAGTTTTCTTTATCTTCATTGGACTTCCCATTTTGTTTTTGTGATGTAGTCCTGATTTTGTTAAATTGCTTATCTGTGTTCTCAAAGATCTCTGAGTATATTTAGAATAATTATTTTGAATTCTTTGTTGGGCAATTCATTTATCTCCATGGGGGGGGTCTTGTTACTAGAAGTTTATTATGTTCCTTTGGTAGCATCATGTTTTTCTGATTCTTTGTGATTTCTGTAGCCTTGCATAGGAAGTGACTTCTTCAAGACTTTGTGGGCTGACTTCAGTAAGGAAAGACCTTCACCTGCAGGTGGGGGCATGCTAGACTGTGGTTTAACCCCTGGTCTAGTAATGCAGGACGCTGAGTTCAGGGGTATGTAGTGGGTGGCTCTGGTTCCAGGGGTTGTGATGTCTCATTGACTTAGGCTGCTGAGGTCCACAGCACTGACTATTGCATGGTCTTTGGCATGCACTGCAGGGATTCCACAATGGCTGCAATGTTTGTTGGGGTCTTCAGCAGTGTGTCCAGGTCCAGTGCTAGGGACCAGGGCAGGTGGCAGTGGTGAGCAGAGCCAGTCATGTGCATGCCCTTGGCTACAGGGTCAGGGCCAACTTGGCTACACTGTTAGGTCTGGGGCCTGGCTGTTGGCATGTACTTGTGTGGCTGCAGGGTTTTGCCTTCAACACATGCACAGCAACGGAAGCTAGTGACAGGAGTTGGGATGGCAGGGTGCAGGTGTGTTGCTAGAGGGGCTAATTTCCAGGAAGTCCAGCAGCGCAGGCCAATAACAGGAGTCAAGGCCATTGCTCGGCCCACAAGCAGCTGTCAGGCTCTGGCTGTCAGCGTGTACTCCTGTGGCTGCAATCTGCAAACAGTCATGCACGCTGCTGTGGGGGCTGGTGAGGGAGGTCAGACCATGGGTGTGCAGCTGCACAGCTGTGGGGTCAGCTGCAGGTGAGCCTACTGGTGTAGACAAGGGCTGGAGATAGGGCCAAGCCTGGGCCCACAACTAGCTGTGGGGGCCTTGACTGTTAGTATGCACTTCTAGAGCTGCAGGATCTTGCCTCTGGCATGCACACAGCAGTAGAGACTGGTGACAGGTGTTAGGCCAGTGGTGTGTAGGTACACAGCTGAAGGGATTAGCCTCAAGCCCAAACATTTTCGTGGGAGTCAGTTGTGGGGGACTAGGCTGGCATCTTGCACTCATGTAGCTGCAAAGGCCTTCGCGGGGTTCTGGGCTCTGGAAGGAACAGGGCAGGAGGAAGCAGGGAGGGACTTGGGCAGCTGATGTCTGAGAATGTGAATACTGTGGGGTGAAAGGTGGTGAAATCTATAGGTGGTTCTTGACAACTGTGCTGGCCATCGGTTTCTTTAGTGGAGAAAGTTGCTGGGGCCTTCTGCAGAGCAGCTCACTGGGAACTTGCCCCTGCTCTTGCTGCCTGGTGATATTGGTAGCCCCTTCTAATCTTCCTTGTTCCTAGCAATTTCTATATGTGTCAACTTTATAAGTGTCTGGGTGGGGTGAAACCAAAGCAGACCCTTTGTGCAGTGCCCCAGAAGATTGGGGAATCTGGCGACTCGCCCCGTTCTCCCTTTTTTTGAGAAGGGAAACTCTTTCTACCTGGGGAGTTCCCTTTTAGTACTGAGCAGTGTTGGTCTAGAAGATGGAGTGATATAGGCCACATCACACTATTCTTCATTCCCGTTTTGTTTGGTTATGTTCAGGTTTTTTTGTTCTACTATTTTGTTGAACTGTACTCCTGAATTCTCCCAGAGCTGTTCTTATTTTTGGCTAGCTCTCTAATTGCTGCTATTTGCAGGGGAAGAGAGGCTGGTGTCTGCTACTTCACCATCTTGGTGATGTCATTTCCTCTATCCTGTTTAAAATGTACCCAAGTTTCATTCAGGTGTAGTGAGGCCAGCAGATTAGGAAATGATTCCCATTAAAAGTACAGTTTATTGGGGCACCTGGGTGGCTTGGTTGGTTAAGCATCTGCCTTCAGCTAAGGTCATGATCCCAGGATCCTGGGATTGAGGGGACCTGAGGGGATCCAGGATCCTGGGATCCTGGGACCCGAGGATCCTGGGATCAAGCCCCACATAGGTTTTCCTGCTCAGTGGGGAGTCTGTTTCTCCCTTTCCCTCTGCCTGCTGCTCCCCCTGCTTGTGTTCTCTCTCTTTCTGTCAAATAAATAAATACAATCTTTATTTTTTTTATGTTTCACTGTAAGTTTGTGGAGATTTTATTTTATTTTATTATGTTACATTAGTCACCATACAGTACTTCATTAGTTTTTGATGCCGTGTTCCATGATTCATTGTTTGCTTGTAACACCCAGTGTTCCTTGAAATACGTGCCTTCCTTAATACCTATCACCAGATTAACATATCCCCCCACCCCCTCCCCTCTGAAACCCTCAGTTTATTTCCCAGAGTCCATAATCTCTCATGGTTTGTCTCTCCCTCTGATAAATACAATCTTTTTAAAAAAAATACAGTTTATTCCTCACAGTTCCCAAGAGGAGGGCAGCATGCCATGCTACTCAAGGTCACAAGAGAGAACACTGGGGTTGGTCATA
Organism: Ursus maritimus; assembly: GCF_017311325.1. Classification (NCBI taxonomy): domain Eukaryota; kingdom Metazoa; phylum Chordata; class Mammalia; order Carnivora; family Ursidae; genus Ursus; species Ursus maritimus. The sequence goes on along the minus strand of NW_024423319.1, from coordinate 35,750,132 downwards.
GGCAGAGAGAGACAGTGAGGAGAATTGTGGGAAAGCCTTTATTGTGATTTTCTCGGGAAGGAATGGGCAAAGCACTCTAAGTGGGCTGACCAGATTTTGGATTGGACGGACTAATTTCAGTGTGCTCAGGGATGTAGGAGCTATCCTTAGTTGTCTCATATCTTACCCAAGATTGATTAGGGAAGGAAGTTAGTGTTTTACAAGTGCTAGTCCATGACAAAGCAGGCATTTGGCTTGGTCCAGGTGGGGTATGGGCTCTGGATTGGTTAGTTTGCTAATGAATACCATGCTAACTGAGTGGTTGCTTGCTATCTCTAGGAATCTGCTCACCCTGGGAAAGGTAGTTCCTCTCTAGTCAGCAAGACCCTATAATGACAAAATATCAGATACAGAAACTAAGATACATGGTTAGTACACATACCTACCATATTCTGATTTTTGTTTTTATTATTACTTTATCTTTTATGTGATATACACTAAGATATGATTTAAATAAGATTCAAAACAATAAAACTAATAAATATATTATTTAGGTACATATACACGTAACAAAATTTTAAATTCTCATTAAGTTTTTAAGCTTTTAAATGTTTTTCTGATACATACTATTAAAGATACGAATTTCATTCTAATTGCAGCCATAGATGAACCTCCATATTTTTCCCATTTTGTTTTTAATGAAATTCAGATATGATGAATATTTTAAATATTTTTATGGTTTCTACTTTGGCACATGAGTTATTTAGAAGTTTTCTTTGTTTTATGAGGTAATGGATTAATTTGGTTATTTTTCATTGTTTAATAATTTAAGGAAATTGGTCTTCATTCCACAGATTTTTTGGTATTTATCAAGACAGTTTATATATTTGTATTATTGCATCTCAAGTTCTTCTTGTAAGTTTAGTTTCCTTTTTTGCTAAAGTTTATCTGTTACAGCTCTTTCTGCAAGGATTTGTAAGTGCTAAGCTAAGTCTTTGTTTAAAAATGTCTGTTTCACTCTCACTTTTAGTTTAGCTTGTTGTAACATTTTAGGTTGACAGTTACTGTCCTTCAGCATGAAGGTATAATTCCACTGTCTTCTGGCCTCTGTTGCTGCCAAGAAGTATGTTGTCATTTTAGGTATCATTCCTTTCTAGGTAATCTATTCTCCCTCCTTATTTATGGTTTGGTTTTTCTCTTTTGATGTAGTTTTCTGAAGTTTCACTTAATTTCACTTAATAATAATAGTTACTGTTATTGTTGTTTTAATTATTATTATCATTGGAGTCATGCTTGGGAGGTGGCACACTTCAATTTGAGGATTTTGGGGTTTTTTAAATAATCTTTGGAAATTTCTAGTCACTGCCATTTTGGGTATCATTTCTTTCCCATTTTTTTTTCACTTCTGGAACTCTTAATAAAAATATTGTATGTTTTCATTTTATGTTCCATGTATTTTAAATTCTCTTTCAAATTTTTCATCTTTCTGCTTTTCAGTGCTACATTTTGGTAGGCTGTTTTTCAAATTATTTTCCAGTTTTGAATTTCTTTTTTATTATTATTATTATGTTCGGTTAGCCAACATATAGTACATCATTAGTTTTTGATGTAATGTTCAATGATTCATTAGTTATGTGTAACACCCGGTGACCATCACAACATGTGCCCTCCTTAATACCCATCACCCAGTTGCCCCACCCATCCACCCCCCTCCCTTCTGTAACCCTCAGTTTGTTTCCTGGAGTCCAGAGTCTCTCATGGTTTTTCTCCCTCCCTGATTTCTGAATTTCTCTTTAGCTTCTTCTAATTTGTTACTTACCTGTCTATTGCCTTTTTTTATTATGATGACATCATAATAAATATTGTCAATATATTTTTTAAAAAATTTATTCATTTATTTTAGAGGTAGAATGCAAGTGGGGGGTGGGGAGTGGCAGAGAGAGAGGGAGAGAGAATCCCAAGTAGACTCTATGCCTAGCTCAGAGCCCAATGTGGGCCTTGATCCCACGACCCTGAGATCAGGACCTGAGCTGAAACCAAGAGTCCTATGGATGCTCAACCGACCGCCCCATCCAGGTGCCACCAAATCGCCCCCAATGACAATATTTTTTAATCTCCAAAATTCTGTTTGGTTGTTACAAATCTATCTGTTCTTGTTTTTCTTTTTCTTATTGTATTCTTTTATTTTTCATAGTTTGTATGTTTCTCTCTTTTTAATCTTTTATTTATTTCATAATTTATCTATGTTCTATCCTCAATATATTTAGAATTCATTATCCTGTTTTCTGAGTCCATCAGAGTGGGCCATTCTTTTCATGTGTTTCTATTTTTATTGTGGGCTATCAGAGATTTTTTTTTATTGTTGGCATCCACATGCTCTGAAATTTAGAAAAGTCCTTAGAAAGAAGAATTATATTTACCTTTTATAGGTGTCTCTAGAATTTTACTGATCTTGGAACAAAATTTATATTAATTTCTCTGCTTCATATTTCCTATTCAACGTACTTATTTTAAATTCAGGCTACCCATCTTTCACACCTGGTATTTTGATTTCTCAGTTTTTTTTTTTTTAAATCCCAAAGTCTCCTATATAAACAGATTACTTTGTTACTTCTATGTACAAATGAGTAGTCTCCCTTTTCCCTGTACCAGCTTTATTCGGTAGTTTTGCTTAAAGCTCTTTATCTTAAGAGGCCCATATGTAGACATTAAAACCTTATTTCCTAACTATTAGGGTGTATATCTGTGTCTTGAGACTCTCTATACTAATAAGACAATAGCTCATTATCCTACAATTTAGCTTCTGCCACCTGAGAATTTCTTTCTTTTTTTGAGCTTCACTAGTATGCAAACTTATTCTGTGATTATTCATACAGCGTTTCTAGATCTATAAAGGGAAGTTCTTATTAATACAGAGTGTAGTTTGTCCCTTACTCTTTCTTTGACCTATTGTAACTAGGCTTCCACTGTGACCATTCCACTGAAATGATTTCCCAATTCCTAATTTTGGTGACTTCATTACTATCACCCCTGTTATTTGACATTATTGACCCTTAGATGTGAATTTTTTTTTTTTGATTCTGTAAGACCTCTCTCTTACTTATCTGACTACCTTTTGGAACNNNNCAGTCTGTTCTACCTGTTCCTTTTCCTTTTTTAAAAAGAAATTTTCAAAAAAATATTTAACATGTTTTGAAAATGTATAAAAAAATAGTACAATGAACACCGGGATATTTAATATTGAGCTTAAGTCATAAAATACTACCAAAACATTCGAAACACCTCGTGGTCTCTCTTTGGTGGCCTCTCCCTCATTTTCTCTCAGAGGGAGCTACTACTATAAATTGCGTATTTATCATTCCCATGTATTTCTTTATATTTTATTACATATATGTACATCCATGAATAATATATTGTACTTTTTATTCTTTTAATCTATATATAAATTATTATATGTACATATGCTGCAAATTGTTTAGCTTAATATTATATTTTTGAGTTTCATCTGTATTGATATCTGTAATTCTATTAATTTTCACTGCTATATAGTGTTTTATAAATGTCACAATTTATTTAGAATTAACTGTAGTGCCCTTAGTCCTTTGTTGTTTTTAGGATATCATGATATGTTACTGTTTACATGTGCCTAGTTAAGTGGATTTATGGATAATATAATCTAGTTTTAAATAAATTCAACTTTATAAAATGGAAAAGCATCTTAACCTTCTTATAAAAAAGTCTTGGATTTAAAACACTGCTAATAATGTAAATTTAAATGAATAAGCGAAACATGGCAGAGCTTACAATTCTACTCATAGTACAAGCTGTTTGTCAGTTATACAAAGTAATAAAAATATGTAATAATATATAAACAGTATTAAGCATATGAAAGCAATGATGATGTAATTAAATATGAAGAGAAGTCAGCTAAAAAATGTTCCATATTATCAAGAAAAATATTTTAAATGTGGGTTATATCTGCTGTTATAAACAATGAACTTGGCTTAGGTGTTCATTGTACCTTGAGATAGTAATATAATAGTATAAAGTCATAATGATTACCAAGCCATTTAAAAGCTAAACATTGAGAACATTAAAAATGATAATAATAATTGTGTCAATGATAAAAATAATTTATATCATTAAATTATTTCACTTTTTAAAATTTCTATTCTTATAAAATTTTAATATACATAATGTTTAGTAGAATAGAACAGGAATAATTTAGAAATAAATATACATGTTTACTGAGGACACATGCTTAATTTTTTTTCTGGTAAGAGCAGTAATAAAAAATTATGGAGATGCTTGCTCTAAAGGATAAATTTGACTTGTTAGTATTAACAAAGTATTTTACTTTTTAGTCCCTGACCTTTTATCTTTATCTGGAATGACTCCCTAACTCCTGCTCTCTTCCCTCTACCCTCATCCCTAAATGTTTTAAATTGACCTTAATAATAGCTTTCTCTAAATATACTCTGATGTGGTTTTGGAATATAGGTGAGGTTTGGTGGAGTGAGGTCTGGAGCTGATGACCAAGAAAGAATTCTTGAGATGTCTTTAGTGCAAAATGGTGGTTTATTAAAGCACAGGGACAGGACCGGTGGGCAGAAAGAGCTGAGCTGCTGCACTGGGGTTGTGAAGGGTGGCTGATTATATAATTGCGAGTTGTGGGAGGTGAAGAAAATGGAGGTTTCCGAAGGATTTTTATATGTTAAAGAAGACTCAGGATACCAGAGGCCTTGCCATTGTCAAGTTAAGATTATTTTTCCTTCTAGCAAGGTATTAACATTAAGATAGTTGGAAGTTTCCTGGAGGAATGTCACAGATATCCCACCCAGGGGTGTGCTCCCTCATCATACTCTATTCCTTTATGGATTTCTTTTTTTTTTAAGATTTTATTTATTTATTTGACAGAGAAAGACAGCCAGCGAGAGAGGGAACACAAGCAGGGGGAGTGGGAGAGGAAGAAGCAGGCTCCTAGCAGAGGAGCCTGATGTGGGGCTGGATCCCAGAACGCTGGGATCACACCCTGAGCCGAAGGCAGACGCTTAACGACTGCGCCACCCAGGCGTCCCCCCTTTATGGATTTCTTTTTAATCCAACTTTTCATGTTCTGCCAGGTAAATACTTATTTCTTTCAATACTCCATTCAAATTCTACCTTTTATTTGAAGGCTTTGACTTACTTAGAGTTAAGTGCTATATTAGTATTACTGTTTTCACATTGCAAGTACTTAATGAAGGGCATTGAATGTCTTCGTTCCCTTTTTGCTCCTACTACTGGTTTGGAATTTGTATATTCGTATTTTATTTCTTTTTACTCATTACCATTAAATGTTTTACATGCATACTTCAATTAACACGATGTGATATTAACCAGTACTTTTACTCTCTTGAACAATACAAGGTCCTTAGGCTGATTTAACTTAGACCACTTGTCCCATTTCTTTCATGTTATGTCCAATATTTTAGTTCCACATTGTTTTTATACCCTCTCAAGTTTGCCATTATTATTTTTACTCTTGTCTTAGGCAAACATTCTTCAGATTTATCTACATTTACTTATTTTTTTTACTCATTTTTCATTTTTTGTTTGTCTGAATGTGTCTTTTTTGCCCTCATTTTTTGTTATTGGTTTAGCTTAATATAAAATTGTAGATTAGTATCTATTTTCCTTAGCACATAAGGTTATTGTCCCTCTGTGTTCTGGATTCCACCCTCGCTGTTCAGAAGTCTACTAGCAGTCCAATGAACAATCCTTTGAATTTAATATGCCTTTTCTTATTAGTTGCTTTTAAGATCTTTGCCTTTGAGTTTCTTTAACTTCACTATGATTCTTCTTGCTTTAATTCTAAACCCTGACTGAAACTTCACATTCGTCTTCAATCTAAAAGTAAACTTCTTAGCAAATTCTGGTGTTGTGGAAAATGATCAGACTGGTGAGAAACCAAGCGACACTCAGAGAAGTAGGAGAACTCAGGTTTATTTTACGTGGGTGGGCCCAGATGAGCTCGCACTCAAAATTCTGGGCCCCGGGGAGCAGGGTTACAGAGCTTTTATAGATCAGTGCAGGGGGAGGGAGTCAGGTTCCAAGGGCTGTGCTGAATGCTGGTAGGTGGGTTTAAATTGGGGCAGAAACAGCTGGTTATCTCTTGCTCAAGTGGGGGGCTTCTGGTTATTTCTTAGTATTGCTAGTAACTGTCCATCTTCAGGCGCCTGCTGGCCTGGGCCTGCTCTGGGTAATTTTCTTCTTCATTCCCCCCTTCTGGTGCCTTTTCTAACTTAGAATGGGCACCAACCATTACCATTGGGCTTTTCTGTTGGTCTAGAGGTCTATATTGAGTTACCAGCAGTTGCAATTTAATTGATTCCACCCAAGAGCGGATGAAACAGCTGATAAAATTAATGATACATGGACCAAACAGGAGAACCAATAGAATCATGAAGAGAGGGCCAGCTAAGGGAAGGAGCCATGAGGCCCAGCCCTGGACATTACAGCAATTACCCCAAGAATTTGCTAATTTTTGTCTCCTGCATGTAATTTGATCTTGTAGTTGTTGGACCATGTCTCTGACTAACCCTGACTGGTTCATGTAGAAACAATATTCCTCATTTAGGAAGAGGCAGAGTCCCCCCTTTTCAGCAATGAGCAGGTCTAAGCCCCTCTGATTTTGCAGTACTATTGCCACTAGGGGATCTATCTGATCTTGTATAATTATTATAGACTTAGCCACCTGCTCCATATCTTCTGTGAGATTTTCTGATAGCTGCTTGTAGTAATAGGAGGATGAGGCAATTCCTCCTATCCCTGTGCCCACGGCTATTATTATGCCTAGTCCAACCAATAGTGGGATGACTTGGATGGCCTTCTTGGACTGTGTGTGTACGAATAAGGGAATCAGAGGGGATTGATTATTGGGGACTATATCTACCTGGGGAGTAAGAAACACCCATGTTCATCTGCCTGTCCAGTTAACCAGCAAACATTAATAAATATATCTCCCACACATGAAAACGGTGCCAGGCTCTGGAGTGCACCACGGTGTGGCAGATGTGCACCCATCATGTGAAGGGCAGTTGTGGGTTTGGAGACATTGGATGGCAGATAAACTTCCTATTGAATGTGTTCCCCCAGGGTTATGGACACAGTCGGGGGCCTGGTAAGACAACAATACATTGGCTGATTTGGGGTCTATCTCTGCAGGTCTGGGAGCGTCAGATGTGGGCTTGGTCAGGTTAAGGAAACTCAGGGGGCTTGCTATAAGCTGAAAGGGCCCTGTCCACAGGCAGAGCCAGCAATCTGCGGCCAACCAACGAACCCTTGGTTGGCCCCTAGCATCCTTACAGCCTGCGGCTGGTGGGATTGACTGTCCTCCATCATGTCATCATCTAGGTAGCCTGAGCTTAGCCCTATAATTGATAGCCACAGCACTAGCATTAGGGAATTCATTTTAAAGCTGGGGGGGGGCAGTTATAAGAAGCAGTAGATTCCACTGAACAGACTCACTGTACCTATATAGACTATGGCTAGAGTAATTTGTCTGTGTCCAATTCCAGTTGCCTGGACTGACTCAGCTAAACCCACAGAGAACACTAGGGTCACAAGTACCAAAATTATTACTGGTATAGGGTGGCATCGAGACTTTAGTGTCCAAATGTCCCCCCGTTGAGTTCCTCAAGCTTCCACCATGCGTTGACCAGTTGGCCTCCAGGTTTGCAACTGAAGTAAGGTTGTGGACTCTTCAAGTGGGGGATCCGCAGGTTTCTGTGGGGCGTTAAGTCAGGCAGGAGGATCTCTTGGTGGCTGTGGGCTGCTGGGTCATCTTCTGGATCTTTAATTTGAGGGGGTCAGTAGGGTCCCATGCTGTCTGCCAATCATCAGGGTCTGAGGGGGCTGTTGCCTTCTTTACTTGGGGGTGATGGATCCAGGGAGTGATACCTGCAACTTTAACATCAGTGGGAGTTGCCAGTATTACTAGATGGGGGTCCTTTTATGTGGTTGGAGTGGCTCCTTCTTCCAATCTTTTACCCATGTCATGTCCCCTGGTTGGTGGGGATGGGCCCAGTTACCCACAGGGATAGGGGTCCTTTCTAAAACTTCTTGGGAAATGTGCCTTAGAGTTTTTCCCAGGGCTTGGAGGTGTTGGGAGACTTCTAAATCTCCAATCTGTTTGAGCTCTCCTCTAAGCCTGCTTATTACAGGGGGTAGCCTGCCATAGAGACTCTCAAAGGGTGAGTAAACAGAGGGCCTTGGGGTACAGCATGCCCTGAGCAGGGCCAGCAATAACATTTCTACCCAGTGGGATTGAGTTTCCTGGCAGAGTTTGGCTAAAGTTGTTTTAAGGGTCCAGTTCATGTGCTCTACTTTCCCTGAGCTCTGGGGTCTATATGCTGTATGGAGCTTCCATCTTATTTTTAAGGTTTTGGCTAGGCCTTGGACTATTTCTGCCACGAAACTCAGTCCATTGTCTGAGCCAATGGAAAGGGGAAGCCCGTATCTGGGGATGATCTCTCTCAAGGGGGCTGGGTAATTTTCCTCTTCACTGGAAAGTTCTACCTTATCCAACATTTCCAGTTGTTTTGTGGAAAGAGAGATTTAAAGTTGTATAACCTACTTTATTACCAGAAACTGAACTGCTCTATATAACTTACACGCAAATTTTATTTAAACATTTCTCTTCTGCTAGACTTCAAGTTAAGTGGGGGAGAGATGTTTATACCTTTTTGTATTCTTAACATCTGTCATACTACCATAGGCATAGTAAGGTTCAATTATTGTTAATTTAAGTACCATTTATTGGGGAGATTTAAAGCAAAATAGTACTTTTTCTGAATTATCTGAATGTTTATAACAAAGCAGGCTTGCTTTTGTTGTCTATTATGTGGGCCATTTCACTAATCATACATTTTGTTTTGGCTATAAAGACTTTGATTGAATTCCTTTCCTCCCCTATTTTCATCTAAACATAACAAAGTTGTTACATGGTTATAAGTAGAATTGATAGTTCCATCTCTACTTAATGGTATATTTCAGCCTCACAGAGCAACTGAAACTTGGTATAAAACTCTATTGGCAAAGAACATCTTCATTTATTTCAGGGAGCAAAAAGAACATAAAATTTATCTTTAAAGTAAACAAAAGAAGATAGATTTTAGAAGCATTTTCTTATACCATTTGGAAGTTATTATCATGCTCTAGCCTGTTCTTTAAAGCTGTGGTGTTCTATGCATATATATAGATATTTTTGGTAACTAAAAAAAAAAAACTCACATTAGTATTTATTTGAAACAATAGTTCTCTCTGCCAATGTGTTCAGAAGTCTATTACATCAAATGCCATTTATTGAACTAATGTCTAATGACCTCTCTTTATGATTACATTAGTTACTACTCAATGGAAATTATTCATTGAAATGAAAATAAGGAAATAAAATTCATGCATGGCAGCTGCTGATTCAGTACTGCATCAAAGCTTTAGCACATTTGCAAAATCAATAAAGGTCTTCTAAATGGCTATATTTTCCAGAGCTAATAGCAAATTAAATGATACACATCTCTCTTTCATCATGCCAGCTAAGGATACATTATTGTCCAGGTGCTTTTCTCTATTTCATCAAAATATGATATTCAATTTCAACTTCCATATGGATGAACAATTAAGAAATTGGCACTTGAGTAGGCCTAGTTTTTGTAACACAAAATTTCTCAATTTTCTTCAGAGGAAGAGCAAGAGAATATGTGTGTGAGAACAGACTTAGTTTGTGAATTAACAAAATGTGACTGGGCGTCTACCCTTGACAGCAGAACCAATAAAATAGGAGAGAACTTGCAACTGTAATTTTGGTCAAAATAAACACCCACAATCTGATTACAGAAAGGCATGAATGGCAATGGCATAGCTATTGAAAATTTATATAGTGGCAGTAGAATACTACGTCAATCCAATGGGTATTTACTAAGTTCTTTCTATATATCCAACATATTGTTAGCAGCATGGGAGGACATGAAGTTTTTTTCTCTCAAAAATATTAAAGTATTATTAGAAGGAGAAAAAAATTTTAAAGCATGCCATGTATGTATCAACTTAACATATATGTGTATTATTACCTAGAAGTTCAGTGGATGACTATATCAAAGTGAGGTGGTGCAGTTGGGAAAGGCTTCTTAGAAGAGGTAATAAAGTTAGGATGGCGTGAGATATCAGGAGTAGGAAAGAGCTTAGTGCATTGAGTGTACAACGTGTGCAACAGTTTGGCTGGAGCAGAAACCTGTATGAATTAGAGATAGAAGATTCCTACTTAAGTGTCAGTTGGGGCAGATTGTAAATGACTTTAAATGACAAAATAAACAGTCAGAACATGGCTAGACAATCAATAGTAGGCCGTTGAGGGTTTCTTTGAGGTTTACTATGTTAATGTCAGGATTCTTTTGTTAAGAACTGGTCCCACCTTGTGCGTGCATGCACGCGTGCACACACACACACACACACAGACACACACACACACACACACACACACTTTTTCCTTCTCAATCCTTCCTCCTTCACTTATGGAGACTTACGGCACTGGTAAGAAGGGGCAGGTCCAGATAAGGCACACCAGACTGGTTAAGATCTTGGAGAACTAGTGATTGCATGAGACAGGGAAGGGAAGGATATTATACCACCTATTGCCCATCCAGGGAAGATAATTTAAAATTTTTGGTATGAATCCAGAGAATGACACTTCTTTCTTTATCTCAAAGAAAAGATCATCTATCCTATGAAACTTTGCCTCTAAGCTCCTTTATAGATAATTTACTTGAGTTACTCTCTTCCTTATGGTGGTAAAAACACTTAACATGAGCTCTGTCCCCTTCATTTTTACGTGTGTAATACAGTATTATTAATTATAGTCACTATATTGTACAGATCTCTAGAACGTGTTCATCTTGTGAAACTAAGATGTTATACCCACTGAATAACAATTCTCCATTGATTCCTTTCCCCAGCTCCTGGCAACCACCATTTTATTTTCTGCTTCTATAACTTTGACTATTTTAGATACCCATGTAAGTAGAATCATACAGTGTTTGTCCTGTGAGTGGGTATTTCATTTAGCACAATTCCCTCCAGGTTCATCCATGTTGTAGCATATGGCAGAATTTCCTTCTTTTTTAAGGCTAATATTCCATTATATGTATATACCATATTTTCTTTATTCATTTATCTGTCAATGGACATTTAAGTGTTTCCATGTTTTGACTGTTGTAAATTATGTTGCAGTGAACATGGGCGCACAGATATCTCTTCCAGATACTGATTTGATTTTCCTCAAATATATACCTAGAAGTAGGATCGCTGGATCATATGGTAACTCTACTTTTGATATTTTGAGGATCCTCCATACTATTTCCCATAATGCCTATATTAATTCACATTACCATCAATAGTGGATAAGGTTTCCCTTTTCCTTATACCCTCACCAGCACTTGTTTTTATTGATGATAACCATCTTAATAGGTGCAAGGTGATATCTCATTGTGCTTATGATTTGCATTTGCCTGATGATGAGTGATGCTGAGCACCTTTTCATATACCTATTGGCCATTTGTATTTTCTCTTTGGAGAAATGTCTATTCAAGACCTGTGCCCCTTATTGGGTATTTGTTTGTTTATTTGTTTTTGCTATTGAGTAGGGGTTCCTTATGTATTTTGTGTATTTACCCTTTATCAAATAAAAGGTTTGTAAATATTTTTCCCAAACCATAAGTTGCGTTTTCATTTTATTGATTTTTTCCCAAGCTGGGCAATATGATAAATCTTCACATGAAATTTATTTCTCTCACATCCTTGGAAACACTGAGCACAACCTCTGACATTAGCATGTTAGGAGGCTTTAGCCACTTCACCTCCACTTTATAGAAAGTTATTGAAAATTTAAGATGCAGATAGGTGATGAGTCAATTCTTAATTTATGAAATTGATCAAATGATTCAGCTATATATCCCTTCAGAATTTGGCATCCTATATTACAGTATATTGCTGTAGTATAACTTTGGGAATAGGTAACTGGTATTATACATTTTAGCAACAATAATCTCTGCATAATCATTAACTGTATGATTTTCCATTAGGTATATGGTAGGCTGTAAGAATGATTTCTGTAGCCTAGTGTGAAAAGTTGACGAAAGGGAATTAAGGATAGCTAGCAGAGTCAGTATAAAAAAAAGGTTTTTTGGGGTTTTTGTTGTTGTTCTTTGTTTGTTTGTTTTTGTAAATTTTACTGTCAAACAAATAACCAAAAAAGCAATCTGGTATCAGAGTAAAAAGTTCATTGTCACACTTACCACTTCAGAATAGGGTCTGAAAAAATAGTTTCTGATTATTTTCTCCTTCCCTTATTTTACCTCCTCTTCTTAATCTTTTTACCTTTCTTCCTTCCTTTCTTTTACTCCCACTCTCTTTATTCTCTCCTACTGCTTCCTATTCACTCTGGTAGTAATTTGGGTATTTATCTTAACCCTTATGAAGGTAAAGTTGAATAAGCACAATTAAAATGAACCACAGGAGTCAAAGCATTGTTTTTGAAGACCACTGTTATGACTTCCCTATGGATGGTGTGTTTATGCCTGATCTATGAAGTCCTGGGATATAAAGAAAATTTAATATTCAGTGTAGAAAAATCAGATTGTTCAAACTTAGCTTTAATTTACTTTTTCAAATGACTAAAACATCCACTAGCTCCTCCCTTGCCTCTGCCTCTTCACTAAATCTTATACCCTCTTTGTTCTAACCAGGTAAGCCACAGACACTAAGGCACTGACTTAATTCTGTTCTTCCAAGTTCTAAGAATACTTTGACTTCATAAAACACTTCAAAAAGGTAAAAATTATGTTATTTGAAGTCTGTAACAATGTTGCTTTGTATTGTCTTTGGCTACATTATTCACCTCTTGTTTAATAGAATATTGCTATTATATTGAACAGTCTTCTTAGTGCCTGCAAAATAATATCAGAAGGTATGCTCTTGCAAAATATACTTTTATGAGGAAAAGAATAAAGTAGGTAGAAAACTTTCCAGGTATGGTCACCACAGTAAAATGTTTACAGCCAGATTTATGGAAATCCAGAAGTTAGTAGATAAATACTGCAGCTGTAATAAAAATTTATTTTTTACACAGGGTTAGAATGGCAATGACAATAATATTTTCCCCCAAAGCACTTTATGATACATTCTTTATCTGTATCAAAACCCTGTGAGGGAAATTGTTATAAATGCTTAAAATGCTTTTTCAAGTGGAAAGCAAAAATGGCCCTTCTTACATCCTAAAACCTGAACGGAAAACTCTCAGGGGTTTTTGTCAGAGTTATACGAAACAGAGTTAATATGAATGGGACGTGAACAATGTTTTTTTCTCAAATCTCAGTTAGAAATCTTCAGTTTGCATATCTAAAAAGAAGCTCCAGAAAAACATTCCTATTTTTCAGATCAAAAAAGAAACGGGCTATTGAGCCTTTTTCTATCATGGATGTTTTAAGGAAAGTATCTGCTCCCATGTGGGGAAATAAAGGTGGCAACTGACAGGTCCTTCTTGTCTTTCTCTGACCTCAGCTTGGCTCATTGCCATTAGAGACCCATCAGGAATTAGCCTTCAAATTACCTCCTGATGTTTTGGAGCGTTAACCTGAAGTGATTATTCTGCACACCATGTGTGGTGCTTTAGGGAATTTTAGATGTTAAATGGGTTTGATTTTCGACTCGTGAACTTCTCTCTTGAGCTCTTATCTTTGGGTTCCAAGGCACTGAACAAACTGCTTAGGGGAAACAAACACCTATGTTACTACTAATCAATGTAACAATGTTGCCTAATAAAAAACCTGACTAGTGATTAGGTGTGTAAAGTTATCGTTCATCAGAAATTCTTTTTGAGCACATGAACAGTAATGCTGACACAGGACTGTTTTGGAGGCTTATATAACTCTACCATTCATTTATTTGTTTACTCAACACCTACCTTGTGCCAGACATGGCGTTAGAAATTGGGTATAAATCAGTGAAACAGAAATTTTTAGTGTCTGACCTCATGGTGCTTGTAGTTTATCGGCAGAGACAGGCAATAAGTATGCAATTACAATAATGTACGACGTGTATGATACTAGGGAAATGACACAGTGCTATGGCAACACACGGCCAGGGAGCTTAACCGAGTGTAGAGTATATAAATATATCCCTAAGGAAGAGACCTTTAAGAGAAACTTAAAGGATAAAAAGATGCTAGCTAGATGAAGAAGGGTCAGGGAGAGTATTTCAGGTAGCAAGAAGAATATGTGTAAAAATCTCCAGACAACAGAGAGCATAACATGTTCTAGTGACTTATGATGTAAAAATTGGCAAGAGGTAGAGACTACATTATGCAGGAAATTGCCAGCCATGTAGGGAAGTTTTGACTTTTTTCTACTACTGGCCGCTTTTGTGGTTGTCATCTCTCTGACAAGGGTATGTATGCTTAATGACTTTGGAGCCACTTTTTTATGAGGGCTATAGAGGGGCTGTTGGAGGATGATCTACTCTAATCATTTTGGATAACATTGGGCTAACTTCATTTATTTAAAGAATTAACTTCCTTTTTCATTTATTTTTTTTTTAGATTTTATTTATTTGAGATAGAGAGAAAGAGAGAGAGAGTATGTGCATATGCAGGGGGAGGGGCAAAGGGGGAGGGAGAGAGAATCTCAAGTAGACTTTGAGCTGGGCACAGAGCCTGATGTGGGGTTCAGTCTCAGGACCCTGAGATTATGACTTGAGCCAAAATCAAGAGTCAGCCATTCAAGTGACTGAGCCACCCAGGTGTCCCTGGGCTGGAAATGTTTTTAGGTGATGGGTAGAAAAAGCCTAGATGGCCTTGAAAAGATTGTTGGTAGAAATATAGACACTAAAGTAGGTTCTGGAGGGCTCAGAAAGAAAGGAGAGCAGTGGAGAAAACATTTTTCATCTGAGAGAATCTATTTCATGATCATTATCATAATCATGAACAGGATGTTATTAAATAGGAATGTTAGAGGTGCTTCTGGTGAGGTCTTAGATGGAAATGAGAAACGTGTTATTGGAAACTGGAAGAAAGACAATCCTTATTATAAAATGACAGAATTCTTGGCTGAAGTGTATTTTGTTGGATGGAACCTATCACTTGTAAGCAGTATACTTGGATATTTCTGTGGAAATATTTCTGTGGAGGAGATTTCTAAGATTTCTAAGCCAAGTGGTAAAGGTGCAGCCTGGGTTCTCCTAGCTGCTTACAGCAAAATTTGAGAGGACATAGGTAAATTGAAGAGAGAATTGTTAAGCCAAAAGGAAACAGAACTTGAGGAGTTCCAAAGTTCTTAGCTTATCCACACCACAAAAAATGAAAAAGCATGCTTTCCAGAGAACTCCATTTCAGAGATCAGTGTAGCTGCCCTTGCCACCAAAGGCCCAGAGTGTACACTTGGTGGCTAGGACCTTCTCCACCTCAATTCTAGATGGCAGGGCCACCTCCCTGGTATGGTGGGCCCAGAGGACAGAGCATCAACTCAATGAGGATTACTCTTGATCCTTAAAATCTAATAGAATTTGCCTTGCTAGTTTTCAAGTTTCAGACTTGCTTGAGACCCATTATTTAGATAATACTAAATTTGGATTTACAGTTGACTGTGGAATCGGTTAAATCTTTGGGGGGGATGTTGTCATTAGACAAATATATTTTGAATGTGAGAAGGACATGAAATTTGGCGGGGGGGGGGCACAGAGGGCAGACTGTTATGGGTTGAAGTATGTCCCCTAAATGTACATGTTGAAGTCCTAACACCCATGCCTAAATGCTGGCTTTATTTAGAAATAGGGTCATTTTAGACATAATTAATTAAGATTAGGTCATACTGGAGTAAGGTGGGCCCCTAATCCAATACAAAGTTGTCCTTATAAAAATGCCGGATGAAGAGACAGATGATATGAAAACATAGGGAGAACAAAAATATAAAAACCAAGAGATGCCTGAGGCTACCAAAGGCTAGGAGAGAAGCATGGAACAGATTGTCCCTCATAGCCCTGAGAAGGAACCAACCCTGCCAACACTTTGATTTTGGACTTCTAGTACCTAGAACTTTGAGACAATAAATGTTTTTTTAAGCTACCCTGTTTGTAGTACATTGTTATATACCACTAGGAAATTAATACAGGTGGCATTTGGCCACAAATCCCAAGAATGTTTGATTCCCACCCTGCCAATTGCATCTTTTCCAACCCCTCTTCCCCATAAGGTTCCTGAAGAAGAGCTATGTATACATGGTAGTACCTCTTAGAGGTATACTAAGGCCACATACCCCAATTTTGAGATTTCTGCTAAAGATGGGCTGCAGTGTTTACCTTGGCAAAAGGTTAAACAGAATTTTCACATATCCCTAAAGGCATAACCCACATTGTTGCGTTTTACCATCTTTTGGCTAGCTGCATGGATAAAGGAGTTAAAAGAGCTGACAGGACCTGATAAGGGTAGGCTCCATTTCCATTTATTGAGTTAGGTCCAAAGAAGATGAGCCATGAAAGACTGTGAGCTAAGAATGGAGACCTTGACTTTCTACATATTGTGATCAGTGCTAGTAAATGTTAAGTCTCAGCAAGATCCTCAGTCTCAAGAGCAGAGAAAGCTGGAAAGGGGGTATGTAAAAAAACACTTCATATGGACAAAGATGGAGAGGTATTTTGCCCCAGGATGAGAGTTCCTTTTTTTCTGTATTCCATTAATATTTTTTTTTCAGTTAATCTGTTGGGATTAGTAGTCAATCTTATGGGAAAACCAAGATTTGACTCTTCCCCTTAGAGAATGAGGTCGGCAGATAAACTTCCTCAGTCCTACTGAGTTGGCTCCCGGAGGACTCTAAAATGGAACAAAACAGGACTTAAGTTTAAGGCCATGCCTTAAAAACCAAACTCATCACTGATTCTATTTCCCTACTCACATTTTGCAAAACTATATTGTCCAATTTACTTTACCATAGATTTTACAATGAGAACCACATGATAACGTAGCCCTAACCATGCACTGACAGCAATATAGAGAGGCCCATAATTTGAATGTGCACATTTTGGATATGAGCCACCTTGAATTGTTAAAATGCTACAAAAATTATGGTGAAAAATAAATTGTCTTCTTCCCAGAGAGAAATTAATATGCCAATGAAATTAAAATAGAAAATTCTCTCGTCCCAATTTATGATTCTGTTCAGATTTAGCCAGAAGAGTCTTTTCATAGATATTTGAGTGGAGTCTAGGTTTTCCTTTTCAGCAGTCCCACACAGCCTGTCACAAGTTTTGCTGAAAGGGTAGCTCCTTTAGTACCTCCAAAGCTGAATTCACTTAACTCCAAGTTTCTCATTATGTTCTACTCTTCCACAATTCCAAAGAGATATTAGGACAAAGTAATATCACAGCCAGGATGTGTGAAACCCCCACCTTGATTCTTCTTTTCATGGTTGTGTTGACTAGTCAGGGTTCCTTGAATTTCCATATGAATTTTAAGTTCAGCCTGTTAATTGCTGCAAAAAAAAAAAAAGCAACTAAGATTTTGATAGGGATTATCTTGAATCTGTAGATCCAATTGGGGTGTATTGAAACCTTAACCATAAGTAACTTTTCCAATTCATGAACACAGGATGTATTTCCACTTATTTAGTTCTTTATTTTCCATTAGTGATATTTTGTAGTTTTTAGTGTACAAGTCTAGCACTTGTTAAATTCACTTTTATGTGTTTCATTCTTTTAGATGCTCTTGTAAATAGAATTGCTTCTTACTTTCCCTTTCAGATTGTATATTTCTATATTATAAAAATATCAATAGATTTTTAAAATATTGATATTGTATTTTGCAATCTTGCTGGACTCATTTATTAGCTCGAAGTAGTTTTGTGTGTATGTATATGTGGAATTCCATAAGGTTTTCTATATACAAGATCATGTCATCTATGAATATAGTATTATTTCTTCCTTTAATATCTGGGTGCCTTTTATTTCCTTTTCTTGTCTAATTGCCCTGACAAGAACCTCTAATACTGAATAGAAGTGGTGAGAGCAGACATCCTTGTCCTGTTCCTGATTTTAGGTGGAAAACGTTGTCTTTCACCATTAAGTATGTTATCAGTGAGTTTTTCATAGGTGTCCTTTATCGGGTTAAAGTTCACTCTATTCTTCATTTTTTTGTTTTTTTGTTTTGTTTTGTTTTACTGTTTTTATCATGAAAGGTGTTATAATTTGTAAAATGCTATTTCTTTATCTATTAAGATATTTTGTGTTTTTAATGAGATAGAATTCACATAAATAAAATTCACCATTTTAATCAATTTAAAGTATATAATCCAGTGGCTTTTAGTATATTCGCAATGCTGTGCAACCATCACCACTATCTAAGTCTAGAACATTTTCAACACTTCAAAAAGAAATCTGGTACTTGCCAATTACCTCTTCTCCTCAATCCTTGAAAGCCAATAACCTATATTCTTCCTTTAATGGATTTATCTAACATGGGAAATTTCATATAAATGGGATCACAAAATGAGTGGCCTTTTGTGTCTGGCTTCTTTTACTTGGCATATTTTCAAGGTTCATTTATGTCTTAGCATGCCTCAGTACTTAATTCCTATTTTTTTTTAGTACTTAATTCCTTTTTGTGGCTGAATAACATTCAGTTGTATAGATATACCGTATTTGTTTTTCCTTTCATCTGTTCATGGACATTTAGGTCATTCCACATTGTTACAAATAATGTTGCTAGAAACATTTATATGCAAGTTTTTATGTGAAGGTGTTTCCAGTTCTCTTGGGTATATACATAGGAGTAAAATTGCCATGTTATATGGTAAACCTATTCTAAATTTTTGAGAAACTGCCAAACTGCTTTCCACAGTTGCTTCACCTTTTTGCATTCCCACAGCAATTTATGAGGGTACCAATTCCATCACATCTTTGCCAACATTGATTATTTTCCATTTTTTTAAAATTATAGCCATTCTAGGGATGCCTGGGTGGCTCAGTCAATTAGGTGTCTGCCTTTGGCTCAGGTCATGATCCCAGGGTCCTGGGGCTGAGTCCTGCATCGGACTCCCTGCTCAGTGGGGGGCCTGCTTCTTCCTCTATCTGCCGCTCTCCTTGCTTGTGCTCACTCTCTTTTTCTCTCTCTCCCAAGTAATAAAGTCTTTAAAGAAATTATAGCCATTCTAGTGGGTGTGAAATCTCATGTAACTTTGAATTACATTTCCATAATGACTAATGATGAGAGTCTTTTCATGTGCTATGGGACATTTGTATATTTTCCTTGGAGAATTATCTATTTGAGCCATTCTTTGTCCATTTTAAAAATTAAGTCATTTATATTTCATCGTTGGGTTGTAAGAATTCTTACTAAACCCTTATCACATATATGATTTGCCAATATTTTCTCAATTCTGTGGGTTATTGTTATTTACTTTCTTGGCAGTGTCCTCTGACATGCAAAAACTTAATTTTTAAAAAATTGTATTATGTATGTATGTATGTATGTATTTTAATTGATTTCTTTTTTTTTCTTTTTCAAGTTTTTATTTAAATTCCAGTTAGTTAATATATGGTGTAACATTAGTTCTGGGTGTAGAATCTAGTGATTCTTCACTTACATACAATACCCAGTGCTCATCACAACAAGTGATCCCCTTAATACCCATCACCCATTTAACCTTCCCTCCATTAACCCTCCAGTTTATTCCCTGTAGTTAAGAGTCTGTTTTCTGGTTTGCCTCTCTTCCCCCCCCATGTTCATCTGTTTTGTTTCTTAAATTCCATATATGAGTGAAATCATATGGTGTTTGTCTTTCTCTGACTTATTACTCTCTAGCTCCATCCATGTCATTGCAAATGGCAAGATTTCATTCTTTTTTATGGCTGAGTAATATTCCATTATATATATATATATATATATACCACTCCTTTATCCATTCATCAACTGATGGACATTTGGGCTTTATCCATAATTTGGCTATTGTTAATAATCCTATAAACATCGGGGGCATGTATCCCTTTGAATCAGTAGTTTTATATCCTTTGGGTAAATACCTAGTAGTGCAATTGCTGGATTGTAGGGTAGTTCTATTTTTAACTTTTTGAGGAACCTCCATATTGTTTTCCTGAGTGGCTGCAACAGTTTGCATTCCTACCAACAGTGTAAGAGTTTTCCCCTATCTCTTCATCCTTGCCAACACCTGTTGTTTCCCGTGTTAATTTTAGCCATTCTGACAAGTGTGAAATGATACCTCACTGTAGCGCAAAAACTTAATTTTGATTAAATTAACCTACCTATATTTTCTTTTGTTGCTTGTTCTTTTGGTGTTATATTTAAAAATCATCGACTATCCAAGGTCATGGATATTTATAACTATGTTTACTTCTAAGAATTTTGTGGATTTAGTTCTCACATTAAATCCTTGATCCAATTTGAGTTAATGTTTGTAAACAGTGTGAGGCAGGGGTCCAAATGAATTATTTTATCTGTGGGTTTTGGGTTTTTTTAGCACTATTTATTAAAAAGACTGTTTTTTCCATTTAATATCTTGACACTCTTGTTGAAAATCAATTAACCACTAATATGAGAGTTTAGTTCTGAACTCTTAATTCTATTCCACTTATGAATCATCATCTTATATATGTCATATATAAATATAAATGTGTGTGTATGTATATATATATATGGTATATATGGTATATACAAGATGATGTATATAACATATCTAGTTCTAGATATAGATGTGTATGTATGTGTATCCTTTGCTAGATCCATATTATTTTCATTATATTGTCTTCATAATAAGTTTTGAAATTGGGAAGTGTGAGTCTTCTGACTTTCTTTTTCTTTTTCATGATTGTCTTGGCTATTTGAGGTCCCTCACAATTCCATGTGAATTTTATTATCAGCTTTTCTATTTATGCCAAAAGGACAGATGGATTTTGGTAGAGATTGTATTGAATGTGTAGATCAATTTGGGATGATTGGTATCATAACATTAACCCTTTCAGTCTCTGAATATGGGATGTCTTTGCATTTATTTAGTTCATCATTAATTTATTTCATAAACTTTATCATTTTCAGTGTAGAAATCTATACTTCCTTAGTTATATTTATTTCAAAGTATTTTATTTTTATTGATTCTAATGTACATGGAATTGTTTTCTTAATTCATTTTTAGATTGTTCATTTCTAGTGTATAAAAATAGGGGCGCCTGGGTAGCGCAGTCGTTAAAGCATCTGCCTTCGGCTCAGGGCGTGATCCTGGCGTTCCGGGATCGAGTCCCACATCAGGCTCCTCCGCTATGAGCCTGCTTCTTCCTCTCCCACTCCCCCTGCTGTGTTCCCTCTCTCGCTGGCTGTCTCTCTGTCACATAAATAAATAAAATCTTAAAAAATAAATAAATAAAACTGAATTTTGTGTGGTGATCATATATCCTGCAACCATGGTGAACTTGTTCATTATTTCTTTATTTGTAGAATATTTAGAACTTTTTTATAGAGATCACACAATCAACAAATAGAAGTAGTTTTCTTTGTCCTTTCTAATCTGGATACCTTTTATTTCTGTTTCTTGTTTTATTGCTCTGGCAGGAACTTCCAATACAGTTTTGAATAAAGATGGTGAGAGAAGACATCTTGTATTGTCTCTGGTTTCATGGGGAATGCTTTCAGTCTTTCACTATTAAGTGTGATATTAGCTATGAGATTTTGATACATGTCCTTTATTAAGATGAGGAAATTCCCACTTATTTCTAGCTTGTTGAATGTTTTTATCATGAAAGGGTGTTGAATTATTTGTGTAATGTTTTTTCCTACATGTGTTAAGGAGGGTTTTTTTTGTTATTTTAATATGGTGTATTATATTGATTGGTTTTCATATGTTGATCTGTTATTGTATTCCTGAGACAAATTCCAATTAGTCATGATATATAATCCTTCTAATATGCTGCTGGATTCAGTGTTTTTGTTGATGATTTTTACATGTATATTTATAAGTAATTTTCACCTGTATTTTTCTTTTCAAGTGATATCTTTCTGTAGTTTGGATATCAGGGTAATACTGGTCTCATAAGTTAGGAAGTCTTTCTTTTCCATTTTTGGAAGAATTTGAGAAGTATTGGCATTAGTTCTCTTTAAATTTTTGGTATAATTCATCAGTGAAGCCATCTGCTCCCATGCTTTTTTTTGTTGGAGATTTTTAATTACTGACTGAATCCCTTTACTTGTTATAAGTCTGCTCAGTTATCAATATATTCTTGAATCAGTTTTGGTAGTTCCTGTATGTCTTAGAATTTATTTTATCTAGGCTACTAATTTACTATCATATAGCTGTTCATTTTATTTTCATAGTCCTTTCTATTTTTATAGGGTTGGTAATAAGTATGCTCATGATTTCACTCCTAATTCTAGTAATTTGTTTTTTCTCTCTTTTTCTCTTTGTCAGTCCAGTTAAACTTTTGTCAATTCTATTGATCTTTTCAAATAACCACATTTTGGTTTTGTCGACTATCCCTATTATTTTTGTATTTTCCCATTTCATTTTTCTCTGGTCTAATTTTCACTATTTCCTTCTTCTTGTTTGGGGTTTAGTGTGCTCTTTTCTAGTTTCTTAAGTTAGGTGTTAGGTTATATATAGACTTGGAATATGTCTTGTGTTTTAATGTAAACATTTATAGCTTTTAAATTTCTTCTTAGAACTCCTTTCAACCATTATTTCTCTAAATATTCTTTCTACCCTGTTCTATCTCTCTTCCGTTTCTGGGACTCCCACTATGTGTATATTTTTACATTAGATGGTGTCCCACTAGTCTCTGATGCTCTGTTCATTTTTCTTATACTTTATAAGCTCAATTTACTATCTTCAGACTCATTGATTCTTTTTTCTGCTAATTTAGATCTTCTGTTGAGCCCTATTATGAACTGACTGATGTCCTTCCGAAATTCATATATTGAAGTCCTAATCCCTATTACCTTAAGATGTGATTGTATTTGGAGATAGAGTCTTTAGAGAGGTAATTAAGATTAAATGAAATCATAAGGCATTACCCTGCTCCAATATATCTGATGTTCTTATAAGAAGAAGAAGAGAGTGTATGAAGATACAGTGAATAGACCAAATTTGCTTACACTTGATCTTGGGCTTCTAGGCTCCAGAATCATGAAAAAAATAAATTCCCATTGTTTAACCCACCCAATCTGTGGTATTTTGTTATGGCAACCCTAACAAAGTAATAGAAGTTGCTCTGGTAGATTTTTCATTGTTGTGATTGTGTTTTTGATTCCAGAATTCCTATGTCTTTTTAAGAAAATAATTTCTATGTCTTCATTGATATTTTCTATTTGGTGAGACATTATTCCCAAACATTCCTTTAATTATTTAGACATAATTTCCTTTAGTTCTTTGAATAGATATTCTTCACTTAAAATCTTTGTCTAGGGACACCTGGGTGGCTCAGTTGGTTGAGTGAACAACTGTTGATTTTGGCTTAGGTCATGATCTCAAGGTCATGAGATTGGGCCCCGTGTTGGTCTCTACACTGGACGTGCAGTCTGCTTAAGATTCTCTCTCTTCCTCTGCCCCCTCCCCTGCTCTTTCTCTCTAAAAAAAATAAATAAAATCTTTGTCTAGTAAATCCAACTTTTGTGTTTCCTCAGAAATAGTTTCTGTTGGCTGCTTTCCCAGCTATGTATGGACATACTTCCTGTTTCTCTGCATTATCACAGATTCATTTTTTGTTGTTGAAAACTGTACATTTTAAATAATATAATATGGCACCTCTGGATCTAGGTCTTCTCTTTGTTGTCATTGCTGTTTGTTGTTATTGTGGCTGGTCTTTTATTGCTGTTGTTGTTTAGTAACTTTTCTGAACTAATTCAATAAGGTCTATATTTTTTTTCAAATGTGGCTACTGAAATCCTTGCTTGGTGAGCTTAATGTTCAGTAATGATTGGAAAGATATTTCCTTAAGTCTTTGCAATCAATAATTCTCCAAGTCTTTGCCAAGAGGCTTTTTGTGTGGGTTGGGACACACTTTCAATGCTAAAGCAGGCAGTTTACAATCCCTCCTTTGTCCTTCACTTTCTGACTGTGCATTACCTCAAGGTCTGCTGAATCTGAGAGCTTAAGACCTTCTCAGGTCTTTCCTGAGCATACACACAGACTTACATATGTGCATGGCTTACTTCATTCCCAAGAGTTTGCTTAGCTTTTTTTTTTTTTTTTAAAGATTTGGTTTATTTATTTGAGAGAGAGAGTGAAATAGAGTGAGAGAGAGGGGCTGTCTCTATCTCTGTCAAATAAATAAATAAAATCTTTTTTTAAAAAAAAAGAGAAGCAGCTGAATCTCAGTAAGAACAGCAAGCGCTGTGGTTTTACCCTGCCCAAGTCCTATTTCCTTCCTCTCAGCCCTGAGGTAGCCTTAAAAACCAATACTCTACAATCATGGTGAAAATGAGCAGTCTAGTAGCCACTGGAGGGGGCAGAATGGTGTACGACCTCCTCCAAAGGCTGATTTCCAGTTATTTGACATGATTGGACCTGTCTGGCAGTTCCCTGACAAATTTCACTCACAAGACTTTTCTTTATTTGATCTGACCCAGAGGTCACCTAGAGGAAACAGCCTTTTTCCTGAGAGTGTCTATCAAAGAAAGACAAGCAGTGATGATTGTTTAACTACAGCACTGCCTGAGGTGGTGATAACAGTTGGAGCAAACAATAAGCTAACTGAAAATCTTAAGAAAAGATGGGGAATGAGATGTTCATAGGCATGTTGAAAAAGCTTAAGCAGGGGCACCTGGGTGGCTCATTCGGTTAACCATCTGCATTCGGCTCATGTCATCATCTCAGGGTCCTGGGATCAAGCCTGGCGTTGAGCAACCAGCTCAGTGGGGAGTTTGCTTTTCCCTCTCCCTCTGCCCCTCCCCCTGCTTGTGCTCTCTCTCTCTCCCTCACTCTATATCTTTTTTTTTAAAAGATTTTATTTACTTATTTGACAGAGAGAGAGACAGCCAGTGAGAGCAGGAACACAAGCAGGGGGAGTGGGAGAGGAAGAAGCAGGCTCCCAGTGGATCAGGGAGCCCAACACAGGGCTCAATCCCATAACGCTGGGATCACGCCCTGAGCCGAAGGCAGACGCTTAACTGCTGTGCCACCCAGGCGCCCCTCAGCTGCTTCTCTTGAATAAACACTCCCTGGGCTTTTGTAAATCTTTTGTTAATTTTCCCAACTTATAAAAATGTTGATTTGACATTTTTGGGGGGGCCAATGTTCTTGTTATTTTCATAAGGAGAGAGGTTTTAAGGGTTCTTACTTTGCCATTCCTGCTGACATCACTCCTATTGCTTTCTAATTTAATATGTTTGTGGTCACAGAATTTATTTTTTGTCCTTTCAGTTATTCTAAAATTACTGAGAACTAGTTTATGGCTTCTTATGTGATCTATATTATTGAACATACTATGGATAGTTGAAAAATTTGGAATTTTGCTATCAGTTCTAATGCTCTTTTATGCCAAATTGATTGTTAACATTACTACTAAAATACTCCATATCGTTACTAATTTTATCTAATTTTCATATCAGTTTATGAAAAAGGAATGTCAAAATTCTTATAATTTTGAATTCATCTAATTTCCCCTTTAGTTTCATATATTTTTTGCTTCACGTATTTTTAAAACACTGTTTGTTATTAGGTGCATACATTTTTATGTGTTCTTGATCATTTGATTCTTATCATTATGACATGTTCCTTTTTATCTCTAGCAATGCTATTTCTCTTGAAGTGCATTTTGTCTGATAGTCACATAGAACACTAGCTTTGTTTTGCTTAGTGTTTCTGTGCTGTAAATTTTTCTACTCTTTTACTTTCATCCTGTGTGTGTCTTTATATTTCAAGGATGTTTCTGTAAGCCCCAAATAGTGTTTACTCTTTTAGTGAATCTCACTATCTCTTTTTAATTACAGTGTTTAATTCATTCCCACTTAATGTAATCATGTGCTTGTGTTTCAGGCTACTACCTTGATATTTATTTTTTTATTTAACCCATCTGTTCTTTGTTTCTCTGTTCTTCTTTACCTTCCTTCTTAAATATTTCTCAACTGTTTAAATAATGTTTTATTTTATCTCCTCTATTGACTTCATTTTATTTTGTATCATTTTAGTAGTTGCTAGAGAGATTACAGTATGTATCTTTAATATATTACAAGATACCTTCAAATACTTTTATGACATTTCATGAAAAATGTAAGTACATTACAATAAGATAATGCCATTTAGACTTTCCTTCCTTTGTGTCCTCAAAGATTTACTAGTTTATTTTATACATTTATGTTATTTTATAAACCTTCCATGCATAGTAACTTTTTCATCTTAATGAGTTAATCACCTTTTAAAGAAATGTAATACACACATATAAAATTGAAAATAATAAGCAATCATTAATAATGATCTTTTGTAATTATTCACATTTACCCTTTCTGTTCTTCATTCCTTCCTGTAGATCTGGATTTCTATCAGGTTTCCTTTCTACTTAGCCTAAAAAAAACTTCTTTTGGCATTTCTTTTATTGTATGTCTAGTAAAGATGATTTATCTTAGCTTTTGTCTATCTAAAAGTGTATTTACTTAGCTGTCATATGTGAAGGACGTTTTTGCTGAATATAGAATTCATGGTTGACAGCTTTTTCCCCTCAGGACTTTACAAATATATTGCTCCATTTTGTTCTATGCTTGGTCATTTGTATCAAGAAGTCAACCAACATTCTTGACATTGTATCCCTTTATACAATGTGTCTTTTTTTCCTATTCTGATGGGTAAGAACTTCTTTTTATCTTTGGTTTTAAGCAGTTTGGCTATGAAGTGCTTACATGTGAGCTTCTTTGTATTTATCCTTCATGAGCTTAGCTAAGATTCTTAGTTCTGTGGTTTGATACCATTTATCATTTTTAAAAAACGTTTTAGCTGCTTCTCTTCATGTATGTCTTTTGCCTCATTCTCTCTCTACTCCCCTCTGGGACTCTAATTGCACATATGTTATGTCCTGTAATATTGTCCTAAATATCTCATTTGCTGGGTTTGTTTTTGTTTCACCTTTATCCAAATTCAATGATATTTTCCTCTGCTGTATCCAGCCTGCTGTTAGGCCCATCAGATTTACTCTTCCTCTCTGATATTGTGGTTTTCACTGTTAGTATTCTCATTTATTTTTATTATTTTGTTTTATTTTATGCTTACAGTTTCCATTTATCCAGCTCAATTCCCTCTCTGTTGTCTACCTTTTCCACTAGATCCTTTCACATAACCTGTATTTTAGAGGAACTTTTTGTTCATTTGAACACCTTGGCCATCTTTTGATCTGTTCTCTGAACTATTTTGGCTTTGTTTAGATATTTAGATTCAGTTTACCGCAGATTTCATTGCCTTAGGGATATGGCGATGTTTTTCTCCTCACAATTGCTGGAAGTTTGAGCAGTGGTATGACTCTGGGGTTCTCTTAATGCTTCACAGCTTGGCTCTCAGTCTTTTGGGTCTGTGCAAAGTTCCCTTTGCTTTGCAGCCCCCCTCACCCCTGCATTCACCGCAATAGGGAATCTCAATCTGGCTGATTTGCTGCCAGCCTTCAGAGAGCCACTGCAGTAAAGTCAGTGAAGGCCTGTGCATCTGAACGGTTGATCTCAGCTCTCTGGCTTTGCCTCTGCTTTTAGGATATTTCTTTGTGTGATCAGTGAAGGCCCATGGCAAAGAGTTGGTGGCTGACTAGGGTACCATTACAAGTTTACTTAGCGTTTGTTGCTTTTTGCCAGACATGCTGATTGATCTATCATGTGGGCCTATACTTTGTCATCATAGTTTTTTAGAAGTCTTGCTGGCTTCTTGTTACCAGTCTATGTTTGATTATGTCTGCCTCCTCTGGCCTACTAAGGATAGATGTAGCTCTAGGTTTCTTCTCTACTTGTGAGTGCTTGGCACTTTCTGGAGATTATTTAATTTAGCTTTATTTTTGTTCTCAGATCTTCAGTGAATTTTAAATGTTATAATTTTATGGCTTACTTGGATTGTTTACATTGTTAGGGTAGGAATAATGTTTTTTTGTGTGATTTTCTATATTGTAAGTGTAAACCCATTATATTCTATTTTAATAAAGGAATTCCTCAATTTAAATTTACTTAAATTTAGAAAGATATTAAATTTATTATTTATTGCTTCTCTAACTTGTGAAAGCTGTGGCGTCTATAAGACTACCAACAGTATAAACCCAGGGATCATACCTAGGTAGACCTACTCTTTGACTCAACCCTGTATATTGTAATTTATTTCCTAGGTTGTGAATTAAGTGCAGTATGCTAAGTAAATTTTTCATAATGTTTTCATAGCTCCAAAGTTATGATTAAATACAATGAAAAGTTTGTGTTAAACTTCCAACTTTCAGATTTGATATCAGAGCTTTGCCATTACAATGAATTTTGAATGAGATTCAGCTCATAATTACTCTCAAGAATTAAGTCACAAATTGGAGCTTGAATCATGTCTGGGCTTGAATTAGACACCTTTTAAAAGAGGAAAACAATAAAGAAAATTACATTTTCTTTTTGCCTCAAAGGCTCCGTATAGCTATTAGAAGTGTGCATAGGAAACAAATCTGTTTTTCTTTTCCTTTTACTTTAACATTTGTAAATGGGTACACACCTAACTTTCATTTAAGTTCCATTTGATTGTTTGCACAATTTAGGAAATCGTTAGCTCAGAGACTGTAGTGTCCACTGTACATACAGTACTCATTTCTGCCTGTTTATGTAGATCTTACCTTTCCCTCAAGATTCAGCGGACCCTAGCCCATATGAATTTCTATATCAATAGTGTACTACTCAGTTAAACAAGTATCACTCTCCTTCATGTGGGCGTATTTTCATACTCCAAAAATATTTCTTTGTTGAAAGTGGAGACATTATGATTTTCTTGATTTGGGCTGCCTGGCCCTCTTTGCACACATGTACACACACACATAAAACACACATGCTTGCTTACCTTACATGCCAGAGTCACATATTTAGGGTATAAGAATTTATGGGAGTCCATGAACTTTTAATGCATTCATTATATTATAGTAATAATATGAAATTTTTAAAATCTATCATTCACATCATCTATGCATATCTGTAATAGTAAAATATCAAGCTTATGTTAGAAATTTCATGCTGTCCTTATAAATTTCTCTAAACTATGACTGTTATGGTTTAAATATGATCAGATAGATTCTCCATATAAATATTTAAAATTGGTTTGTCTTTTATTAACTTGAACACTGAAATGGGTTTCTGTGTTGCATATTTTAGATTTTAAACAAACAGATGTAAGTTAATAAAATGATGAAATATGGTTATAGTTTTCTTTTAATCATTTTCAGAATTAATATTTGCTTTCTCAAGTCCTTTATATATTTTTCCTTCTTATCTTGACATTATGATCTCTCATGGCTTGTGTTTTGCTTGGTTGCTATAGAAATAGAGTGTATTCAAAATCTTGTGTTTATTTTTGCATTTGGTTTGATTGAAAAGGGCAGAAAGCCAATCTTTCTGGATGCGTTAGGACAAGATGTTAGGTTTGTTCATCACTTCAACATGCTCACCCCCAGACGTTGGTTGTGTTTCCATAAATGAAAAGTGTTCATGGTAGCTTTTGCTAATAATGGGACTCTGGCTGCTCTGGGCAGAGAAAAATGGGTAGGTAGTTGATTAGCAGCTCAGACTGATATCAAGACCTTTCTTTTCCCTGAAGCACAATAACATTTGCAGAAGCTGGTTTGGAGGGTAAAGGAAAGACGAATTGTGTCAAACTGGCCAATATGGCAGTAGGTCTTTGAATTGATTCTGGTGCTCAGTTAGTAGTGGGTTGTTTTCAAAATGGCTGGTTGTTGGATAGAATTTATCTAGTTATAAATGAGCTCAGTCTCAAGATTCATTTGACTCCTGATATCCATGACATTTGTCCTGGGATGCTTTAGGTCAATACGTGCAGATTGTGTTCACTATTTCTCGAGGGCCTCTGTGTTTTCTGTAAGTTAGGAGTTACCATGAGAAGTAGCTTTATATTTTGTAAGGAGAGGTAATTTGACAAGGCTGACCACCTCTATCACAAAGATAGCTAGAATTAATTAGAAAAGACACCAGTCTTACCTAACTTCTTGATTTTTTGTGATAGGAGAACCAATTTAGGACTAATAGAATACTGCGAGAGGCCTTTGAAACCTTCCCTTGATGTAAAGTAGATCACTTAAATTAACATTGTTTAAGATTCTTTATTTTGGTACCCCCATTGGGCTTACTTTCATTTAGTCTTGTAAAATGTATCAAACAATCTACTGATTTTCTAGAATTAGTACATGGAGGGATTACATCGTGGGGCAAGTCCTAGTTTTGATTTCTGCTCTATTATTTTTTGGCTTATGATCAGGTGAGTGGTAACTTGGCTGAATTTTAAGTTATAGATATTAGAAACTGTGGCTTTGAGCATACTTATTTTCTCCTACAAGATCCTAAAATTAAGTCACTTTGCTGACCTTATTGATTTCTGGAGCTAAAACTTGTAAGTTCTTGAAGTGGCCAGAAGCAGTGATTTTAGGTGCAGAGGCTCCAGCCTTCCTAAAATGGCTGCCTAAGGAAATAGAACCATGTGAAAGGCTTGTGAAGAACTCTGAAGAATATAAACAATTGTTAGGGCTGCTGAAAATGACCAAGACAAGCCAGCAAATGTAGCATCTATATGAAAGATATTTACCATGGGAATGAAAAGAAATCACGTATTTTATGAAAATAATACTAGCTTAAGCTCCCACAGAATTAAGAATACATAGACGACTTCTTTTTTTTTTTTAAAGATTTTATTTCTTTGAGAAAGGGAGAGCAAGCACAAGCAGGGGGAGGGGCAGAAGGAGAGGGAGAAGCAGACTGGGGGGGGGAAGGGAGGAGGTGCAGAGGGAGAAGCAGACTCCCTGTGGAGCAGGGAGCCTGACGAAGGGCTCAATCCCAGGACACTGGGATCAGGACCTGAGCCAAAGGCAGACGCTTAACCAACTGAGCCACCCAGGTGCCCCAGACCACTTCTTACTTCTTGCATCTGACTTGGTGGGCTTTGGACCTGAAAAGCCTGAACCAATTTGGTGAAGATAGTGTTGCACTAGTACCATCATAAAATAAGAACATATAAAATAAAGGCCAGGGAGGAAAAGTGCCCAGCGGATCTCAGTGAGTGTGCCACACATCTGGAAGAGCACACATAGTTTAACGAGTATGAAGAGTTATTTGTTATAGCAATTTTTCTTTCTGAATCTTGAGAAAATGGGAAAATCTCACATGTAGCCTGGAATATACTGATAACATTGTTTCATTTTTCTTTTGGTGAAGGAGGAGGCCAACTATTTTCGTTTCTTATTTAAAATAATAAAAAGAAGATAAAAGCAAAGTTTTATTCTAAAGGCTCAAATGAAATTTATAACAGGCAAAATAAATAAAAGAATAGGTTTTTTCCAGTGGCTTAAAAATATCCCTAAAGACCCTTTAGCAAAGGTTTGCTAGGCAAATTAAAACAATTAAGAGAGCTTGCTAACCAGATGCAAAGCATATGTCTTGTTCTGTAACCAAGAAGAAACCTCTCAAAGGTCTGGTTTATGGGGTGAAGCAGTCCCACAGAGGTCCATAGGCAGAGAGTTTTGTTGCTTAAACCAGGGATTGAGAACCTTTATCTGTGAAAGTCCAGAAAGTAAATATTTTAGACTTTGCGGGAACTATAGTCTCTAGCCCAACTATGTAACTCTCCCATTGTGGCATGAAGCAGCCATAGACCATACATAAACAAATGGATACAGCTGTGTTCCAATAAAACTTTATTTACAAAACCAGGCTGTAGTGAGGTTTGGCCCTGGCTGTAGCTAAGTGACTTCTGCCTTAAACCAAAGGCCTGGGGATAATTTGCTGTAAACAGGCAGGGATCCGTTCAGCATGTAACCCAGTCACACCTTCTCACATGAGCAAATAAGCCTCTCCTTAGCTCTCTATTCCTCTGTAGCCCACTCTTGATTCATAGCCTAAAGGCCATTTTAGAAAGCTCATGGACAGTGCTGAACTGTAATCAGCACTCTGCCATGCTTAAAAAAGAAGGTGCCACTTTTGAGTTTTCCCTGGGTGTGCCAAATCTCATGAAGGATGAAGGAACACTAGTTGTCTTTGTGGAAAATGCAAACCTGTCCATTCATAAGTGACACAGAATAGCATTTCTCTCAACACCAGCTGAGCTTCAGTGGCTTTCATGAGCTTCTACAAAAAAAAACTTTGGATTCAGAAAGGCTTCTGAATGCCTTTGACGTGTATCCTCATTTACTTGCCTTAGGCCCAGCTGACCTTGAATTATGATGCAATGAGAGGAGCACGAGCTCAGATCTCAGCTTTAAAGCACAGTAGCTGCGTGACTTGATTACTTAGACTTTAAACTGTCTATGTCCCAGCTGCCTCATCTGTGAAAAGGGAGAATGGTCATGGCCATTTCACAGGATTACTATAAAGGTTAAATAATATGAAATACATGAAACACAAAGAGACCAGTGTGTGTGTGTGTGTGTGTGTGTGTGTGTGTGTATTTTATATATATATAAATTTTATATATTTTATATATATAAAATATTTTATATATATAAAAATTTTTTTACTCAATTCTCGCTTATCTTTTTAACCATGGCAATAACTCTGAGAAATAAACTACTGGAATATTTACAAAGTTACTATGTACTATTATCTGTACTCCTGAAGCAGTGGGTCAAGATGAACCAGTGTTCAGCATTTTTAAGTTAAACATGATGGTTCATGATGTGTACCTGGTGCCTGGTTTGGGGTCCATATCATGGCATCCACATGACAGTTGTGTGCCCACATGAATAACTCTCTTTAAGAACTGTGAACTCTAAGACTCATGTGGACTTCCCTTGGCAAGGACATCTTCCACATGTCTCTGAACTTTACAGCTGGACAGAAAAAAAAGAAAAGCAATTGTGTAATCCTCAGAGAGGGAGAACAAGAAGCTTTTTTTTCACCTCTCTACCCTTTACCTATGGATATCTTTTTCCTGCTGTTATTGCACTGTACCCTTTGCTCTAATAAATCTTAGCCATAAAGGGCATCTGGGTGGCTCAGTTGGTTGAGTATCTGACTCTTGATTTTAGCTCAGATCATGATTTCATGGCTGTGAGATCAAGCCCCTCATTGGGCTCTGTGCTTAACAGGGAGTCTGCTTGAGATTCTCTCTCCCTCATCCTTTGCCCTTCCCCCTGCTCACTATCTCTCTCTTTTTCTCTCTCTCTCTCAAATAAATAATAAATAAATAAATAAATAAGTAAATAAAATCTTAGCCATTAATATAACTGTATTTGAGTCATGTGAGACTAAGTGGGTGATTGTGGAACCCCTGAGATGTGAGATTTGATCTAGTATTATCTACCTACCTACCTATCTACCTACATGTACATATACATTTTTCTCTTTTATGCCCTGAAAACCCAGAATGTGGTGATGTGGTAACCAGTTGGTTTATAGAACATTAGTAGATTGAAAATCCAGGGGGAAAAGGGCTTAAATAACTATAAATCTGCTCTGCCAAGTGCATTGTAATGATAATAGTAATGGACTAAAGTTTGGAAATCTGGATTCCAGTACTGTGTAAGTGATAGAAACTGGGGTTAAAGGGACCAAAATAAAATGCAAAGGTGACATAGGTCATGTTCAGATACTGCCTCTCTATCAAAGCAATATTCAGAAAGTTCATAAAAAAGGTAAGTATGATCTCATGGCCAGAAACTGTGAAAACAAAAAGATGGCTCAAATGGGATATTGTATTCTGAAAATTATAAATTTTGTGAAGGAAAGAGAAAGAAGAGGAAACCAGAATTGTTAGCTTAGATTAAAAGAACATGAGGGGAACAGATGGGGTGACGTCGATGGTAGTAACACATAATCAAGGATGTGTTCAATGAGTGTGTGGATTTTTTGTGGGAGTTAAGGTCCAGAATAGATTCAAGATTGTATAAAGTGCCAAAGACAAAATCAAAAACAGTGATTTCACCTATGTTTACAGATGCAAGATGGAAAGGGCTAGGTCTTCCGCTTGGGGTAGGTGGTATGATGTTAGCAGATAACAGAGAAGGAATCTCTTACGGTCAGCTCTCTTGTTCTCATTTTCATTAAGGCAAATGTTCTTCCAACCATAAAATGTATTAATGACATCAGAGAAAGGGAGTGATTAATAAGTAGGAAAAACTGATATAAGAGAATTTAGAGCTAAAATTGCTGACGTTAGCTGTGCCAGGAATATACATTAGGGAAGTGTAAACAGATTATATATTGCTATAGAGCAAGGATTTGAAAAGGTGTCCCACTTGCCCTTGGAAAATGACCTTGGCTCATCTTCAAATAATAATTGTATCATCTCCTATCTCCAAACCTATCTGTACCCTTCCTAACTTCTGTTTCTTCTGTCTCAGATGCATATTTTCCTTCCTATTCTACAGATGATATGTTCTCAGTTTTCTTTTTTTTTTTTTAAAGATTTTATTTATTTATTCGACAGAGATAGAGACAGCCAGCGAGAGAGGGAACACAAGCAGGGGGAGTGGGAGAGGAAGAAGCAGGCTTATAGCGGAAGAGCCTGATGTGGGGCTCGATCCCGGATCGCCGGGATCACGCCCTGAGCCGAAGGCAGACGCCTAACCGCTGTGCCACCCAGGTGCCCCTGTTCTCAGTTTTCTCAACCAACTTGTTTCATTCACTTATTCATCCACTCATGGATTTATTCAGTAGATATTTATATTTGCCAGGCAGTGTTCTAGGAACAGAGAATACATTAGCAAATAAGACAGGCAAAGATCTGTCTCTTGTGGAACTTACATCTAATTGAGGGATAAATACAGTAAATAATAAGAAAGCAAATAAATACACAGTACAATTTCAGAGTGTGGTAACATTCATAAAGGAGATTTTAAAAAGGAGATATACAAGAAAGTGATCTGAGTTTGGTGGACTATTTTAGATATGCTGATCCAGAAAGGCCTGTCTGAGGAAATGACATTTGAGCTGATACCCAAGGAGCTAAATGTGTGAAAAGCTGGGGGAAATCACAAATGTATAAGTCAGGGGTTGAAATGAGCTTAACAGTAATAGGACAGAAGGAAGATCAGCGTGTTCAAGTCTAGTGAACACTTGGGAGAATGGTAGAAGATGAAACTGAAGAGGTAAGTAGCAATCCTATCAGATAGAACTCTGCACACCATGAAATATGGATTCTATTACAGTGCTTTAGGAAGACATCAGAGTTATAATATTTTATTTTATAATTTTTATAAAGATTTTATTTATTTGAGAGAGAGAGAGAGAGAGAGAAAGAGAGTGAGCACACAAGCAGGAGGAGCGGCAGGCAGAGGGAGAGGGAGAAGCAGGCTTCCCAGCTGAGCAGGGAGCCTGACGCGAGACTCGATCCCAGGACCCTAGGATCATGACCTGAGCTGAAGGCAGACGCTTAACCGACTGAGCCACCCAGGTGCCCAGAGTTATGATATTTTAACAAGAGAATTTTAGTCCTTATATGGAGAATGAATTATAAGAGAGTGCAAAAGCAAAACGAGTAGCCCAGTCAGGAAGGTATTGCCATTTAGGTGTGAGATGTAGTTAGCATGGACGCAAGTGAGTAGCTATATGGAGCGGTTGGATTTGGGTTTTACTTTACAGTTGGCATTGACAGGACTTTCTAATGGATTGTATGTTTTCCAGATTTTGACTTGAGAAACTGGAGGGATGGAAATCTATGAGATAGGAAAGATAGTAGCATGAAAGTGGTATAGAGAAAGAGAAACAGTTAGAAGAATAAAATAAAGCAAAAATCTTAGACATTATCTGTCTCTCTTTTGTACTTTTAGCTTCTGTGATCTCTCCATCATTAGCCTTGGAGCATGCTAAGTCTTTCCTACCCTAACTCCCCTAACCTTCCCTTAACTCTGCTTCTCTTTTGGAGTATTGCTCTCTTCTTCTTTTCATCAATACATGTCTTGAAATAATAATCAATGTTTATTATCATTACTTCCTCTCACATCGTTTCCTTATCTACCATTTGCAATCTGAAGTGTTACACAAAAGTATAAAGAATGTACTTTGTTCTCCCACTTCTTTACTGACATAATGATTACCATGGATCTATACTATGTAGGCACAAGCTCAAGATGCTGATAAGGTCAAGCTCATAACTGTGTTCCACTTAGTCAGCTTTTTCCTGTGCTGCTGCTATAGGTGACACTCTAGACTCTAGCCACAGTGGTCTTGGAGACATCTGTGACTGTCCCAAAGGAGGCTGAGTGTAAGTGTACTGGCGGACCATCACAGACAAACTGCAGAAGAGGCATACACATGCTCAAAGTATTAGTAAGTGACCATCAGCAGGATTTGTTGACCATCTGAGTCCCTGTCAACTCTTAGTAGTTCAGTTCTGTTAAACATTTTGGATTGATTTGCACTGCCTTTGCTCAAGAAAAGTCCCTCTTTTTTCTTTCTTAATGTGACAGTTCCCCCTTCTGCCTAGGTAACAAGGTAATGCTCAAGAATGACATTACAATTCCATGCTGTTTGCAAACAGCCAGAATGTGTGTTTCATCAAATGTAAGGATAAGGTTAAGTAGAGATGTTCAGCATGGTGCAAGAAATTTCGTCAAGTGGAACGAACGAGGAAAGTCAGGTTTTTGAAAAGAAACTACGCAGTTAATTCAGGTCACAAAGTCGTGGAAGTAATAAATTGCTGTGTTAACATGTCCACTCTCAAATTTTTCTGTTTCAAGTGGTTTTTACATCAGCTTTTTCTCTTACATCAAATTTGAATGTATCTTTTCTCAGTGGCAATATCACAGCTCATGAAGTTTATCTGAGGCACAATTATTGCTGATTGAAACTTTGAGAGTAACGATTTTTTCCCCACATAATGTTAATTATTTCTATAATATAATTATGCATTCTGCTTTAGGAATTTTAATGAATATGGCAAGGAGAGATGTGAATTGGAAGTTCATTAGCTATCTAGTTTTCAGAGACTAAACTTGTAGTTGAAAGAACACCGGCGTACGAGACCGGGCCCATGGGCTCTACCACCTCAGGTCTGTTTTCCCTAGGCTTCCTCTCCTCCATCTTTCTAGGCTTCCATTTTCTCATCTGAAAAATGGAGAAAACAATGCCCATCTTATATTTCTCATGAAGCTGGATTTTCAGAGACAGTTACAATTTCAAATATTCTAACTTCTTGACAGGACATTTATCTTACTTTCTGGCTCACAAAGCACAGTTACATCCGATATATGTTGTATAACTAAGGTCGTAGGGACCTAGAAGCTACAATTCAGCCTGGCTTTTATGGCTCTCGTTTTATGTGCAATTATTGTTCTCTTTTGTCTTTATGGCTTTTAGGCTCAAGATAAAAGTTCTAAAGTATGAGAGGTGAAAAAGCAGCCATTCACATCTCCTAGTAACCTTCAGTTTGTCATTCTTTTTGTAGTTTTACAGAGAAATATGACAGTTATCAACTCTCATGAAGACTGAGAGTATGACGGATTTTAGAGTTGGAAAGACCACCTTGCTTTCAGGTGGAGTGAAAAGAAGCCCTGACACAATTCACTCACAGCTGCCCTTCCTGTATCCTTTGTAAAGGAAGAACAATCAGTAGAGGAAAATGGAGGAGGGGATTCTTGGCAGATATTGCCAAGGATAGGAAAAGCTGGCCAGTGTTAGGGTTTGCACAGGTACATTACACAGAAAAACAGAAAAGCTGTGTCTCCTGTGGATTCACAGACTCTGGAAGCAGGAACCAAACAAGGGAACCTAGGGTTCACATGGAGAATTAAAGGGAGTAAGGTAAAGGCCTATTGGGAAAGACAATGATGTAACTACTGCCTATTAATTTAAGAAAAATATCCTTTTGAACTATTACACAACAGACTTTAATCCCTAGGAACGCACTTCTGAAAAATAGCCTGACATCAAGATACTGCTTAGTCCAACAAAATTTCATAAGTTTCAATGGCTGCAAAACTTCATAGGTTTTGCGAGTTGCAGGATTACAATGGCCACGTTAGAATGAGGTGAAGAGGGGCAATCAAAAGTAGGAGACAAGGGGCAATCAAAAGTAGGAGACAAGTGGACTCAAGTGGGGGCCAAAGGAAATATATTAAGGGTCACTCAGGACTAATCTTAGAAAGGGATAAAGAAAGGGGGGGTAATCAGAAGGGGGAATGAAGCATGAGAGACTATGGACTCTGAGAAACAAACTGAGGGCTTCAGAGGGGAGGAGGGTGAGGGAATGGGATAGACCGGTGATGGGTAGTAAGGAGGGCACGTATTGCATGGTGCACTGGGTGTTATACACAACTAATGAATCATCGAACTTTACATCAGAAATCAGGGATGTACTGTATGGTGACTAACATAATATAATAAAAAATCATTAAAATAAAAAAATAAAAAATAAATAAATAATAAAAATGGACGGGAGACCTGAAAAAAAAGAAAATTGAAATTAATTGTGAATGCAGGGAGACTACATTGGTGATGTACAGTGATAGGTAGAAGTTTCTCATCTGAACAAAGGTATTCTTCTGACTAGGAAAAGTTCTCAGTGGTGGTAACATTATCAAATAATGTTTTGATATCCCCCAGGATGCCTAGGGTGATGAAGATATGGTAGTTTATTAATAACTCGATCATGGTTTTCTTTTATTTTTTATCAGTTGGATGATCATTTAGTTATTCAACAAACATTATATTTATTGAGTTATATATCTAATATAATATAAAAATAGAGCTGAATATGACACAGTCCCTTGCCCTTGAACTTTTCAGCCATTAGCACATGTAAAATTGTAATTCACCTGCAAGAAGTTTTATCTTTGAAAATAGACCAAAATTACCCCAAGACGACTAAGTTAAAAATAATCAGGAAGTTGTCTTTTGACACTTTTACCAGATAGTTATCTTGGAAACTCTGTATTTTAAAACCTCAAATTATTTTCCTATTTATGTGGAAGATAGAAACAGTGCTTCATATGATTTTCCATAAAAATCCAAAGTTTACTCTGGCTATGTTTTGTTGCATGAATCTCTTGGGTACAAGTACTTTGTTCTCTGTAATAATGGTTGTTTACTTAGCTGTAAGCAAAAGATCTGCTTGAATGTTTTTTCATTGATTTTGTTTTCTACACACCTTCAATTTGTGATGAGAAATGAATTATAATGTGTATGCTGTACCAAAATGGACAGCAATAGCAATCTGATTTATATACACCAGACTATTTCTACTGACAAAACAAATAGAACAATAGAACCAAAATGCTAGAAGGAAATTTGTAACGTTATCAATTCACTCTTGCCACAGTCCACACCTATCAAAAGATGGATGAATTGCTAACCATTTTAAGGATGTTCAATGAAAAATTTCTTATAATTTCCTTTTGTTATCTGTGCCTAACATTTGTTGCTGACTTCATTAATTATATAGCTAAGGAAAAAGTGCAAACTCAAATGTTTTTCTTTCATAATCCAATAGTATGTGTTTAAATAAATGGAAAAAACTAAAGTGCTAACAGGTAGCAATTCCTTAATGTTGAATATGATTTTAGAGTTTACAACCCTAAAGAGATTCCACCCTCTCACTGAACAAACTGGGATGAATGTACTTTTTACTTAATAACCATCAGTTAGCATCAGGAGATCATGCTGGTAGTGTTGTATGGTGACAGTAGCTATGGTTGTGGTAAGCATAGCATCCATAGTATAGAGTTGTAGAATCATTATGTGGTAAACCTGACACAAATGTAATATTGTGTGTCAAGTCTACTTTAATAAAAAAGTTTTAGGAATTTCAGAAAGGGATTTTGCTCAAACAACAGCTAATCAGAGTAAGAGTCTTCTGCCAAGCCACTATGGCAAAGTCATGATCACAGTATCTAGTCCGGGGTAAAGAACATCAGTATCAAACCACAGAACAAAAACACAATCAGGAGTTGGGCCAAAATACCAGGTTATTGAGAAGAGAAGTTAGAAATCAAGATAGAGTAAACAGGATAGAAAGATATTAAAGGCACATTCCAGGGTTGAAGTTAAGACAGTTAGGAATCCTAAACTGGAAAGAGAATGAGAGAAACAAATTGTCCACATAGAAAATAAGGTCCGTGAAGGTACTAGTAGTCATGGTTTGATGGAGGCAGTGGTAAGTTATTTCCTCTGTCTTGATCTTGCATTTCAGATTAACCTCAACATACTCAGGCATACTTAGCTAGCCATCTTCCCTGCAGAGTTCAGGCAGCATCCAAAGTGGCAAAGCCTCTGACTTTTGATTCATCAGAAAGTTGGAAAGCATATCCATGTGACATGTCTACATTTGCTATCAGTTAATTTGGTAAAATATAAAGTCTATTTGATTTGGCACTCATCTCTAGATATAACCAAGGTTTTTTTTTCCATTCTATGTCAAACAGAAGGAGAATAGTTATTTTATTTTATTTTATTACTTTTGTTTTGTTGTGTCTCAAAATTCTCTTACCTTGTTTATTAAATGAATGTATTTATTTATTTATTTATTTATTTATTTATTTATTTATTTATTATTATTATGTTCGGTTAGCCAACATATAGTACATCATTAGTTTTTGATGTAGTGTTCAATGATTCATTAGTTGTGTATAATACTCATAGTAGTTATTTTAAATGCATAAATCTCTGGGAGTTTTTCTAACCAGATTTTTGGTATTCTGTAATCTAGATAACTGAACTATATTGTGAGGACTGCAGTCTGGTAAATCAAATACAATTTAGCATACGACAGTAGTGGCAATTGAAAATGTTTCTATCAGCAATCAGAAAGGTGATACTTAGGCCATTTCTAAATTTATATCAGAAATGTAAAAGGGAAAATTAATTTAATCAGTGGATTAAAGACTCACCCAAAGGATGCATGTTGGCATTGGACCTTAAAAATACAAAATCTTTTTACTCAATATCGATTTTTGTCTTTAAAAAGCAATTTTTAGTAGATTAATTTTGAAAGCAAGATTAAGATACTCATGCACTTAATAGTTCTAAAGATTTTAGATAAATGGTTTTTTATAATTTTTTGTCACAAGAATGTCAGTATATACAGAAATAACTGTGATGTATTTCCTTTCAATTGAGAGTTAAACTAATATTTTATTAATATAAATTTTAGGGTTAATAGATACATATGAACCTTGTTTTGTAAAAGTTGTGGAAAAGGTAGACTTGTTTTGAATGGCTTGATGTCATCTTTTTTTTAAGATTTTATTTATTTATTTGAGAGAGAGAGTGTACAAGTGGGGGGGGGCAGAAGGAGAGAGAGAAGCAGACTCCCTACTGAGCAGGGAGCCCAAAGCAGGGCTCCATCCCAAGGCCCTGAGATCATGACCTGAGCCAAAGGAGGACGCTTAACTGACTGAGCCACCCAGGGCCCCCTGGCATGATGCTATCTTAATCTGTCATTTTTAGACTCTTATTAATCTTACTTATTCATCTGCAAAATATTTTGTCTACTGAGCCAGTTTAGTATACAATAAAAATAAAACTCTAAGTCAGATGTCTGTATTCTGTCCCTACTTATTATCATTATAATTTTGGATAAAAGTCAACTAGTTATTTAGAGCTTCAGTTTACTCATTTTTTAAAAGGGAGTAATAATAACAAAATGTGTGGCAATTTGCATGGCAAATGAAGAGGATGCTGATGATGTTGATGAGGACAATAATAATTGAAAGCTTTTTGCAAATTGTAGGCAGTAATATTGTTGCTCTCTTATTCTTAGGTGTTTAAAGTGAAGATTTCCCTTCTTTCTTAGTGTGCTGATAATATGGCAATTGTTGATTGAGAGAGGGAAATTAATTACTAGAGACTAGTACAAGATATAATGTCGGTTTCTAGACAATCCATATGATTCCATAGACAAATAAGCGAACGTAATATTGCAAGGTACTGGCTGAACTACCTGGATAGCCTTTGGGATAGGAAGGAGATATTGGAACTAAATGAAAATATAAGTTAAGTGGGTTTATAACTGGTTGAATGTCTCTAGAGAAAGATAATTAAAGAGTTGATATTCACCTAGAGAGTGAGGTTTCCTTTAAGATGACACTATGTACTTTTTATTAATGATTGGGATGGGGATATTCATGACATGGTTGTTAAGTATGTGGAGGAATAGCTCAGATTCAGAACCTCAAGAGACCATAAGAGTCTGGACTATGGGCTGAAACTATCAAAATGAAATTTGGTTGGAAAAAACGTAAAGATCTTCAATTTGTTTCTAACTGTTCAAGTGCAAAATGAATATGACATAGCTAAAGAGTAGCAGGCAAGAAAAAGTTCTGGGTGTTTGAATTGACTATAGATACTGAATAATGAGGAAGCTAGGGAAAGCTAATATGAAGAACTCAAGAACATCAGAGTTGCTTGAAGCCCAGGGCACTTGGGGGAATGGTGTAGCAGGGTTACCTTCCTGCTACCTAGTAAGACTATGTAGACTAACTCTACCTTTTTTTGCTCCTCTTTCATTCTCCCGTATTTCCACATTGGGGTTGAAAGAGAAAATGGCATAAGACTCGGGAGAACTCTGGGGTGCCTGGGTGGCTCATTTGGTTAAGCATCTGACTCTTGGTTTTGGCTCAGGTCATGATCTCAGGGTCTTGGGAGTGAGCCCTGCATCAAGCCCTGTTTCAGGCTGTGTGCTCAGTGGGGAGTCTGCTTGAGGATTCTCTCCCTCTCTCTCTCTCTCCCTCTCCCCCTGCTGTACTCTCTCTTTCTCTAAAAAGATAAATCTTAAAAAAAAGAAAACCTCAGGAGAAGTCGGAGGGAATTTTACCCAAGTTTAATAAAAGCCAGAAAATATGGTCGTTTATTATGTAGGGGGTATATTACATATATTAATAAAGCTTGTCTTCCTTGATAGCAACATTAAATCTCATTAGATTATGTGATTTCATTATGTAAGCAACTAATGTCTATTAGAAAATAAAAAAACAAACGTCAGGCTCATGTAATTCTGAGGGAAAAAAAGGTTCCATTGCATTCAACTTTTCCTAAAATAGAACTTATTGGATTTTACCTTTCCTTCTGTATTAGTTAGGATTCTCCAGAGAGATTATTTTAAGGAGTCAGCTCCCACGATTGTGGAGGCAAGTCCAAAATTTGCCTGGTAAAGCGGCAGACTGGAGACCCAGGGAAGAGCTGCAATCTGAAGGCAAAGGCGGTCTGTTGGCAGAATTCCTTCTTGCTCTAGGAAGTCAGTCTTTGTTCTATGAAGGCCTTTAATTAGATGAGGCCCACTCACATTACAGAAGATAAACAAATTTATCGAAATCTACAAATTTAAATGTTAATCTCTTCCAAAAAATCATCTTCTAAGAAACATCCAGAATAATGTTTGACCAAATATTTGGGCACTATGGTGCAGCCAAGCTGACACATAAAATTAGCCATCATGCCTTACTTGTTTCAAAGTCCTAAAGCTCTTACACTTAACTCCTTAAGTTTGCTACCTAAATAAGACACCCAAAATCACTTGATGGATGTGACTAGGATTGAAGGGATGACATGGAAGAAGAATTAATGAAACCCCATTTAGGACACACTGTAAAACCTCAAATTCAGACAGCAGTTTGTCAGTTCATTCAGTAAAATATTTTTGAGCACCTAAAATGTGCCAGTCCAGGACTGTGCTCTACACTGAAGATGCTATGGAAGAGCAAAACAGGCATGGCCCCTGCCCTTATGGAGTTATAGTCTGGTAAACTAAGGCAACCAGATATTAACTGCAAGATTGTATAGATACATGTAGTACTTTGAAATGGTTTGATGAAACCTCAGTCTGAGTAGTTCAGAAATGACATTTAAGCTGAAATATGGATGATTAGAAGTTAACTAAGCAAAAGGAGAAACAACATGTGGTAACACTTCTCTGAGGAGGGAGCATGGTGAATATGAGTCTGAGGAGTCAGCGTGTTAGGGAAGAACGAATAAGAGAGAACATGATTCAAATGAGAACGT
This sequence comes from Ursus maritimus, assembly GCF_017311325.1. Lineage (NCBI taxonomy): Eukaryota > Metazoa > Chordata > Mammalia > Carnivora > Ursidae > Ursus > Ursus maritimus. Next base: position 35,705,995 of record NW_024423319.1, on the reverse strand, counting down.
AGGTGTACTTAGGGGTGAATTCACAGGAAGTCTTAATGAGCCTGTTAAGGAATTTTGCCTTTATCCCAAGTGTAACAGGAAGGCACTAAAGACTTTTTAGCAAAGGAAAGACAAAATCAGATTTTCTTTCAAACACCTCATTCTGAGTGTGGAGAACAGTCTGGAGGGAGAGAAGAATGGATGAGGATTAGGCCAATTAATAAGTTAATGATTTTTAAGGCAGGAGAAGATGAATGCATAGGCTGCAAAGGTAGTGGTAGACATAGAAAGTAGTTGATGGATTGTAGAGATATTTAAGTGGACTCGGTGATGGATTGGGAATATGGCGTAAGGGAGAGAGAGTGCTGAACTGCATAGATGGTGATATCACTTGAAGTTTAAGTGGCACATAAATAAGACTAGGTTGGGGAGGCAAAAGAAGAGTATCAGGTATTTGTTTATATTTTTGAGGTGCCATTGAGACATCTAAAAAAGAGTATAAACTAAGCAGTTGGGTATACTGGTTTGGAGCACAGAGAAGAGATTTGTTCTAGAGACAAAATTTTGAGTAATTTTCCTACAGGTGGAAAATATTTCAGCAGTTTTGCTCTCTTCATTTTCTCAATCAGAAAAATCAAGAAATAAGGGTGCCTTGGTGGCTCAGACAGTTAAGTGTCTACCTTTGGCTCCAGTCATGATCCCAGGGTCCTGGGATGAAGCCTGGAGTTGGGCTGTCTGCTCAGCAGGGAGTCTGCTTCTCCCTCTCCTTCTGCAGCTCCCCCTGCTTGTGCTTTCTCTCTCTGTGTGTCAAATAAATAAATAAATAAAATCTTTAAAAAAAAAAAGAAAAATCAAGAAACAGATAGCTGTCCAAAGTTACACAGCTTAAACAGTCTTCATTGAGACTCTGTATCTTTTGAATCCATACATGGTAATTAAATACATACACCCATCACATTTTTTTTTAATTTTAGGAATCTAGCTCATACTTCAGGTGTGGATAAAGTTTAAGGAGGGCACTTGTTGTGATGAATACTGGGTGTTATAAGTAAGTGATGAATCACTAAATTCTACTCCTGAAACCAATATTATACTATATGTTAACTAACTAGAATTTAAATTAATACTTCAAAAAAATAAAAATAAAATAAATAAAATAATCACTTCACCAGGAATGAAGTATAGATTAAGTAGTAGAATGCCTATTTTATAGTTTTCAGAGTACAGACCCTTAGCCTTTTTGGTTTGGTTTATTCCTAAGGATCTTATGGTTTTTTGTGCAATTGTAAATGGGATTGATTCCTTAATTTCTCTTTCTTCTGTCCCATAGTTAGTACATAGAAATGCAATTTATTTCTGTGTATTAATTTTAATCCTGTCACTTTGCTGAATTCCTGTTTGAGATCTAGTAATTTTTTGGATGAATGGATAAAGAAGATGTGATACACACACACACATACATACATACATTCAGTGGAATATTATATATTATATACAATGGAATATTACTCAGCCATCAAAAAATGAAATCTTACCATTTGCAATGATGTGGATGGAACTAGAGGGTATTATGCTAAGCAAAATAAGTCAATCGGAGAAAGGCAATTATATTATTTCATTCATATGTGGAATTTAAGAAACAAAACAGAGAATCATAAGGGAAGGGAGGGAAAAATAAGATGAAATTAGAAGGGAGACAAACCATAAGAGACTCTTAACTATAGGAAACACACTGCGGGTTGCTGGAAGAGAGGTGGGTGGGGGGATCGGGTAACTGGGTGGTAGACATTAAGGAGGGCACATGATATAATGAGCACTGGGTGTTATATACAACTGATGAATCGCTGAACTCTAACTCTGAAACTAATAATACACTGTATGTTAATGAATTGAATTTAAGTAAACTAATATAAAAAAAAAGAGTTCCTCTTTTTATAATGTAACATACTGATTCTATACTAAGCTATATAATAGATAAGAACCTTCAACTATGAAAACTATAGGGTCATTTTTTATGTCACTCAAATAATCATGTCACTAGCTTTGGAATTAGGTTGTCTCTAAATGAAAACACAAATCATTTCACATGATCTGACATAAATTAACCCTAGGGGAATTCTCTTCAAATGGAATTTTCCAGGTTTCTTTGAACTGACTCTTATAATTTCCCAGGAGAGAAAAATGAATAGTGAAATCTACATATAGAAGAATTATTTAATTATACATCCATCTGCTCAATATCTTGACTTATGCAATTTGTTTTGAGATGAGAATGCTTGTTTTTCCCCTTAGCCTGAGAATATAATCACATTATAAATTCCACGGTTTTAATATCAATAAATGTATTAGCTATTTGCTGAGTACCCAACATTGCATTAGCTATTATGAATAATTACAAAATCAAATCGAAACAAAACATATGACATGGCTCTTGTACTTAATGTCTGTTTAAATTATGGGTTATATGAGGTGATACTTTGATTAAAAATTAAGAATAATCTGTAAATATATATTATAAAACCTAATAAGTGGTATTGACTCTCCATTCTATTGAAATTACCAGAAGGAAGATTACCCTCTCATCTCTAACAGTTGTAGATGGCTTCATAGAGGAAGAGGAACTGGAACTAGATAGGAAAGGAAGGAGAGTTGGCAGCTTTAGTCTCATTGTCTGCTTGCCCTCATACCCTGAAAGAAGAACTAGCCCATCAATATTTTGTACTCTATCTCCCCTCTGTCCCTCACCCTACGTGGTCACTTGGTTGGCTATCTGATCCACGATGAACCCATAGACTGTTTAGTGACTTACTTTATTGTGGGCTGATGCAAAAAGATGAGCTGGGTCAACCAGATCCCTGGACTCTGAATTTTCACTTAAGAAATATATAGAGGGGCGCCTGGGTGCCACAGCAGTTAAGCGTCTGCCTTCGGCTCAGGGCGTGATCCCGGCGTTATGGGATCGAGCCCCACATCAGGCTCTTCCGCTATGAGCCTGCTTCTTCCTCTCCCGCTCCCCCTGCTTGTGTTCCCTCTCTCGCTGGCTGTCTCTGTCTCTGTCGAATAAATAAATAAAATCTTAAAAAAAAAGAAATATATAGAGATTGATATATTAGTAGTAGAGGTCTTGATGTATAGGACAGTAAAGGAGGCCATAATGGCCATTTCCAAGGCAGACATATAAGGAGCAGAAAATGTAAGGGGGCAGAAATTTTGAGGAAGCAGAAAAGCCTATTTGATAGAAAAGAGAAAAAAGAGTAAATGCACAGGGTGATGTTGAAAGTAGATGAGAAGTAGAAAGACTATTATAGCCCATGAGAGATAAAGGGAGAGAATTGCCAATTTCTAGAGCTTCCTCAGTTGTCAGAGCCTTCCAAGTTACAATGCTAATTTTAGTTTACGTATTTCCTTACAGTAAATTCCCCCACTGCTTTATTTCTACTAATTGGATAAGCTACATAAAGAATCTAATTAGAATAGAAAGTTTGGATTAAGATGAATAGAGAGGAAGGGCATTTTAAGTGGGAAGGACTAGCACAAGCCAATGGAGGGAATAATGAGTGTAGTATGTTAGAGAGCTTGGTAATCATGCTGGCGAGTGTTAGAGATACTAGTTGGAGGAATGATAATATAAGATTAGATGTAGAGGATGAGCTCAAATTCTGGTGGCATCACAGAATCAGTTGAATAATTTGGTTGAGAGCTTATAGGCTGTATAATAGCCAACCCAGTGTTGGAAGATGGCTAATTTAGAAGATGAATTGGTTGGAACAATGGTGCCATCTCAGGAACTATTGTAGCAATTCAGGCACAAGGTAAAATATGGTCCACAATGGTAAATATGTGGCAGGCATTCCTCTGTTTCCCATTCCCAGGCCATGATACATTGCTAATTGATAATGGCATTCTTCACCTGGTGAGCATGGATGGTACCTAGCATCATTTTCTGAATGGTAGTCCAAGCAGTGAATGGCCTTTGATTGGAATTACCAAGCAAAATAAAATTTATTTGCAGCCACTGGACTGGCACATTTTACTATTTTGGAAAAGAGAGTTTTGATAGTAAATCCAAGCCTACAGAATATCTATGTATATCCTGGGCACTTTGTTTCTCTGCATATGGAGCTCAAATCTCACTATATCAAACAGTAAAGAATGGTTCAGTGGTTTGCAGTGGAATGTACTTGTTTGAAATACTATTCTAGTAAGTAGAATATTAATGGAGTGTGGGGATTTTTAGTCGTTAGGTTTTAGTTGTGTTAACAGAAATCATTTAAAGTGGGCAATCCCTACTGTTTTTCACTTCTTAGGACACCTTTTACTATAAACATTCATAAACTCATAATAGTAATTGTGCTTTCAGTGTATGTTAATTGAAAAAAATACATAAGGATAAATAACTATAGTGACCTTAGTGAGCCTTTTTAGAAATTTATCTTTTGTTCATTACAAAAGCATATATTTTTCAACTTAGAGTTAATACACAGAAATGGCTTACATGTTTATTCCGCTTACTAACACTGGTACATGCAGTCTCTGAACCACAGCAGAGAAACATTGAATAAATGTGTGTTCCCCAGAGAGCTTAGAGATCGAACCTTAGTCATGAACAAATGGGGAGGCAGGGCCACATGAACTCTGGGTTGTGGAGAAGAGGCCAACAGAAAGACCATAGGTGAAGCTTTTCCTGAAGAAGAGGATAACATATCTACCTTTAAGTGGTACCCTAACTATTCCCTGCTTGTCCTGGAAAATCTTGGCACACCTCCTCTATTTCTGGCTAATTAAAATGTATGCGCATGATTAGAGACTAATAGCTTAATCCTCTAGATCCTTTCACTCAATAAATCTCAATTTTTCATGTATTAGCAGGAATGGGTTTGGGAAACATCCTGGAAGACATGATATGGGGAGACAGAATGAGGAAACCAGCCATGTCATGTCATGTATTCCATTTATAGAGAATGCTTGGTCTTCCTAGGCATTTGCAAGCTCTATTTAAAACTGTACACTCTTTCCATCTCCTTTATCCACTCCACTGCTGCCAATAAATCCAGCTTATATTCCGAACCATTGACCTAAATTGTCTTAAAATTATCTAGGGCTTTTTTCTTTCCTGGTTCTACTATGCAAATATTTGAATTAAGTAAAAATTGCTGACAACTTAAAGGCAGCAAAGTTTACTACTGCATGTTATAGTGGACGTTCTACTTTAAAAAAAAATCATTTTCTGGAGTGCCATAGCTAGCTAGGTCAAGGATCAGAGGTCTAATTCAGCAAAGGCCAGAGCACAACCAGACAAATAATAAAAGGGAATTGTGACTTAAGCATCTTAGGAAAGGAAACAGCACGTAACTAGAAAAGACAAAGTGGGAATGGGGTTAGCTGAAACATAAATTGGAATAGTGTAAATGTGAATTCAAAGTATTACCTTGCGTAAAAGTCAGAGATTCATAAAACCCTGTGATGAGGGCCCTCATAGAACCAGAATATTTTTGCATAAACTGAGGCAAAAAACAAACAAACCAAACCATATATTTTGGCTGAAGGTATTTATTACTTTAAAGACCAAAGAAATATAAAGCTCTAGCACATAAGACTACACATGGAAACAGAATGTAATTCAGGATGACAGACACTTTGGATAGCTAGTTAGACCTGGACCTGGGATAGATACAAGGGATATATGATTAAAATCCATTTGTTCATTAATAAGGCAAAAATAAGCATGTGCCAGACACTTTGGGGTGTTCTTGGACTATAGGCATCATCCTTGAGCAAGGAGTCTAGAAAGACAAATGAACGTGTCAGGAAAATAAGCATAATATGTCTCAGTTTCCTCATTAAGGAAATATTTATCGAACACCTGCTATATGCCAGGCACCATGTTATTCCATAGGGATATAAGGTATAGTGATGAGTAAGACAGGCCTGACTCTCATCCTTATAGAGCAAGAAATATAGCATGCTATCATAGAAAACTCTTGTGTATTGAAGAAGTTTCTAGAATTAAGGAGATGCACATAAAACTTAACTACTAAGTAGTAAGTGGCTTGCCTATTCAGTTCCTAAGTTTGTGTAACTTCTTACCACCAAAAATAAAAATCCGTTTACATGTGCATCCATCCTTTCCTTCTTTCCTGTTATAATAGAAATATCTCTAAAACTACCTTGCCAAGTACTCTCACCTATTCTTTGGAGAAAAATTAGACTCTGTTGCCATCAAGGCCATATTGCCAAGGAATAGAAGGAAGAAGTGAGAAAAGGTCTATGTTTGTTAGGATATCATCACCTTGCAAAGAAACTCTAATCCTGAGCTTTTAGGGGTCACTGTTGATGTGTTTAAGAGAATAGACAATTTAACAACTGTCAGTCAAAGGAGGCAATATTATCTCCCAAACTAAAAGCATGAATAGTATTAGTATGTATGTGATTTGGCTCCTCTTGGGCTTTTGGCTCTATTTAGAGTATAATTATCTGGTGTAAAGCATGTTTGCTTCTTCACTTTGGAATCAGAAAAGTTCCACATGAGATGTATCATACTGAGGGCAAAAGCACAGGGTTAGTAGACCTATGGTACTAGTTAAAACTGGCACTTTGTAAAGATGAGATCGTGGTTGAACCCACTCATCTCTTATTCATTTGGTGATGCTACAGACCTATTTGAAGACCAGAGAAAGCCAGAGGTTTGAAGCTGTAACACCTCAAACTAATGAGACTGAAATGGGTAGATGCTATGAATCAGTCCTTAATTTTATTATCAAGGCTAATCATAGCAGCAGGCCTCTCTGATGTGATATGATTTGAATTCCAGTCACTACCGAAAGGCCTCCCATATACTTTTGATATCCCCAAATCCTGAAAGGTCACCTTTTAAAATGAACTAACACAATGGGAAGTTTTCCTCTTCATTATTAGATGGGCTCAAAACCTGGGAACTTGGGGATTTAAATGGGATGGGATGGAGGAATGAGAAAAAATTTTTGAGTGGGAAGCATTGTCAAGGAAGATAAAGCAGTTTACAGGGCTATACTGGGGGATCTTTGAACAGCATTGCCAAGTTGTAGAGTGCTAATTCGGGATGGCCAAAAGACATCATGGAGTGAAGTGGGAACTGAGAAAGGATGGCAGCTAGGAACTACGGTAAAACTGCAGAAATTATTGCATCAAAGACCAAAAACATCTGTGGTTTTGCAGGAGGTACATGATTCAAAATTTATTTTTCTCTCTGTGTTTGCAGGATAATGTCCTTGCCAAATGGTATCAAAGATATGTAATTTTGCCAAAGGTATGTACACAGCATTTTCTCTCCCCTGACCTTAGGATGTCAGACACAAATTGTTGATAATTGCTGTTTATTAGGATAGAGGGGAAATATATATCTTGTTGAATATCCCTTGAAAGGATCTTTCAAGGACATCATTAAGCAGCCCCCAAGTGGCCTATTCTCCCTGGACTTTGGGGCCAAAATGAGACAATCAAATATTTTATTCTCAATGTGGTTTGGGCATCAAGCCTGACTTTCTCTTGTAAGAATAAAAGATAAAAAAAAAAGAATAAAAAAATAATCACCATTTGAAGCCATGGAATACACAAGAGTTTACTCTTATAAACCTCTATTTCATTGCTTTGGCTGGTAAATATTCTACTTTAGATTTGATGGCATTTCATTTGCATATCTCTTCTCTGGAATATGTAATGCATTTTTAAAGAGTGCCTGGATTGAAAATTCACTCATTGATAAGAGACAGTGAGCAGTATATTATAGGGTGCAACAATTGTATAATGTGCTCACTGTGGTGAATGTAATAAAGAAAGACTTTATAGAACTATTGCTATATAATTATGTTTCATCAGAGCCTACAAAGTGTCTACACAGCTCTGGCTCTTATCCTGAAAAGCCAGCTAAACAGTAACAAATGCCAAGAAAAGTAAAGCCTTCTGTCTTAGAAACACACACGTGGAGCCCATATGTTAGAAAACTGGTCTGAGTTTTGTTTACCATAATCAATTACTTTGCAACACTTAAACATGGGATTTAGGAAGGATTCTGAGGCAACTAAACCAAGGGTTTCTCATAAAAATTGATTAGTTAATATCTTTATGGAATTTTAAAGAAAAAAACCCCAAATTTTACTTAAGAGTTTACAAGGTTAATGTTGACAGTAGTGTTTCTTTCTCTCTTTTTTGTGGTATCAAGAAGTTTTTATTTTCTTTCCAGCATTACTGAAACTTTTTTAACCTCTTAATTTTTAAGTATACATTCCAATATTGCTAAATATGTGCATGTTGTTGTATAGAAGAACTTAGGAACTTTTTTTCCTTACATAACTGAGATCCATTGAACAGAAGCTTTCCATTTCCCCCTTCCCACAGCCCCTGGCAACAACCAACCTACTTTCTGTTTCTATGAGTTTGATTATTGGATATCTCATTTAAGTGGAATCATGCAGAATTTGTTTTTGTGTGTGTGTGTGTTTAGCTTTTTTTATTTAGCAATAAAGTCTTCAAGTTTTATCCATGTTGTAGTATATGACAGGATTTCCTTCTTTTTTTTAAGGCCTAATAACATTCCATTCTATGTACATACCACATTTTCTTTATTGATTCATCCATTGATGGACATTTAGATTTTTCCCACATCTTGGCTATTATGTATAATGCTGCTACAAATGATTATGGCTGTGCAAAAAAAATACTGTTTGAAATTCTGATTTTAATTCCTTTCAGTACATACCTAGAAGTGGATCATATGGTAGTTCTATTTTTAATTTTTTGAGGAAACTCCATACTGTTTTCCATAGAGGCTGTACTATTTTACAATCCAACTAATAGTGTGCAAGTTTCCGATTACTAAATGTCCTCCCCAACACTTATTATTTCCTGCTTTTTAAAAAAATTGATCATCTTATGGGAAAAACTAAGAGCTTTTCTCTTAAGGTCAGGAATAAGACACGGCTGTGCGCTCTCACCACTTTTATGCAGCATAGTACTAGAAATCCTAGTCACAGCAATCAGACAAAAAAAGAAATAAAAGCATACAAATCTGCAAGGAAGAAGTCAAACTTTCATTATTTGCAAATGACATGATATTCTATGTAGAAAATCCAAATGACTGCACCAAAAAATTGCTAGAACTGATACACAAATTCAGTAAAGTCGCAGGATACAATATCAATGTACAGGTACATGCTGCATTTCTATACACCAATAATGAAGGGGCAGAAAGAGAAATAAGAAAAAAAAATCCCATTTATAATTACACCACAATAATAAGATACCTAGGAATAAACTGAACCAAAGAGGTGAAAGATCTGCACTCTGAAAACTATAAAACACTGATGAAAGAAACTGAAAAGGACAGAAAGAAATGAAAAGACATTCCATATTCATGGATCAGAGCAAACATTATTAAAATGTCTATACTACACAAAGCAATCCATACATTTAATGCAATCGCCATCAAAATAACAATAGCATTTTTCACAGACCTAGAACAAACGATCCAGAAATTTTATGGGACCACAAAAGTCCCTGAATAGCCACAGCAATCTTGAAAAAGAAACAAAAAGCTGGAAGCATTACAGTCTGGATTTCAACCTATATTACACAGCTGTAGTCATCAAGACAGTATAGTACTGGCACAAAAATAGACATATAGATCAATGGAACAGAATAGAAAACCCAGAAATGAACCCACAACTATATGGTGAATTAATCTTTGATGAAGCAGGAAAGAGTATGCAATGGTAAAAATTCTCTTCAACAAATGATGCTGGGAAAATCAGACAGCAACCTGCAAATAATGAAACTGGACCACTTTTTTATACCATACACAAAAATAAATTCAAAATGGATGAAAGACCTAAATGTGAGATAGGAAACATGAAAATCCTGGAAGAGAACACAACTTTTTATTATTAAGATTATTTATTTTTTTATTTGACAGAGAGAGCGCATGCGAGCAAGCACAAGCATGGGGAGAGGCACTGAGCAGGGAGCCCAACATAGGGCTCAATCCCAGGACCCTGAGATCATGACTTGAGCCAACTGAGCCACCCAGGCGTCCCGCAGGCAGTAACTTCTTTAGCATCAGCCATAGCAACATTTTTCTAGATATGTCTCCTGAGGCAAGGGATACAAACTCGAAAATAAACTATTGGAACTTCATCAAAATAAAAAGCTTCTGCCCAGTGAAGGAAATAATCAACAAAACTAAAAGGCAACCTACGGAATGGGAAAAGATACTTGCAAATAACATATCTGATAAAAGGTTGGTATCCAAATATATAAAGAACTTATACAACTCCACACCAAAGAAACCAAATAATTCAATTAAAAAATGGGCAGAGGACATGAACAGACATTTCTCCAAAGACTTACAGATGGCCAACAACATATGAAAAGATACTCAATATCACTTACCATGGGGAAAATGCAAATCAAAACTACAATGAGCTATCACCTCACACCTCTCAGAATGGCTAAAATCAACAACATAAGAAGCAACAGGTATTGGAGAGGATGTGGAGAAAAAGGAACCCTCTTACACTGTTGGTGGGAATGTGAACTGGTGCAGCCATTGTGGAAAACACTATGAAGTTTCCTCAAATAGTTAACAATAGAACTACCCTATGATCTAGTAATCACACTACTGGGTATTTACCCAAAGAATACAAAAACACTAATTTAAAGGGATACATGCACCTCCACATTTATAGCAGCATTATCTACAATAGCCAAACTATGGAAGCAGCCTATGTGCCCATCCATTGATGAATAGATAAATAAGTGGTATATATACAATAGAATATTATTCAACCTTAAAAAGAATGAAATCTTGACATTTGCAACAAAACACCATGGATGGAGCTAGAGAGTATAATGCTAAGAGAAATAAGTCAGAGAAAGAGAAATAGCATATGATTTCACTCATATGTGGAACTTAGGAAACAAAAGAAACAAGGGAAAAAGAGAGAGAGAGACAAATCAAGAAACAGACTAATTATTGAGAACAAATTGATGGCTACCAGAGGGGAGGGCAGTGTGGGATGAGTTAAATAGGTGTTGGGGATTAAGGAGTGCACTTGTCATGATGAGCACCAGGTGATGTATAGAATTATTGGATCACTATATTACACACCTGAAACTAATATAACACTGTTAGCTGAAATTAAAATAAAAACTTAAAAAAGTGGTCATCCTTAGCTTTATACTCTAGCTCCATCCATGTCATTGCAAAATGCCAAGATTTCATTCTTTTTTATGGCTGAATAATAATGCTAAGTGAAATAAGTCTGTCAGAGAAAGACAAATACTGTATGATTTCACTCATATGTGGAATTTGAGAACAAAACAAATGAGCAAGGAGAAAAGACAGAGAGACAAACCAAGAAACGGGCTTTTTAAAAATTATTTTAATACCTTATTCTAGTTAGTTAACATATGTAGTAAAATTGGTTTCAGGTGTAGAATTTAGTGATTCATCACTTACATATAACACCCAGTGCACATCACAAGTGTCCTCTTTAAATACAAATCAAAACCATAATGAGATACCATCTCACACCAGTCAGAATGGCTAAAATTGACAAGTCAGGAAACAACAAATGTTGGCGAGGATGTGGAGAAAGGGGAACCATCTTACACTGTTGGTGGGAATGCAAGGTGGTACAGCCACTCTGGAAAACAGTATGGAGGTTCCTCAAGAAGTTCATAATAGAGCTACCCTCTGACCCAGAAATTGCACTACTAGGTATGTACCCCAAAGATACAAATGTATTGATCTGAAGGGGCACCTGCACCCCAGTGTTTAGAACAGCAATGTCCACAATAGCCAAACTATAGAAAGAGCCCAGATGTCCATCAACAGGTGAAAAGATGTGGTGTGTATATATACATATATATGTATATATACACAATGGAATATTAGTCATCAGAAAGGATGAATACTTACAATTTACATTGACGTGGATAGAACTGGAGGGTATTATGCTGAGTGAAATAAGTCAATCGGAGAAAGACAATTATCATATGGTTTCATTCATATGTGAAATATAAGAAACAGTGCAGAGTATCATAGGGGATGCTAGGGAAAAGCGAATGGGAAGTCATCAGAGAGGGAGACAAACCATGAGAGACTCTTAACTATAGGAAACAAACTGAGGGTTGCTGGAGGGAAGGTGGGTAGGGGGGTGGGGTAATTGGATGATGGGCATTATGGAGGGCATGTGATGTGATGAACACTGGGTTTTATATGCAACTGATGAATTATTGAACACTACATCTGAAATTAATGATGTACTATATGTTGGATAATTGAATTTAAATTAAAAAATAAATTAAAATAAAAAAAAACCCTTTCCTCCTTAATGCCCATCAACCATTTAGCCCACCCCCCACCCACCTCCCTCCATCAAACCTCAGTTTGTTCTCTACAGTTAGATTCTCTTATGGTTTGCTTCCCTCTCTCTTTTTTCCCCCTTTCCCTATGTTCATCTGTTTTGAAGGATTCTTAACTATAGAGAACAAACTGATGGTTGTCAGAGGGGAGGTGGGTGGGGGTTTGGGTGAAATAGGTGATGGGGATTAGGGGGTGCACTTGTCAGGATGAGCACTGGGTGATGTATGGAAGTGTTGAATCACTATATTGTATGCCTGAAAGTAATATAACACTGTAAGTTAACTAACTGAAATTAAAAACTTAAAGTGGTCATCCTAATAAGTATGAGGTTTTCACCTCCCTGATGGTTAGTGATATTGAGCATTATTTCATATGCTTGTTGGCCATTTGTTTATCTTTGGAGAAGTATTTATTCAAGTCCTTTGCCCATTTTTTAAGAAGTTTTACTTCCTTATTTTAGAGAGAGAGAGAGAGAGCATGAGCATGGGGAGAGGTGGGGGGGGTAGCAGACTCCCTGCTGAGTGAGGACCCCCAACCCCAGGGCTCGATCTCAGGACCCAGAGATCATGACCTGAGCTGAAACCAAGAGTCAGACACTAAACTGACTGAGCCACCAAGGCACCTCATCTTTAGCCCATTTTTTAATTGGGCTATTTGGATTTTTTTCTTTGTTATTGAGTTATGGAAGTTCTTGTATTTTCTGGAAATTTACCTCTTATCTGGTATACGTTTTGCAAATATTTTCTCCCATTCTGTAGGTTGCTTTTTACTCTGTTGGTTGTTTCTTTGCTGTACAAAGGTTTTTTAAATTTGGTATAGTCTTATTTATTGTTTTTGCTTTTGTTGCCTATGTTATGGTGTCACACCCAAGAAATCATTGCCAAGTCATGTCATGAAGCTTTTCCCCTGTTTTCTTTCTAGGAGTGTTATAGTTTCATGTCTTATGTTTCAGTCTTTCATCCATTTTGAGTTAATTTTTTGTATGGTGGAAAATAAGGAGATCCATCCTCATTATTTTGTATGGAGACATCCAATATCCCAACACCATTTGTTGAAGTCAAAGTGCATTCCCCATTGTATATAGTCTGGGCACCCTTGTTAAAGATCATTTGACCATATACATGAGGGTTTATTTCTGGACTCTATTATGTTCTATTGGTCTTATATATCTGTCTTCATGCCAACACCATACTGTCTTTTCTTGTTTTACTGAGATATAATTGATATACACCACTGTATAAGTTTAAGGTGTACAATATAATGATTTGACTTACATGTATCATGAAGTGATTACTGCAATAAATTTAGTTAACATCCATCATATTTTCCTTGTAATGAAAACATTTAGGATTTACTGTCTTAACAACTTTCATATATATCATACAGCAGTGCTAATATGATCATCATGTTGTACATTATATTCCTACTACTTATTTATCTTATAACAGGAAGTTTGTACCTTTTAACTGCCTTCATTCAATTCCCTCTTCCCCTACCTCCTCCTCTGGCAACCACAAGTACAATTTCTTCTTCTATTAGTTTGGTTCTCTCTCTCTCTCTCTTTTTTTTAAAGTTCCATATATACATGAGATCATACAATATTGTCTTTGACTTATTTCACTTAGTATAATGCCTTCAAGGTCCATCTACGATGTTGCAAGTGGCAGGATTTTCTCATTTTATGGCTGAATCATATTCTATTTATACTATGCTGTTTTGATTATTGTAGGTTTGTAGTATGTTTTGAATCATGAAGTGTATAGTCTCCAACTTTGTTCTCTCTCAAGATTGCTTTGGACATTTGGGGTCTTTTGAGATTTGATATGAATTTTAGGAGTTTTTTTCTATTTCTACAAAATATGTCATTGGGATTTTGATAAGAATTGCAGTGAATCTGTAGATCACTTTAGGTAGTGTGGATATTTTAACAATATTAATTTTTCTAATCCATGAACAGATATATCTTTCCATTTATTTGTATCTTCTTTAGTTTCTTTCAGCAATAGCTTGATTTTTCACTCTACAAGTCTTTTGCCTCCTTGGTTAAGTTTATTTCAAAGTGTTTTATTCTTTTTGGTGCTACTGTAAATGGGATTATTTTCTTACTTTATTTTTTGGCTTGTTCATTGTTAGTGTATAAAAATGCAACTGATTTTTTGTGTGTTCATTTTGCATCCTGTTATTTTGCTGAATTCATTTCTTAGTTCTAACAGGGTTTTGGGGGTAATTTTTAGGTTTTCTATATATAATGTTATGTTATCTGAAAAACAAATAATTTACATCCTTTGCAATTTGGATGCTTTTTATCTCCTTTTCTTGACTAATTGCTCTGGCCAGGACTACCAGTACTAAGTTGAATAGAAGTGGCAATAGTGGGAATCCTTGCTTTGTTCCTGATCTTAGTGGAAAAGATTTCAGCCTTCAACCATTGAATATGTTGTAAGGTACAGGCTTTTTATGTACAGACTTTATTATGTTGAAAGAATTTCCTTCTATTCTTAGTATGGTGAGGGTTTTTATTATGAAAGCGTATTAAATTTTGTCAAATGAATGATTTTTTAAAAAACATTTTATTTATTTATTTGTTTAACAGAGAGAGAGACAGCCAGCAAGAGAGGGAACACAAGCAGGGGGAGTGGGAGAGGAAGAAGCAGGCTCCCAGCGGAGGAGCCTGATGTGGGGCTCGATCCCAGAACACCGGGATCATGCCTTGAGCCAAAGGCAGACGCTTAATAACTGAGCCACCCAGGCACCCCTCTTGTGACAATTTCTGACTTAACTAATCTATTTTGTCAGATATAAGTATGGGCACCCCTGCTCTTTCAGTTACTCTTTGCATGGAAGATCTTTTTACATAATTTCACGTTCAGCCTATGTGCATCTTCACCTCTTAAGTGAATTTCTTGTAGACAGAATATAGTTGCATCTTTTAAAAAATCCATTCAACCATTAGCCATCTTTAGATTGGTGAGTTTAATCCATTTATATTTAAAGCGACTCCTTATAGGGAAGGGTTACTATTGCATTTTATTGTTTTCTGTTTGCCATAGCAATTTTTTTTCTTTTTTCTTTCATTGCTGCTTTCCTTTGTGTTTTATTGACTTTTTTGTATCAACACGCTCATTTTCTTTTAAGTATCTTTGATAGGTATTTTCTTTGTAGCTACCATGGGGATTATGTAAAACTACCTAGAGTTATAATAGTCTATTTTAAGCTGATAACAAATTAACTTCAATTGTATAAAAAAACTCAATTCTTTTTACATCGTGATTCTCCTTTGTTATCAATGTCATAAATTAGATCTTCATATATTCTGTATCCATTAACATCAATATGTTTTTATGCTTTGTTTTATGCTATATTTTATGTTTTTAACTTCTAATCATCATTATTTTTATGCTTTGTTTTGTTATATTTTATGCTTTCAGCTTCTATCCTGAATTAAAAGTGCTTTAGGATCCACTATTACAGTATTCTATACTTGTGTATATATTTACCTTTACCATTGAGCTTTATATATTCATAGGCTTTCATGTGACTGTAGTGTTTCATTTCAATTTGTAGGACTCCCTTTAGCATTTCTTATAAAGCAAGTCTAGTGGTATTGAACACATACACCTTTTATTTGGGAAAGTCTTTATTTTCCCTTTTGAAGGACAGCTTTGCAGATATAATATTCTTGGTTAGATTTTTTCATTCAACACTTTGAATATATCATCCCATTCTCTTTTGGCCTACAATGTTTCTGCTGAAAAATTCACTGATAATCTAATGGGAGCCCCCGTGAATGCGATGAGTTGCTTTTTTCTCTTGCTGCTTTCAAGATTATCTTTTTCTATGACTTTTGCAGTTTGATTATGATGTGTCTTGGTGTGGGCCTCTCTGAATACATTCTGGTTGGAATCCTTTGAACTTCTTGTATTAGGAAGTTCATTTCCTCAGATTTGGAAAGTTTTCAATCATTATTTCTTCAAATAAACTCACTCACTTTTTCAGTTTCATTCTTCTCCTAGAACTTTCATAATGTGTATATTTTCCTGCTTGACAGTTTCCCCTAAGTCTCTTAGTTTTGTTTACTTTTCTTTATTATTTTTTTTCTTTTGCTTCTCTGTCATAATAATTTCAGATGATCTATCTTCAAGTTCACAGATTCTTCTGGTCAATCAAGTCTGCTATTGAATCTCCCTAGTAAAATTTTCAATTCAGTTATTGTATTCTTCAGACTCAGAGTTTGTTTTTTTAAATTAATTTCTTTCTCTTTGTTGATATGTATATTTTTGTTCATGCGTTATTTTTCTGGTTTTGTATAGTTGTCTATCTGTATTCTTTTATAGGTCATTGTGCTCCTTTAAGACAATTCTTTTGAATTCTTTGTCAGATAATTCATAGATTTCTTTTTCTTTAAAGTTGGTGTCTAGAGATTTGTTTTGTTCTTTTCACTGGGCCATATTTCCCTGTTTCTTCATGTGCCTTATGTTTTTTTTTGTTTGTTTTAGTTTTGCTGAGTTTTATATGTTTGAAAAAAAGAGTCATCTCTCCCAGTCTATACAGACGGGCTTAATATAGAGGAAGGCTTTCACCCCAATCAGTCTTGCTAAAGATTCTGGAGTCCCTTGAAAGTTTTTGTGGGAATGCGGCTTTTCTTGGTTTATGTGTATAATTTCACAATTAGAAAGGTTTGCTGTTTTTGTTTGTTTTGTGATTTCTCAGGAGCTCATAATCCCTTGCTCTCTCTTATCTCTCTGTGGTACTGAAGGCTTTTTAGTACTACAGCAGCAAGCCACCTGGCTCTCCTTTGTTCTTAGTGGCCCCCAGGAATCCAAAGTATGCTGAATTCCCATTAGTTCCCTAAATCAGGAGAGACAGACAACTCCCTTTGCTTGCTCCCTGAAAACATGGAGTGCTAGACTCAAGCTCCACTTTTCTCTCTCCCTCCTAAAGGAGAAGCCATGAGTTGGGTATATTCTCCTGATTGTGTCAAATTATGCCAGCCTCTGTCTGTGGCATTGCAGACCCTCTGGTTTTGCAGCAAACTGCCTCCCCTCTACTTTGCTTTCAGTGGTCTTGTGGCATTTAAACTGTGCTGATCCTGTCAGCAGCCTGAGTCAAGCAAGAATGAGATTAATCTCTTAGGCAGCGCTCTGAAACGCTGGAACAATGGATACAGATGCCACTCTTCTCTTCCCCTCACCCTCCAAAGAAGAAGCTGTCTGCCAAGATCAGGTGTGCCAGCTTGGGGGTAGGACCACAGATAAAGTAAAAACAGTTCTTTCCTGCTTCGATGTGGCTGTTCTCAGTTTTGTGCTTACTGGAGGTACTGCAACTTAACTTCTCTGGAGTTGTCATAAAGGTATTTTATTCTGTATATTGTGAATTCAGTGTTTCTGAGGGAGCATGAGAGCTGAGGCTTCCTATTCTATCATCTTACTCTATTGAAACTGCTTTGGAAATTTTTTCAAAATAAATATCTCTGAGAAAGGATTATTATGAAATCTTTAATTCAGATTAAAGTTGTTTCTTCATTTTGCCAAAGCCATTGTTTGAAAAGTAAACATCTCAGACTGTCAACCAACTGGTTTTCTCAGTCACACACACACACACATACAGGTGACTGCGCCTTTCCCTCTCTGCTATTTACTCCATGATTCTTCTGCTTCCCTTTGCCACAAATTTTTTTCCACATAGCTCTTTGTCCTTTGTATGATTATATAAACCACCCTCCCACATAAATATATCCTTACGCTTCCTCACTCCATATATCTCACCTAATCCGAGTGCTCTTCAAGATAAGCTCAAGAAAAGAAGATAGCAAAGTTAAATTCTATTTAGTCAGGCTTCTCAACACCCATTTATTGCCTCCCTCACCACCACCCACATCTAATGCCTAGTTCTGCTGTTCAATCAATATTTGCTTCTGGCCTAATATGGGTGTCATAGTGTTCAGAATGAGCAAAGACACTGAAAACACTTGCCCTCTGAAAAATAGGTTAATTTTATTCAGTCTTCTGTATGCCTCCAAATTTCCCTATATGTCCTACTTGGAAAACTTATGAAAGGCTTATAATTACAAAATGCTTGTTATGTGCCAGGTTCTCTTTTCAATATTGCATATGTATCATATTATTTAACTATGTAAGTCAGCTGCTTTTGGTATTCTTATTTTACTGATTAGAAAACTAAAATTAGAAAAAGTTGTGTCTTGCCTGAAGACACACAACTAGTATGGGGCACAGTCAGATTTAGAAAAAAAATGTTCATCCATGAACCAATGAACTAAGAATTTATTAACCACGAAACATGGATTATTATTATTCTGATTCTGTGCATCTAAAAGTAAAAAAAATGCCTAGAATAAACCAGGTCTCCAGGGAGATCTGGTTTATTCGTTTAGAGAATAGAATTAGAAACACATATATGAGCAATAGATGTACTCATTGCTACTGGAGTATCAATGCTTTTAGACCATTTTAGCTGACAGAAAATGCACACATATAAACTAAGCCATGTATATACACATATTTACAAACATTTTTATATGTAACTATCTGTGTCCATATTAAGCTAAACATGAGTTCATACTGATATCTTTTACTCTAATCTATTATCACAGTTAATCATTCTAACCTCCTCCCTTTGCTTATCTGTAGCCTCTCATATTAACAGTGGGAAATGTAGCTCCAACCAACTGCCATCCATTTATTTAATTTTTCAACTCCAGTGCACAGTATAGCAGTATCAGAATTGCTAACCTATGCCCTCGTGTGGAGAAAAAACTTTATCAACTATAGTTTAGTGTTTATGGACTGTTTCTTTTGCCATTAGTCTTATAGTCTCCACTCATTTTAGAAGTTTCTTTAGTCAGCAACTTTTCCCCTAGCTCCCTCTAATGAGATTATTTCTGCACTTATAATACAGTCAGATTGATATGTCACATTCTGAATTTCATCCTAGAATCCTCTGGTCTCCTAGATAATGTTTTAAATCTTGCATATATTAAGTTTTACTCTTTGTGATATAAAGGCCTGTGGGTTTTGACAAATGCATAGTGTCATGAATCCGCCATTACATTTCCATACAGAAGACTCTCACTATCTTAAAAAAAAAATCCCCCATGCTTCACCTATCCCATACTTGCCTTCTCCCCATGAGCTCCTGACAACTATTGATATTTTTACCATCACTATAGTTTTGCTTGTTTCAGAATGCCATATCAGTAGGATCATATAATATGTAGCTTTCTTAGACTGGCTTCTTTCACTTAGCAATATGCATTTAAGGTTCATCCATGCTATTTCATGGCTTGATATCTCATTTCTTTTACTGATGAGTGATATTCCATTATAGGGATGTACAACTGTTTATATATTCACCTATTGAAGAGCATCTTGGCTACTTCCATTTTTTTCAATTAAGAATAATGTTGTTATAAAGTTTTGCATGAAGATTTTGTATGGATATAGTTTTCAACTAAGTTATGCAAATACACAGGACTGAAGCAGGAAATATACAAGACAGGCCTGGAGTATCTTGTAATACCAGAAAATAAGGACTTGCTCAAAAGATAAACCAAACCTCACAATGATGGGGGTATGTCAGAGGGACACAGCAGCCAACTGAATGGGTTCCTGGTGACCAAAGCTAGAATAATTTGAGTAAGAAAATAAATAAAATAGTAATGGATTATAATTCAAAGTAAAAAATAAATATTCATGAATCAATATTGACAGAATTTATTGAATACATAAACTAACACGGAAGAGATAAATCTTTCATCCAGAAAAATTTCAAATACTTTATGTAGATATTCCTCCACCAAGGAGGTAGAGCATAATTCCCACTCCTATGTGGGACCTTCACATAGTGAATGCTTCCAAAGCGTACACCATGGAAGGAGGGAAAGAGTAATTTCACAGTGGTGAAACCTGACAAACATTACCTCAGCCAAGTGACCAAGTCAACATCAGTAGTGGTAAATCATGTTAATACTATGTATCTTTTGTATGATGTGACAAAAATAGCATTTTACTTATGTGTTTGTTATTCTTTCCATTCTTATAATCACAGACTAATCATCAGAAAATTCTCATATATGGCCTAATTAAGGGACATCCTTACAAAATACCTTACTGATAATCTTCAAATCCTTCAAGATCATCAAAACAATGAACGTGTAAGAAACAGTCTGTTTCTGTTACAGCCAGAAGGAGCATAAGGAAACAGAATGACTAAATATCATACTTTAATCTGAATGGGATTCTAAAATAGAAAAAGGACATTGGGTAAAAACGAAGGAAATCTGAAGAAGGTGTAGACTGTAGTCAATAAAATTTGTCAATATTTGTTCATTAATTGTAACAAATATACCATACTAGCATGTTAACAATAAGGGAACTGGATGTAGGTTATAAAGGAATTATTTATACTGCTGCCACAATTTTACCATAAATCTAAAACTGTTCTAAAATTTTAAAAAGTTGTTTTTTAAAAAAATGCCTCAGCTTGGAGACACCATATGCTGATCACAAAGGCATGGGTTAGGTCTCTTGGAAAGAGAGAAGAAGGTGATTTGATAGATGATCTGGACTTGATATTATTGGAAGGCACTGACCATCTATAATCTTTTTTTAAATAATATTTTTTATTATATTATGTTAGTTACCATAGAGTACATCCCTAGTTTTTGATGTAAAGTTCCATGATTCATTATCTATAATCTTTGACTTTGGGCTCCTAGTATGCTTTCTTCCCTTCTCTCTCCTCACAATATATATTTTAGCCTGACCTCCCCCACAAAGGAGCTACCTGTGACTAGGAAATAGATGAGCTTCTTTATCTCCTTCTTGGGTTATAGATTTAATTGTGTGTTGGACTACTTCCTAATTTCTTTACCAGACTCCAAAGCTTAATCCCAGTTTGGAGAGAGGTCTGGTTTGAGTAGTGGTTTGAGTAGTGGACTATAGCTTCTAATTTTTTCTGCCATTTCCAAGTGAATTGGACTTAATTGTTTTTAGCCACCTTCAATTGCTGTTCTGTTAGTAAAAAATTATCAAATATTAGCAATTGCATTTTGTTCATCCTAACATAATGTCAAGAATAAGAGAGAATCTGCATTTATTGAGCACCATGTAAGGCTTTAACTGGATCATATCATTTAATCCTCATAACAGCCCTATAAGATGGGTACTATTAATATCTCTATAGATGAGGTAAATAAGTCTTAAAGTAGTTGCCCTATGTCATATATATTCTCTTAACTATAGCATGATGCAGGATGAAAGTCATCTATTTTTTTAAAGATTTTATTTATTTATTTGTCAGAGAGAGAGAGAGAGAACGTGAGCATAAGCAGGGGGAGCAGCAGGCAGAATGAGAAGCAGACTCCCCACTGAGCATGGAGCCCGATGTGGGATTCGATCTCAGGACCCTGGGATCATGACCTGAGCCTAAGGCAGACGCTTAACCAACTGAACCACCCAGGTGTCCCTGAAAACCATCTATGTTTTATGTACATATACTTCTGAAGGTCTGTTAAATTGAGGAGCTACCTTTTGGCAATAGGTATACTAGGCTTTTTTTTTTTAATGGCCAGCTCAGGATTAGCCTACACAAGTATAGAAAAATATTGATGTTGAAGGTCATACTTGCTCTTCATTGGCTTGTTCTTGGCAGTGATATTAACTACAATGTTGTAAAAGCATTTCATGGTGATACATGGGGCATCTCATTACCCCTCTGGTACATGGAGTAGTATAATGGCTGTTAAGCTAACCATCTTTTGTCACCTTTTATCTGGCCCATTGGCTTGAGGGTACATGAGGAAGATAGGTGCATTTATCTTTAAGGGTGTTGAGAAAGGTTGAACTCCAGATCCCTAGATGCAGCTTCTTACTTGACATCTTCATTAGGATGTTGAGTAAACACCTTAAACTTGACATATCCAAAAACATTTCCATCTCCTCACTGCTTCTCCTATCACCTCCCACATTGCCATCTTCTCCTCAGTCTTCCTCACTGAACTTAGTGAAACTAACATTTCCTCAATTTCTCAAAACTTTGATTTAAGAATCTTGATTTATCTTTTCATCTCGTTCACTATATCTACTCTATCAGCAACTTTTATTAACTCTACTTTGAAAATGCTTTCCAAATCCAACCACAGTTTACCAATTTTACAGTTACCTACACTACTCCAGGCCACCATCACATCTCATCTATATGATTGTCTTCCAACTGATCTCCCTTTTTCCACAGTTGCCCTCTTCATCTATCCTCCACATGAAATTCAGAAGAATTTTAACTTTTCAATGTGAATGAAATCATAACACTTCCTTCCTTAAAGTCCTCCCATGGTTTCCCATCACAGTATAAAATCCAAATTCTTTCTTATAGTTTACAGGACCCAGTATAATATGTCTTTGTCTCCTATCACTCTCTTCCATATTTAATTACTAGCCAAACAGTGACCTAATGTTGCTGGTTCTCAAAAGCAGTAAGGCCGCCCTTCCTCAGAATATTTGCCTTTGCTTTCCCCTAGATCTTCCCTTAGCTGACCCCTTCTAATGGTTTGTTTTAGTTCAAATATTACTTCCTCAGAGAGGTTGTCTTTGTGTGATATCCCTCATCTCCATCCTGCAGTTGCTATCACAATATTCGGTTTCATTTTCTTCACTGAACTTGTTACTATCTAAAATTATAGTATATATTTATAACACCCCTAATGAGATTAGGAGTTGGCAGCAGCTGGTACCAAACATCTTTGAACTTCCACAGAGGGAAAATAGCATAATGGAAAGATCAGGGGATTTAAAATGAGATAGGCAATTTTAAATACATTTTGTCACCATCTGTCTTTCCTCTTTTTTTTTTTAAGATTTTATTTTTTTTTAAGTAATCTCTACACCCAACAGTGGGGTTTGAACTCACAACCCTAAGATCAACAGTCACACGTTCCACTGATTCAGCCAGCCAGGCACCCTGTCACCATCTGTCTTTCTGACTTTGGACCTGTAACTTATTTTGTTGGCTTTCAGTTTCCTCATCTATAAAATGAAAATTAAAAATTATACTTACTTCAAAATGTTAGTATGAGGATTAAATAAGATAAATCTAGTGTCTCAGTATAGGTACTGATCCATAGTAGGTGCTCAGCTTTCCTTTCCCCAAGGTTCTGCTACCTTCCATCTTTACACATCTGCTCTTTGTTCTCATGTGCTGGCCTAATCTCATTTTCTTATGCTAGATTTAAGGCCATTGGAAAGTTTTCTAGTGGTGGTGGTATCCCTTGAAATGCCCTCCATTTTCCTTTTTAAATATTCAACGTTTATACTGTTTGAAATAGAACTGAAACCACAGACATACCAGAGACTCTCTTGTGAGCTAGTTTTGAGTGAAGTCTTCTTTTTCATGATTTCTATAAAAATAACTTTGATAGCCACAAGACATGGATTATAAGACCTTCAAGGTTCCTTAAATTCTTGACTACTGCTAAATGTGGCATGGATTCCAGGCTGTTGGTTAAATTCACTCACTAGCTATGTGATTTGCTCCCACATACCTGCTTCCCAGTGAATCATACTTTATATAAGTCATCATTCAATATTCACAATCCTATGAGAATTTTTCATCATCTTCATTACAAATTAGTACACACCATGGACCTGCCTGACTATCAAGAGACGAAAATGGAAATGTTAAATCCATGTATATGAAGGCTCTACTGTGCTTTACTTGGCACCTGTCAGCCCCTGCCTTGTCAGCCCTCTCAGCAAAATTGTTTCTAAGCGTCAGTGCAGATGAATTAGATATCAGCTCCTGATCTACTGTACCCATAGCTACTTAACGGGATTTTGTTTCAAATCATATAAAGCATCTAAAAGTTACACCTCACTGAATACTTCCTTTGAACATCTTAAACTTTGAATGTCTTCATGTCCTGAAGATTTCTACTCTCATGTCTCCTTCAAATATTTGGATATTTGGAAACAAAATAAGTTGTGGTGAAGAGAGTGGGCTCAATCAGCCAGTGATGTTCAAATACTATCTTTACCTCTCACTAGGGCTCTGATCTTGGGAAATTAACTTAAATCGTTGGATCCTCAGTTTGTCACTGTACAATGAGGATAATGGTAGCCCTTACTGATGTTTTGATGAATAAAGGAGGTAATTCATATAGAGATCATAAAACAGTACCCAGCATATAGGAAGTACTCAGTTAGCTGTAGTTCAGTTCCATTGAACATATTCTTTTTGAGAGTGGGGGTAGGAAGAAAACTATGGTTTTCTACATCACATAGTGGTTTCTTCAAAGGGTTTCATGTGATAATTCTCAAACTTTAGTGCATGAGATTCTTCTGGGGGAGTTTTGTAAAAATACAGACCCCATGTCCTCACTCCAGATTGATTCCATAGGTCTAGGATGTGGCCTTTCAAACACTTGAGTTGATTCTAATGTTTATAGGCTGTAAAACACATTTTGAAAAAGCAATAAAAATGGACATACCTGATTTTAATCATCCTTGAGAATTAATAAGAATTTAAGTGTTTTGTCACCAATAAAAGATGAGAAGTATTTTAAATCATTCTGATGTTCTATAAGGTCATAGAGTCTCATTTTATTTTCTGCGAATTTGAAAGAGCCAGTGCTACTACTATTAGGTATCATCAGTGAAAAAAAGCTACTGATGATTGAAAAGCCGAAAGGGACATGTGAAAATGGTAGTCGTCGTAAATTTTCCAGTACCATACTGAGGGGTGTATATGAAAGAATTTCAGCAATATGAGTGTTGACATGGTTTGTCTGTGTGTACTTACATCTGATGTCTCCTTGGAAAATAAAAACAACAGTGACTCCAAATACATCATACATATTTTGAATCTAATAATTGCTTTTGAGGTGCCTATTTACAGGCAAAAGCATTCAAACATTTGGAAGTAAAGGAAGGCTGGTTGAAAAGTGAAACAATTAGTAAAATTGGTAGGAAGGCAATTGTGTTCAAAATTGCCCTTATGATTTCTGTGGGTTTAAAATTGATCCATTTCACATTCTTCCTCCTCAAACAGAGTTGGTAGATAAAAACATCAATTTCAGCTTTACTGCACTTTTTCCCACCACAGGCTCCCAGGCATACTATCTGATTGGCTCCCTGGTGGTCTCCTTTATTGACACAGATTCTTTATTTGGAAGCTGCCTTCCATGGTTTCTTAATCTGATTTTCACTTTTGCTTTTGTTGGGGCAGTTTATGTTAGGGTAGGCAATAAGTAATCACCATCTTTCTCTTTTTCTAGAACATACTTGTCTTCTGGCAGCTCCCATTACTGAGAAAAATTAAGTGGATGAACTGTGTGTGTGTGAGTGTGTGTGTGTGTGTGTGTGTGTGTGTGTGTGTGTGTAGCTTCCCAGTTGCAAACAAATCGTGGAGTATTTTGACAACCTTGTGGCCATTCCTTAAGATAGAAAGCAAATGGTGGAAGGAAGGAGATTAATCCCATCAGTGCATATTATAGTATCTGTCATGGTTAAGATCACAGATTTTGTCAGCTCTGGTAGACCCAGATTCAAATCTTGGTTCCAAACTCTTTGTGATCTTGGGCAATTATGCATATTATTTAAAGCCCAGTTTTCCTCTCTCTGTTAAAAGTGATAATAAGAGAACCTATCTCATATTCTCGGAGTGTACAATGAATGGGATTATGCATATATGTAATCTTATTGTAAGTGTGCATATACATAAACATATTTAAAACCCAATAAATATGAACTATCATTACCTTATGTAAATCTGTGTACTAAGTTATTGTCTTCCTGTTTTTACACAAGAAACCTAAGTCTCAGACATCGACAGCAGTGACAGCAAGATGGCTAGACCATGAGGCTCCAGGCACTTGTTTCCCCAGAAACATCAAGTAAACAACTACAGACTAAGATAGCTTTGTGGGAGCTCTGAATATCAGCCAGTTATCTGCAACAACCAAGCAAATATTCAATCAAGAAAAAGCTACATATAAAACTGTAGGAAAATTTGTGACATTTTTGCTTGCTCTTGTTCTGCTCTTTCCCTACATGGCATGGTTAGGAGGAAGTAGTTCAAT
Organism: Ursus maritimus; assembly: GCF_017311325.1. Lineage (NCBI taxonomy): Eukaryota > Metazoa > Chordata > Mammalia > Carnivora > Ursidae > Ursus > Ursus maritimus. The sequence continues at coordinate 35,679,527 of NW_024423319.1, read as the reverse complement.
TTCTTGTTCTTTTTCTCAGAATAGAAGGAAAAGAACAAAACTTGTTTGCAACATTCTGGCCTAT
>NW_024423319.1:35641091-35679453 GCF_017311325.1 Ursus maritimus | reverse complement strand
AGCAGACTGCCTAGAGCACTGGTTTCTGAATCACCTAATGGAGGGCTCAGACAGGAATGATGGTGGCATAGTTTCGATCTCAAGTTGGAAGCTGCAGAAGGCAGTGGTATGTACTGTGCCACATGAAGATTGCAGGGAGACTGGAGACCTGTGGATACCTGGGGACAAGAGATTAAGAACAGAGGAATATAGTATAACATCTTAGATTCCACGAAGAAAGAGTTGAGGCTCTTAGAGAAATTAAATAATTTATAAGCAACCTTTTACATGGGACAAATGGAAAACACACACACACACACACACACCCAGAACCAGAGAAGACATATGGCCATAAAAGGCCTAAGAACACATTAAGCCTTCATGCTAGGACAATTAGTGAAGTTCTTCCCCAACACAGCCAGTCTGCAAAGACCAGGGGAAAAACCTTTTTTCAAATGCCCAATTTTCAACCGAAGATTATGATGTGTACAAAGCAATAAGGAAATGTGAACATCAGGAAAATTATATATGAAAAAAATGATAATGACAACAAAGGGATAGAAATTATGAAAAGGAACCAAAAAGAAACTTTGGAGCTGAAAAATATGATAATTGAATTGAAAATTTTCATTAGAGGGGTTCAACAGAGGATTCAAACAGGCAAAGGAAAGAATCAACAAATTTGATGATAGTTCATTTGAAATTATCAAGTTTGGAGAGCAAAAAGAAAAAAGAATGAAGCAAGATGAACAGAGGCTCAAGAGGTTTATGAGACATTATCACATGAACCATAATCTACATTATGGAAATCTCAGAAGGAGAAAAGAGAAAGGGGGCAGTGAGCTTATTTGAGGAAATTATGGACAAACATTACCAAATTTGAGAAAAGATATAGATATGCAACCTCAAGATGCTCAACAGATCCTGATTCAATAAATACAAAAGACCCACAGTTAGACATATTGGTTTTTTTAAGATTTATTTTTAAGTAAATACTACACCAAACATGGGACTCCAATTTACAACCCCAAGATCAGGAATCCCATGCTTTACCAACTGAGCCAGTCAGGCACCCTGGTAGGACACACTATAATAAAACTGTCTAAAGTGGAAAAACAAAGAATCATGAAAGCAGTAAGAGAAGAGTTGTCATACACAGGAGATTCTCAATAGGATTATGAGCTGGTTTCTCAGCAGAAACTTGGGAGGACAGGAGGCAGCCGTATTATATATTTAAAATGCTGAAAGAAAACTGTCAACAAAGAGATCTATATCCTGCAAAACTATCCTTTCAAAATGAGGGAGAAATTAAGACATCCCAAAATAAGCAAAAAGGGAAGGAATTCATTATCACTAGACCTGCCCTACAAAAAAATGCTAAAGGGAGTCCTTCAAGTTGAAATGAAAGGATGCAGTACACTAAGGTGAAGCTGTACAAAAAGTTCTCTAGTAAAGGTACATACATGGATAAATAGAAAAACTATATTGTAATTTTGGTTTATAACCCTATTTTTTATTCCTCTGGACATTAAAGTATAAGAACATAAAAATAAGTATAATTCTATGTCAATGAGTCCACAAGATACAAAGGTGTAATTGGTGACATCAAGAACAAAAGGAATGATTGTGAAGGAGTGGAGATATTTTATACAATGGAAGTTAACTTGGCATCAGTCTAAAATAGATTTTTATAACTTTCATATTTTATATATAATCCCCATGGTCACCACAAAGAAACCACAATAGGTTAAAAAAGAAATCACAAGAGAAATTAGAAAAAACTTTTGGATGAATGAAAATGAAAACAAAGTATGTCAACATATATGAGATGCAGATAAAGCAACGTTTAGAGGGAAAATTACAGCTGCAAATGCCTACATGAATAAAGGAGAAAGCACTCAAATCAACAACCTAACTTTAAATTCTAAGGGATTAGGAAAAGAAGGACAAACTAAAACCAAAGCAAGCAGAATGAAAGAAATAATAGAGCAGACATAAAATAGAGAATAGAAAACAATAGAGAGAATCAGTAAAACCAAAAACAGGTTATTTGAAAAGATAAACACAATTGACAGATCTTTAGCTAGACCAACCAAGAAAAATGAGAGAAGACTCAAATTATTAAATTGAAAATTCAGAAGAGATCACGATTATTAACCTTACAGAAATAAAAGATATTATAAAGGACTACTATGAATAATTGTATGTAAATAAATTAGATAACATAGATGAAATGCTCAAAACCTAAAGAGACACAAACTATCATAAGTGACACAAGAAGAAATAAAAATCTGAACATACCTATGTAAGTAAAAAGATTGAGTTAGTGTTTTAAAACTTCTCACAAAGAGAAGCATAGGATAAGATGGTTTTACTAGTGTATTATATTAAATGTTTAAAGAAGAATCAATACCAACCCTTCACTAAATGGATGCATGATGAATGAATGAATGAATGAACACTTTCAAACTTATTCTATTGCCCTGATTCCCAAACCAGACAAAGACATAAGAAAAGAAATCAAAAGATCAATATTCCTTATGAATATACATGAAAAAGCTCTAAACAAAATACTAGCAACCTGATTTTAAAACATATAAAAATAATTATATAACATGATCATGTGGCATTTATCCAAGAAATGCAAGGTTGGTTTACCCTATGAAATTAATCAATGTAATACAACATATTAATAGAATAAAGGACTATAACCAACTAATCATTTTGATAGACACAGAAAAAGTAGCTGGCAAAATCCAACGAGCTCTCATGATACACTCGATAAACTGAGATTAGAAGATAACTTCCATTAAACTGATATCGACTGTTTATGGAAAACCCACAATTAATATCATACTTAAGGTTGAGAGAGTTAGTGTTTTCCCCATAAGGTCAGGAAAGCAGGCGCAAGACAAGGATGTCCACTCTCACCATTTCTATTGAACATTGTACTGTAGGGTTTGGCTATGGGAGTTAGGTCATAAACAGAAATAAAAGGTACTCAGATTGGAAAATAAGAAACAAAACTATCTATACTAATAAATGACATGATCTTGTAAATTGAAAATCATAAGGAATTTACCACAAACCTACTAGAACTAATAAAAGAATTCAACAAGGTTATAGGGAATAAGATCACTATATAAAAATAAGTTGGAATTCTATACACTAGCCATACAAAAATCCAAAAATGAAACCAAGAAAAATTTCATTTAAATAGTATCAAAAATAGCAAAATACCTCAAAATAAACTTAACAAAATAAGTGCAAAGCTTGTATTTTGAAAAATACAGACATTGTTGAAAGAATTTGAAGAAGACCTAAATACATAGAAAGATAGCCCATGTTTGCAGATCAGAAGAATTAATATTTTTAAGACGGCAGTACTTTCCAAATCTACAGATTCAATGCAATTTATTTTCAAATTCCAACTTTCATTTTTTCAGAAATTGATAGCTTGTTCATAAAATTTTTATGGAAATGTCAAGGATTCAGAAAAGACATAATAATCTTAAGAAAAAACAAAGTTGGAGGGCATATACTTCCTGATTTTGAAATGTACTTCAAAGTTACAGTAATAAAAGCAGTGGGACTGGCACAAGGACAGATCAGTGGAATAGAGAGTCCAGAAATAAACCCAGGTTTTTATGGGCAATTGATTTTTGACAACGGTCTCAAGACAATTCAATGCAGGAAAAGATCATTTTTCTTCTAAAAATGGTGCTGGATATCCATATGCAAAAGAGTTAAAGTTGGACTCCTTTCTTAAGCCACACACTAAAATTAACTACAAATGGATCATAGACCTAAATGTATGAGCTAAAATTATAAAAACCTTAAAATAAAATATGCTAGTAAATCTTTGTGACCTTTGATTATTTTATATATGTATATATATAAATGGGAATATATATATATAAAACTTTCTTCACTGTGCCATTTGTGAAAAGACAACGTCCTAAATGGGAGAAAATATTTGCCAATCATGTATCAGAGAAGGAACTTTTATTCAGAATATATAAAGAACTCTTACAACCCAACAATAAAAAGACACATGACCTAATTAATAAAAGGGTAAAGGATTTCAAGAGAAACTTCTCCAAATAGATATACAGATTGCCAAGAAACACATGAAAAGATGCTCAACATCACTAGTCATTAGGGAAATGCAAACCAAAACCACAATGAAATATGCTTTTATACCCACTAGGGTAGCTATAATAAAAGACATCGATAATACAAAATGTTGGCAAGGATCCGGACCCACTGGAACTCTGTATACTGCTGCTGGGAATATATATAAAATGGTGCCATGCTCTGGAAAAAAGTCTGGCAGTTCTTCAAAAAGTTCAATATATAATTACATTGTGACTCAGTAATTTCACTCCTAGATATATACCAAAAGAATAAAAAACATATATCCACAAAAATACTCATATACAAATGTTAATAGCAGCATTATTCATAACAGCCAAAATGTAGCAACAACCTAAATTTTTATAAACTAGTGAATGGGTAAATAAACTGTGATATATCCATAGGATGACATATTATTCAGTCATAAAAATAGTGAATTACTGATACATGTTTCAGCACAGATGAGCCTTGAAAGCATTATGCTAAACAAAAGGAGGCAGACACAAATAGACACATATTTTATGATTTTAGTTATATGAAATGTCCAGAACAACCAACTCTAGACAGAAATTAGATTAATGGTTGCCTGGGTCTGTAGGAGTTGGGGGAAGATGAGTGACTGCTAATAAATATGGGGTTCCTTTTGGGGTGATGAAAATGTGCTAAAATTGATTGTGTTGATGGTTGCAGAACTCTGAATATACTAAAAATATTAAATTATACATGTTATTTTTATTTATTTATTTATGATTTTATTTTTTTATTTGAGATTTTATTTATTTATTTTTTATTTTATTTATTTATTTTATTTTATTTATTTTTTATCAGAGAGTGAGAGAGAGAGCATGAGTGTGAAGGAGAGGGAGAAGCAGACTCCCCACTGAGCAGGGACCCTGATGTGGGACTTGATCCCAAAACCCCGGGATCATGGCCTGAGCCAAAGGCAGATACTTAATCATCTGAGCCACCCAGGTGCCCAAATTATACACTTTAAATGGGTGATTGTATAGTATGTGAATTAGATCTCAATAAACTGTTTTAAAAATAGTGGCATATGAGCTTAGCTGGATGCACCATAACTCTAAATGAAACTAAAACCTTGGACAAGAGTCAGTACTTTGTTTTTTCCTGTATCACAGGTAGAAGTACAACTTCTAAGTAGGCAGGCACCAAGGGAGAAGAAATCTAAAAATTAAAAAAAATCTATCTGCATGATCAAAAAGCAAGTCCAAATACATAACATGATGACAGATCAATGCTTCCTTCATGTAAACAAAGTATTACACAATTTTTATTTGATAGACAGTTCCAGAAACAATTACTGGGTGTAAACCACCAGAAAGTTGTTTTGCTAGCTTTTTGTCTTGCTTTATTTGTAACAATTCATTTTTGTGCCAAAGGGATCTTCTAAAACTTAGTATCTCTTTAATGAAAAGACAATTATGTGTTAAATAAGGAAGAAGAGAGAAGAAAAAGAAAAGAAAATTTATCTTTGTCACCCAGAAACTTAAACTTTATTAGAATTCAAGCACATGCTTACATATAAGGGTCATCATACCTTTCTTTTTTATATCACCTATCACAAAATATGAAGGGTGGGCAAAAGGGCTGAAAATGGAAATGAATTTTGATTTGGGAGATGGTCTTTAATCAGGTTGATTTTGAGTAAGATCTTTAAAGTCTAGAATTGTGTGAGCCAAAAAAGATGGTAAAGCATTATGGATTAGAAGAGATACCATGAGCAAAAGCAAAGTTAAGAAAGTGGGTGGTATGTTTGGATAGCAGCTCCTTGGGTTGAGTGGCTGGGATGGATAGAGCAGGTCAATATTAGATAAAACTGAGAGTGTGTGTTGGGATCATTTAATAGAATACTGAGAACTGTGGGTTTTATAAGTGTTAGAGAGCATGGTAAGTGTTTCTGAGAAAAGGTGTAATCTGAGCAGGGATATATTTTGGAAATGTAATTGTGATAACATGTAGGGAAGAAGTGGTGACAGGGAGCCAGACAGGAGTCTAATGCAATATTCTAGATGTGAGATAACATGGGCTTGAACTTTAACTATGAGTGAATAAAGAACAAGGCTAGGGAAACTTACATGGAAAATGTGTGTGGAGAAGGAGGATCCCTGAGGTGAGGGTGCAAGCACTGACCAGTTGTGATCAGACTGATGGCAGTAAAACAAGAAGGGCAGCGAATCATGGGAAGACAAGGGAAAAGAGAGTTTCAAGAAAGAAAATGGTCAGCAGTGTCAACATAAGGACCAAGGCAGTACTATTTAAATTTGTGGACTTGAGGGTCAACAATGGTTTTTGACAGCTGTTTCAGTGAAGGGCTGGGGGCAATCAAAGCAGAATTCTAATGATTATTTGTGAAAGCAATTTTATAACTCATTTATATACCCTGCTAGTTGTGTTTGCAGAGACTTCAGACTGATGTAGATTATTGTCACACTATTATGAGAGGGATAATTGCAATGTAAATTACCTGCCTTCAAAAAGCATTTTAATTAGATATGATGAGACATTTACTGTGTTTTAATTAAATAGTAGCTGATTTACAGAGAAGCGCTGCTGAAGTATATTCAGCTTAGAAGAGTTAAACATTATTGATTTTTAATTATGTCAAAGTTACTTAAGCACTGAACACCAATGTGGACAAAAAGCTCTGAGGAGGGTGTGGGGTGTGGAAGACCAGAGCACCCACACTATCAGCAACATCAACACTAGTTGGATGACTCCATGCATCTTACTCAAAGCAACTGAAAACATCAATGCGCATAGCAGATAGGATAAAATCTGCAATGGCAAGTAAAAACTTTAAATGGGCCCCAACTCTCTTCCAGCCCAGTCCTACATTTTTTCTACATAACTCTTGTGACTTGGCAAAACAATAAGGAAGCAGGCAGTATTGCCCCCAAGCACACGGACACTGCTTCAGTTTCTGTCTTGCTGTCATGGCTGAGCATTTAGCCGTAGCTCCCAAAACACTCAAAAAAAGGAACTGTCAAGTACTTAGAGGATTGGATGTATTCTCAGGCTGATCCCAAGACTCCACATGTTCAGGGAAATGGAGCACTCGAGAATGGCAATAAGACAAGAGGAATCTCAGGCTGTTGTTTAAGAACATGCTGCCTGCTTAGTAATCGGTATTATAACCATTTTCCACAAAGAGTATTTGTGAGTAACTTTTCCTGGTCTGCAGGATAGAAATAAAAAGAACTATATATATAGTTCTTCACCTGGTCCTGCTATAGACCCTAGAATACATTTGTGAGCTCTGAGGGATGAAGGCTAAGTTATGACTGTGACTCAAGAACAGAATAGACATAACTGACCTTTACAAAGATTTTTAACTCACAACTTTGCCATTGTTAGAACCGTTTGAGCTCAGACAGTAATTGACAAATTCATTTCAGAATGGTGGCAGGGCATGAAATGATTTTGTCTACAGTTTATCCTTGGTCTATCAAGAAAGTCAATGCCAACTTCCAGTTAAACATGGCAGAGTGAACATGCATTAATTTCTGCTCTCTTCTAAACTTCACTAATAGGATAAAAAGACATAAATCCACAAGGAAAAAGGGAGTAGAAGAGCAGATGAGATGTTAACACAATTTTGGGAGCTGGAAAGCAGATGAATGAATGGTAAGTCATGGCAGAGGACAGAAAACTAAAGATTGTGGAGGAGAACAAGGTAATTATAGCACCCTGCATCCCTAGGCTTTTAATAGTAGTTATATAGTCCTAATTAGTTATGTAATTCAAGCACTGAATACCGCTTTAACCCAAATTAATTATATAAATCTATAGTGAGGATATTACAAGGAGGAGTGTGTGTGTGTGTGTGTGTGTGTGTGTGTGTGTGTGTGTGTGATGAGTCCTTGTCCTCCACAGCAGGAAGATGATAGAAAGTATATAAAACTGAAAATCAAAGAAGTCTTATAAGCATGTTATTTGCAATCATGGAGGAAACAGCTAAAATAGATAAACATGCCTATGGGAAAAGGAATCTGGGATGTGAATGGGAGGAGCAGGGAACCACTGTTTATAGTTATAAGCCTTATAGAGCTATTGGAGTTTTAAATGATGTAAATATACTAATTTAATTAACAACACAATATTTAAAAAGGTAAAAATACAGAAAAAAGTGAATGCCACATTTCTTTTTCTTTTCAGGTAGGTAGGTAGATAATTAATACATACAGATTTATATTTTGCCCCTTTTGCATTGTCCTTTCTCCTCTACTGCATGGAATTTTTCTTTGTGTGAAGGTGACTTTGAAATCAGTGGGAAATTTTTACTTAAAAGTTCTCCATGGGAGTGTTGCCTGACCTCCAATATCTGACTCATGAATAGAAAGCAATAAGATGTCAAGCATGTGTGCTGTTTCTTCAGAAAGCAAGCACTCTTTTGAAGTTGTTGTAGCAAGTAACGGACCATTAGCTAGAAATTTCATTTATAGAACATCTTAATGTTCAACTGGTCATGTTAACAAATGCGTCTTGATCATGTTGATGGTACTATTATGATTTTTGTTGTTGACATTAAGGACCCAACATAAACTTATTTTCTGACATAAAAACTACCTTTGTCATGTTTAGGAAAATTAAAGTTATTTATAACTAAAAGCAAATCTATTTCTTAAGAAGGTTATTTTTTGGTATATAGCTCCATCTCTAAAAACTTACTCTTAAATAAATGTAGTTTTCAATTTTTTTGAAGAATTGTTTTTTGATATAAAAGTTTTTTTTCTTGGATCCTTTGAATTAGTTATTTTTTTCACAACCCTTTAGTCCCTGTGTCCAATATTTAATTAGACTCAGGAAAATCTTTGTTTTTCTTTTTATGAACAATATTAAATATACTAAAAAAACTATAAGTTAAGTTAGGATTAGGATAGGTGTTATTAAATATTGGTATAGCTGTGTAATTTTCATAAATACAAAGACTATATAGATTTTAAAATTATTTTTGTTTGTTTGGTTTTCATTTGCAATGGGAGATGTCAAAATCAGACTTTTAAAATTTTGTTGCATTGCTCTCACTTATTGAAATGCACTTATATTATTCATTTATTGAAAAATATTTGACCTCTTGCAGTGTGTGGCAAACACAGCAATAAATGGTGGAGACGTAATGGAAAATGAGAGCTACATGATTCCTTCTTCATTAAGCTTACATTCAAGTCAAGGAAACTGATAAGAAAAAAAAACAATAAAATGACAATACAAATGTAAAAATTCCCAATTGTATTGAACACAATGAAGGGGAGAGACAAGGAGCTAAGATAAAAAAAAATAAGGGACAAACTTCTTTTAGAGCAGGTCATTAGAGAAGATCTCTTTGAAGAGGTGACACTTAAAAATTAAGGGGCTGATGTGGATGGAACTAGAGGGTATTATGCTAAGCGAAATAAGTCAATCAGAGAAAAACAATTATCATATAATCTCACTGATATGTGGAATTTAAGAAACAAAACAGGATCATCGGAGATGAAAGGAAAAAATAAAAAGACGAAACCAGAGAGGGAGACAAACCATAAGAGACTCTTAATCATAGGAAACAAACTGAGGGTTGCTGGAGGGGAGAGATGTGGAGGGATAGGGTAACTGGGTGATGGACATTAAGGAGGGCATGTGATATAATGAGCACTGGGTGTTATATAAGATTGATGAATCACAGACCTGTACCTCTGAAATCAATAATACATTATATGTTAATTAATTGAATTAAATTAGTTTTTGTTTTAATGATTTTTTATTATAATGTTAGTCACCATACAGTACATCCCCGGTTTCTGATGTAAGGCTCGATGATTCATTAGTTGCGTATAACACCCAGTGCACCATGCAATACGTGCCCTCCTTACTACCCATCAGCGGTCTATCCCATTCCCCCACCCCCCTCCCCTCTGAGGCCCTCAGTTTGTTTCTCATAGTCCATAGTCTCTCATGTTTCATTCCCCCTTCTGATTACCCCCCCTTTCAAAGTGCTTGGTGCTTTACAGGAAGTGAAAAGAGTATAAGAGAGCTATGCATATTGTATAAGAAGAAGTTGATAGATATTATCTAAAAGTGAATCATCAATGAATAGCAGTATGGGCATGTTTAGTTATAAAGATGTGGGTAGAGAAAGTGTCACAGAAGTGATAGGATAGAGTGATCAAGGGGAAAGGGGCAACAAATGAGGTTGGAAAGTTGGTAGGGGTAACATGCTGCAGAGAATTCTAAGCCTCAGTAAAGAGTTTGACTTTTATTCTAAGTCCACTGGGGAGCAGCTGAAAGATTTAAATCAAGGGAGTGACATGAATTGATTTATATCTTGAGATAATTTTTGTTTCCATGAGTAGAATGGATATGGGGGAAAGTAAGACTAGAAAACAGGGAGACAGGGATGCTGTGGCAGACAGATCATAGTGGGCTGGATGAGAGCAGTGTCAGTGGAGGAAGAGAGAAATTGCTGTTTCAAGATATATTTTGATGGTAGAACCACAGGTCATTAATAAATGGATTGGATGTTGAGGTAGGAGACATGGTGGAATTGGTGATAACTCTTAAATTTCTAGCTTGGAAAGATGTGATGCCATTTACTTAGATGATGAAGACCAGTATGAGATGGGGAAAAATCAAGACATCTGTATAGAGGATGTTAAATTTTTGATATCTGTGAAACATTCCAGTGAAAATGTCAAGCAGACATTTGATTTTAAAAGATTCAGGCTGTTGCTGATGGTTTATTTCTGGGAAACAATGAACACACTTGACTTTTTAAATTGAACTCCATACAAGGGTGAATAATGTACAAATACCATTTTTTTGCCTTTTTAAATACGGATTATTCAACCATCTGCACCCACATCTATGTTAGACATAAGAATTGTCTGCCTCTCTATTATCTACCATCTATCCATCTATCTATCTATCATCTATCTTATGTCTTTCTAGCTATTTAGTTATCTAATAATTATACCCACCTGCTAGTAAAATTAATTTGAAGTAGCTTATGTTAAAAGACATATATACAATAGGATTGCTAAACTAAATCATCAGGGTTCTATGGAGGAGAGGGGAGAAGGCGACAGGGTAACAATTAAGTATGATCCCTATAATGACTGTATTTTCTGAACTGAAAATCATGACTTGACACAGAATCCAATAAAGGTATTTTTTTCTTCCTAAATTTGTGAATGTATTTACATTAAAAGTTTTAAAAGGTAGAAAACAAAGTGTATATCTATGTATATACATATATTTGTATGTATATATTATATATGAAAATATGCATCTTCTTTATATATAATATATGCATATATTACATATATATGTATGAAAATATGTATTTTATATATATATAAAGAACAAACTTACATGAAGTCATGACTGTCTTTGTAAAGCAGCAGATCATTTGTATATTATGTGGTTCTGACTAAAGAAATGTAACATGGAGTTGGGAAGATGTCCAAAGAGAACAAGTAGGTGGGCCTGACAGACGGTAGTTACACTTGTAGTGAGCATAGCATAATGTATAGAGAAGTTGAATCACTATATTGTACACCTGAAACTAAGGTAACATTGGTGTCGACTATGGTCAAAAAATTAAAGAAAAAAAAAAGAAAGTGCGGTAGAATTTCAGAGAAGGGAGAGCCTGAGGCAGTGGGTGAAATCCTTAATTGGGTCTTGGATATACTTAAGATTTGAAGGTGAGTAAGCATTCCTTGAAAATATATTTGAGTAGCCATAGGGTACAGGGATCAGTATATCTATTTCATAAGCAGAAAAACATAAAGGGGCATGATAAATGTCTTAGGAAAATTTGATTCACAATTTTAATTCACAGTGCTACCTGAAGCATCTATAGTCCCCAGAACTGACTGTCTAGCAATAAAGTATCATATTTATTGGCTAAACAGAAGCAAAGGGATGGTGTTTTCTCAGATTGGCCTACCTAAATATTCATCTCCCTTATCATCAGGGTAATGGGTGGTATCCAGCAAGATTTCCGCCTATCTGAGGGAAGACTTTGTGTCCTTTAGTTCATTCATTGCTTTATTCATTCATACATGTAGTCGACATTATTTTGTCACTTATCATGTACCCAGTACTCAGCTGAGAAGTGGGAATACAGAAATAAATTTATAGTTCTTGCCTTCCTCCAAGGACTTCACAGTCTAGCAAAAATATAATAAAATAAAATGGTGAACATTTATTGAACTCATAATCTGTACTACTTTCCATATATCATATAATTTCACTGACACAACAACCCCATTAGGTAGTTACTAAGTGTATTTTTTCAAATAGCAGGAAACAAGGGCAGATAGTCAGTGATGGAATTGGGCTTTGCATCCAGGCAGTGGGTACCCAAAGCCGTGTTCTTCATTACTGTGCTCTTCTTCCTCATGAATCACCCTCCTAAGCTTGTGATATCTAGCTGCTCAGGAAAATGTCTGACAGGACCCAAAGGGCCTGAAGAAAGAGAAAAGTGTTAACTATATTTTCTTGAGAGAAACTCTACAAATTGTTTTGTTTTCCCCCTTTTTTGCCCTTTCATGTCCCCAAAGCTCATCCCTAACTGAAAAAAAAAAAACAAGCAAATACATAAACATACAAACAAATCCATTATCAGTCTCAGGGAATAGAATCTTACTGATAAAATTGGAACTTAATAATCACTTGGGACCCAGTTTTTTTCTTTTAGGCTGTGGTCAAAGACAAAACCCAGGCCCCTTTTACACTGAAGTAATTTCAAACCCTGAAATCATTGAATTCCTATAACATAAGCAAATTCTGACCACCAAAGATTAGAACAATCTTCTAAAATTAGGTAGAGTGTGCTCTTGTGTAGAGGTGATTACAAAGATAGCAGGAAAGCCCGTATTTCACTCCAAATCACATTCCCTACCTTTTATCAACCTGCCTGAGATCACATTTATAGGAATCATCCCTTTGGAAAAAGACATTGCCATTTCCCGACATTAAACAGTTACCATTTCCGCATCTGAAAGTATATGAAACTATTAGATGACTCTTCCCTGCGAACAGGGCTCAGGGGCAGCATCCATTGTGATGGGGGCAGGTAAGAGGGTGGTAGAGTAACTTCAGGGCTTGAATATTTTGTGTGTTTTTAGATGCTTTCTAGGGTTGATTTAATACCAACACATTGAAGAGTCATCAAACAAAAGCCTACATTTCTCTCATAAAAGTATGTATAGTGTTTCTTTATTCAGTCATATATTCAATAACCCTTTGCAGCTTTTTTTTTGTAATAATAGCTGAAGATGGAAACAACCCATGGCCTTCAAAAAGGACTGGTTATGGGGCACCTGGGTGGCTCAGTCAGTTAAGCATCTGCCTTTGGCTCAGGTCATGATCTCAGGGACCTGGGATTGAGCCCTGCAGGTTGGGCTCTCTGCTCAGTGGGAGTCTGCTTCTCCCTCTCTCTGTGTGTGCACTCTCTCTCTCTCTTGCCCTCACTCTCTCTCAAGTAAATAAATAAGACCTTTTAAAAAAAGGGACTGGTTACGTAAGTTCTGGTACATACACAAAGCAACTGGAGAAGAGGATGACAAAGCACTCTAGTAATACTGAAAGATCTTCAACATACAATGCGAAAAAGGCAAGGGTCAGTGCAGTGTTTATTGTATTCCCTCTTTTTTGTAATGAGTGAAATGAGAATATGTATTCATATTTTCTTATATTGACACAAAGAAACACTATACAGATAAATAAGCGATGGATAGGGACAGTAGGGAGGTGGGGGGGGGGGACAAATGTCCTGGGCCAGGGGTGGGAGGAGAGACTTCTCAAATTTATTTTGAAGCTAATGAAGGAATCATTTATTTGAAATGTAAAAACATCAAAATATTAATTGCTTCATGAAAATCCAGCTAACAATCAAATTTCTTTAAACAAAGCAGTGTGACCTGAGAGTAAGTGTACTCAACTTAGAATCAGAATATCTGTGAGAAGATAGGGTTACTAAGAGGTACTGTCATGGAGTCATATTGAGCATGCACTCTGAAGACTGACTACATGGGTTGAAATCCTAGCTCTTCCATTATTAACCATTAATTAAATTAGCTAATGAGAAGAGTATTCACTTTTTGATGTTCAGTAAAAATATGAAGGGCATATGAGAACTCTCTGTACTATTTTTGCAAATTTTCTGTAAATCTAAAATTATTTTGAAATACAATCTAAAATGATTGCAGTTTCACAAAATAGGGATATACAAATGCTACAAATGCTATACAATGTAAGAAAAGATGCCCAAGCTCATTTATGATCATGGGAATGCAATTTAAACAAAACTGAAATGCTATTTATTACTCATAAAGACAATATCAAATGTTAGTATGGAGAAGTAGGAACTCATATAATGATGTTGGAAAATAAGTTAGTATATTCGCCTTGGAAAAAATGGTTTGGCATTATTTAGTTGAAGTTATGCAGATGCTATGATTTAGCAACTATATCTTTAGGCGTATACCCTAGAGAAACTTCATTTACAAGAAGGTTTATAACAGCATTGTTCATGATAGCCCCAAAGGAGAAACAGCCCAAATTCATTTACAGTAGAGTAAATAGGTTGTTTTTATGGATGGCATTACAATGAAGATATTATCTACTGCTCCCTACTGGATCTGTCCATATGAGAGGATATTACTTCCCATCCTATTTCTATCAGGCTTGGCTATGTGATTTTCCAAAAGGTATGAATGGAAGTGACGTTTGCCACTTCCAAGTAGAAGCATTGAGAGTCATTGTGTGGACTTCCATCTTTCTTTTACTTTTTTATGAGACCAGTAATGGTTTATATAGGGTCTGCTTTTTTGGCATGGGTCCTATAATGAAGAAAGCATAAAGCAGACAGGTAACTAAACTGCAAACGGCATATAATGTGAGTGAGAAACAAAACTTTGTTTTTGAAAGGTCCTAAGGTATGGGGTTCAGTTGTATTAATGGTACAGCCAATAATTTGAATAAATTTGACAAATACAACATCGAGGGAAATAAGCAAGCTCAGAAGAAAACATAGAAAGTATTCCAATTATAAAAGTTCAAAACCAGGCAAAAATAAGCTATACTGTTTGGGAATGCATACACAGATGGTAAAAGTAGAAATAAGGACTTGAATCCAGATGATTATCATAAAAGTAAGTATAATAATTACCTCCAGGAAAGTGGTAGGGGAGTGGTAGGGGAATATGATTAGGGAGAGAAACAAAAGGGGTTTCTGGGGCACCGCCAGTGTTCTGTTTCTTCATCAGATTTACTCACATGTTTACTTTGTAATTATCTTTGAACTTTATATATATTTTATGTACTCTTATGCACGCATATATCTTAAAATTTAAAAAATTATATATATATTTATACACTTGTACATATGCTCATGGCCCTCACTCTACTTTATTCAGCATGAATATAAGAATTTTTTTGGTATTTTTGAGGGGGATACAATAGATACAATATTTCTAACCTGCAAAATTGCACTGAGCTTTTGGTCTAACCCTGGTATTCTAGAGGGAGATGTTATCAAATTAGCCTATCAGTTTCTTGCTTTTCAGACAGTGAAGAAATTAAGGTCTCTCTCTCTTAATGATTTTTTTCCATAAACAAACATCTTCTTCAGTAATAGTACAATGACTTTTGTCTAAAAGTACGTTTGCTAATTTGACACATTTTAAAAATTAATTTTGCTTTATTTTCCAAAAAACCAGTAGCAAAGTAAATGAGATCAGTTAATCAGTGCTAAGAAAGATAATTGCTATAGTTCTCCAATGATGGTTTCCCTTTGCAAGTGAAGTTGAATTTCAGGTGTACCAGAAGTAATCTAAATACTGTCATTTACATTATTAGATATGAACAAAGCCATGATTTAAACAAATGCAAATTACTGGTATCAAAAAACTCGTTAAAATAAAATAATATCTACCAGCTGTGTGAACCTTTCCACTTACTCCCAGAGTCTCTTTCATTTTTTTTAAAGATTTCATTTATTTATGAGAGACATTAATGAGGGCACATGACGTAATGAGCACTGGATATTATATAAGACTGATCAATCACTGACCTCTACCTCTGAAACCAAGAATACATTATATGTTAATTAGTTGAATTTAAAAGAAAAAAGATTTTATTTTTTTACTTGAGAGTGGGAGAGAGCGCAGCACGAGCGGGGGGGGGGGCAGAGGCAGAGGGAGAAGTAGGCTTCTCACTGAGCAGGGAGCCCGATGTGGGGCTCAATCCCAGGACTCTGGGATTGATCCTAGGACCCCAGGATCATGACCTGAGCTGAAGGCAGATGCTTAACCAACTGAGCCACACAGGTGCCCCCCCGAGTCTATTTCAGAAGGTATTTTCAAGTTATCAGCAGTTAAAAAACCACAATAAGCCCACATTTGGGAGTGATATTCCTGGGTTGAAGTTTAACTTGAATGTAAACCTTGAATAAGGAGCTTCACTTTTCTGGACCCCAGGATACCATCTGTAAAGAAACCTGATCTTTCTTTGGAGGGAAAAAAGAGAGTGTGGATGAGGGCCTGTGATGAGAAGGGCCCACCACCTTGTGATGTCTGCTTGGTGCTAACTTCTTATCACCCAAAAGATAGCCACACAAAGGCTTCCCACTAACCTTTCCACAGTTTCCTGGTCCTTATGGACATGCAGTTCTGGATGTCCTTAATTGACATCAAAGATACCTGTGGGTATTAGGTTGATTCATGGCCCTTATGACATGCTGTGATCAATTGAGTAATACATTTTCCCTTTTTTGACAGCATTTGCAAATGCTAGTTAGGGTTCACATGCAACCAATTGACTGATGACTCCTTAGAAATATAGTCCCTCCCTAATTAATGCATAAATACTTTCCTCCCTTAAGCCTACCTCTTCTCTGATTACTCTGTCACTTACCAACCTCTGGCTGGTGAAGCCCTTATTCCTCTGGGAGTCCTGGATTGTGTATGAATACATTTTGATATTTTCTCTTTGATGTTGTTTGCTTAGCCATCTGGTTAATTCCTGAGTGTAGAGTTATGGGGCAAGAGAGCATTGGAGATGCCCCTCTAGGGTTTATCAAAACAGGGACTCTGTTCTTCCCCTCCTAACTTGAAGAGCTCTCCTTTATTCTAGAGAGGCAATGGCTTTACCTTTTGCTAGCATTTTATTAACCTTCTGTGCTTTCTCCTCATCTATAAGGATGCTGATATAGAGTTTTTGTGAAGGTTAAATGAGTTAGTACATGTTGCAGAATTTAGAACAATTCCTGGCATGTAACTAACACTGTTAGTTACTGTTAGTTAGTAACACTGTTAGTTACTATTGTTACTAATTACTATTACTGTTCACTATTATTATAATCATTACTATTAACATCTATTTTACATTTATGGCTTCCATTTTAAGTAATATTTGAGGGAAGAATTTCTCTTTTAAAAATCTTTGAAAACCTTTGGACCAGACGATGGGCACAGGCTTTTCTTGGACTAATATTCTGTGGACTTAGCTAACTTTAGGCCATACTTCTCTTTCATGGTGAGCTGGTAATTATGTTAAGATGATGTGATTTGGTGTGAGCAGCTTTCAAGCACAAGAGTGTTAATATGAAAGGATGAGTACTAAAGGTTTGTTGCCTTTTAATTAAATTATATAAACCAAATCACTACCGAATTGCTCTGATAGCACATTTTAAGCTACTTTCAATTGGAGAACATATCCTGCTCTAACTCCCCCTTCTCCTTTGACTGATTGAAGCCCAATCTAATGAAAGTTAGCCAAAGGATATCTGCAGCCTCCCAAATTAAGTTTATATGATTCTTACTTAAATTTGTTACTCGGAAACACTTTCCATCATATTGAAAGCAAAGTGATACCAGGGCTAAAAAGTTAATGAAAAACATAATTAACTTGGCTGGGTAGCTTTCTGTTCTCAATTCAGGGTAAAGGGCTTACAGAATATCAGATAATGGAAGTGTTGATTTGGACGTCAGCAGACACTTAAGCAGTGGAGCATTAAAAATGTCATAAAATGGGTGCCCCCAAAATTCCCTCTAAAACTCATCTACACTAGACCCCTACTTCTAGCTCCCTAAATGCTACTATTAAACATGGTATCTGTCTGCAGGATACTTTCTATACTTTCAATGATTGAGATGTGATTATAAAGCATAAAGAAAATTCTAATTCTTTAAATAAAATGTGGCTGCGGATACAAATACAGACCCGTGTGTGTGTGTGTGTGTGTGTGTGTGTGCCTGCATGCATGCACGTTTGAATTTAAATGAAGGGTTAACTCAGAGGAAGTACTGGTTATTGAAAAAAATAAACATAAAAAGCAATTTAATCGATGATGCAATGTGACTAGGCCATCACAGCATTGACATTTTTAAGAGTCTCACTGGGAATGACTCCCCCTGTTCTTGATTGGATTATTTACAAGCTGTACAAGCTAAAAGGGCAAAACCACTTATGCTGATAGCTCACCCAGAAATCCCTCACAGCATTTTTTGTGTTGTTCTTATGTGGATACGAAATGGTCATTGTCTATGTGGAAACTAAAGTATTTGAGCAATACCCTCTAACTGACAGAAATGAGAATGCATTTTTTTTGCCCTCATGTAGTTATTTATGTGTGGGAAATCAATATGCATAATTGCACATATTCATGAAACATATCATTATTAATATGTACCATGTTGTTACTTCTTACTTACTGAATCATTTAACAAATATTTATTGAATGTTCCTATGCTCAGGCACCATGGTAGTGCTAAGATATAGTGGTGAATAGAACAGTAATGATTCCACTTCTCATTGAGATTGCGTTGTGCTGTAAGAAGCTGGCAAGAAACAAGTACATAAATCAGTGTACAGGTGCTAATATGAAGAACCTACTTTAGATTATAGGGTCATAGTAGGTTTTTCTGAGGAAATGACATTTAAACTGAAACCTGATGAAGTGACCATGTTTCAGGCAGAGCTGCAGTTATGTGCAAAAGTCCTGAGGTGGCAAAGGGTTTGGCATGTCTAAGAAATGAAGATGAGAGTAGCTGGTAGGATGTAAGTGCTGGAAGAGAAGCCCAAGGTGAGGCTGAATTGTAGGCAAAGGCTAGACCTTATAGGAGCTGGCAGAGCCACATTAAAAAGTATAGGTTTTATTCAAGATGCATTGAGGAGTTTTAAAACAAGGTTACACAATCCAATCTATATAATGAGAGTCACTCTAGTTACTCAATATAGAATTAAAGAGTCTAAAGAGGAAGTAGGGAGAACAATTCGGAGACTGTCACTGCCGTCCAGGTGGTGACAGTGTCAGTGAGAATGAAGGGAAAGCAGAAATGAGATATATTTTAAAAGCAGAAGAGACTGGATTTGGTAGTGGAATGAGTGTGGAGTGGGTAGGAGGAGAAGGCCAGAAGTGTCTCTGGTTCAAGCAACTGGGCAAACGGTGGTGTGTTTTACTATCATGTAGGAATTTTGGGCGAGGAGTATCTTTAGGAGGAATGTTAAATAATTTGTTTAGAACATGTTAACTTTGTTTGTTTCTCAGAGTCCATACAAACTGAGGGCTTCAGAGGGGAGGGGGGTAGGGGAATGGGATAGACCGGTGATGGGTAGTAAGGAGGGCACGTATTGCATGGTGCACTGGGTGTTATACACAACTAATGAATCATCGAACCTTGCATCAGAAACCAGGGATGTACTGTATGGTGACTAACATAATGTAATAAAAAATCATTAAAAAAAAAGAACATATGAACTTTAAGACACCTATGAGGGGTGCCTGAATGGCGCAGTCGGTTAACCATCTGACTCTTGATTTCAGCTTGGGTCATGATCTCAGGGTCTTGAGATCAAGGCCAGCATCAGTCTCCATGCTCAGCACAGAGTTGGCTTAAGACCCTCTCTCCCTCTGCCCCTCCTCTCTCTGTCTCAAAGAAATAAATAAAATCTTTCTAAAAATTATGCCTATGAGACATCAAAATCACTTGAAATTTTGATTTCTATCATGAGACTTGATAATTTCAGCAATCACTCAGGCTAGACTAAAGTTGCAGTTAGATAACAAAAATCCCTTCTCCAGAGAATTTGTTTTCACAGCCATCACAGGCAATGCCCCTTTCATTAGTAATAGCAAAACTACATTTACATCACATGCTCATTATAAAATATAAAGGGATAAAAATACCCCAATCACATACTATATATCATTAGGTATCTGACACATTAGATTTTTTAAAAAGATGTTATTTATTTACTTGAGAGAGAGAGAGAGAGCACGAGTGAGGGAGAGGGACCGGGGGAGAGGGAGAAGCAGACTCCCCGCTGAACAGGGAGACCAACGTGGGGCTCAATCCCAGGACCCCACAACCATGACCTGAGTCATGTGCCCCCTGACTGCAACTGAACTCTGAATCAACCCTGTGGAGTTGATAGGGCAATATGACCCCTGTTCAATAGATGATGAAAGTGAAGTTTAGAGAAGTGAAATGGTTTGGCCAAGTTTATACATCTATTATATGAATGTGACATGTCTGAAAGGGATAAAGATATTAAAGTATTATTATCAACAGTCTTTCTGCCTTATCTTTCTCAAGTTTTTATTGTGGCAAGATATACATAGTATAAAGTTTCTGATTTTAACCATTTTTAACTATACAATCCAGTGGCATTAAGTACATTCACAATATCATGCAACTATCACCACTACCCATTTTCAGAACTTTATGATCATCCCAAACAAAAACTCTGTACCCATCAAACAGTAATTCCTATTCTTCCCCCTAGCTTGCCCCTCATTCCTGGTAACCTATAATCTACTTTCTGTTTCAAAGAATCTGCCTATTTAGATATTTCACATAAGTGGAATCATGCAATATTTGTCCTTTTGTGTCTGGCTTATTTCACCTTACAATACTGTTTTCAAAGTTTACCCATGTTGTAACATGTATCAGAATTTCCTTTTTATGGCTGAATAATATTCCTCTGTGTGTGTGTGTGTGTGTGTGTGCACGTGCGTGTGTGTGTGTGTGTGTGTGTGTCATCTTTTGTATTCATTCATCTGTTGATAGACACTTGGGTTGTTTTCACCTTTTTGTTATTGCAAATAATTCTGCATGAACATTGGTATATACAAGTATCTATTTTATTCCCTTCATTTAGTTCTTTTGGGTATATACCCAGGAGTAGAATTGTTGGATCATTTAGTAATTCTGTGGTAAATTCTATATTTAAATTTTTGAGGTACCACCAAAGTGTTTGCCACAGCATCTGCACCATTTTACATTCCCAACTGTAATGCACAAGGGTTCCAATTTCTCCACATCCTTGCCAATACATGTTAGTTACCATTTTTTAAACATGACTTATTTATTTTTGTTTTCTAGCTTTACTGAAATATAATTGACATATAACATTGTATTAATTTAAGGTGTACAGCACAATGATTTAATATTTGTCACTGGAGAACTGTCTGCCTAATTTTTTAAAAGATTTTATTTATTTATTTGACAGAGACAGAGATAGCCAGCGAGAGAGGGAACACAAGCAGGGGGAGTGGGAGAGGAAGAAGCAGGCTCCCAGTGGAGCAGGGAGCCCAGTGTGGGGTGCGATCCCAGGACCCTGGAACCACGACCTGAGCCGAAGGCAGATGCTTAACGACTAAGCCACCCAGGCGCCCCTGTCTGCCTATTTTTGAATGGGTTGTGTTTTGTTGTTGTTGAGTTGTAGGACTTCTTTATGTAGTCTGGATTTTAATGCTTTATTGATATATGACTTACAGATATTTTCTTCCATCCCTTGTCTGTATTTTTTAAAGAGAGAGAGAGAGCGTGCTCATGAGTGGGGGGGTTGTGCAAGAGAGGCAGAAGAAGAGGGACAGATAGAATCTCAAGCAGGTTCCATACTCAGCACAGAGCCCAATGCCAGGGCTTGATCTCAAGACCCTGAGATCATGACCTGAGCCAAAATCAAGCATTGGACACTTAACCAACTGAGCAACCCAGGCGCCCCAATCCTTTGCCTATTTTTAAAAGAGGACTCATCTGTAATTTATAGCCATTAGGCCTTTATGATATGTACCTAGACAATGGATGGACAGGAGAATTGTGGAAACCAAAAGAGGATTAATTGGTTTATTAAAAAAGCAAAAGAATATAAGAAAAAGATAAGAGATCCAGAGGGTGACAGATGAGGTCAGGAATAGAGCAAGGGAGGGAGAAGGGAGGGGCAGATGATGAGGGTAATTTATGTGAAGGGAGAGAGAAAAGTGAGCATAAGATTTGGGGAGACTTATGTATAAAACAGTTTTTTTGAAATATAATTTATTTGTTGAAAAAATTGAACTGTATAAATTACAATCAGAAAACAATTTTAGTCTTCTCCTTGTTGGAATTATGAAGATACTCCAATTTTTCCCACCTGATTTTGGAAGTCACTAAAATATTTATAGATCCAAATAAGAAAGAAAGAGAAACAAAAAAAAATCTCTGTAACTGGTAAAGCTCATATCAGATAATGCAGCTTATATCCACGGGAAAGAAGGCTTTCTTATACACACTGCAGGTGTAGACAGAATCAGCCACAGGTTGTAGTGGAAAATCTCAGGCCATGCCACATGGGGGTTCTGGCTTTGCATAAAACTCACTGCATAGAGGTGGTGACCAGGATATATACTCCCTACACACCGTATAATCTTGAGTGAAAAATGAGCGTCAGATTCTGAGTGATACATCTAGTTCCTTATCTCAAATTAACCACTCACATAAATTACAACAGTGATCTCCAGGAGTAGAGTATGTGAGGAAAGTGGAGACTGTATGGGGTGCTTTTTTTAAAAAAAAATCAGTGTCCCACTATATGGAAGAATATCAGGTAGGGAAATAAGCATTTCTTTCCTAATATGCAGCACTTCCTGCAACCCAAGTACACTGACTTTCCAGGGTGATTTTACAGGTTTTCTGGTCATTCTTGAATAACGGAAGTCCAGCTTAGTAGATATATAATACTCTTGTTTAGCTTAATATTTCCCCTGTGACTTTGGATATTGGGGATCCAGGAAGTTACTTGGAGTTGAAGAAACTGAATATACTGAAGGGTATATCTTACCCTACTCACATAAATTAATTCAAATAGATGAAAGACTTAAATGTAAGACCTGAAAGCCTAAAACTTCTAGAAGAAAACAGAGGGAAAAAGCATCTTGACATGGGTGTCACCAATAATTTTTTAGATATGACCCTTAAGGCAGAAGCAACAAAATAACACATAAACAAGTGGGACTACATCAAACTAAAAAGCTTCTTCACAGCAGAAGTAATGATCAACAAAAGAAAAGGCACACTAAGGAATGGGAGGAATATTCGTAAACTACACATCTTATAACAGGTAAATATCCAAAATTTAAAAGGAACTTGTATAACACAATAGCAAAAACCCAAATAATCCAATTTAAAAATGGGTAAAGGATCTGCATAGACATTTTTCCAAAGAAGTTACTCAAATGGCCAACAGTATGAAAAGGTTCTCAACATCACGAGTTATTAGGGAAATGTAAATCAAAACCACAATGAGATATCACTTACACCTGTTGGAATAGCTTTCATCAAAAGGATAAGAGATAACAAATGCTGGTGAAGATGCAAAGGAAAGGGAATCCTGTTGCAGTGTTGGTGGAAATGTACATTGGTTCAGCTGCTATGGGAAACAGTATGGCGATTCCTCAAGAAATTAAAAGTAGAACTACCATATGATCCAGCAATTCCACTTCTGGGTGTATATATGAAGAAAACCAAACAACTATCCCAAAGAGGTATCTGTACCCCATGTTTATTGCAGCATTATTTATACTAGCTAAGACATGAAAACAACCTAAGTGTCCATCAGTGGATGAATGGACAAAGAAAACTCACAGTGGTATACCATTCAGCCATAAAAATGAAGGAAATTCTGCCATTTGTAACACCAAGGATGGACCTTGACAGCATTATGCTAAGTGAAATAAGACAGAGAAAGATGAAGGCTGTATGTTCTCATTTATATGTTGAATAGAAAAAATCAAACTCATAGAAACAGAAATCAGATTTGTGGTTGCCAGAGGTGTGGGTGGGAAGTGGGGGAATTGGATCAAGGGAGTCAAAAGGTACTAACTTCCATTTAAAAGATAGATAAGTTCTAGGGATGTTATATACAGAATGGTGACTATAGTTAATAACACTATATTGTATATTTAAAAGTTGCTGGGGTGCCTTGGTGGCTTAGTCAGTTGGGTGTCCAACTCTAGATTTAGTCTCAGGTCATGATTTTGGCATTGTGGGATTGAGCCCCATATTTGGCTCTGTACTGGGCATGGAAACTGCTTAAGATTCTCTCTCTCCCTCTTCCTCTGCACCCCCCTGCCAAAAAATGTTTCTAAGGACCAGATCTTAAAAGTTCTCACCACAAGGAGAAAAACTGTTACGTAAGGTAACAGAAAAACAGAAAACTGTTATGTAAGGTTATGGATAGTAACAAACTCATTGTGGTAATCATTTCATGATATATTCTTATATCAGATTATTATATTGTGCACCTTAAACTTATACAATATAAATATGCCAATTATATCTCAATAAACTTTGGGGGAAAGATTAAGATAAAAAGGATCCTAATAGAAATCTTTGAAATGAAAAACCTCATTATTGAGCTAGTGATTTGGTAGGCAAGATAAACTGTACACTAAACATGTGAAAAGGAAATTTATGAAATTGATTGTATGGCCATGAAATTCACTCAGAATGCAGCACATAAAGATATCAAAATGACAAAAGTTGACTTAATAGAAATACATTCCACGGGGTGCCTGGGTGGCTCAGTCAGTTAAGCCTCTGCCTTTGGCTCAGGTCATGATCCCATGGTCCTGGGATGGAGCCCCACATGGGGCTGCCTGCTCATCAGGGAGTCTGCTCCTCCCTCTCCCTCTGCCTGCTGCTCCGCCTGCTTGTACTCCTCTCTGTCAAATAAAAAGAAACTACATTCTGCTATAAGTCTAATAGGACTCACAAAATAAGAAGAGAGTGAATAACAGAGAAACATTTGAAGAGATTTTGAAGACGGTTTCCAAAGTTGAAGAAAGACATGATCCTCCACTTAAAACTAAACAGCATGATAAATAAAATTAAATTCATAGCTAGATACAACTTAATAAAACTGCAGAATATTGTTGCCAAATATAAAGATACAGGGAAAATTAAAAGCTACTATACATAGAAGGCAGATAATTTATAAAAAGAACAGTAATTTAAAAATTGGATTTCTCTTCAGTATGAATAGATGCCCAAAGTCTTTGGCATAATATATTCAGTTCAACTATCATCCAAAGAGCCAAAGAGAGAGACATTTTCAAAAATACAAAGATTAAGATGCATAACCACACAGACTCTTTTTGAAAGACACTCTAAAGGATGTCTTTCAGCAATAAGAAAAGTGAATTTAACAGTGTGGACTGCTAGAAACAGTGGCAAGCATGGATTTTGAAAATTACATTCATTATTGAATATGAAACAGCATTTTACAATTAAAATGAAAGATGAAGCTAGAACATTAGATGACAATAATAACAATGGGAATTAGTTCCTGCTCTACAATATGTTCAGTGGTTATTTAAAGCAAGCTAGGGGCACCTGGGTGGCTTAGTTAGTTAAGCATCTGCCTTTGGCTCAGGTCATGATCCAAGGGTCCTGGGATCTAGCCTCACGTCATGCTCTGTGCTCAGTGGGGAGCCTGCTTCTCCATTTCCTCCCCACTCATGTTCTCTCTTGCTGTCTCTGTCACTCTCTCTCTCTCTCAAACAAATAAATAGAATCTTTAAAAAAAATAAAGCAAGCCAACGGTGATGGGGCTCAAGGAGGGCACTTGTCCTCCTTGATGAGCACCAGGTGATGTATGGAAGTGTTGAATCTCTTTTTCGTACACCTGAACCTAATATTACTGCACATTAACTAAGTGGAATTTCAATAGAAATTTAAATAAGAAGAAAAGCAAGCCAAGACTTTGTGTGTATGTCAGAGGAGGAGAAAAGATGTGCTGAATAGTGTTAGATACTATTAGAAAAGTTTTTAGGTAAGGATATGCATAAAAAATATAAAGTCCAACTATGTATAAAATAGAAATGCAATCCTTGGATTTTGGGTTACCACAGGGGGAAAAAAAGGTTTATGGAGAACTTTATGAATTAAAAAAGAATCGGCAAGTGTGAAAATGAATTATTAAGAAGGGAAAATAAAAGGGAAACACAAGAGAGAGTGAGTGAAATACACTGAAATATATCATAATCAAAATGAAGTCAATAAGAGTACCAGATTGGATTTGAGAAAAATCAGGTATATTGTGCATATAAGAGAGACCCAAAAAAATGAATATCAAGTTGGAAAATAGATACATTAGAAAAATTATTTTGACAAAACTGTCTTTTTTTACTTGAGATGATTACCTACATAAAAAACTGAAAGACTGAAAGAGGGGTGCCTGGGTGGCTAAGACAATTAAATGTCTGCCTTGGTCTCAGATCATGATCCCAAGGTGCTGGTATCGAGTACTGCATCAGGCTCCCTGCTCTGTGGAGAGTCTGCTTCTCCATTTCCCTCTGCCCCCACCCCCATTTGTGCTCTCTTTCTCTAAAATAAATAAAATCTTTTAAAAATACTGAAAGAATCTGCAGAGATAATTAATCTACAGAATTAGTAGAATAAGTAAGACAGGTTGGCAAATTTTTGGACACAAAAATCTATCAAGTACATTTATATTCACCAGAAACCAAGAGAATATATAAGAAGATATGCCATAATTAGTAGCATGAAACATTTTAAAATATTTTAATATGTTACTAGTGAATTTTAAATACATATGTAAGAGCAAAGGCCAAGAAGAGTCAAGATACTGCTAAAGGAAAAGAACAGTGTGGTGCCTTGCCTTGCCAGATATCAATAATTATTATGAAACTATACTAATTAAGATGGTGTGATATTTGCACAGGGATAGAGAACTTGACAAAAGGGAGAGAAATAGCACATAAAAAAGATTTTCACAAATGTTTAAGTAAACTGTATTATTATTCCCCCAAATTGCTCTTCTCTCTGTAAGAGGATTATATGTGCCTACTCATTGCCATATAACTTTCAGTGCCTCTCCAGGAGAGGAGTATCTCCTCCCTGTGAGGTCAGGCCTGGCCATGTGACTTGCTTTAGCCAATAGAATAGGAGCTGAACTATGCCACACCTGACAGAAGCTTTAACCATGGTAACTCTGTCACTATATAATGACAGAAATTTCATTGCGTGATTTGACAGTTCTTTTCCTTCTGCCAGAAAAATGTCATGATCCAAATAGGGACTCCTCCTTCAGTTTGAGTTCTGAAATAAAAAATAGAAATGTAGATGAGACCCAGCGCTGATACGCTGTCAATAATGTCAGCAAGAAGGAAACTGCATAAGCCACTGAGATTTTGGGGATGTTTGTTATTGCAGCATTAATTTTACGAGAACCTAATGTGCAACAGGATTAGCTTTCCAGTTCAAGGAGGAAAGAAGAAAATTTGCAATAGAAAGATATGAAATTGTGCTCCCACATCACATGGGGCATAAAAATAGATTGCAGGTGTACTAAAGACTTCTGGCAAGTATTATAAAAAGTTTTAGAAGATAATGTAAGGGACAAAAAGTACATGCAATCAAAAAAGGTAGACAAGTTAGATTAAGTTAGGTTTAAAAGTTTCTGTTCCGCAAACAAGCCAAAGACTGAAAGGATATGTGCAACACATATTAGTCAGGAGGGACTAATATGCAGGACATCAGAAAAAGCAATCTACTTGAAAAATGAGCAAAAGTCTTGAATAGTCATTGTGTGGAAGAGGAAACCCAAGTGGCCAATAAATACATGAAATGATGTTCAGTCTCATTAAATTAAAATGACAACAAGATACCATTTCACATCCCCTGTGTTGGCAAAAATATAAAAGTTTGACAGCTCTTTCATACCTGGCTATTTATTCTGCAGGGATTGGTAAACTATGGGCCATGGACTTGTGTGTCCTACAGACCGTTTTGGGAAGACCCTGCAAACGGAGAATGTTTTTCTCTTACATTTTTTTAAAGATTTTATTTATTTATTTATTTATTTGAGAGAGAGAGTGAGAGAGAGTGAGTGAGCACAAGCGGGGGGAGAGACAGAGAGAGAGGGAGAAGCAGACTCCCACTGAGCAGGGAGCCTGATGCAAGGCTTGAACCCAGGACCCTGGGATCATGACCTGAGGTGAAGACAGATGCTTAACCCACTGAGCCACCCAGCCCCCCCTTTTTTTTACATTTTTAAAGAGTCGTAGGGAAAAGAAAGAACATGCAGCTAAGACCCTATGTAGTCCACAGAGGCTTAAATATTTACTATCTGGCCCTTTAGGCAGAGCTTGCCAATCCCTGAGAGAAACTCTAATGTATGCATATGGAGAGATGTTTATAAAAATGTTCCTAACTGCACTCTTTGTTAGTGGCCACAATCCAGAAACAATATAAATGTTTATCCATTGTGCGATAGATAAACTATTATATATCCATACAATGTGCTAGTGCAGAGAAGTGCAAATGAATGAACTAAGCTAAGCAATAGCACAAATGAATCTTAGTCATTATGTTCAGTGATAGAAGGAACTTACAAAAGAATGTGATTTCATTTATCTAACATTAAAAATATAAAATAAAATAATGCATTATTTTAGGATTCGAACATGGTTAAATATGCTAAAACAAAAAAATCAGTATGGAGCCTACATTTGAAAGCAAAGAGGAGGGATGGGTAAAGCTTATTTTGATAGAATTTAGGGGATCAAGTATTAACAGGGTCAAGAAGGGATATCACCTAGTAACAGGATCAAGCTACCAAGATATAACTGGTATGAGTTTTATGCACTGAAGAAAACACATGTCTTCAAAAATAGAGTACAAACCAACAGATTAACAAAAAGGAATTGACAAAACTGTATTACATGGGAGATTTTTACATGTATCTGTCTGAATCTGATAGATTAAGCAGACAAAAAACTAGTAAGTTTTGAGAAAACTCAAAGATGCAAATAACAAGTTTGATCTTATACACACATATTCCTTCAGGGAAGAAATATGGAATATATGTGGTTTTCAAGCTCACCTACAAAATTTATAAAAATTTATTATGTGCTAGATCCTGAAGGAAACCTAAACACATTTGAAAGAACCAGTATCATGCGGGAAACTTACTCTGAACACATTGCAGTTAAAAGATAGGTTAAAAAAATATATGTTAGTTAAAAACCATATGTTTGGAAGTTAAAAATATGAATTACTAAATAAGGAATAACTAGCAAATCATAAGGGAAATCATGTATATTTAATAGTAAATGATAATGAAAGCAGAAATTCCAGAATATGCACAGCAAAGTACCATTTATGTCAGCTAAAATGTAAAACACTAGCACGTATTTTAGAGAGAAATACATATGTAGCTAATATATGTAAACAAATCAGAATTCTATATATCATTCTCAGTATTGAAGTAAGCATGCAGGAAAATGAAATAGGTAGATAAACGCAAGTTGCTGTGACTCTGTGGTTTTCAAGATCCAAAAGAAATGGAAAATAGTTAAGGTTTATTTAAGCTGGGTGGTGATTATACCTTCTATTATTATCTCTACCTTTCTGTATGTTTGAAATATTTCATGATAAAAAACCTGCAAAAATAAAATAGAGAGGGAAGATGCATTGTACATAAAAAGGTACATCTATTTTTGTTTTCTGGTGGGCATAAGAGATAATAAATGTAATTTTTGTAAGTTTATTTTCTCTCTGGGAACAAAGGATTTACTTTGAAAGCAGAAAAGGCTTTAAATTGATGCATGCTATAAGAAGATGGCAAATGTGAGACATTTTATGTTTTCCTGTAGTGTTTGTCACTTTTTTTTTCTGATAGTTGGTTTATAATTCCTCTCTCTGGTGAGCTATATTGGGCAGTTTAAGTGGATATGACAAGCAGAATGGTAATACTTTCTTGGCTTAATTTGTGGATAGCTTTGTGATAAATCTGAGTACAGTAAAATCCTAGCCAGCGTGGGCCCTACTGGAAAGAAAGCAGGGAACTGTGGCCATGGGGAGAGGGGCTCTTTGTGTGAGTTCACTTTCTCATGCCTCACCTTCTCTTGTTATTGGAAGTCAAGGGGATGATACCAAGGGACAGGGCACAGTACACCTCTACTTCATTTCTGAGCCCAAGGCCAAAAAAGAATTCTTTCAGTTCCTGTGGGTTCAGCCCACCTCAGTGGGTAGGTAGATCATTAGGTGGTATTGGTTAAGAATTTAAGGGGCGCCTGGGTGGCACAGCGGTTAAGCCTCTGCCTTCAGCTCAGGGCGTGATCCCGGTGTTATGGGATCGAGCCCCACATCAGGCTACTCCGCTATGAGCCTGCTTCTTCCTCTCCCACTCCCCCTGCTTGTGTTCCCTCTCTTGCTGGCTGTCTCTATCTCTGTCGAATAAATAAATAAAATCTTAAAAAAAAAGAATTTAGCTAATAATAATAATTTAAAAAGAATTTAGCTAATAATAAAGAGTGTGGCTATTCCTGGAGTTTTGTTGGTACTGTGTGTGGGTCTGTAGCTTGTGAGTATACTATGGCAATAGACAGCTGGTTGAGGAATCAAGAAAGTGGGGTCTGATCAAACATCTCTTCCATCTCAACGTCTGAGGAAGAGAGACAACTATTCCTTTCTTTCTGGAACTCTCCTCTTGATTGTAGATCTGCTCTTTCCATGTTCTCCTGCAGTTTCCCAGAATAGTTTCAGCCTCTTGTTCTGATTCCTTTTTTCTCTAATCCTTTTCCAAATATCTGTGTCCTTTGAGGTTTTTCAGTCCTCTTCCTAGGTTTTTTCCTGTGGATGGTCTTACCCGCCCACCCTTGATTCCTAAACGCTGTATCTCTAATCATATCTCCAGACTTGTATTTCCAGCTGGTTGTCACAGAAATTGTCCCAAAATGAATTCATCACCCCAATGAACCTGCTTTCCATACTTTCTTCTATTTACATTCATTTTGCTGATTAAAAACACAGTGCTTTCCACTAAGTAAATCAAACTAGTAACCTACGACTTACAGCTGCTTGACTCTTTTCCTTTACTGCCAATATAAAATTATTCTCCAAGAGCTGTTTCTATTTTTTAAACTCTTTTGTGGTTTTTCTTTTCCATCCACACTTCTTCTCTAGTTCAGGTTTGTAGCCTCTCCTGCCAGCTTCCACACTGGTCTCAACGTCTCTATTGTTTTCCATCCCCAATACATTTTCCATATTTCTCCCAGAGTAATCTTTCTAAAACATAGCTCTCAGGGGCACCTGGGTGGCTCAGTTTGTTAAGCATCCAACTCTTGATTTCGGCTCAGGTCGTGGGATAGAGCCCTGTGTCGGGCTCCAGGGAGACCACTTGAGATTCTCTCCCTCCCTCTCTGTCCCTCCCTCCACTTGTGCATACTCTCACTCTCTCTAAAATAAATAAATCTTTGAAAACCCATAACTCTCAGCATGTAATTCCCTTGACTAAACATTCATAGGGCTTCCTTCTCTAAAATATAAATAAATTGTATATTCCTTTGTTTGGCATTAAAGACTATCGTAATTTGACCCCAGTTAGCACTTGGTGTTCAATTTGTTCCTGCTGCCTTTCCATGTAACCTATGCTCTAGCACTACTACACTAATACCTATTCTCTGAATCTTCAATAAACGACGTTGGCATTTGCTCTTGCCTATTCACCTGCCTGGCATTCCCTTCTGATTCCATCCACACACCATTTGCCTTTTGAAGACATACTGATCCTATAAGACCCTCTCCCAGTGTTGTTTTTTCTATGACACATACCTGCCCTGATCATAATTAATTGCTTTATGGCTTTTGGAGCAGGACTTGTTTTCTTTTGGATACACCATCATGCTTAGTCCAGCTCCAACAAAATCCAGTTTTATTAGAGTGAAATGTCAAAACATTTTATTTCTAATTAAATCTTTTAGCTAGAAAAAAAAAGTTTTTTTCAGATTTTTTGAAATGTACTTTTAGCACTCAAGAAGACTGCTACAAGATATTTTATAACATTATTCTCATTTAATGAAAAAGTGAATTTATGCTAAGTGAGTATATATATAAGCAGACTCTGAAGCCTATTCTGAGAGTTGCTAAATGGCTCTCATTTTGTTAATTAAGAACACTGAATTCCAAACCAATCTTTAAAACTGATCACTAAAATATAGAAGTATATTAAGTATACGAAAAAATTAAATATAAAATGCAGAACAAGAGTCTGAAAACACTGATCTTAATTAGGCCCCAACTATACAAAATAAACTTTTTTTTTCAGTTAGTCAATAAGAGTTGTTGACCCAATTTCAAGCCATAATGGAGTAAAGAATGTTCCCATTATTTGAGAGGTCAGATAAGTGAAGACAGCAACCAAAGAGAACGCTTGATAAATGGGTACCTTAGATGGGACTTCTGAGAGAAGATTCAGAGACTCCTCTACCAATTTTCTGGATTCAATAGCTTTGAGCAGTCTGGTCCATATTTGGGCTACACTGAGACTTTATTAAGTACCTCTATGTACTTAATGGAATTTTGTCTTTTCTTTTTCAGTTTACGTTTCTGTCTGAAATCTCTGGACTTTGTATTAAAAGACTCAGATCTTAGTGCTATTTTTCAAATATCAGAGTTATTGTCAAAAATTTGATCATCTGTGTATTTCTCTACCAACACACAAGAAAGGTGTCTGCTCAGATTCGATGTAGAATGGCACAGCAGTAAAAATGAAGTAGTTTTTTAAATATATACTTTGTTTTACAGATGGCATTTTTTAAAAAGATTCCATTTATTTATCTGAGAGAGAGAGAGAGAGAGAGAGAGAGAGCATGCACATGAGCAGGGGGGAGAGGCAAAGCAACAAGCAGATTCCCTGCTGAGCGGGGAGCCCAACACGGAGCTCCATCCCAGGGCCCCGCGGTCAGGACCTGAGCTGAAGTCAGATGCTTTACTGACTGAACCACCCAGGTCTCCCATAGATGGTGCTTTTCAATGAAACCTAAGCAGAGGGAAAGAAAAAAAATAACCCTCGGTTACACAGTTTCAATATGATGGCTTTATCTTACCCTGTCTAGAATGTGCATTTCCATTAAAATATTAACTCTCTCCTGAGTTCATGAATTCATAATGAAGAAATTTCTCAAATTGTCCATTTTTACTTCATTTGGCTGGACTTGGATGTTATTAGGTAATATTCTGTTAGTAATTTCTCACTTTGCTATATTTTCACAGAAAAATGAAACTATTTGCTGTATACGTACACAGACTTAATCAAAATGTGTTAGAAGAGGCCAAATTAATTTTGGTAGATGGAGCATTTGGAAATAGAGATTTTTGCAACATTTTTGAAAGTAGAGTACTTAATATCTTCTATCTTAGTAATTGTAGATAATATTGGAAATAAGACACTCTTTCCATTTGTACCAATATATTCTGCTATAGCCACTATCCCTTCAAAATACATTGGTTATTTGCATCTCCTCTTTACATCTTTTTCTCATTGTGCTCTTAATACACATTGCCCTCCTTGTCTCTAATTGCCTGAATTTTCCCATCCCTAAAGCTATCTTAATCTCACTGCTTTGAGTCAGCTTCTCCAGAAATCTTCTGTCACAACCTGGTCTGTTTCTCAAATACCAGATACTATTTTTATCTGCCTATGGGGTATGGCATAGCTTCAAAAAAGGGACTGGTACTGCTCAGGTAATAAGACAGTCTCTTAACTACAGAGAACAAACTGATGGTCACCAGAAGGGATGGAAGTGGAGGAATGGGTGAAATAAGTGATGGGGATTAAGGAAGACACTTGTGGTGAGCACCGGGTGATGCATGGAAGTGTTGAATCACTAAATTGTACACCTGAAACTAATATTAAACTGTGTGTTAACTAACTGGAATTTTAATAAGAACTAAAAAAAAACCCACCTATTTTCACTATATCCAGCTGAACTGATGGAGTCTATGACTTGATCTACTCTCCTTATTGCTATCTGAATTAAATTCACCTCCCCTGACCTTCACTCCCATTTGACTATACCTTTGGATCATATCTTGGTATTGACGCACTAGCATTAGAAACCTGGGACTATACTACAAGTTCCTCTCTCCTATCCACTGTAGTCGTTTAGCAAGTCCATAAGTCGATCCACCTCTCTTTATCTCCATCAAAAATAGTGTAGGGGAGGCCATCACCTTTCTTACCTATACTACCAACAAGTCTCTTAGCTAGTCTTCTTACTTGCAATGTTTCCCTCATCCAGTGTGTTCTTCACTCTGTTGTCACAGTTACCTTTCTAAATTAACTCTCTTGATCATATCACAACTCCATCCCCTTTTAAAACTCTCTATGGCTCTCTGTGGCACTTAGAATAAAATCTAGAGCTCTTTTTCAAAAAAAAAAAGGACATGTAAGTTTATGAACCATTGTTTATTCTAGATCACCTTATCTAGAGCAGCTCTCTTATTAGTTTCTATTACAGCACTTTATAAAAACCCTCCATCATGGCACTAATCAAGTTAATCATTTATATTGTTTATCTGACTCAATTTTTAAGAATGCAAACTTTAGGGGTGCCTGGGTGGCTCAGTTGGTTGAGCATCTGACTCTTGATTTCAGCTCCGGTCACAATCTTGCGGTTGTGGGATTGAGCCCTGAGTCAGGCTCCGTGCTCAGCAGGGAGTCTGCTTGAGATTCTCTCCCTCTGCTCCTGCCCCTGCTTGTATTCTCTCTCTCTCTCTTTCTCTCTCGCAGATAAATAAATAAATCCTAAAAAAAAAGAATATAAACTTTATGAGAGTAGGGGCCTCATTTGCCTTGTTCTCTGTTGTATTCCCAGTGTCTAAGTTGGTACCTTTAAGCTTCTATTGAATGAATATGGGAGTGTATATGAATAAATGCCTACCTAGTCTGTCAGCCTTATCTTCAACCATTTCCCCAAAGTCCTTCCTTTGCATCAGTCATAAGGAGAAAACATATTTCTTTGAAGAATTATGATGTTTTCAAATTCTCTACTTTCATAAATACCATTCCTTTATTCCTTTACTTGGATTATACTTTCTCTCTCATCTGTTCCTCATCTAGTGACTCTTACATTCATTCATGATAGCTTCTCCTGAACCCCTAGGTTTTATACAATGTATCTGTGCCCCCATAATACATTATGCTTATTTTCATTATATTGTGCTTTTCTTTTTTCACATTGTGTTTTAATTGTGCATTTTCTTGTCTTGTGCCCCATTACACTAGACCACTTGAGAGCAGGGCTGATGTTTTATGTTTCTGTCTTCCTGTTTCTTTGAGAAACATGGTAAGTGATTGATAAATACATGTTTTATGAATAGATATTTTTTTCATCTTTTTCTTTATTGAGTGTTTTTTTCCCACTGTACCACATAGATATTGTTCACCAGAATTATTGAATTCACTACTTCTTTTTCAGTATATTCCAGATTGGGATCTCACCCCCATATTATTCATGTGCTCCTCTGCCAAAACTCCATCTAATATCTTTTCCAGGTGGATGGTCTCAAAGTGGTTAGTTGGAGGAGGGTTCTCTCTCCTGTTCCTAGTTCCTAAATAAGGAGTTACAAATGTAGTTTTCCACAGAAGCCATGCAGATAGCATAAATGAGTACAGCAGACAATAAAAAATAATCAATAAGGAATGGAACTTTAGGAGAATGCCCTGATTTTTAAAAACTCTGTGCATGCCAAACAAAGCACATCTGTGAGCTAAATGCAGCCTGAGGGCCAGCCTCTTTGGGACCTCTGTAATTTGACACTTTTGCAGCTCTGTAGTGGACAAGGGCTAAACTGATACATAGAATTGAACCTTTGTGTGCTAGATTTATTTGCTGAGCTTCCTTACACCACATGTCTTATAATGATGTCATACATTTCTGAAATCCTGTAACAGTGATAGTTGTTGGAGATGTAGTTTGATGCAGCATTCAAAGACCATGAGTTTGGGGATGGACAGGCATGGGCTTGAGTCCCTTCTCTGTAGATTATTAGTTACGTGGTTTTAGGCAGCTTACTTAAACTCTCTGAAACTCAGTTTACTGCTCCATAAAATTAGGACAATGATACTATTATCATTATTGTAAAGATTTATTGTGAT
This sequence comes from Ursus maritimus, assembly GCF_017311325.1. Classification (NCBI taxonomy): domain Eukaryota; kingdom Metazoa; phylum Chordata; class Mammalia; order Carnivora; family Ursidae; genus Ursus; species Ursus maritimus. The sequence continues at coordinate 35,643,102 of NW_024423319.1, read as the reverse complement.
AATGGATATAAAATGCCTGGGACTAACTGTGCTGGCTTGTCTGATTGTGCAACAGCCCTGAATGGGCTCAAAACTATTATTTCCTCCCTAGATACCTATAATGTATTACTTTCTACTCTGCGTATCCTGTATCCCCCAAAGATAGTAAATCTTACTGAAAACAGTGAATACATACCTTTTCTGTTCTCAAGGATCATTTCCAAATTTTGTCTTATCAAAATATTAGTTTTAAGTTTAAAAGAAATGAGGAATCCCAATATATCAAAGCATAAATGAGGAGTTACTCTGGTTGAAGCAGAGGTGGGCATGGTGAGCAAGCCCACACAGTCAACCTTGCTCCATAAAGCATCACCATAAGGTGACTGAATGGAATGCTAGAGCTCTATAGATCAGGATTTGAGAATCCCTGTACTAGGGAATGGACTTTTATACTCAAGTACTCAATAGAAGTCTATGCTTTGGACCATCTTTTAACAAAGCGAGATCACTCCAGAAATAGAATAGTACATCTCCAGTAGCCACTCTGAACCACTACTTACATGTACCAATATTTCTTAAGTGCAGTATTTCTTAAGTCATCAGCATGACTTGCTGATGAAGGCTGAAGACATTTCACAAAACAATTTCTTTTGAATTGCCATTGAATCACTGATGAATCATTGATGAATCACTGATGATATTTTGGTATTTTTGGTTGGTAAATTTTAAAATGAAAATACTGATGCCATGATTGCATCCCATACAGAAGTCAAATTGATTTTGAAAAAAGAGTATGGTCATAACTGAAGTACTGAAAAATTATGTCTTCCCATTTGAAAGCTGTAACACCTCTCAGATGACTTAAATTCTATAGCATAATGATTGCTTCAATGGGCTGATGTCTCTGAAAAGATTTAAAGAATATTTTAATGCACCACATCAGGACTGGGGAAGCTTCATTTACATGGTGACCGCTCTGTGTCTGCGATGTATAAATTACTCTCTGGAGAAGGGAAAGTAGTTAAAGCAAGTTCACAAAGTTGAGCCAACAAAAGAGGAGGGCCTTTTGAAACAGGGAGCAAGAAGCCACCAGTCACTTTTGGGATCCTGTGAAGACTGTTGCCCACCCCCCACTCTAAACACAACGCTCATCCATTTGTCAAAGTCTGGAGTCCCTTTAAAAAGGGACAAAACTTTTTCATTTTCGGAGAGGATATATCTCATCTCCTATAGAGGAATTATAGAAACAGAAACTCAACTATATCTTGAGGAACAGTGTGGTTTAGTTGCCAAGTACATGGCTACTGGAGACAGACATCATGGGTTTGAGTCCCTACTCTGCATCTTAACTAGTTCTGTGACATTAGGCAAATCACTTTGCCTATCTGCCTCGGTTTTCTCTTCTGTTAAGGTGATGATAGTAACACTTAGCTCAAAGACTTGGTGAAGATTCATGTGTAATTGCTTAGATAAATATTATCTATTTGCTTATATTTTTGAATGCTTACTCTGGGCTAGGCACTGTGTGGAAAATATGTGAACATTTCCATGTTTAATTCTCACTACAGTTCTGCAGGGTGGGTACTCCCAATGTCACCCTTTAACAAATGAAGAGATTGAGACACAGAAATGGGGATGAACCTGTGTAGTATGTGGTGAAGGCAGGATTCAAGGTCAGATCTATCTAGCTCCGTAGCCTAGATACTTAACTACTCTACCATATTCTTCCCTCATATTTCCTGGAAATGGCTTAGCAGTTGACATTTACTGAAGGAGAAGCTACTCTTTCCAAAGCCCTGTATTATATTTATTTAGTTTTCATTTCTGAAAAATCCACAATTCTGGATAAGTTTTGTAAGAGAATCCCAGAAAAACAAAGGTATAATCTTTCTGCAAGCACCCCCTGCTTACTGGTAGTGGCAAGGCTAAAGCACACCTGAAAATGAAAGAATATTTTTAAAAATCTTACAATATGGGATAACCAGTTATTTCCGATTTTTACCCAGAGGAGCAAGGTACTATTTTTTTTTTT
>NW_024423319.1:35611460-35635767 GCF_017311325.1 Ursus maritimus | reverse complement strand
ATATATATATATACCATATACCATATACCATATATATATATCTTCTTAAAAGAGGAATTGATGGGTCAGAAGGTATGCAATTAAAAATTTTTACAATTTTTGCCAAGTTGTCATTCCAAACCGAAAGCTATACCAAATGTGTATTGTCACCAATGCTGTATGAAGGAACTCACAATATCCTAGCCAAAGTGGATATTGTACATATTTTAAAATGTTGTCAGTCATAATATGAAATGTTATCTTTATTGTAATGTGTATTTTTCTAATTATTTATGAAGTTTAGCATTTTATGTTTCTTGACCATTTGTGATATTTCTGTGAATTTCCTGTTCATTTCCCTTGCTAAATTTTCTATTTTTTCTTTATTGATTTGTAATAATTCTGTATATTTTGGTTGCTGATCTTTTGCCTATTATTTATGGAGCAGGTATATTTTCCAATCATATTACTTTTTCTCTATTTATAATAGTCACTTCCCTTGTATAAAATATTTTAATTTTTAGGCAGAAAAATCTGCCAACCTTCACTTATGGATTTGGAACTTGGTGGCTTTTCTTCTAAAATATTTTTTTCTAAAAATTTACAATCTTGTTATTATGTTTCACTCTTTAAACCATCTGGGGTTTTTTTTTGTATATAGGATGAAATAACAGAAGGTCTATATTTTTTTCTATGTTACTAGTTGATTGTACCAATACAATGTGTTGCTATGCCAATACTACATCGTTTTAAATACCATGTAGCTCTATAGTACTAATATGGCAACTTCCTCGTCATTATTGTTCTTTTACCAAATGTAATTGACTACTTTGAAGGATTTTTCTCTTCCATATGAATTTACAGTTATTTTATTATCCTAATAGTTTGGATTGAGTTTAAATTCACAGATTTATTGTTGTACAGGTTTGTTTGATCTGTAGCCAGTGCAAAGGAGTGGTAACAGATACAGGTGACTAGATGCATTTCCAATGACTATCTGCAGTGGCCAGACTGAGACTTTTCCCCTTGGATTGACCAGATATTTGAATAAATTGACAGGGGAAATCTTATACATAGTAGAAGAAGAAACATGTTATGTAATATTAGGAATGCTGTCCTATCTTGTCTAGTATGGTAACCGCCAGCCACATGTGGATATTACGCACTTAAAATGAGTTGTGTGACTGAGAACTGAATTTTAAAATCATATTCCATTTTAATTAATTAAAATTTAAGTTAAACTGAAACATCGAAAACTATCTTTTCCATTACACACAACTTAATGTTTTGGTAGGTCTACATTTCACTTTTACCATTGCTTTGCATAAGATATTCTCATATTGTAGTGTGCATGTCATGTGTGTTATTTCTAGTATTATATATAATCGCACCATCAATTAGTCAGTGTCAAGAGATAGATTCAGTTCCAATGATTTATTCTAAGCACTGATATAAGATTGTAACATATTTATTTGCATATTTTATGCAGGCAGTGTGATTTATAGTGATTCCTGTGTAAATCATAGTTAGTTATTAAATTTAAATACTTATTATTTTAAATGTAATATAATTAAATCATTTTTCTAGTTAAAAAAAGTTGGATTGGGGCGCCTGGGTGGCGCAGTCGTTAAGCGTCTGCCTTCGGCTCAGGGCGTGATCCCGGTGCTCTGGGATCGAGCCCCACATCAGGCTCCTCTGCTATGAGTCTGCTTCTTCCTCTCCCACTCCCCCTGCTTGTGTTCCCTCTCTCGCTGGCTGTCTCTCTCTGTCAAATAAATAAATAAAATCTTTAAAAAAAATAAAAAAAGTTGGATAAATTTGAAATTTAAAATAAAGACATACTACTGATGCAAAATTGAGTGGAGAGCAGAATAGTACAGTCAGAATAGTAAAGAAAAAGATAGGTTGGAAGAAAGCATGCAGAAAATTTCACAATAAACGGTGATTGCAATCTACCATGACAGAAACAAAACAAAACAAGCTATTGATTGTGTAAAAAAATAATAAAAAGTATATAATATTGAGTGACATTTTCAGCAAAAATAAAGTAAATTTGGTAAGAAGTTTCCTCTGAACCATCAAGAAGAATCAATATAATTAATTGCTGAAATCAGAATTAAATATCCAATAAAACTATACAAATTATTCTTAATAGAACCTGAGTTTGTAACTNNNGCCAGCCATAAAACAACTTGTTTTTTTTCGCAAAAACAAAAACCATATTTAAATGGAGAATTGGTAAAAAAAAAAAATGATTTGAGTTATATAAATTTTGCTGGAACTATATCAAAGAAAGAATAAAAAACATTTTTTTTCTGTCTTTTCTCTGCATTATTCTTCCTTGAAAACTCTGGCTCCTTTTGCCTATTTGGACCCTCATATTTTTTTCCTTAGCTCAGGGAGATCCCTGGGCTTTGCTTGGGGTTGCCTTGCCTGTGCCTTGACTCACAAATTCTCTCCAGGCAGTAAGTAGGAGCAATAGTAGAGCTAATTTAGTTTTTTCCATTATTTAAGGAGTGACTATCTTTATTTGATGGTTATTCTCTGAAAAACATTCATTCGTATGTCTTCTCTGGTTTTTACTCGCAAAAGGGTAAATTTTTATCCCTGGTACTTCATCTCAGCTGTATTTGAAAACTTCAGCTTGTGCTCTTAATTAGAGAGCTATACTATCTTTAAAAGTTGCTAACTATAAAAGAATAAAAGTAGTGAACTATATATATGGACATGGATGGTGTCACAAAGGTGTATGTGTGTGTTTTATGTGTATCTAAATACATGTGCTCATGTCTTGTGTGTTCATACAAACACACATGTGTACTGCTAATCAGAGAGAGAGGTGAAGTAGTAAAGCTAGTCATGTAAGGAAGTGAACTACTCCCAGTCAAAATACCATGGATATTGTAAATGGAATCCAGCTCTTTTCTTTTTTGGTCCCAAGTTTAGGAACAGATAGTGGTGGGTACTTAATCACATTCCTAAAAAAGGTTTTGGTTATCTGCACAATGAAAAAGGGGACTAATTTACTCAGTGGAAAAAAGAAACATATTGAATTGGCATAATGAAGCTTAGAATTCTTTATATTTATTATATAGTATATGATGCTGATCCTAGTTTAGCACATATCTAGATAGAGGAAACTTTTTTCACTTATCTGTATACATTTTATTTTTATTTTTTATTTTGAAAAGGCAACTCTTTATTGGGTAACCATATATGATTAAAATCAAAGTTTTTTTTCATGATACATCAACATAATTTTAATTTTTTTAAAGATTTATTTATCTTAGAGAGAGAGTGCAAGCGTGTAAGTGTGAGGGGGGAGAGGCAGAGGGGAAGAGAGAGGGACAAGTAGACTCTATGCTGAGTGCGGAGCCCATCATGGGGCTCAATCTCATGAACCTGAGTTCATGACCTGAGCCCAAATCAAGAGTCAGACGCTTCACCGACTGAGCCACCCAGAAGCCCCCATCTTCATAATTTTTAGATATGACTTGGAAGATGTGTGCCCAAGAGATTAGTTGCTTCTGAGGAGCCTCTGGAGATATTATGGTGATTATTTCACTGACCAAAAAAATTTTTTTTTTGCAGGACAGTTAGCCTTNNNATGGAGGAAACTTTCTTTTTAAGAAAAAAAAACACTACAAAATGATGCTACTCCAAAAGATATATACTAAGTTATTCTACCAGTATTGATGATTATTCATTGTGGTTTGATTTTCATTTCCCTGATGATTAATGATGTTGAGTACTTTTCATATATCTGTTGGCCGTTTATGTTTTCTTGGATCACTATTATTAAAAAAAATGATGAATGTTGGAAAGGATGTGGAGAATTGGAACCCCTGTGTACTGTTGGTGGGACTATAAATTTGGTGCAGACAAAATAGAAAACAATGGGAGTTCCTCAAAAATTTTTAAAAAGAATTACCACATAATCCAATAATTCTGCCTCTGGATATTTATCCCAAAGAATTGAAATCAGGATCTTGAAAGATATCTGCACTCTAACGTTCCCTGCAGCATTATTCACAATAGCTAAGACATGGAAACAATCTAAGTGTCCATTGATGATGAATGAATACAGAAAATGTGGCACATACATATAATGAAATATTATTCAGTCTTAAAAAAAAGAATGAAATCCTGCCATATGCGATGACATGGATGAACCTGGAAGACCTTATACTAAGTGAAATAATCTGGTCACAGAAAGACAAATACTGAATAATTCCACTTATAGGAGATGTCTAAAACAGTCAAACTCTTAGAAGAGAGTAGAACAGTGGTTTGTCAGAGTCTGGGAGGAAGGTGAAATAGGACATGATTGTTCAAACTGGTATAAAGGTTCAGTTATGCTTAATGATTAAGTTCTAGAAATCTGCTATACAACATAGTGCCTAGAGATAACAATGCTGTATACACTTAAAATTTTAAGAGGGCAAATCTCATGTTGTGTTCTTACTACAGTTAAAATATATATATATCTGTGATTAAATGTTCTCTGCATGTGTCCAAAATCAAACTGTAGGCTGATTTTTCTTTTTTTCTTTCAACATTTTAATATGAAAAATGGCAAACACGCAAAAATGTTGAAAGACATAGAGTGAACACTCATATTTCTGCCACCTAGGTCCTATAGTTTATATTTTACTATTACATTTTATCACATATCAATCCCTCTATCCATAATCCATCTTATATTTTGAAACATTTAAAAGTAAGTGGAAAACATTTAGTATACTCCCTAAACACCTCAGTCCACATATAGTTAGATTTAGATAGTTTAATTTTTCCCATATTTTTCCTTTTTAAGGTGAAGTGTATCATTCTATTGCATGCATTGGCAAGTGCGTAGAGCTGTGTATATCAAACTATTGTCAAGGTATAGAGCATTACCATAACCTCCCAAAGTTTTCTCTTGTGCTTTTCTATTATAACCATGACCTCACCTGCCAGAGGCAATACTGTCCTGATTTTTTTTCTTCACTGTGTATCTGGTGTGTCTTTTCTAAAACTCCACATAAGTGCAATCATACATTTATACTTTTTGTGTAACTCTTCTTCACTCAGCATGCTTTTGAAAATCACCTATAGTTGTACATTTGATGTAGTTTGTTGCTTTTTATTGCTGAATATTATTATATGAATAAACCATATCATGTTTATCCATTTTTTATTAATAGAAACATGAGTAATAGTTGTAAAATATATAGGGAACACTCTGAAAAGTGTTTTTCACCTTCATATTTCCTGTTTCCATCACATTTGAAAATTTGTCTTGCAGTGGTTAATTCAGATTTGCTGCTTTCTCACATGGTAGGGAAGGAAGCATGGCAGGTTTTGAGCTGCCCAGTTCAAATGTATGGAGTAGCCATGCTCTACAATGGATTATCCAGCCAAAAATAAACCATTTCAAGTTGTCCTTTTGGCAGGAAAAATCTTTATTTTGTAAGAAAATGTCTATACAATTTGAAGTTTAATACTCCATTATTGAACCTGTCATTACAAATGAAGCTTTCCTAGCCTTGGTGAGGATGCCACTATCATAGATAGAAAATGAAGGAAATGAAGCATATTTGTATATAAGATAATTGTTAGAACTTGGGCGTGTTATATTTGAAATACCTGGGACACCTTAAAATAAGGCTTCAATATAAGTAAGATAATGATTGATATTATTGCATTTAGACCTTTGGTGACATTAAAAACATTGCTTTTTGTAGAGTTTGGGTATTCAGGAAATTTAAACTGCTCTCACAGAACATTTTGTGATGAAGAGAAAAAAAGAGGGTTGTAGTAGTAGCTTGGGGGATAGCTTGTTAGGAGAGAAAATTTTAAAAACCAAAATATAGCGACCTTAATCATGTTTGCACACTAAAGGAAAGGAGATCACAGACAATTTAATCAAAAGTTCAATGTAAAAAATTTAGCCTCAAAAAGGAGAATACGCTTTTCTTTTTTAGAAATAGGAAATAAGGAGGAAAAATATAATAATAGTTTATTCATTCTATCTCATAACAGTATGCAACTATTTGCTTTTTACCTTGTATTTGCATGAGATTCCGATCTTTGTTGTTTATCTACTACTGACAATTAGCTTTCATCTTTGTTACCTTATGTTGACAAACTACCTCTCTATAATGTTCCATCAAAACTAAACTAGAAAAAAAGGACACACACACACACACACACACAATTCACAAGATGAAAGAGAAGGAGTAGAGATGAAAATGTGTTTGTGGGACTTCCTTTATCTTATTGAGTCTAGAGCACTTATTACTAATTAAACAGTATTATGTGTCAGACGCTGTGCTATGCGCTAAAGATATAATAATAAAGAGAATATGGTTCTTGCCTTGAGTCAAGGGAGCTTACAATTCAGTGAGAAGAACTGACAATTTCTGTTACTAGGTAGTAACTGTTGCTACATGAGTGCATAAGGAGAATTTGGGGGAGCATAGCCAATAAATAGTGAACTGCCTGTTGCAGGTCAGTAAAGGCTTTATTTGGGAAATGAAGTGCATTTCTTGTCTTTTGTAGTTAAGTAGACTCTAATACGTAGTAAAGCAGCAAAATTGTGCTAAAATGAAAACTTGTGGTTGCTTACCTAACTGCCACAAAGCTCATTATAAAAGTTTCCAACCTCTAATTGCTTATTGCTTGAAATTAATTTTTCCTCCTCTGACACAGAACTGAACATATAGTTTTTCCTAAGGTGCAAGAGATTAATGGTAACTACTGGATTATTATCACTGACATTATGCTTTAAAACGCTATCTCAAATAATGAAATCCATGAGGTGTATGTCCTGCTATTCTTTATCTTTTTTTCAGTTCTCTGATATCCGCATCTTTCACTTCCGTGGTCAAGCACATCAAAACAATGTCATAGCAATGGGATCATGGAAAGAAGCATTTTAGATTAAAGTAGAAAATGTGTTGAGGGTTGGCATTATTTTCATAATAAATAATAACTGTTGTATTACAGGAAAATGTTTATGTCCTAGCTGTTGCTAATATTGTCAAATTGGGGTCATTTAAATGGTATGAGTGTGCTTTGGAGTAATTACTGATGCCTGATTACATCATAAAACATGTTTTGTCTCACTGAAGATTATGACGTGCTCTTGCACTGAGCGAGCACTTTATTATGTTTATTCAGTCAACAATACCATTCCAGTTCTAGAAGATCAATGCAGCATAAAGTCGTTTAAAAGTATTTGAATCACAATTTGAGGACCAAAAAGAAAATGACAAGAGGAGAAAATGGCAATAAAGACAAACAGCAATGGGGATGATATATTTATTTTTAAAATTAAAATTTCTGTTCTTTTGATTATTTTTTTCGTTTTGGGGGAGAGATCATATAACCTGAGATAGAAAACATAGGCTAAGAAGAAAGAAGAAGCTCTACTATCAAGAAATCTCATACTTCTGCCTTGAAATAACACAAATCACTTCTGGAAGTAGCTTGTTAGACATTTCGTTTTAATTATAACATTTAGGGAATTTATGAAGGTTAAAACAACTAGTTGTTGCTTTTGACCTCACCTTTGTACTCTTCATCAACCATTGTTATGAATATATAAGAAAAATGTTTTTGTTGTTGCTGAAGCCTCAAAACCCCAAATTGTTTTCTGCTTACATTGACCCTTTTGAGAAAAACAGCTTCAGATTTTTGCTAATGGTGTTTAATCCCATGTGACCCTGACACCTTGAGCATGTTTGACTGGAAGAAGGATTGAAGCTAACTACACTTATATGAGTGGTCCAGGCAAGAAAATTATCCAATATAGGGACCAATTGACCTAAACAGAGCTTTTCCTCTGGAATGTTCAAAAACAGACCATATAGTAAAATCCAGTAGAAGAAAAAAGGAAAGGTAGAAGCTGAGTTTCAGAAATGTTCAAGTGCTAGAAATTTTTGTGGGAGACTAAGATTTCTGTGGTATCCTGAACAATGCTTCAAGACTCCATGAGTCCAAACCATTAGACTGTTGAGACTCTTTCCTATGCAACCTTCTGTCTCTATGTATGTAGCCTTGCAGAAAAACCTCATCACCGAAGATAACATATCTGTGCCTTTGTTCTTCCTTTCAATTCTTGCATGCCAAGTGGTCCAAATTTTCAAAGATGACCCATTATTATGGATTCATTTCTTATTTTTCTGGTTAGCAGTGTTCTAATGACAGTGTTTGGTAGCCTTATTGGACCATGGAGACAGAGAACGAAAGGGTACAGTCCTGATGCCCATGCCCTGCTCTCTGGTTTTATTATGGTGCTTTCTCTGGTTTACCAAGGTCCTTTTCTTGGAGTCTATGAGATCTGAAAGTTGTTTGAGCAGGGAGAACCATTATATCTAATAGGTCTTGCTGCCTATTTTTTTCCTAATTCTACTTCATGACTATGAATTTGATGGCATATGATTGTTCCTTGAGAAAAAACTGATTTCCCTTCACAGGTTTTCAGAAGGAAAGATCATTGATTTTCAACAAAGCCTAAGACCAACATAGAAAATTCTTATCAGAAAATTCATATTGGCTTTTTCAGATTATAGGTGTCTTAAAACAAAGAATTCACAATAAGATAGAATTTGATTTTCAATAACTCTTATTAAAAGGATGTATATATTTATATAAAAAGATATATATTATATATATTTATATTTAAAAGATATATATCCTTTTAATATATCCACATACATATATATATATATGTGTGTATATATATGTGTATATATATGCATATATATATATAAAAGATAAAGATAAAGATGTTAATATATATATATGAGTGACATCAGCAAGATGGGTAAGTAGGAAGCTCCAGACCCTCCTTTCTCCTAACAAAAAAACTGGTTCAATAATTCACGGACAAATTTCCTTTGTGAGAGATAATAAACTAATTGAAAGGCTCCTGCACCCTGGGAAAACATGAAACCAGACTTACCAAAGCTAGTAGGAAGATTTGGAACACCCTCTCACTGAAGACCCTGCCCCCAGGGCAGCATTTTTATATGATCTAGAAAAGATCTGTTAGCACCCAGCTTCATGCAAGGGAAGGAAAGGATTGGTTAATGTGTTTAGTGCCCCATTTTTTCCAACAGGGTCTGACATGACTGGCAGTCTAGCTACCCAGGTGAGAATGGAGGTGGCAGCTTGGGCTGGTAGACTTCATTGATCCTCCACCCTGCTTAGCACAGAAAGAGTGGATGAAAGATTCCAGCTCTTAGCTTCCTCCTGGGGAAGGAAAGAGTTAATCCATGCATCCTAACTTCACCAGAACTATCCAGAGAACTAGCATCCGTGTCACTGTCTTAGAGCTCTGATGGGTCTACCATAGTGTAGCTGCCTGGGGGAGAGCAGAAGCAGTGGCTCTTGAAATTAAAAAGAAAGCATAAAAAATAACTAACTATTGAACGATGTTAATGGATACAGAATATATAAAGGTGTAATTTCTGGCATCAATAACATAAGTTGGGATTGGAGATGTATAAAAGAGTAGCATTTTTATACAGTTGAAATTAATTTGTTAACAGTTTTAAAAAGATTGTTTTCTACAAATCCCATGGTAACCACACACACACACAAAACCTGTAGAACTTACACAAAAGAAAAAAAAACAATAAAAGCATACCAATACCAAAAAATTTAACAAAACACAAAGGAAGATAGCATGAAAAGAGACAAAAGGACTATAAGACTAAGTGAAAGCAACTAGCAAAATGAAAATGATAAATCCTTTCCTATCAGTAATTACTTTAAAAGAAAGTGGATTAAACTCTCCAACCAAAAGACATCGAGTGACTGAATGGCTAAAAACAGCCAGCTAACAAAGACCCAAGTATGTGCTGTCTAGAAGAAATTCGCTTGAAAATCTAAAAATGTCTGAAGCCACTTTCCCTGGGACCAATATTTTTGATTCTTGAGTATAGAGCACCATCTTCCATGGTCTTGACTGGAACAGAAAACTAGAAAAGAGGTAGGTACAGAATTTGTCCAGTACATACTCTTGGGGGAAAAAATTGCTTTTTGTAAGTGAAAAATGCAATACCTGATTTGAAACTATCTTTTGATTTATATTGCCAGTCTAAACGTGGAGCCAGAAAAACAAAAGCTTCAGTAAGTTTAACAGTCATGGTCCTCAATATCTTTTCTAAAGCAATGACATGACTCTCAATGCTTTCCACTCCGCAAACATCTCAACATAACACTGCAAGTTAACATTCTGTTTGACTAGTCAGAAGGGATCTTATCTGTCAGAAATAGGATAGAAATCACCTATGTAAATTGTGCAAGTAAAGGCCCTGTTCAATTTGTTCTGCTATAGAGTAAAAATATATATAGATAAGAAAAAAACATCAAAATCAAGTATAAAAAATGACAAATTCTGCCACCCATTTTATATCTATTTAATGCCTACATTCCTGGTTGATGGAGAAATCTGGTCTTCTAATGAAGTAAGGGTTGTTTTGGAATACTGTTAAATCATAGAAGAAACATAAATGTGCCTTTATATAAACCATGCTGGGTGGTTTTACCACAATGTGACAGCCACCAAGAAAAATAAAAGTCCTACAGACCTGACTACAGTATCTAAACTTGACTTTTGTCATCCATGTTGCTACCACATCTGCTTCCTGAGGTCAAAGCAATCATAACATTGAGCTACTGAGCTGAGTGAAGATGTCCTGGAAGGGCTTAAAAAAGTTGATATCCCTAAGGTGCATTAGATTGAGGGGCTTGCAACTCAGCTATGGAATTAAGGAAATCTCATTGCTCTTGTTCCCTCATCTGTAAAATGAGGAGAGAATTGGCTGACCTGAGAAACATTTTAGGGGATTAATTTATTAATTAAGGTGACTGAAAAAGGAAGAATTACACAGAAGTTAAATTTGGCAATGAAAATGGTACATAAACAACGGTCTATAGCCAGCTCTACTGATATGAATTATATGCAGAAAGAACTGCTATAAGGTTTGATTAGTTATTCCCTTAATCCCTGGAACATAGGGAGTGCTTGGTGATATATTAGGCTGCATTGTTGAGATCATGTTGAGAGAGAGAGAGAGACAGAGAGAGAGAAATATATTGTTTTCTTTATATATCCCAAGCAGATTGGTTCTGCAACCTTCACATGTGAAGACTCACCAAGATAACGCATATAATGTGCAAGGCATAGAGCCTGACCCAGAGTACTCAATAACTGCATGTTCCTTCTCTTGGCCATGAAAGCAGTACCTTCTCTTCTGACAGCACCATCCTGAAAGGATCATACTTACCCTAACCAGCATGCCTCACCTTATCACACCACCTCTATAAGCACTTTGTATCTTTTCATGTATTAATAAGCTAATTTTCTGGTCATTTCTCACATTCACCTTTTATAGATGAAGAAACTGCAGCACAGTAAAGCTAAGTGACTTGACAAAGTTCACATAAACCAATTAGTGGTGTTCATCACTGTCATCAGCTATGTGCCAGGTAGTGTGCTAGAAACTGGGGATACAATAGTAAGCACATTTGATATAGCTTTTGCCTTTATGAAACTTGCAATCTAGTGGCAGAGAGAAGAGGAATCAAATTATCACACCCTCAAGGAAATGTGAAGTCAAATCCATGATAGGTGCTATGATAAAAAGGTATGTGTGCTATGAGAATATGTAACAGAGGTAACTGCCATGGTCGGAGGGGTCAGAGAGGGCTTATCTGAGGAAATCCTATTTTAGATCAAAAGGATACTAAGATGTTAATTTAAAATAGTGGAGACAATGCTACGGAGAGTGACTTAGTCAGTGAAATATCCACAAAATTCTTATTGTAAGGATAGATATGTAGAAAATGCATACATAGGGCACCTGGGTGGTGCAGTCGATTAAGTGTCCAACTCTTGGTTTTGGCTCACGTTGTGATCTCAGGGTCATGAGATCGAGCTTTGTGTGGGGCTCTGTGCTCAGCATGGAGTCTGCTTAAGACTCTCCCTCTCCCTCTGCCCCTTGCCCCCACATGCTTTCTCTCTCTGTCTCTCTAAAATAAATAAGTAAATCTTTAAAAAAAAGAAAGAAAGAAAGAAAGAAAGAAAGAAAGAAAGAAAGAAAGAAAGAAAGAAGAAAGGAAGGAAGGAAGGAAGGAAGGAAGGAAGGAAGGAAGGAAGGAAGGACGAACACACACACAGTTAATGTGACTGGAGCAGAGAAACTGCAGAAGAGCTTTATGCAAAGAGGATATTGCAGATGCAGGCATGGAAGAGCCTAAGCAGAGCCCAGAGTCTATGTTAAGAGAACTTGTTTTTATGCTAGAGTGATGAAAAGTCATTGAAAGGTTTTAAGTATGGCAAGAGCTGAAATGGGATAGAAGAATGAAAGACACAGTCCCTGTTTTTAAAAGGTCAATCTTGGCAGAAGTGTGGAAAGTAGATAGGAAGGGGGCAGAGTAGAGATCAGGAGGCCAATATTGAGGCCATTGCAAAAGTTTGGACAAAAGATGGCATTGGCTCTGACAAAGATGATGGTAGTGTAGATGCTGAGAAGCAAATGAACTTGAGCCATATACAGTGGATAAAATGAACAGAACTTGATGACTAATAGACGGTGAAAGTGAATAATGGTGACTGAAGTAAAAAATGTAAAAAAAAGCAATTTCTTCATAAAATGACTGCATTGATGCTATAAATTTTGATGACATAAATGAAATTTATGGATTTCCATTTTTTTCCTTGCCTCCAATCTTTTCTTCATCCCCTTTCTGCTATGTGTAAGCTACTACAATAAGCCTCTAGCTTCCAACTGTTGGACCCAAGATGCTTGGCCAAAGTATAGTTTTCACTTGCTTACAGAGTATACGTCAGAGTGAGAAGTTAGGTTTAACAAGCTTCTCTGCATAAAATCTGTGGATGCCAGATAGAACATTGCACCCTATCCCAACACAAGTTTCCAGAATCTTAGACCAAAGTGATCTAAAGAGAAGATGAAGCTCTATTCAGAGGCTGCTAGGGATAAGAGATGCCAACATCTGTGAAAACAGACTACTTAAAATATTGCCCAGATATAAGCTTTCTAAAAAGATTTATTAATTTATTTTAGAGAGAGAGAGAGAGAGAGAGAACATGAGTGGGGGGAAGGGCACAGGGAGAGGGAGAGGGAGAGAGAATCTCAAGCAGATTCTGCACTGAGCACAGTGCCCAACGTGGGGCTTGACATGGGGCTTGATCTCACGACCCCGCGATCATGACCTGAGCCAGAACTAAGAGTAGGCCACTTAACCAACTATGCCACCTAGGCATCCCCAGATATAACCTTTTAAAATTTATCTATTTCTAATTTGGTAAGGCAAGAGCTGTCTGCCACTGCTTTGGAAGGATTGTTCTTGATTGAGGTGGTGTGGGCATGGAAGAAAATAGAATTTAGGTGAAATAAAATAAAAATTCCACTTGCCTACTTTAGATTGTCTTTTTGATGCCGTTTTGAGACAAATAGAAGATTTTAGTGAATTGCAAAAAAGCACAAACCCTCAGTCCTTAATTTGTAATGATTAAGAATTTACTAGGTTCAGTTACTGGGTAAAAGTAAAAGCAAAACTATTGAATATAGGAAACCTGAGCATTTTATATATTTTTTAATTTACCAGAAGGAGATAATAGTCCCTATTTATTTGCCCTGTTGTGGGAACTAAAGGAAATATCTTGTATGGAATAATGTTAGACAGGGAATCCTATGCATAAACTAGGTATTATAATGATAATCTTTGAAGAATCAATTGATAATTTACTATTTCTTTATTCAGTTTTCCTCTAGCAAAATTGGGATAAATTTCCTTCTATTTTCCAAATACATTGATCTCAGAGTAATGCTAAAATTTTGGTGAACTACTGTCTCTTTTGCAAGTTTTCCTAATTCTCCAGCACTTTCAGGGCCGTATTAATGATAATGTAAGTGGATTTTTTTTTTATTTGTAAGCCAAGAATTCACGGTCAAAAAAGAAGTAGTTTATGAGACTCTCCAGTTTCCTAATAGCTTTTATAATGACTTGTTAGATGTCTTTACTGGTGACTTGCATAGAGGATGTGTTGTGGGTACAAGTAGCATCAAATGGCACATCCTCTGATTGCCATTATTTTTATAACTTCTCTTTGTTTTTCTATATTTTTTGGCAAATTATGGTGTTCTTACTTCACCTTCCAACATTTTATCAAAATGCTACTGTAAAAGATAAAATATGTATTGGATTTATAGTCGTATTGGTATTTAACATAAATTAATATAAAGACAAGTTTTAGTCATGTAACTTTAAACAGAAACCTATGACTATATGCTTTTTTTCTGATCAGAAAAGTTGACCTTGATAATTAACTTACCATCTTCTTCCAACCAGTCTGAATGGCTTTGGTATATAAGTTTTTTTTTGTTTTGTTTGTTTGTTTTTTGGGATTTTTTAGGTAATAGCAGAAATTTACTAAATCAGAGAACTAAAAATGACAGACTCTCTTACAGTTGATTATAGATATTGCTACATTTTGTGCTACAAATAAGTTACTTCTTTTTTAAAAGTTTTCATTTAAATTCCCGTTAGTTAACATAAAGTGTAATATTAGTTTCAGATGAGCAATATATGATTCAACACTTTCATGCATCACCTTGTGCTCATCGTGACAAGTGAACTTCTTAATCCCCGTCACCTATTTCACCCATCCCCCCCCACCTCCCCTCTGGTAACCATCAGTTTGTTCTCTATAGTTAAGAGTCTCTTTCTTGGTTTGCCTCTCTCTCTCTCTCTTTTTCCCTTTACTCATTTGTTTTGTTTCTTAAATTCCATGTGTGAGTGAAATCACATGGTATTTGTCTTTCTCTGACTTACTTCACTTAGCATATTACTCTCTAGCTCCATCCGTATCATTGCAAATGGCAAGATTTTGTTCTTTGTTATGGCTGAGTAGTATTCCATTGTGTTTATCGCATCTTCTTTATCCATTCGTCTGTCGATGGGCACTTGGGCTGTTCCCATAATTTGGCTATTGTAGATAATGCTGCTATAAACATTGGGGTGCACGTGCCCCTCTGAATCAGTATTTTTGTATACTTTGAGTAAATACCTAGTAGTTCAATTGTTGGACTATAGGATAGTTCTATATTTTTAACTTTTTGTGGAACCTCCATAATGTTTTCCACAGTGGCTGTACCACTTTGCATTCCCACCAGCAGTGCAAGAGAGTTCCCCTTTCTCCACATCCTCACCAACACCTATTGTTTCTTGTGTTGCTGATGTTAGCCGTTCTGACAGGTGTGATGTGATAGCTCATTGTAGTTTTGATTTGCATTTCCCCGATGACCAGTGATGTTGAACATCTTTTCATGACTCAGTTGGCCATCTGTATGTCATCTTTGGAAAAATGTCTATTCATGTCTTCTGCCCATTTTTTAATTGGATTATTCATTTTTTGGATGTTAAGTTTTGTAAGTTCTTTATATATTTTGGATACTAACCCTTTATTTATACTACTCCTGTCATTTGCAAATATCAAAAACTTGTTTTATTTAGATTAGATTATTCCTTTTCTGATCTAGCAAATTTTATCAACTAAAAATCTTTTTTTAACAGTTCTTAAAATGCTCCATTGCTTGTTGAAAATAGCAAACAAACTAATTATCCTGTCCACATTAGTTTATTTTAAAATTATTTTAATGTAAAATATATACATTTCTATACTTGGGGCTACGAGTTTTTTATTTTTCACTTACTTGTTCTCATCTAAAAATTTTAAGGAAAGGGATGTGAGCCCATATTATTGTGTTACTGTGATCAAGTTAATTAGATTTTAGAAAGAAATAAGGATTAAGAAGCTCAAACCAAACCATTAAATTAAAGGAATAATTAGAATTTTGGAATCAGATTACTAAATTGAGGTCAAGTATCTGAATATCATGGCAAAGATCAATCATCCATTTTTCTATCTATCCATTCCTTGATAATTTATCATGTGTCAGGTACTATGTTAAGCTGAAGATACACATATTAATAGAGCCTAATCCCTGACCTCAAGTAGTTCACAGTTTGATCAGGAAGTCTAGTTATCAAGACAAAGACAGAAAGGTTAGATATCAGATAACATGTGGTCATCTCATCTCAGGTGGTCAGAACATATTTTTATTAGGGATAGGCTGTATGTTAAACACATAGCACATGTGCTAGGTATGTAGCTATATATGTATTAAATGTATATGTGTATAAATATAAATATAAATTAAATGTAGGTATAAATGTATTAAATGCACTGACTGACTAGTTATTTGGACACTTGGCCAGAGAGAAGAGAAGGATCAGGTACATCAAACTCCCCTGGACACTGCTGGACCTGGTTGAGTTTAGCATGGCTGCAATTGAGATGCATCTACCTAAAACTCATTTGGAAAAGTTGAATGTAGGAAGGTTGTCATTAAAAGTGTGACATTTTCTTTTAGTTGATCTCTCTGTCTCATAAATACAGGAGTTGACTGAAACATAGACTTAATCCATCCTAGAAATCCATTTTACTAGAGCAGGTCTCCCTTTATATTAGCTGGTCATTCAGACTTTGCTAAGTGCTGTGCTTCAGTGTGAGCAGTAAAACATTCATTTGTCAGTGTCAATGACTTGCACTCATTTTTCAGATAACGACTGGGTGAATTTTTTTTTTTTGAGGGGGAACCTGTGTATGCCCCCATGAAACTCAAATGCAATTTCTATGTAGCCTTGGTAAATTAGCATGTACTGAAATGGTGTCTAATTGTAATTCATGCTTTTCATAATCTATCAGATATGCTACTTTACTGCAATCATTATCTTCCTTTTGCAATTGTAAGTTGGTTTTTTGGTCTTGCAATTGGGCAGCTGTTAAAAGCTTCCTATTTTAAGTATGTACTGTCACAGTTATTTTTCTCCCCACTTCCAGGAAAATCATACACATAGATTTTATTGAAGACACCAAGTGGCTGTGTTAAATGACCTTTCCCCAGGCTTTGAATTCAGAATTCAGATGATTGTCAATCACTTGAAAGCTGTCACCCACAGCACAATAAATGAAAGAATGGAAGTTCTTCACTGTATGATCTGAAAATGTTGAGCTCAAGTGTTCATTAAAAAATGCAAAAGATGATTCTGTTGTACAGATGTTAAAATAAAAGTTCCAGTGCTCATTTCTATATAAGACAATTACTTCCATTGTTCTTTCATAAACTTTTTATTACTCAAAGAATTTTTCCCTGGAATGCAGCTACCTTGTTTTTCTAAACCCAAGATGAGCCTTTTGAATTTCATGATTGAGCCTAATGAGAAATCTGACTAGTGAATCATCCAAGAGAAACAGCTGTAGAAACCCATGTAGTATAGGACTGATGGAGACATTAAAAGCATATTTTTAAAGCTTAAAAACATTTATGAAAAGTAACTCAGGACATTTAAAGTCTGTCAAGTAACTTATTGATCAAAACACTTGTCTTCAGTTGGAATCAGAAGGTACGGATGCTAATAAAGTCAAGATAGCCACAAGATATCCCAAATTGGGAGTGTAGTTATATAGAAGTCATCAAGTCTAAAAGATTTATCTGATGCTTTATATTGATGGAGCCATTTGATAGAATCTGATAAGAATTAAGGGGAGCTGTTAACATAGTTGTTTCTGCTGCTGAAACTCATTAATATAATAGGAACAATACAAATTTCTGAAGGGCTCTTCTCACTATCATGGTTGACTCAGATCATGCCTTAGGCAATTAGCTTTGGTATCTTTCCTTCAGCCAGCTGTAGATATGTTTGTGGCATGCTTCCTGAAAGATTAACTTGGATATGAGTCCAATAATTGTCCTGCCTTAGCTCCATTTATGAGGTTTAGACACCAGATACCAACTAAAGCATGATACAAGGAGTCAGGGAGTCAGTGGGGTCAAATAGTTACAGAGTGGCCTAAGGACACCGCTAGGCTCCCTTGGTGGTTTACTGAGTCCTTTCTAGGAAAACCAGAGATGACTCTGGTGGTCAGACCAAGGAGAGTAGAATCATGAGGCCAGATTCAGGAAGTGAGGTGCAGAGAAAAGTGAGATTACTGTAGGTTGACATACATGTTCATGGCAGGAACTCCAATGCTAAAGCAAGGCAAAGAATCAAATAACATTAATGCCATTTTATTCATTGCTTGTGTGCTTAGGTTGTTTTCTAGTACAGTACTAGGTGCCATACAATAATAATGATTGTGTGTGACTTGTGTTGCTGTCTTCAGATTACTTTCAATTACACACAGACAAGTATTTTCCTATTAGGTTAAGTCTTACTCTTCCATGAAGCCTTCTCTAAATAATCCAGCTCCTTAATTGAATTATTGTAATTCCACCATCTACACCCCTTACTTTGCATTTTTTTAAATATTCACTCTTGTATAGCTCTCTGTCTCACACGAATATATTTTGTCTGATGAGACTGTTAACTTTGAAGGTAGGGATCTCATATTTATTTTATATCTTTCATAGTGCACAAAACACTGATGAATACATATATATTAGTCTTGGTTTATGTCCTTTGTTCTAGCATATAGCACATTCAGCATTTATCCCAAATTTTCTTTTTTAATGAAGTATAATTATTAATAATTGCATGAAAATTAGGCATGATAGGTTTGGTAGATCTCCACATTGTATTTTCAGCTTTCTACCATGATCTCATAGACTCATGTGAGGTGCATGTGCAGAGTTCTCACTTTGAATTGGAAAAACAGCCAGCTTGAACCTAGGTCTCAGTTTATCCTAATTATTTCTACATGCACCATAGCTAATACCTTCCTTTTAAGACATATAAGGGCTGTTACTGGTAAAGCAAAATGTATTCAGAAAGGAGCAGCCATGAACAGCTACATCATTCTTTTTTTAAAAAAAGATTTTGTTTATTTATTTGGTACAGAGAGAGAGATAGAGAGAGAGAGAGCACAAGCAGGGGGAGTGGCAGGCATAGGGAGAGGGAGAAGCAGGCTACCCAAGGAGCAGGGAGCCTGATGTGGAGCTCCATCCCAGGATCCTGGGATAATGATCTGAGCTGAAGACAGATGCTTAACACACTAAGCCACCCCAGCGCCCCCAGCTACACCGTTCTTGTTTTCACTGGTGATAAGATTAGATTTCATTGTCTTTATCCCTGCCAGCCATTTTATGTACTTAAGAGTTGTTCTATGGCTAAGAACCCAAGCTCAAAAGATGCCTGGAACTCACAGTCATTGGGTACATAGAAATACTAGCTTAGGGGTGCCTGGTTGGCACAGTTGGTTAAGCGACTGACTCTTGGTTTCTGCTCAGGTAGTGATCTCAGGGTCATGAGATTGAGCCCTGCATTGGGCTGCGCTTGAGACTCTCTCCCTCTCCCTCTGCCCCTCCCCTCTGTGCTCTCACACTTTCTCTCTCTCTCTCAAATAAATAAATAAATCTTAAAAAAGGAAATAATAGGGGTACTTGGATGGCTCAGGCAGTTAAATGTCTGCCTTTGGCTCAGGTCATGATCCCACAGTCCCAGGATTGAGTCCCATATCGGGCTCCCTGCTCAGTGGGGATTCTGCTTCTCCCTCTGCCTCTGCTCCTTCCCCTGCTCATTCTCTCTCTGTGTGTGTCAAATAAATAAATAAAATCTTCAAAAAAAAATAATGGTTTAGATGTATGTGAATTATTTATGGGAAATAGAAGCTGAGCAGTCCTCCAGATTATATAGAACATATAGAGAAGAGTCTGAATATTCTTCCTATGGTGGATTTGTTAATTACTGTATACTGAGAGTCTACAAATATGTATTGACTTTTTTATTTGCAGTATCTTTATACATAATAGAGTTATAAATTGTTGCCCCTTTTAGCAACAATTTTATGTATTCCAGAGGTATGCATTATATGCTCTATTGACATTGGGGAGGGAAAGAAAAATTGTGCCAGTGATGGGAGGGGTTTCAATTTTAAAGGCTTCACCAAGAGAATGCTATTGATCCAATTCTTGAAGGATGACTATGAATCTCACAAAAAGACAAGAAGGGTAAATATATGTAGAAATGAAAGAGATGGTGTGTTATGAGAATTGAGTTATTTCATATTTGGGGGGCATGGGGATCCTGTAGAAAAATTGCAAGAGATAAGACTTTCAAGGTTAAGCAGCGGCTAAACTCTGGAGTCCTTTGTATGTCATGTTAGGGAGTCTGGCTTCACTGAAATCATTCATACAGGGAATAATACGATCATATTTTAGATTTATCACTGGTTATCATACAGAGAATGTATGAAAATAGAGATTTACCCAATAGCAAGTGATATTGAAGGGCCAGATTATGATAATAATAGGTATGAGAAGGAGGGAACAAATTGGAAAGATATTAGAAGGTAAAATCTACAAAAAAAGGGTGACCTTTGTGTTGTAAGATAAAGCAAAGCAAAGTTAAAAATGACACTGAAATGTATAGTTTGGGAAATAAGGTGAATTTTAAGATTTTCAAGTGAAATACGGTATATGAACAAGGGACTAGTTTAGGAGAAATGTGGAAGAATTTGATAAAATAGTTCTTGGACTTTTGAGGTTTAGGTGTCAGTGGGACATCCTCCAGAGATGTGTTGTCATTGGCTATGTCAGTATGATGTTCTGGAAGGTGCTGGAGGCAGGGGTAAGGAGGGAGTAGAGTGAGAAAGATATGAAGTATACATGGATTCCTGAAAACTACTGACATTTAGTAGGGGATGGTAGAAGAGAAGATTTTTTAATTAAATTTGGGATCTATAATCCTATTCTAGGAGGGAGATAAATATATAAGTCCTCCTTCTAGCCTCTGAGTCTGTGGGACTACAGGTGTTCCTATAACAGTCTTTCTAGTGACCAGATGGTCCCTACATTCAAACTAAATTTAGGTATTTTTATTCTACACAATCTCCAATTAGGACTTTTTAATTGAAATTTGAAACTTAAAGGGAATTGATATTAATTTAAGCATGCCATAGATAAATTATAAACAGATTTACTAAGTAGGCAAGTTTACTATTTCAACTCATTATAAATACTCATGTGGGAGTTTTCTTAGATCACTGTGGGAATCAGTTCTTTAGGGAAGGGCTAAGGAGGTAAGGATCATAGTTTTATTCTTGTCTCATCTTCTGGCTCTTTTTCCTTTTCTTTATACAGGCTTTCCATGTTGCTTTGTGTGTGTGTTGACAGGGCCTTTTGGACTCCTCCTGAAATTTAATAAATGTCCATTCTGTTATTGGCCTTATTATGTAATAATATGTTACTAACCCTTTCTGTAAATCTTTATAAAATTGTTCTTCCTTTTTCCCATACTCTTGCACTGCCTTGAGTTCCTGTGGTTTTCCCTTCTAGCAGACAGAAGTAAAACACTGATGTTTTTCTCTTACAATAGCCATCTGCTGCTTTTGTCTGTCCTAAGCCTGTAAGTGCCTCCTCTCTTGTGCTCTCCTTGCCGTGTTGTTACTGCATTTCCCCTATCCTTCTGTGCTTTGGTCACCCCTCATTTCATGCTGCCAGTATCTCTGCTAAATGCCACACATAGTCAGCATTTCTGCTTTCTGCAGTATATTCTTGA
This sequence comes from Ursus maritimus, assembly GCF_017311325.1. Classification (NCBI taxonomy): domain Eukaryota; kingdom Metazoa; phylum Chordata; class Mammalia; order Carnivora; family Ursidae; genus Ursus; species Ursus maritimus. Next base: position 35,614,209 of record NW_024423319.1, on the reverse strand, counting down.
ATGGTTTTGTATTGTTTGTGTAGAAAAAAGACTGGCTTCTTTGTGGATAACCATTGGGATGATCACTTCTGAAGTGGAAAATCATTCTACATACATACAAACACCACACACACACACACACACACACACACACACACACACAATTTATGGCACGGTATGATATCCTCACATTTAAGAACATCCTTAATCTGGAAAAAATATCACCTCAGGGCTTTTTCTTAAGTTTTGACTTTATAGTGCCTCTTACATGTGAGTTAAGTGTGCATTATATGTGATACTAAGTATACAGATAAAAACTAAGAAATGATTAGAGTTAGGAATTTTAAGTGTTTATGATTTTTAAAAAATGTAATTAGGATGATCTTACCTCATGAACCAGAATGATTAGTTATATCGCCTGCATTTAAAAATATGAAGGAAAGCTTTTAGAATAGGTACCAGAATTCCCAAAATTAGAACTGTAAAAGAATTATAAAAATACAAATTTCTCATTACCTTGTCAACATAGTGTTTCCGTTTTGCAAGATTTAATCACTCCTGTCGTACGATTTCAGTGCTCTGTTATCTGTGTGTTATTGAGTTTGATAGACTCATTTAGAGGGGCATGTAAATTTTGGTACATAACAGTATGTGCTATAAAGTTGTTATAAACTATCTCTTCACAGAATGCCAAGCAACTGGTCACTTCATTGGGAAATCAATAAATATGACTTTTACTGTAGGTAAAAGATAGCCTTAACAACTATACCCCACACATTTATGTTAGCATTTTATTCCCTTTAAAGCCTTTACTTAAAGAATCTCTACTTCGCTTCTAAACAAATCTTATAAAGAGCCAGGATGGGTGATACTATCATTTTATTTATGATTTCAAAGATAAGAAAAAAAATTACGTCCGTAATTGTTTATCTGGATTTAGACAAAGTTCAAATCCAGTGTTTTCTGACTGGTAACCTATTGGTTATTTTTTCATAGCCAGAACCATGAGCTGGATCACAGAGGATTTTGTTATAAACATTATTTTATCAGTGGATTAGATAAGGATCTCAGTAGTTGCTGAAGAAAATGGGAAATCAAACAAACCTAGGAAGCATAACTGATACATTAAATTGCAGAATTAGGAACTTAAGAGGTTGATGTTTCATCAGGGAAAAATGAAAAGTTTATGCTTGGATCATAAAACAAAACAAAATACAACTTTATGAATATAGAACTAAAAAGAAATACAAGCAACCCCCTAACCCACCCAAATCCATATTTACTAGTTTCAGTGAAATGTAAATTCAGTTTGAGTCCAAGGAGGAATGCAGGAGATTAGAAAACCTAATGTGATATAAAACTTTACCCACAAAATAAAAACTTTAGAATGAGCACTGTCATGTACTCATTCTACTCTGTCTTGGTCAGATCACATGTGAAAAATTCCATTTCTAGACTCTATTCTTGAAGAGAGGGAAAATCAATATGTGTTCAGAAATGAACAATAAGGATTGAAAATAGACTAAGAATCATACTACATTAAAAATAGTTGCAGGAACTGGGAAGTTCTTCACATATTTAGAAGGATGTATTGCGTAAGAGAGATCACAATTGTTCTGTTTTGCTCAGTGGATATAATCAGGCTTAATTGCAGGGGTGAGGGGGGACTACATGAAGACAAGACAAATTTTAGCTGAACTTAAGGGAGCACTTTCTAATAATTAAAGATTTTCAATAATGGAATGAGTCACATCTTAGAGTGTTCATGCAGAGGTAGAATGACCATTTGGCAGGGTTGTACAGAGTATGCCAAACCAGGTATCAATTGGCTGGACTGGGAAAACTGGTTCCTTCAAGATATAGGATTCTTTCAGAGAATGATTCTAAATGATATGATCTGCTATTCTCAGAATGTGTACAATTGTGTGTCAAAGCAGTGCCCAGTGAAGGACTCAGTCATAAATATCTATGCCAGTTCCTTGAGGTCATGAAAATACTTTTTTATACAGCCCATAGCTCAGGAAATATTGTAAGTGATCCCCAGAGAATTCAGCTCTAACTACCAAATAGAGTTCCAGATTTGTTGCACCCTTTTTAAATCTCATGCTCAGTGTTTGTGGGTTCCCTTTGTTCACATTCTGGCCAATAATTGGTATTTTGGTGCAGGGTCATATCACCATGGTTTTAATTTGCACTTCTCTGTTGACTAAAGAGGTTGAACATTTTTTTGTGTGATTATTGGCTATCTGGATATCATCCTTTGTGAAATGTCTGTGTATGACTTTCACCCATTTTTATTGAATTGTCTTTTTTTTTTTACTGGTTTGTAGAAGCTTTCATAAATGCTAGTTATAACACTTTTGTTGGTTACAAACATATTTCCCCCCTCAGTGCTTGGCCTTTTCACATTTTTTTAATAATAATTTTTTATTATATTGTGTTAGTCACCATAGAGTACATCCCTAGTTTTTGATGTAAAGTTCCATGATTCATTATTTGCGTATAACACCCAGTGCACCATGCAATACGTGCCCTCCATAATACCCATCACCGGCCTATCCCATTCCCCCACCCCCCTACCCTCTAAAGCCCTCAGTTTCGGGGGGAGGAGTTAAGATGGCGGAGGAGTAGGAGACACCGTTTTCAGCCGGTCCCCCGAGTCGAGCTGGATAGGTACCAGACCAGCCTAAACAACCACGGAACCAGCCTGAGACGCAGGAAGACGCATCTAGATCTCTACAAATGAACATCTCCAGCGCTGAGTATTGAG
>NW_024423319.1:35603013-35606382 GCF_017311325.1 Ursus maritimus | reverse complement strand
AAACAAATCATAAAATGGGCAGAAGATATGAACAGACACTTTTCCAATGAAGACATACAAATGGCTAACAGACACATGAAAAAATGTTCAAAATCATTAGCCATCAAGGAAATTCAAATCAAAACCACACTGAGATACCACCTTACGCCAGTTAGAATGGCAAAAATTGACAAGGCAAGAAACAACAATTGTTGGAGAGGATGTGGAGAAAGGGGATCCCTCCTACATTGTTGGTGGGAATGCAAGTTGGTACAGCCACTCTGGAAAACAGTGTGGAAGTCCCTTAAAAAGTTAAAAATTGAGCTACCCTATGATCCAGCCATTGCACTACTGGGTATTTACCCCAAAGATACAGACGTAGTGAAGAGAAGGGCCATATGCACCCCAATGTTCATAGGCAGCATTGTCCACAATAAAGCAAATTTCGTAGCGAGCCGAGATGCCCCTTCAACAGATTGATCTGATTAAGAAGTTGTGGTCCATATATACAATGGAATATTACTCAGCTGGTCAGAAAGAACGAAGTTCCTCACCATTTGTCAAGGCAACATGGATGGCACTGGAGGAGATAATGCTAAGTGAAATAAGTCAAGCAGAGAAAGACAACTATCATAAGGATTTCTCTCATCTATGGAACATAAGAACTAGGATTATCAGTAGGGGGAAGAAAGGGATAAAGAAAGGGGGTAATCAGAAGGGGGAAAAAACATGAGAGACTATGGACTATGAGAAACAAAACTGAGGGCTTCAGAGGGGAGGGGTGGGGGAATGGGATAGACCGGTGATGGGTAGTAAGGAGGGCACGTATTGCATGGTGCACGGGGTGTTATACACAACTAATGAATCATCGAGCCTTACATCGGAAACCGGGGATGTACTGTATGGTGACTAACATAATATAATAAAAAAATCATTAAAAAAAAAATAAAGCCCTCAATTTCGCCTTTTCACATTTTGAATGGTTCCCTTAATTCATAGAAGTTTCTGATTCTAATTTAGTCTGATTTGTCAATCTTTCCTTAATGGGTAGTACTTCTTGTATTCCGTTAAAGAAATCATTGCCTACATCAAGGTCAAGAACACATTCTCCTATGTTATCATCAATAAGTTTTATTTTTGTATTTTTACCATTTATATCTATAATCTACCAAGTTATTTTTTGTGAATGGAATAAACTAGGGTCAAGTTACAAATTTCCCTTTTAGATATCTTTCATATCTCTTACTAACTTATTCCAAGTTATTTGATATTTTAGTGACAATTGGTAAGTGATATATTTTATAAATTTTATTTTAAATGCTTATAGAATCTGATTAATTTCTGTATATTGACTCTGGTATTGGCAACCTTGCTGTATTCATTATTCATTCTAACAATATCTCTGAGATTCTACTGGATTGCCTACATAAAAAATGTAATTATCTGTGAGTGAAAATAAATTTCTTTTCAATACTTAGAATTTTATTTGATTTTCTTGTACTATTATAGTGACCAAGATGTCCAGTACAACGGTGAACAAAAGATATGTAGTGGGAAGTTTTGCCTTGCTTGGAATATCAGTAATTTGCCATTTATATGATGTTTGCTTTATATACATTACTTGGAATTGCAATTTATCAGGGTAGGCATGTTTCTTTGTATTCCTACTTCGCCTGCTGTCAAGGTTAAGCTAGCCTCTTAAAACATGTTGGAAATTTTTCTTTATTAGTTTCTGAGGGGTTGGTGTAAATTTGATATTACTTCTTCACCTAAAGTTTCAGAAGTGATGTTAGCAAGGTGGCAAATTAGGAAGCTCCAGACCCTTCTTTCCCCATGGAAACATTTTTAAAAATTGAGACTAACTAAAATAACTTTTTTAGGACCTCTGAAGCCAGTCAAAATTCTGCAGCAACCAAGATAACAATCAAGAAAAACCACATTCAGATGAGATTGGGCACGTTCAGGGTGGTATGGCCATAGACACCACATTCAAAACAGTAGGAAATTTTGTGGCACTTTTATTCACTCTGTCTCTACTCCCTCCTTTATGCAGTATGACATGGTTGTGAGGAGGTGGCCCAATTCCCAGTTCTTTTCCTTGAACCAGCAGGAGCACAGCAGAATTTATTTGCAGTGTTTTAACCTGTCTGTGGGCTGTGTCTGAGGGACTGGTCCTCTCTGACTTGGAATCCAGATGTGGAAAGGTGACATAGTTCAAGTCTCAGGCTGATAAAGGAACAGAAGGCAATAGTGAGTATAATAGTATGCAAAAACTATAGGGGAGCTTCTGTGGATGCCTAGGACAAGAAGTGGTCAGAGAAAGAGAATAAAACATCTAATGTCCCAATAAGAAGATAGGGTAAGAATGTTTTGGAAATTAAGATATTTAAGGGCATGTATACAGGAGCAATTGAAACACATGCATACACTTCTAGGCAGTATGCATGTCCAGAATAGAGCTGAGAAGACCTTAAGCCTTCACTCTGGCCTGATCCCAACACTCAGAACACACCTTGCTAATTAGTGAAGGTCTTCTCTGCCAGTCTACAAAGACTGGGAGACGTGGCTGTTTTTTCACATGCCAAATTCTTAACAAAAGATTACAAGGCATAGAAAGAAACAAAAAAGATGGCCCATTCAAAGAAACAAAATAAATCTTCATAACCCCTCCCTGATGAAACACAGGTATGGGAATTATCAAAGCCATTATAACAACTGTCATAAATATGCTCAAAGAGCTAAAGGAAAACAAGGACAAAGAACTAAAGGAGATCAAGGAAACAATATATGAACAATATAAGAATGTCAGCCGGGATAGAAATTATTTAAAAAAGAACCAAACAGAAATTCTGGAGCTGAAAAATATAAAAACTGAATTGAAAAAGTCACAAGAGGGGTTTAATAGCAGACTCAAGCAGGAAGAGGAGAAAATCAACACACTCGAAAACAGGTCGTTGGAAATTAATGTCTGAGGAGCAAAAAGAAAAAGGAATGAAGAAATGTAATCAGTTTAAAAGACTTAAAGGGAATCATCAAGCAGAAAAGTATACACATTATAGGAGTCCCAGAACCTGAGAAGAAAGGGCCAGAGAGATTTTTGAAGAAATAATCACCCCAAACTTTCCAAATTTGAAAATGACATGGATATACAAATCCAGAATGTGAAGGAACTCCAAGTACAATAAAAGAATAAAATGAAAGAGACTCATAAAGAAATGCATTATAATAAAATTGTCAAGAGTCAAGGACAGAGAATCATGAAAGCAGCAAGAGAAAAATTGTCACATACAAGGGATCCTCAATTAGATTAATGATGGACTTTTCTACCTTAGAGGAGAGAAGCCAGTGGGATAATATATTTAAAGTGCTGAAACAAACAAACAAATAAAC
>NW_024423319.1:35533171-35603003 GCF_017311325.1 Ursus maritimus | reverse complement strand
AAACTATCTACTGATATTTTATATCTAGAAAAACGGCTTGAAAAGTGAGGGAAAATTAAGACATTCCCAGATAAACAAAAGCTGAAGGATTTCACTATGAGGAGACTTGACCTACAAAAAATGCTAAAGGGAGTCCTTCAAGCTGAAATAAAAGAAAAATAGACAGTAACTCAAAGACATGAAAATATAAAATTCTCTATTACTGGTAAATACATAAAACAAATTAAAAACTAGTGTTATTGTAACTTTGGTTTATACCTTCATATTTTTATAGAATTTCAAAGACAAAAACATGAAAATAATTATGAAATCTATGTTAATGGATACACAACATATAAAGATATAATTTGTGACATCAGTAATATGAATTGTAGGGCACAGCTTGTAAAGGAGTAGAATTTTTTAAGATTTTATTTTTAAGTCATCTCTACACCCAATGTGGCACTCAAAGTTACAACCCTGAAATCAAGAGTCACTGTGCTCTACCAACTGAGCTAGGCAGGCACACCAGGAGTCAGATTTTCATATGCAATTAAGATAGTTTTGACATAAAATAGATTGTTAGACCTTTAGAATGTTATATACAATCTCCATGGTAATCGCAAAGAAATGTGCAGATTCAGTGTAACCTCTATCAAAACTTAAATGCCCTTTTTTGTGGCAATAGAAAAATCTTCCCTAAAATCATCTGGAATCTCAAGGGACACCAAGTAGCAAAACAATCTTGAAATATAAGAATAAAATTGGAGATCTCACACCTCCTATTTCAAAATTTACTATAAAGCTACAGAAATCAAAACACTGTTACTGGTATAAAGACAAACATCTAGAATGATGGAATAGAATAGAGAGCACAGAAATAAACTCTCACCTCTATGGTCAAATGATTTTTGACAAGAATGCCAACATCATTCAATATTGGGAAAACTGTATAGCAATATGCAAAAGAATGACGTTGGAAAAAGTAACATATAAAAATTAACTCAAAATGGATGGAAGACCTAAATATAAGAACACTAGAGGAGTCTTAGAGGAAAAAATAAGAGGAAGTTTCATGACATTGGGTTTGGCAATGATTTGTTGTATATGACACCAGAAGCACAGGCAACAAAAGAAAAACTCGATAAATTGAATTTAATCATAATTTAAAATCTTTGTGCATCAAAGAACCTTATCAACAGAAAGAAGAGCAACTCATGGAATGGGGAAAATATTTGCAAATCACATATCTTATATGGGGTTAATATTCAGAATATATTTAAAGTACTCCTACAACCTAACAAGAAAAAAACAGCCCAATTAATAAATGGCAAAATGACTTGAATTGACATTTTTCTAAAGCAGAAATACAAATGGCCAGCAAGCACATCAAAAGATGCTCAATATCATTAACCATTAGGGAAATGCAAATCAAAACCACAATATCATTTTACACCCACTAAGATGGCTATTAAAAAAAAAACCCAGAAAATAACAAATGTTGGTGAAGATGTGGAGAAATCGAAACCTTTGTGCATTGATGGTGGAAATGTAAAATGGTATACTGCTACGGAAAATGTTATGACTGTTCCTCAAAAAATTAAAAATAAAATTACCATCTGATTCAGCAATCTCACTTCTGTATAGATACCCAAAATAATTGAGACACAGATTTGAACACATATTTGTACATCCATGTTTATAGAAGCATCATTTACCATAGCCAAAAGGTGGAAGCCAACCAAAGTGTCTATCAATGGATAAATAAACAATATGTTGTAACCATATACACTGAAATATTACTCAGCCTTTAAATGAAGGGTATTCTGACACTGCTACAACATGGATGACACTGAAAGACATTAGGCTAAGGGAACCAAGCCTATCACAAAAGGAAAAATATTATGTAATTCCACTTATATGAAGTACCTAAAGTAGTGAAGTTCACAAAGACACAAAGTAGAATGATGGTTGCCAGGTTTTGGGGACACAGGATGAACTGGGGGCTTATTGTTCAGTAGTATTGAGTGTCTGCTTGGGCAGCTGGAAAATGTTTTGGAAATGGATGGTGGTGATGGTTGCACAAAAATGTGAATGCATTTAATCCATTAAACTGTACACGTAAAATGGTTAAGTTGATAAATTTCATATCATGTATATCTTACTACAAAAAAGAGTTTCCAAAAATTCACAATGAAGCTGTCTTGATCTGGAATTTTCTTCGTGGGAAGGCTTTTCTAGGGAATTTAAACTTTTTTTCTAGGATTATTTTAATAAATATGGGACTATTCAAATGTTTAAATTTTTCTTGGGTTAATTTCAATGTTGTAAGTTTCTAGGAATTGCTACATTTCATATAAATTTTCCCAGTAAAGTTGTCCTGCACATATTGTAAATACTTATTGTTATTACCATCTTCAATGGCAGCCCATTTATTGTTTTTGATATTGACTACTTGTGCCTCCTCTCTCTCTCTTTTATTAATTCATTCTTACCAGTCTTTTATTAATTTCATAATTCTTTTCAGATAGTTAATTTTTTGGCTAGGTTTTGCTTAATTTTATTAGTTTCTACATTTTTTATTTCATTTTTTCTTTCTTCAGGTATATTTCTAACTTCTTGAAGTGGATTGGTGATTTTCAGTGTTTCTTATTGTTTAATATATGTATTTAAGGACATGCTCTATAAGAATAGCATTAGATGCATTCTACAGGTTTTTGAAATGATGTACTTATATTGTCATTTATTCAAAATATATTTTAATTTCCATTGCAGTTTCTTCTGTGATCCACAGCTTCTTTAGAAATATGTTGCTTAATTTTTAAGTATTTGAAAATTTTCTAGTTATTTTTTTGTTATATTTCTAGCTTAATCATACTGTGGTCAGAAAACAAAATCTGTATGACTTAAATATATTGAAACATATTGAAATTTACTGTCTACTGTACATTAAGATTTGGTAAATGCTCCCTGTGTACTTAAAAAGACTGTGTTTTTTTGAATTATTGGATGCAGTGCTCCATATATATCAAATTGGTCATTGACTTCGTGGCCTGTGTAATTTTCTAGTTACTGAGAAAGTTGTATTAAAACTCTCATCATGATTGTGGGGTTTTTTTCTTTTTCTTTTCTTTCTTCCTTTCATTTCTTTGTCAATTTTGCTTCATTTATTTTGAAGCTATGTTATTATGTTGTACTTAATTATATCTTCTTATGACTAATATTTTGTAATTACTAAATATCCCTCTTTATCACCAGTGATGTTTTTCACGTTGAAGTCTATTTCATCCTATATTAATGTATAACTAAAACAGCTTACTTTATTTTTTTTAATTTTTTATTATGTTAGTCACCATACAGTACATCATTAGTTTTTGATGTAATGTTCCATGATTCATTGTTTGCGTGTTAACACCCAGTGCTCCATGCAATACGTGTGCTCCTTAATACCCATCAGCTAAAACAGCTTACTTTAGGTTAGAGCTTTTAAAATATATATTTTCTTTTTCTATATTGTCTTTTAACTCTCAACCATTTTGTATTCTTACATTTGAAGTATGTCTCTTCTAAGAAGCATATAATTTTTTTCAGTTAGATAATTTTTATATTTTAATTGTGGTATATAATCCACTTATATTTAATGTAAACAATCATCTATTTCTATTAAAATATATTCTTACTACTTCTGTTCCATCTGCTTGAACATGTCTATATCCTCTTTATCCTTTGTCTTTTTTATTAGCTACTTTTTATTATTTCTGTACTAGCTTGTTCTTTGTGTATATAAACACAATTTTACTCTCTTATGGTGATTATCAACAAAATTATAGCATACCCATTAAATTCTGCTATCAATATGTACTTTTACCAAAATGGACATTTTAATTCCTGTATAGCACATTAACTCCATTTATTCTACTCCACAATTTTGTTGTTTTTATGCATTTTAGTTCTACATATATTCAAAACCTTACAAATTATTAATGTTGTTTTATAGAGTTATGTACATTTATTTTGGTGCATGTCATTCTTAATTGTTATTGTTTGCCTCTCAGACGATGTTTTTGTGCATAAATAACTCCATTTAATATTTCCTTTAGTGAGGATCTGTCTGTGAAAAATTCCCTTGGTATTTCTTTGTCTAAAAATGTTTTTTATTTCATCTTAAGTTTTGCCAATATAAACATTTAAGCCTCTAATTTCCCCGTAATAACTGCTTTAGCTTCATCCTACAAACTGTGATACACAGTATTTTCTAACTTCCTTTGAGAGTTCTTTTGCCTTTGATTATTTAGAAACTTGGTTAATTTTTAAATATTTTGGGTTTTCCTAGATATCTTATTATTATTGATTTCCAATTAAATCTTGTTGTGGACTGAGGATATACTCTGTATGATTTCAGTCCTTTTGTTTTATTGAACTTGGATTTATGGCCTAGGATATGTACTCTCTGTTTGCTAGGGGTCTTCTTCAATAGGTGTCAAATTGGTCAAGGAAGTAGATAGTATTGCCCAAATCTTCTTATGATTTTTTTTTGTCTGGTTGACCAGCTTGTTTTGTATAGTTGTTCAATAAATTGCTATGAAAGGCATATTAGCATCTCCTAATATAATCGTAGAATTGCATACTTCCCCTTTAAATTCCATCCATTTTCCCCTCATGTATTTTGAAGTTCTGCTTTGTGATTCTTCTCTTTTCCTGTTGGATTGACCCTTTAAATATTGTGAAGTCTCTATCTTTAGTGACACTCAACCTTGAAATCTATTTTATTTGATATTAATAAAGCCATTCTAGCCTTCTTTTACTTGCTCTATGCATGGTGTACTACTTTTCATCCTTTCCTTTGCAGTTTATCTGTGTTTTATGTTTAATTGCACCCCTTGTAGATAGCATGTAGTTGAATCTTGATTTTTAAAAAATTCCGTTCTGGGGGCACCTGCATGGCTCAGTTGATCAAACAACTGACTCTTGATTTTGGCTCTGGTCATGATCTCAGGGTTGTGAGATCAAGCCTGGAGTAGGACCTCATGCTGGGTCTGAAGCCTGCTTAAGATTCTTTCTCTCCCTCTCCTTCTTTCCCTCCTTCTCATGCATGCTCTCTCTCTCTCTCTCAAAAAAAAAAAAATCCATTCTGGGGCACCTGGGTGGTTGGGCTTGGTTGGTTGGGCATCCGACTCTTGGTTTTGGCTTGGTTCCTAATCTTAGGGTTGTGGGATCAGGCCCTGTGATGGGCTCCATGCTTGGCCTGGAGTCTGCTTGGGATTCTTTCCCTCTTCCTCTCCTTCTGTCCCTCCCCACATTCATGTGGGCATGCATGCACTCTCTCCCTCTTTCAAAAATAAATAAGTAAATAAAATCTTTTTTAAAAAGTTTCAAAAAATCTATTTTTGATAACGTGTGGCTTCTAATTGGAGCATTTAATCCATCAATATCCATATTCTTATTGATATGGTTGTATTTAGATATTTAGGTCTACCATTTCAATATTTGTTATTTCTTTGTGCCCTCTTTCTTTCATTCCTCTTTCCTCTTCTTTTGGATTACTTGAGTAATCTCTGTTGACTGGATTTCATTTTTAGTTATCTATTGGATATTATTCTCTACTTGCTTATATATTTTTAGGCAGTTGCTCAGACTTATAGGTAATATTACACCATTTCACATAGAAGGTTGAAATCTTGCAACCATATAGATCCATTTGCCTCTATCATCTTTTATGCTCTACTTGTCATGTGTATTGCTTCTCCATATATAAGTCGCAATGAAATGTTATGGTTTTGGTTTTAAGTTGTTACATATATTTTAGAAAACTTAAGAAAATGTAGACTTTTATAATTACTTATTTACTGTTTTTGATGGTCTTTATTCCTTCCTGAAGAGCTGAGTTACTTTCATATCATTTCCTTTCAATACGAATATTTTTAAAGCATTTTTCATAGTTCCAGTCTACCTTAAGATTCTGTTATCTTAAGATTCTGTTATCTTAAAATGTCTATATTTCTCCTTCATTCTTGAATGATATTTTCATTGTATATAGACTTCGGGGTTAAGAGGGGTTTTTTCTCTCCAGTACTTTAAAGATGGTATTCCATTGTTTTCTGTCTATATGTTTCTTGTGAATCATTTCTTTGAGTGTAATGTGTCAATTTTCTCTGACTGTCAAAGACTTTCTCTGTCATTGGTCTTCAGCAATTTGACTAGGAAGTGCAAAGGTATAATTTTGCCTCTCAGCTGCTGCTTGAATATTACTAAATGTCTCAAGAGAAATGTCAGTGTGTGTGTGTGTGTGTGTGTGTGTGTGTGTGTGTGTGTGTTTCTTCCAAGTTTTGGCCCTGCAAGTTCAATATCATGGTAGCTTCCTGATGACTTCAAAAAAAATTTTTAATGTTTTGTGCAGCTTTTATACTTGTTCACAGCAAGAAATTCATTCTGCAAAAGGTTAGTCTTCCATGAGAGGAAGTGGAAAATATCATTTTATATTATTATATTCATCACTGTAAAATGTTCTAACTTTCTTTTCTTTATAAAGTTTCCTATAGAAGTTATACAACGAGAAGCTGAATAATTTATTAAGAATACGGTCTCTGGATTCTGGCTACCTAAGTTTAAATCTCAGTTCTGCCACTTAGTAGCTTTGTTTTGTTGGGAAGTTTTCTTAATTTCTCCAGGCTTCTTTTTTCTCATCAATAAAGATGGGATTATAAAAGCATGTACTTCAAGGTGTTGATATATGAAATAAATGAATCAATATATACAAAGTGCTTAAACTAGTATATGAAAAGTAGTACATGTAGTAAAGTGTTTGTAAAATAAAATACCTTACATTGTAAGACTATTCTTACTAATGACTAGTAAGTCATTAGTAAGTCAAAAGACTGACTTCTTTTCATCTTTTACACATCCAACAAAGCTGAGTACATAACTCGGTGAAATGTTAGACAGGGTGAATAATTGCCATGGAATAAGTTTTCTTAAAGCAAATAGTAGTTGAGAAGAAGGAGAGATGTTATATAGTTAGGGGAATCACTAAGGCTTTATGGAATACGTGATATTTGAACCAGACCATTAAGATTGGATACTTTGGATAAGTTTTCAAGAAGGGGAAAAAATGGACAGGGACAATTTATGTAAAGAGCGTGAATAAAATTTTGAAACAACAAAATGATCTGAGAGACTGGAAATAGCATGAAATAGCAGAAATAGCATGATTTGGCAGGAATATGAAACAAAAGTATGAAAGTAGATTTATAGAAAACTGGAAGGATAGTTTGAAGTAATTCTGATGCCAGGCAAGGAAGTTTGCTCTTAATTAAATAGGCAAATGAAAGTCATTTGGTGACCTAATGTCTAACAGTAGGAGAACACTTTAGGAATTTATAGAACAACAAATCAATGGACTATTATGTAACCATTAGATTAGATCATTTGGAGATCATGTAGTAATATCCACAAGTTCTTAAGAGGAAATTAGTGAACTGAACAGAATACAAAGTTATATTTATGCTAGCTGAACTTATTATGGCAATCATTTCACAATATATGTAAATCAAACCATCATGCTGTATAACTTAAACTTCTATAGTATTGTATGTCTATTATTTCTCAAGTAAACGGGTAAAAAATATACAAAGCAACAACAATGAAAATAAATAAACAAGTGAAATATTATATCTATGCTTTATTAGTAACTCAGAAAAGTTGTCTGTTCATATGAGTAAGGACCAGAGAAGATAATCATAAAATAAATTGTTTTTAGAAGTGGTGATATTACAGGCTATCTTTCTCTTTGTAATGTTTTATGCTTCTGCCACAAATAAAATAAAAGATAACTGAAATCAGGGCTATCTTTTAGAAGAATTAATTCATCTTTGAGATATGAAATAAACTAGTTGAGATAAATAAAGGACCATTAGGACCTAGAAGAGAGGTCATGGGGACTTGTATCAGAGTTACAGTAATAAAGGTAGAGAAGAAGGCTTCAGCGCCAGCAAAAATGGAGAGTTCACATATACATAAACCTAAAGGGGTATAAGATGTGGGGGAGTGAGTAAGGCAAGTGGAAGGGGAAAGTCAAAGGTGTTTCCAAGGGTACATTTTCAGAACGGTAGAGACAGTAGGCAGATTGTAAATAATTTAAGAAGTGTGTAGCTGGTGAAATAGGAAGTTTAAACTGTTTCGTTTTGGAAGTTTGGTGGTAATGGCAATGAAAGGAGAATGATGTGAGTTTGAGTTATATATAGGAGCAGAAGGAATCTTGTTATTAGACTGAGAAAGATAGGAGCAGGCTGACAGAAAAGGAAGAGAAGCCAATGACTGAGGATATCAAGGAAAACCTTTATAATTGAAGGCATAAAACCATTTTGGTATTGAATAAGGCTAAGAATAGTGGTATTTGGTATAAATGAAGCTCTTTTGCATCTATAACATTTTTATGCGTGTGTCATGTTTTATACGACTTTTTTACATGACCTATTCTGCCCTACCTACTTCTCTGAAGTCATACTCTATTTTCCCCCATTTGCCCTCACTTACTCTCTTGTAGCAACATTGACCTCTTGGCTGCTCCCCAGACACACCAATTTACCTTCTACTTGAATGTTGTTATTCTTGCTGCTAATTCCCCTGGAATGCTCATCCTCAAGAAGTATTCGTGGCTTAATTTCTCACTTCCCATAGGCCTGTATTCATATGTCATCTTGTCTGAGAGGCCTTCCCTGATCACGTCTGGTCACTCTCTTACCTTACTTGGCTTCATTTTATTCAGAGCAAATGTCACTATCTGAAATTATATACTAAATTCTTTGTTTATATGTTTATTGTCAGGACTCACTAGAAAGTAAGCTTCATGAAAACAGTCCATTTATTAAAACATCCTTAGAATCCATAATAGTATCTGGCGTATTAGTAGATGCTTAGTAAATATTTAGTGAATAAATGAATGAAGTGATGCCTCTAACAATCCTGTGAGGTGAGTAGGACAAATGATGATCTAATGATCCCTATCCTGTCTCTCCATTTGATGAACAAAGAAACTGAGGTTAGAATGGTTAAGTGACTTGCCCAACATCAAGCAGCTTTTAAGTGATAGAGTTGGTAGTAGAACCAAATCCTTTGGCATGTATTTTGAATCCCAATACCAGCTGACCACAAAAGGAAAGGTTATCCTTGGAGATAGGAGCAGAGGAGCTGCAGGATGAAGACAGAAATTTTAAAGTGTAGAGGAGGCAAACTGAGGGAATTCTTATCAAGTAGGAAGGAAGTGTATCTGAGGAACCTGGAAACCAAAATCATGAGAGTGATTTTTGAAGAGAATGGGAAAGATGAACTATACCAGAAGGGGCAGCTGGAATAACTGAAGCTGTAGAGTTGTAATTTGTGTAGCTTAAATATAAATTATTAAAAATGGTTACTTTTTGAGTGGCTTTATGAATGGCTACTTAAAGAGAGGAATTATCTATTGTCTGCAGCATAGGGATAATGATGGTCATGACCTCAGGAGAAGGAAATTACATGCATTTTGGCATGAAGTAATGTGATGGTTGTTCTAGAGACAGAAATACAAGTAAAAAAAATATTCCTAAAGTTGCGCCTGGGTGGCTCAGTCAGTTGTGTCTGACTTTTGATCTCAGCCCAGGTCTGATCTCAGGGTTGTGAGTTCAAAGCCTACACTGGGCTGCACACCCAGTGTGAAGCCTACTTAAAACAAAAAGAAAGAAAATAAAAGAAATATTCCTAAAGGTTAATGAGGATAACTTGGTGACTGATGGAATATCTGGAGTGAATGACAAAGTTCTGAGCCTGGAGGCCCAAGAATATATTGTTTATGCTTTGGGGGACAGAGGAGTTAGAAACAACTATTCTATAAATGCATTTATTCTTTGCCATATTTCTGAGAAAAGAGTAGTATGCTGAGATCACAGTCCGAATTTTATAGTACATAAATGCAAGAGCCAAGTAGAAGAATATTAGGTATGGATATACTTTTTGGACCATTACATCAGAATAATTTTGTGTCTCCACTTTGTGTAAGAGGAAATATTAGCATTATAAATTTCAGTTATATTAACTCAACTTTATTCCTGCACAGTGAATTTCAAACAGAAAACAAGATAGCACTTTAGACTTAATATCCCCTAATGTTGTTAAATTCGCCTAATTAAAAGATAACAAAATATTTAATAATGGGAAATTATCTCTGAAGCAAAGTCTTTGATTATCTCCTTTTATGACGACAATTAATAGCAAACAGACTTTCTGTCTCTCTCTCACACACAGTATCTTGATAAGTTATATATTTTTAGAACAATATAACAAGCCCCTGGCAATTTCGTTTGCATTTATATAATTTAAAGTGTCTTGTTGTGACTGTTGTCCTCAAACACTCTGCAAATGAGTTTATATCTGCATTAATAAATAAAAGAAAGGTGGCTACCCACTGTGCCTTGGAGCTTATTTGTATGTAACAGCTCAGCCTTATTACTTGTGGTATTCCCTACAGGGATGAGAAGTAACCATTCAGAGAAGAGGATAGTAACTATTATATTCAGTCAAAAATGATTAAACCAATCATACATTTAGAATTTAGCTGTGAACAGAAATGTAGGTAGGATATTAAAAGTTGCAAAGGACTGAAATAGAGCAAAGAAATGAGCAGAGGTAGAAGAAAAGTAGGTCTTTTCTATGTGCCAAGGCAACGGGAACCTAAGTGGGAGATGTTTGGCGCTAGATTGAACAAGTAACTGGCAAAAGCATTTTTGGCATATAGAGGGAAAGTTGCAGATAAAATCTGAAGCAGGAGAGGTGTTTCTTTCATCTTTATATAGAGTCTAATCAACATACAAGAGAATTGGAACATTTTCATAAAATGAACTTATCTAAGTAATGAACATCCAAAACAACACATAGAATGTTATCAGGACCCCAGAAACGTTATCAGGACCCCAGAAGCCTTCCTCATAATCTCTTCTGGTCACAACCCCCACATTCCCACAGAGGGTAAAAAACCTGACTTCTAACAGTTTACATTTTTTTACGTGATATAAATGGGATCATACCTCATAAACTTTGTGGTTTCTGGCTTTTGCTCAAAATTTTGTATAGGAGATTCATACAGACTGTTGTATGTAGTTGTAATTTATTCTTATTGCTGTATAGCATTCCCGTGTGACTATGTAACATCCTACTGTTGATGGGCATTTGGGTTGTTTATATAATCTGGAGTTATTATGGAGGGAGTTACTATGAATATTTTAGTACTTGTCTTTTGGTCAATATGTATGCTTATTTCTGCCGGATATATACTTAGGGGTATATTTGCCAGGCCTTGGGTGTACATCCATTCCGTAATGACTGACAAAGTTTTTTCCTAAGTGGCTATATCAGCTTCACTCCTGCCAGCAATATGAGAGTCTTAATTCCACATCCTGATACTTGGTATTATACTTTGTAGCGTTTGAAATTCTGGTGAATGTATAGTAGTAGTAGTTAACTGACTAATGTAAATGAGTTCCTTTCTACATGTTAGTACGTCACTTGCACATTTTCTTTTGTAAAGTTCCTATTCTAGTCTTTTTTTTCTCTCTCTCTCTCCCTCTCTTGGCTTGTCTTTTCATTATTGATATCCTACAAATATTTTGGACAGAAGTCTTTTCTTGAATATAAGTATTGTGAATATCCTTTATTCTGTGAGTTCCTTTTCACTTTTTTTTTTTTAAGATGTATTTATTTATTTGAGAGAGAGTGAAAGTGAGCGAGATCATAGAATGAAAGGGAGAAGCAAACTCGCCACTGAGTGGTGAGCTTGATGCAGGGCTTGATCCCAGGACCCTGGGATCATGACCTGAGCCAAAGACAGACGCTTAACTGACTGAGACACCTAGGCGCCCCTGTTTTCACTCTTTTAATGGTGACTTTTGGTAAATAGGAATTCTAAATTTCAATATAGTCCAAATTATCATTGTTTTATTTTATGATGAATGCTTTTTGGATTTCATTTCAGAAATCTTTGGCTGCTGTAAGTTCAGAAAACTGGATTTATTTTAAACTTCATTTGCAATATATTGGAAGTTGATTTTTGTTTATAGTGTAAGATATAGGGGTCTAGATATTTTTCTTATGTGACTATCCTGCACTATTTATTGAAAAGGTCTTCCTTTGCTCACTGCACTCTTGTGACACTTTTGTATAAATCAGATGACCATGTATGTGTGGGACTTTTTCTGGACTCTCTATTTTGTTCAGTTAATGGTTAGTTTGTATAACCTTTTGCCAGTATTGCATGTCTTGTTGTAGCTTTATAATGGCCCTTGATATCTGAAGTGTAAATCCTCAAGCTTTGTTGATCTCTCCTTGTTTTGTTTTTTTTTTTTAACTATCAACACAGACTAAACAAATGAATGAGTTTTACCTGTCAGACACATTATAACATGTCTTCTCCAAACACCTGCTACTGTATGTTCAAATACTACAACACTTCTACCAAATGTGCCAAATTTGGAGGTCAGCTCTGAACTGTCAACTTCAAATAGAATTTTATCCCTTTCTAATGTATATTAGATTGCACAAAGTACTATTAGAAGAAATGGAAAACATCTGACAACACTAAACAAATATATCTATTGGGCTGACCCATTACAAATGTTCTGAACAACAAAATGCTGCTCTCCTTTAAGGAGTTGGACCAAAGGAGGAGGCTAGGAATCCAATGTCACATTAACCTGGGAGGAGTGTTACTAGCATCATGCTACAATTCACAGGATACTTTTCCACAGCAAAGAATTATCCAACCCCAAGTGTCAAAAGTGCCATTATTGTGAAACCCTGATCTAAAAATAATGAGACTCCTGCAACCAATATGACACTATATGTTAACTAACTGGAATTTAAATGAAAACTTGAAACAAACAAGCAAAAAAATAATTCAAGTACTAAGAATAATAATAATAAAAAAGATAATGAGACAACTGAGGGGATCTCAGTTGGAAATCAGCAAGAATTTGTAGACTAGAGGGAACAGCTACACAAAGTGACAAGTTGGTTCTCAGCCTGAGAAGGCAAAAAAATCCCTCAACCATTTCTTAGCCACTTTTGCCACGGCTACTCCTGGTGACCCTGATTATAGGTTGTAAGGAACTTTGCTGCCATTAAACTTCAGCCTTAGGCCATTATAATTTGCAGATTCTTCAGGGACTGCCTCAGTCACTCAGACTAGAAAGAAAAGAACTCAATGCAAGTGTTTACTCCATCAAAGGAACGATTTCAGGCATTTTGCATATGTCGTATCAAGTAATTCTCAAAATAACATTATGAAGAAGCTATTATCATATATTTTACAATGCAAGGATATTTTAGATATAAGTAAAATGGAACTCAGAGGATATAATTTCCTTTAGATACAGATATATAATTTAAACTCCTGTTTGTCATAAATAACTCACATTGTATTTGGATGTAATATTATACATAATGTATAAGGTATGAGTATAGTTTGCAATATTTATGTGCCTTGCACTTAACACATAACATTCTATATGTTATATCTTCATATTATTCCCATGTTATATATAAGGAAATTGAAGTTCAAAGAGATGAAATTAATTGTACAAGGATGTACAGCTAATATGTGATAGTCTATTAGATTTCAAACTGCTCTTCATTGCTACTCTGCTATATTAACTGATGTATGCATGTAAATGTAATTTATACACCATAAAAAGATATAAATATTGTTATTCCAAAATTCAGTCTGGAAGCAATTTAAAGAAATTATGTCTTTAGCATTGTAGATTTTAGGAAGAGAGAGAAATATGTTTAATATTAAATATTAATATGTTTTAAGCCTCTTACAGACAGGAACTATATGAATTCTTGCAGGATTTGTTTTCTGATAATGTAGTTAAAGTTTTTTTTTAGAGATTCTCTAATCTGAACTTCTGAAATCTATTGGACTGAAAGCTTTCATTATCATAATTACTTTTAATAACTAATCAACTTGAATCATGCAAAATTACTTGAAATAACATTTAAACAATTTTTCTCAGTTATTTAACTTTATTCTTTGTAATAGAATCACTGAGCGATAGCCTATCTTTGGAGATTGTGATTGTCAATATCTTCTCTAGGCTTGAACTGTTTAGAGCCACAGCTTTCAAGTGTGGATTATTTGCATTTGACAGTAATTGTTCGTGTTTTAGTTAAATTCTCTTGGAGGTTTATTGCAAATTGCTTCTCTGATCTATAGGTAAGTAGAAATTTCTTTAATTTTCTTCTAAAAGTAGTTTTGAGGCTTCAAAATTCTGTGCATAATTTTACAAAGAAGAAAAATGTCAAATTTTGCCAAAATTTCAAGCAATACACTTTCTATTGTAGAGTACCAAAAATATCATTCTTTGTATTTGTAACATAGCATTGATTTATGCAGCATACCAGCACAGGGTGATAGATTTTTATAGAGGCTTAAAAATTATTATATATATAATATTAAATATTTTATGAAAGTATGTTTATATATAACATCAAGAATATTATGTATAGATATGAAATTCCATTTTATTGAGGTCTAATTTATACACTACAGTGTTCAGCCATTGTAAATGTTCAATTCAAGGATTTTGAGTAAATTTACAGAGTTGTTCAATAATCACTACAATCTGTTCTAAAATATTTCTGTCACCCACTTGGCCATCAATCCCTATCTCCACCCCCCCCAAAAAAACCACTGATCTTGTTTCCTCCTCTATAGATTTGTCTTTTCTGGACACTTAATACAAATGAAATTGTATAATATGTGTTTTATAGTGTCTGAATTATTTCACTCAGCATAAGGTTTTCAAGGTTCAGCTACATTGTAACATGTATCAGTACGTCATTCCTTTATATGGATGAATCATATTACATTGTATGGATAGTGACCAAATTTTATTTATCCATTCTCAATTGAGGGACATTTGAATTATTTCTACTTTTTTGCTCTTATGAGTAATGCTGCTATGAATAGTCACGTACACGTCTGTGTAAATACTTTCATTTCTTTTAGGTATGTACTTAGGAACAGAAGTGGAATTGCTGGATGATATGGTAACTCTATATTTAACCTTTCAAAAGACTGTCAGACTGTTTTCCAAAGCAGCTGAACCATTGTACATTCCCACCAGAAAAATATTTGAAAAATAAGGTTTCTAGTTTTTCTACATCCTTATCAACAATTGATAATTGTCTTTCTCTGCTTGACTTACTTCGCTTAGCATAATCTCCTCCAGTCCTGTCCATGTTGCAGCAAATGTTGGGTAATCGTTCTTTCTGATGGCTGAGTAATATTCCATTGTATATATGGACCACATCTTCTTTATCTATTCAGCTGTTGAAGGGCATCTCGGCTCCTTCCACGATTTAACTATTGTGGACAATGCTGCTATGAACATTGGGGTGCATATGGCCCTTCTCTTCACTACGTCTGTATCTTTGGGGTAAATACCCAGTAGTGCAATTGCTGGATCATAGGGGACCTCTATTTTTAACTTTTTAAGGAACCTCCACACTGTTTTCCAAAGTGGCCGTACCACTTGCATTCCCACCAACAGTGTTAGAGGGTTCCCCTTTCTCCACATCCTCTCCAACATTTGTTGTTTCTTGCCTTGTGAAATTTTGCCATTCTAACTGGTATAAGGTGGTATCTCAAGGTGGTTTTGATTTTAATTTCCCTGATGACTAATGATGTTGAACATTTTTTCATGTGTCCGTTAGCCATTCGAATGTCTTCATTGAAAGTATCTGTTCATATCTGCTGCCCATTTTTTTGACTTGATTATTTGTTTTTTGGGTGTTGAGTTTGAGAAGTTCTTTATAGATCTTGGATACCAGTCTTTTATCTGTAGTGTCATTTGCAAATACCTTTTCCCATTCTGTGGGTTGCCTTTTTGTTTTCTTGACTGTTTCCGTGGCTGTGCAGAAGTCTTTTTATCTTGATCAAATCCCAAAAGTTCATTTTCGTTTTTGTTTCCCTTGCTTTTGGAGACATGTCATGAAAGAAGTTGCTGTGGCCGATGTTGAAGATTTTGATGGATTCCTGTCTCACATGAGGTCTATCATCCATTTAGAGCTTATTTTTGTGTATGGTTAAGAGAATGGTGTATGGTTGAGTTTCATTCTTCTGTATATAGCTGTCCAATTTTCCCAGCACCATTTAGTGGAGAGACTGTCTTTTTTTCCATCGGATATCTTTTCCTGTTTTGTCGAAGATTAGTTGACATAGAGTTGAGGATCCATTTCTGGAGTCTCTATTCTGTTCCATTGATCTATGTGTCTGTTTTTGTGCCAGTACCATGTTGTCTTGGTTATCACAGCTTTGTAATATAGCTTGAAATCAGGCAACGTGATGCCCCCAGCTTTGTTTTTCTTTTTCAACATTTCCTTGGCAATTCGGGGTCTTTTCTGGTTCCATACGAATTTTAGGATTGTTTGTTCCAGCACTTTGAAAAATGGCATTGGTATTTTGATCGGGATGGAATTGAAAATATAGATTGCTCTGGGTAGCATAAACATTTTAACAATGATTATTCTTCTGATGCATGAACTTGGAATGTTTTTCCATCTTTTTGTGTTTTCCTCAATGTCTTTCATAAGTGTTCTGTAGTTTCTAGAGTATAGATCCTTTACCTCTTTGGTTAGGTTTAGTCCAAGATATCTTATGGTTTTTGGTGGATTATAAATGGAATTGATTCCCTAATTTCTCTTTCTACAGTTACATTGTTAGTGTATAGGAAAGCAACTGATTTCTGAGCATTAATTTTTGTATCCTGCCACATTACTGAATTGTTCTATGAGTTCTAGTAATTTGGGGGTGGAGTCTTTTGGGTTTTCCACATAAAGTATCATGTCATCTGTGAAGAGAGAGAGTTTGACTTCTTCTTTGCCAATTTGAATACTTTTTATTTTTGTTGTCTGATTGCTGTTGCTAGGACTTCTAGTATTATGTTGAACAATAGTGGCAAGGGTGCACATCCTTGTCATGTTCCTGGTCTTAAAGGAAAGGCTCTCAGCTTTTTCTCATTGAGAATGATATTCACTGTGGGCTTCCATAGATGGTTTTTATGAAATTGAGGCATGTGCCCTCTATCCCTACACTCTGAAGAGTTTTAATCAGGAAAGGAAGCTGTATTTTGTCAAATGCTTTTTTTGCATCAGTTGAGAGGACCATATGATTCTTATCTCTTCTCATTAATGTGTTCTATCACACTGATTGATTTGTGAATGTCAAACCACCCTTGCATCCTGGGGATGAATCCCACCTGGTCGTGATGGATAATCCTTTTAATGTACTGTTGGATCCTGTTAGCTAGGATCCTGTTGAGAATTTTGGCATCCATATTCATCAGGGATATTGGTCTATAATTCTTCTTTTTGATGGGGTCTTTGCCTAGTTTTGGGATCAAGGTAATGCTGGCCTCATATAATGAGTTTGGAAGTTTTCCTTCTGTTTCTATTTTTTTAAACAGCTTCAGGAGATTAGGTATTATTTCTTCTTTGAATGTTTGGTAGAATTTCCCAGGGAATCCATCAGGTCCTGGACTCTTGTTTTTTGGGAGGTTTTTGATCACTGCTTCAATCTCGTTACTGGTTATTGTTCTATTTAGGTTGTCAATTTCTTCCTGTTTCAGTCTTGGTAGTTTATAGGTTTCCAGGAAGGCATTCATTTTTCCAGGTTGCTTAATTTATTGGCATATAATTGTTGATAATTTCTAATAATTGTTTCTATTTCCTTGGTGTTAGTTATGATCTCTCCCTTTTCATTCATAATTTTATTAATTTGGGTCATTTCTCTTTTTTCTTTTGGATAACTCTGGCCAGTTGTTTGTCAATCTTAATTATTTCAAAGAACCAGCTTCTAGTTTCGTTGATCTGCTTTCCTGTATTTCTGGTTTCTAATTCATTGATCTCTGCTGTAATCTTAATTCTCTTCTTGTGCATGGCTTAGGCCTCCTTTGTTGTTCCATTTCCAGTTGTTTAAGCTGTAAATATAGAGTCTATATTCTAGATTTTTCTATTCTTTTGGGTGAGGCTTGGATGGCTACGTATTTCCCCCTTGGGACCACCTTTGCAGTATCCCACAGGTTTTGGACTGATGTGTTTTCATTCTCATTGGTTTCCAAAAATTGTTTAAGTTCTTTAATTTCCTGATTGACCCAAACATTCTTAAGCAGGATGGTCTTTAGCTTCCAAGTGTTTGAATTTCTTCCAAATTTTTTCTTGTGATTGAGTTCCAGTTTCAAAGCATTGTGGTCTGAGAATATGCAGGGAATAATCTCAATCTTTTGGTATTGGTTGAAACCTGATTTGTGACCCAATATGTGGTCTATTCTGGAGAACGTTCCATGTGCGTTTGAGAAGAATGAGTATTCTGTTGTTTTAGGGTGGAATATTCTGTATATATCTATGAGGTCCATCTGGTCCAGTGTGTCGTTCAAAGCTCTTGTTTCTTTGTTGATTTTTTGCTTAGATGATCTGTCTGTTGTTGAGAGTGGAGTGTTGAGGTCCCCTACCATTGTCGTATTCTTATCTATATGTCCCTTTATTCTGTTTAACAGTTGGCTTATGTAGTTGGTTGCTCCCATGTTGGGGCATAGATATTTATAATTGTTAGATCCTCTTTTTGGATAGACCCTTTAAGAATAATATAGTGTCTTCTGTATCTCTAACTACAGTCTATCTTAAAATCTAATTTGTGTGATATGAGAATTGCTAATCCCAGCTTTCTTTTGAGATCTGTTGTCATGAAAAATGGTTCTCCATCCCTTCACTTTCAGTCTGGATTTATCTTTAGGTTCAAAATGAGTCTCTTGTAGACCGCATATGGATGGGTCATGTCTTTTTATACAATCTGCAACCTTGTGGCATTTTATGGGAGCATTTAGGCCATTCAAATTGAGAGTAATTATTGAAAGATAGGATTTTGATGTCATCATGTTGCCTGTGAAGTCCTTATTTCTATAGATTGTAAATTTCTGTTCTGTATTACTCTTGGGGTCTTTCTCCTTTTATTGAACCCCCTCTTAATATTTCTTGCAGGGCTGGCTTGGTGGTCACATATTCTTTCAGTTTCTGCTGGTTTTGGAAGTTCCTTGCCTCTCCATCCATTCTGAATGACAGCATTGCTGGATATTGTATCCTTGGTTGCATGTTCTTCTCATTTAGTACCCTGAATATGTCTTGCCAGCCCTTTCTGGCTTGCCAGGTCTCTGTGGACAGGTCTGACATTATTCTGATGTTCCTCCCTCTGTACATAAGAAATCTCTTTCCCTTCACCACTTTCAAGATTGTTTCCTTGGATCTAAGATTTGCAAATTGTACTATTATGTGATGTGGTGTTGGTCTGTTCTCATTGATCTTGGGAGGGGTCCTCTCTGTCTCTTGGACACAAATGTTTGTTTCCTTCCCCAGATTGGGGAAGTTCTCAGCTACGATTTGCTCAAATATATCTTCTAGAACTTTCTCTTTCTCCACCCCCTCAGGGATCCCAATAATTGTGATATTGGAATGTTGAGTGACTAATCTTGCTCAGGTTAATTTCTTGAAATTAATTTGTTTTTCCCATCCCATCTCGTTTTCCTTCTTTTCTATCATCTTATCCTCTAACTCACTAATTAGTTCTTCTGCCTCTTTTACCCTGGCAGTCAGAGCATCCAGTTTAGACTGCATTTCATTCATAGCATTTTTAAGTTCAGCCTGATTAGATCTCATTTCTGCCCTTAGAGATTCTATATTTTCATTAATATTTCCCTCAAGCCTAGATATCACCTTGATAATTGTTACTCTGAAATCCATTTCTGACATCTTGGTTATATCCATATCCATTAGTTCCGTGGCAGAGGCCACAGTCTCTGGTTCTTTCCTTTGTTGGGGTTTCTCCTCTTAGTCATTCTGATGAGGGGTGTTTGTAGGAATGTACCAAGTCCAAATTATTGACCACAAGCCAAGCAAGATGCACCTGTTTTATAGGGATTTTGGGGGATGTGGGCCTTTTGTTCTTCCAGCCTGCCTTCAGGGGGAGGAGCCTGCCGCACTGTTACTCAGGCAGCCCTGTTTGCGCAGAGTTGCCCTGCCCCCTGTGGGAGGGGATGGGCTCAGGGAAACCGATTTTGGGGGACTTTTGTTCTCTGGTGGCTTTCCATGTCTCTTCTGAGAGTCAGAGCAGAGGTGACCATATCCAAACCTCTGTCTCAGAACAGAGAGATCTCAGTCTGCTCTTTACTGAGCTCTCCAGGACACACCGATTCTGTTTCTGCCTGTGCTGCTAAAAACCCTCAGCATCCTGGGTTGTGTGCCCCACAGCTGCCCTCCCAGCCCTTGCTCCCAGGTCTGGACATGTCTCTGCCTTTGTGCTTTTAAATCCACCAGCCACCCCTGGTTCACACGCACGCCCCCATAGCTCCAGGTTTCAGTCTGGGGGACTGTTCTAATGTCCTTTCCCTGCCGCTACCAGTCTGCGACTCTGTGCCTGGTCCCCAGGGCAGGAGGCTTTTGCCTTCCCGGCGCAAGAACACAGAGGTTCCCTCCCCTTTCGTTTATCTTCCAATATCTGCGTGCAGAATCTTGGTTCCCCACTTCATACCTCAAGACCAACCACCAGACATATTCTGTTTGTAGAGATCCAGATATATCTTCTTAAATCTCAAGCTGATTTTGTGGGTGTTCAGAATGGTCTGGTAGATATCCAGCTTGATTCAGGGGACCAATTGAAACAGGGTCCCCTATTCCTCTGCCATCTTCCCCCCCCAACTTTTGTCCATTTTTTAGAATTGGGTTGTTTGTAGTCTTATTACTACAGTGTAAGAGTTCTTTATATATTCTGGAAGCAAATCCTTTGTATGTTTTGATTTGATATATGATTCGAAAATATTTTCTAACCTCATTTTTTTTGTTCATAAAATGGGGAAATGAGTGACTTTTTCTGGGTGGTCTTGGAATGACATTTTGTCATTAGCCATTCTGCATCTCCATTTCCACATCTGAAAAGGAAATTTCATACTACATAGTGTTATCGTATGGATACTTCCAGCAAAAGGTAAAATATAGTGCATACTCTGGATGCAACAATTTTAATAGAAGAATGCAGGCAGAAAACATTATTTCTATCAAAAATAACATCTTAGCTTTTCAATGCCATGTTAATCCTTTCTTCCTTCTCCTAAACAGAATTTGCATTTACCCTTATTTTTTTGTATTTTGTATGTATGCTTTAAAAAGTGCTTTGTTTGACTAAACTATGATACATTGGAGGTTTTTAATAACCTTTGATATTCAATGACATATAATGGAGATATTATGACAAATATCTCCAGCTTCTCCTAAGCAAGCTCTATTAGAGGGAGACCCCTATATTCTAGACTCTCTATGATGTGTGAATGGTGTATAAACACTGAACTGTACCAGAAGAGATCACATTTAAGATAATCCGGCAGTAAATTTTTTGATAAAATGAAAACCTTGTGTAAGCAACCTCTCTGTAATTAATTTTTTATAATTTTAATTTGTATGTTGTTATGCTTTTCTCAAGCATACTAGAGCTATCTTATATTTTTGTGGTTTTTTTTTCATGAAATCATGGAATCTTATTGCTGGATAGAGAAACTCAGGATCAGAGAAGCTATCTTATTCAAGGTCAGTCAGCTACTTAATAGCAAAACCATCATCATGAAAGTCCACATGGATGGCTATTATCAATTGCTACAATGCTTTTACATTATTGACAGCTCAGGGTAGAGATAACTAGAATGAATAAGCCTGCATGAAATTTATTTCCTAAAAGCACACTTAAATTGGACTTTATATGAAATATTGTACCCTAGATAAATCCTGTTATTATTTTTTTTCTGTAAGAACTTTTCATAATTCAAAGGGGCATTTCTAGTGCTAATATTATGAATGATAATAGATTAGAGTGTTTACCTTGAATATCTCAATTGATTTGCTAACTTTTCATAATGTAGTTCATACGTTATTTCTTTGTCAAATAGATATGGTGTATGTTTTTAGAAGAGATTCATGAGTAAGGATAAAATGTGACAGCATGTAAAGAAATATAAACAAAACTGTAAATACATGTATTTTTTCTTCATTTGATTATTAGCAGATGTTTATGGCTTGAGATTTTTTTCTTTGGTCATTTGTATATTATTTAAAAACAAACTTCAATGTGGCTTTTTTTTAATATATGGATTTTTAATCTGGGAGCTTAAAAGAGCTGGGATTGAAAAAGAAATCTAAACATACATAAAATTTAAAGGACAACTTACATGAGGCTAAATGCATTAAATAATTCCATGGGCAATTAATTCCTTCAAAAATTTGATCATTTGTAAAATAAAATTGGAATATTGTTTTGAGGTTCTTTGAAATGTAAAACTGAAATCCTGGTGTTCAAACGTGACACCTAAAATTAATAATGACTTTAACATTCTCGTTTTGTTCTTAGCTAAAACATTTAACAGAGAAGAAAGACAGACAAATCTATTGTATTTGTTGTTATTTTCCTAAACAGCATCATGCTTGGGCTGGAATTGGTTCATTTAGTTTAAAATATAGCATTTGGACAAAATCTACCACATGTTTACTAAATAAATCAGTCATCAAAATTTCAGAGATAGATGAGTTAATTAGCTGAAGAAAAGGACTGATTTCCCACTTTCAATAAGAATAAATGTGTTTACTTTCCAGTAGCTCATTAGCAAAGTTGGGAATACAGCGTATCCTCTCATTAAGGGGAAAAAAGCTTCCAGTGAAGTTTACTTCTGTTCTTTTGTGAATTTAAAAGGGTGATTTTAGGCCATGAAATTAATTTCTTTCCTCAGAACATCTTAATATAAAAATGGATTTTCTGACACAGAGAATGGGCAAATATCAATAGTTTGTGATTCATGCTGTAGAGAGAAATATTTAAATGAAAGGGCAATTAAATCATGTTATGGGATAGAACTATGAGGAAACATGAAGATATCTTCTAACGGTACTCTGGAAATGTAGCACAGTTATATTTTCTGTTTTCTTATTTTCATAAACCATAAGCTGAGATAATACAACAAAAGACAAAGGGTGTGGGTTTTTTTAATTTTACTGCAAAATGAAAACCCCTATATTGTTTTATATGAAATGCATCATACTTTGGTTTAAAGATGGTTAAGAAAATGAGAGCTTGTGGGACCCCTGGGTGGCTTAGCCGGTTAAGCGTCTGCATTTGGCTTAGGTCATGATCCCAGGGTCCTGAGGTAGAGCCCCGCATTGGGCTCCCGTTCAGCAGGGAGTCTGCTTCTCCTTCTCCCTCTGCCTGCCACTCCCCGTTTGTGCACTCTTCCTCTCTGTCAAATACATAAATAAAATCTTTGAAAAGAAGAGAAAAAAAAGAAAAGCTTGAGCTCTGGTCCCAGTGGTGACATAAGAGACTCCTAAATTCTCCTTTTCCCATGGACACACCAGATCTACAGCTACAAACAGAACAGTTAGCACTGAACAAAATCCAGAAACCAGCTGAGTGCCTTCTACACATCAGACAAATGAGCACATACCCACATTGATGTGGAGAAGAAGAACCAAGACACACTCTAGCCAGAAACCCTACCCTCAGCACAACTATGGAGATTTGGAAGGGAACACCCCATCTTTTAAGACTTTCACCTGAGGGATGGGTCCCCAAAACATCTAGCTCTGAAAGCCAACAGAGCTTGGTCCGTGATACCCAGAAGACTATAACAAAGTCATAGGCTCACAAGGATTCCCTGTGCCTATTCCCTTAGGGTTTGGCCCAGAGATTGCCCAGAAAGAGGCTTATTTATATACTTCAAAAGCTGCTGCCTGAGGGTCAGAACTGCTTGAGACTTCTTTTTTTTTAAGATTTTATTTATTTATCTATTTGAGAGAGAGAGAGAGAGAATCTGAAGCAGACTCTGCATTGAGAACAGAGCCCAACGCGGAGCTCCATCCCACAACCGCAAGATCATGACCTGAGCCAAAACCGAGTCTGATGTTTAACAAACTGAGACACCCCTGTGCCCCTGTTTGAGACTCCTTAACCCAGGTCTCAAAGTAGGTCACAAACTTAGTGGAAGCTACACTTCCTGTCTCAGCACTGCTCTGTCACCTTGAAGTTTTGTGGCATCAGGTATGAACACCCTTGGTATTGATGTTGGCATTTCTATGAAGAAGCACCATCAGAAATGGCCGATGTGAAGCTTCTTGTGACAGCTTTGTAGATAAAAATAGCAAAGATTTATTGAGTGCTTACTCTATCAGATGAAGTATATACCTTCTTTGACTCTGGTCTGTTAACTGGAAATAATAAAAAACACCTTTCCTAATAGTCATTTTGCAAATAATAATAAGAAGAAGCATATATTGAGTACTAAATATTTATCAGACATCTTATATGCATTACTTTATCTAATTCCCTTTATCATCCTTTTTCCCTTTCTTCTTTCAGTTTCTGCTCCAACAACAACAAATTTCCCTCTCCCTTTAGAATAACTTTCTTCTGTGTATACAACACAATAATCATTTCCACCTTTTGTTCTGAAGCAGATGGCATCTTTTCCCTGTTCAGCTCCCTGTAGATGTGGAACCTGAGGCATAGAGAGGTTAGATTACTTGCTCGAGTTATGCAGTTAGGGAACAGTCAGGCTTATTTGACCCCAGGAGTCAGGCTTCAGAGCTTGCATGCTCAATCACTTAGCCATACTACCTCCTTACCTTAGACGGCAATAAATGTAAGTGTCAATGAATGGAAATTGGAGTAAAAGGGATAGGGAAAGGAGAGATGACTAAAGCTGTCAGACTCATTGTCAACTTCCCATGAGAACCAATTTGTGGCTCTTCAGAAATAATGGGAGTGTATTCTGAATAAGAGTAGTTTCCTGCTTCACAAATTCTTTGTAATTTGAATATGAATGTCATTTGTAACTACAGGTTGTGGAGGCCTGGGTTGGTTTTTATGGAAATGAGTAGGTTTGGATAAGATGATTCCTAAATGCCCTATGTGGGTGAATTTCTATTCCCTGATTCTATGAACACTTAACATAGCATCATAAATGTTTAGATGCAGTAGTATCTTACTGTTTGGTGGATGCAAATGAAAGAATAGATGATGTCCTGAAGTTCATATGCATCTTGGTTTCTAGTAGAAGGTGGCTTTTTTTTCTAGTTTTATTGAGATATAATTGAGATATAGCACTGTATAAGTAAGGTGTACCACAATGATTTGATTTACATATATTATGAAATGATTTCCACAATAAGTTAGCATCCATCGTCTCATGCAAATACAAAAAAATGTTTTTCTCTGTGAGAAGTCTTAGGCTCTACTCTTTTAAGCACTTTCAAATGTATCATACAGTGGTGTTAACTATAGTCATGATATTGCACATTACATCCCTGGTACTTACTTATCTTATAACTGGAAGTTTTGTACCTTTTGACTACCTTCCCCCAATCCCCAAACCCCCACCTCCGATAACCACAAAGCTGATCTCTCTTTCTATGACTTTGTTTTAGATTCCCATGTAAGTGAGATCATACAGTATTTGTCTTAGAAAGTGACTTTTTAAATGGTACTTGGTTCTTGATGATTCTTTTTTGCATTCTGCTTCTTGAGGCTGAGCAGGAGAGAATATGCCACACAGTATCGTGCAGTGCATATCTAAACATAATGCCAGGCTGTTGAGAATGGGCCCTGAGTTTCCAGATAATGTGGGAAATAACTTTCATCAGAAAAAAATTAAACTGCGCACTGCTATTTGGCACAGAAATCTGGTTGCAACCTTTTGTTCTGGTTGATCCAGACAGCTGTGGAGGGTACCAAACAGAAACCTTGGAGAAAATACTTTTAAGCTGCATTACATCTCTAATGATATAGGGCACAACCCTGCAAACCTAGGCAATTTTAGCCATTTAAGCATGCTATAGAACACTAGGCATTATAGGACGAAGAAAAACTGAGTCATAACTTTTTTACAAAGTTCTATAGTACAGAGACAATGAACTATGCTCCTTGGAAGGCAAACCCCCCAAATGTGCTCTACATCCTCTTCCCTCACACCTCGAGAATTTTGCTTTTCAATTTTTCCTTTCTGTTGTATCATCAATCTCTCATCGATTGCTAGATTGTTCAAGTTAAGGTCCCTAAATGCTCTATTAACTTCCAGGATTAAAACAACAAAATAAATAAATCTCTCTTGACTCCTCTTACACCTTCAGCTACCATTCTATTTCTCTCCTCTCTTTAATGGCAAATGGTATGTTTGGTCTCCATTTCTTCACAGTTTGCTTGATTTTTTATTATGAAATATGTGAAGTGCACAGAAACCCATAGTAAATAGTACAATGTATATAACCATGCATCTATCACAGCTTATCAAAGCTTAATATTATGCCATATTTACTCCAGATTAATCTTTTTCTCTCCTTTTTTTCTTCAAAACTAAATTTAAGATATTGATTTTAAGCCTATGTATCCCTCTCCCATTCTCTCCTTCTCTTAAAACAATCAGCCACTACTGTGGTCTTGTATTAATCTAGCCACTTTTTTTTTCAATTTTCACTGTACATATATGCAGTGTGTGTGTGTGTATGTGTGTAATGGCTGTTTATCTTTACATCTGTATATAGATATTTCTGAGGCTTTTAGAATTATGTACATGGTGTCATACTATTCTTAAGATTCTGTAGCTTACTATTTTCCCTCAACTTTGTATTTGTATCTATCCCTACTGATAGAGTTCTAGTTGATTTATCTTTACTGTTATGTAATACTCTATTGTATGACTGTATTTCAATTCAGCTATATGACTATATCTCAATTCAGTTATATGACTATATCCCAATTCAGTAAATTAATTAATTAATTTGCTATTAGATGCAATGCTAAATAACCATTTTTTAAATTTTAATTCCTGTAAAGTTAACATTAAATAATCATTCTTACATATATCTCCTTTTGCCCATAGATAAGGAAACCTACAGTGTACCACTAGGTAGTGAAATTGATGGGTCATAATATATGCACATTTTTACCTGCCATCAACATATGAGTGTAATAGTATTTCCAAACTTTGGCTTACACAGTGTGGAAGAATATATTTTTTAAAAATTATGGGTAAAATTATATTGACTTTTTGTTTTGATTCTCCTTGTTATTGGTAAGTAACTTTTCATATTATATTGATCCCATCAGTTTATAATTCTCTGAATGTCCTATACTTTTGCTCATTTTTCTTCTGGGTTTTTTTTTAGCGTTTTTATCTACATTATTATTTGAAGTGTTTGTTGATATACTCTGAACACTGAAACTTGGCCAGTTAATGCATAACTTCTCCCTGTTTATGCTTTCCATATTTCTCACATATGTTGACCATTTTGCTTGATGAGAAATTTTTAATTTCAATTTGGTAACATTTATTAATATTTTACTATATGCTTTGTACTTTTTATGTTTTGAGAAATCATATTCTTAAATTTCATAGATCTCCTTTTTAAAAATAGTTTCTAATTTTTCCTTTTCTCCATGTAGTCCTCAAATACATATGAAGAGGATTTTTGTATACAGTGTCTTAGGGGGTTGATTTTTAAAAAATTATCACTTATTCATTCATTTATTAGCTCAGCAACTATTATTCACTCAGCAACATGCACCTACTATTGTGCTAATTACTATTATTATTAATAGCGCATGTACTATTTTTCTGATGCTAGAACAGTGAATAAAACAGATCAAGTCCTGTGCAAAATGGAACTTAAATTTTATTGGGGGTATATAGAGCCCCAAGGCCTCACTGATAAGAGGACTTTTTAATTGAAGACCTCAGGAGATGAGGGAGCTAGCGATGAAAGGGAATGGCAAGAGCACAGGCCTTTAGATGGGAGTAGCTTAATGCAGTTGGAAAATAGCTAGGGAGTCAAAGTGGTTGGAGTGGAGTAAGAATCAAGAGATTCAGAGGAGGTGAGGTTTAGTAATTGTCCCAGTGCCTTTTACTTTAGAGTCGATTTTCCCTCCATTGTTTCCTAATGCCATCTTCATTACATACCAACTTTTGATGTATATGTGAAGCTATTTCTATATAAGCTTTGTTACATTTGTTTATTAGCCCATCCCTATATGAATATCACAGAGTTTCCATTATTACAGCTTTATAATAAATCTTGCTGACTGGTAGGACAAGTCCCACACCTTCTTTTTCTTCTTCAAAATTGTTTTGATATCCCTAATTCTTTAGTTGTTCAGAGGCATTTTAGGGTCAGCTTCAAAAGCTCCATTAAAAATCTTCTGGGATTTTTGTTTTAAAAAACTGCATTGAAATTATTGATTGGTTTGGTGAGAATTAGCATTATTATCATATGGAATGTTTCTACTCATGGATATGGTGCATTTCCATACTCTTATTTAAGTATTATTTCATGTCTTTTACTGAAGTTTATAATTACATTATTATCTTGAATTTTTTTGAATTTGGGTTCTACAAGTGAAACATTTTTAAAAACCACTATATTGAGGTATGATTGATATACAAAAACTGTAATTAATATACACAATTTGATGTGTTTAGAGATAAGTATACACCTGTGAAATCATCATCACAGTTAATGTGATAAACTTACTCATCACCACCAAAAATTTCCTCCCACCTTCTTTGGTTTTACTCTGTTTTGTTTTTTTCCTTTTGTAATAAGAACACTTTATAAGATCTACTCTCTTAGGAAATTTTTAAGTATATAAAACCACAGTATTAATCATATACCCTATGTTGTACAGTAGATCTCCAGAACTTATTTATCTTGCATAATTGAGACGTTTATATCCTTTGACCAATACCTCCCACCTTTCCCTTCCTCCAGCCCCAGGACAACCAACATTCTACTCTCAGCTTTCTGAGTTTGACTATTTTAGATTTCACATGTGAGATCATGAAGTATTTGTCTGGTTATTTCACTTAACTTGAAGTCCTCCAGGTCCATCCATGTTGTTGCAAATGGCAGGATGGTGGCATCGAATACTTGGCTGCTATAGTCGTAGTCAGGTTTCTTTACTGGAAAATTGTTCTTTTCTTCTCCCTTTCCATATTGTACTCTTTGGAAAGAAGTCTACGTGTAGACCCTCATTTAAGAAGAGGGGAGTTTTGCTCTGCTTTCTTGAGAGTAAAACAGCTACATAAATTATTTGGAATTATTCTACATGAGAGATTTGTCTTTTTTCCCCATTTATTTATTTATTTATTCATTCATTCATTCAATCATTTACATATATCAGTATGAGCTCATGGACATTTATTTTATTCTTTAGGTTATAATCCAGTAGCACTTTATGTACTTTTTTCAGATTGTTCCAGTTTTGTGCATTAGAGCTCCCTCAGTTGGTTTCTGTGTCCATTTGACATATCCCCAACATCATGGATATTTTTTAGCACTCCCTGACTTTCTGGCATTACAAGATACTCTGAGCTCATCTTGTATGTTTTTTGACACAGTCAGTAAATCAGCCATTTTTCCAAAGATCTTTCTGGTTACTTTAATCTGAGAATGGCTTAGAAACAAACATCTGGGCACTAAGTATGCTTATTGTTTCTGGGTTCTTGTTGCTTTTAGATCCACACAGCTGACAGAACAAGGAAACATATGTATGTATACTAACCCATGTGTATACACATATCTATAAATATTTCTATATGCCACCATCTGTATTTATAGTAAGATAAACATGAGTTCATATTGATGACTCTAACTCTAATCCATTACCACATGGATCATTCTAACCTTGCTTGTCTGAACTCCCACTCCTACAGTAAGGAATCTAGTTCCTACCATATGCTACCCATTTATTTATTTCTTCGGTTTCAGCATATAACAGTATCAGAATTGTTAACCAGAATCCCTGGGGAAAACAAGTTTATCCAATAACGTGCAGTATTTGTATATCGTTGCTTTTGTCTTTAGTCTTCGAGTCTCTAATTTTGTTGGGTAAAGTTCAGCAAGTTTTGACAAATGCATAGCATCATATGTTTATCATTACAGTATCATACAGAATAGTTTCATAGCCTAAAGAATTCCCTGTGCTTTTCCTATTCTTCACCCCCATACCCACCTCGAATTGACAAACCACTTCACTTTTGTAATTCCTGTCATAAAAGTATATAGCCTTTTAAATGGACACCTTTCAGTTAGCAATATACATTTAGGACTCATCCATGTCTTTGAATGGATGGATGGCTCATTTCTTGTTATTTTTGTGTAATATTCCATTATATGGATGTACCACAGTTTGCTTATCCATTCACCCATTGAAGGACATTTTGGCTGCTTCTAGTTTTTTGTGATTATAAATAAATCTTCTATAAACATCCATGTGTAGGTTTTTGTGTGGGCATAAATGTTCACCACATTTGGGTAAATTCCAAGGAATACTATTGTTGGACCATATCATAAGAATATGCTTGGTTTTGTAAGAAACTGTGAAACTGTCTTCCAAAGTGGCTGTGTCATTTTGCATTCCCACCAGCAGTTAATGAGAGCTATTGTTCTTTTGTATTCTCGCAGCAATTTGTATTGTCAGTGTTTTGGATTTGAGCAATTAGTATTTCTATTGATTTTGTGTACATAAATATTGTTATCTGTCATCATTTGCTTTCCAATTCTTCTGGATTTGCTGTATAAATAATTATATAGACAACAAATAATGGTAGCTTTGCTTCTTCCTTCTGTTCCATATATGTTCAATTTAATTTAAAATTTTTCTTTTTTAATTGGACTTTCTAGTACCTTCATTTTAGTGGTGCACAGAAGTAGTATAGTAAACATTTTTTAAGTCAAGGGGTTGTTTTTAACATTTCACCATTAGGTAAGATGTTTGTTGTAAAACGTATTCACACTTTATGAAGTTAAAAAGATTTCCTCAATCTGTATTTGGTGAGAGTTTTTATCATGACAGGATGTTTAATTTGATCTATTGTTTTGACTCTTTTAAGACTATCATATAATTTTCTCTTTTAATATGTTAATATGGTAATTAAAAGTAGTATATTTTCTAATGATAAGCCATTCTTAAGTTCCCAGCAGAAATCCAGTTTATTCATAAATCACTTTTAAAATACACTGATAGTTTTACATTGCTAATATCTTATATGAAACTTATGTATTATAATAAATGTATTTGGCTTTAAGTGTTCTTTTATATTATTATCCTTGTTAGGTTTTTTTTGGCAAAAAGTATAGACCAGCCTCACAAAAGGTTGTTTGGTACTTTGCTATTTTCTCCATACTTTGAACTTTTATATAAGATCAACACTTTCTCTAAGATTGACACTTCCTCTCACTTAAAGAAGAATATGCCTATTAATCTACCTGGTCCTAGTGGAGGATTTTTGCTGGGTATAGTTTTAAATTATTGATACCATTTATTTCATGCTGACATATATACTCAGTTTTTTAAAAATATTAAAACAATCTTTGAAATACATATTTTCTAAGAAATTTCCATTTAATTTAAATTTTAAAATTTAGTATAAAGTTCTTTATAGTTATCTATTATATTTAATCTGAAATCTATCTTTGTCTACTGCCTTTTTAATTCTTAGTATTGTTTATTTATTCACTAACTTTTGACAAGTTTGTCCATTTTATTAGCTTTTCAAAGAATTAGCAGATGGTTTTGGTTTTGTTAATTATTTTTACTTTGTTTGATTTTTTTTTTTTAAGCAGGGTCCACTATACTCTTTCCCTTTGTCTTCTTGCTTTCTAGTAGTAATTCTCTGACACCAACTAAGGGTCCTACCATTCAGTTTAATTCTGACGCTAACTTAGTGAAGACCCCACAAGTCAAGAGCAAAGTCCTTCAATTATGACACTAGCTACCCAGTTACCATAGACCCTACACGTTAAGGGGTTCGGTTGCACAACACCACTCATACTTCAAAGAACTCAGGAAAGTGCTATATTTACAAGTAATAGCTTACAATAAAGGATACACATGAACACAGAGTTGAAGAGGTACATAGGGTAAGGTCTGGGAGGGTTTCTAATGAAGGAGCCTCTCTGTGTCTGTGGTATCCTCCTGTATACTGCTGTGTTCACCAACCTTTCCCCTCCCAAGAGCTTGGGGGCAAGTTTCAAAGATTTAACTCTCTAGTCACAGCTTTGGTTCCTCTAGCAACTAGTCCCTATCCTGAAGCTATCGAGAGTCCTCAGGAATGACTCAGCTCATTAGAATAAACTGAAGCACAGTCCAAAGAAGTTTGCTATGAATGACAAAAGACATTTATATCCCTTCGGAAATTCCAAGGCAGTGCTTTTAGTTCTGTGTCAGGAAATTAGGACAAAGATCAAATATATTTTTCATTATACCACATTTTGTCTACAGGCTGAATGATGTAAAGGCAGTATTGAAATTACAAGATGTTGAAACCACAAGATGGAATCAACTAGGATCTAATGTCACTTCTTGGAGGAGAGTTATCTAAACTGATTATGATCATATGAGTAAAAAATAAAAATTTATTTTGTCAAGGAATTTTGATGTAAGCATTATCACAGCAGCTAGCATTGCTTACCCTGACTAATACATATATACAACTCATTATTTTTCAGGCTCTATTTTTTTTGGCTAAATGGAACATTTTCAACTAAATTGAAGAACCTAAGGGACAGAATTTGAAAGGAACTAGAAAATTAGGGGAAAATCCAAGAAAGGGGAGAGCCATAGAGCTAAAGCCCTACATTTTACATAAAATAATCTTCTTATGTATGTTCCTTTTTAAAAAAAAAATATTTATTTATTTATTTATTTATTTATCTATCTATCTATCTGAGAGACAGCAAGAGTGAGAGAGAGCACATGAGCAGGCTGAGGGCAGAGGGAGAAGCAGACTCCCTCCTGAGCAGGGAGCGTGATGTGGGACTCCATGTAGGGCTGGATCCAGGGATTCCAGAATCATGATCTGAGCTGAAGGCAGTTGCTTAACTGACTGAGCTACCCAGGTGCTCCAAATCTTCATATGTATGTTCCTAAAAACAGCCTCAAAATATATGAACCAAAATTGACAGAATTAAAGGAGACATAGAGAAAGTCACAAACTTCATCGGAGATTTAAAAAAACCTCTCTTTGGGGTGCCTGGGTGGCTCAGTCAGTAAAGCATCCGCCTTCGGCTCAGTTCATGGTCCCAAGGCCCTGGGATCTAGTCGCTTTTCTGCTCCCTGCTCAGCGGGGAGTCTGCTTCTCCCTCTGCTCCTCCCCACACTCGTGCTCTCTCTCTCTCACAAAAATAAATAAAATCTTTTAAAAAATAAAATAAAATAAATAAACACCTCTCTTTAATTGATGTAAGTAGTCCAAAGTTTAATAAAGTCATAGATGATCTAAAAACATTGTCAACTATCTTGATGCTGATATTTATATATTATACCCTAAAATTGAAGAATACACATTCTTTCCAAGTGCACAGGGTATGTTCATTTAGACAATATATTTCACCATAGAACAAGCCATAATAAATGTATAATGTTTGAAGCCATACAAAAGGTTATGTGTTCTCCTAACACAATGGAATTAAATTTAAAGTCTAACAATATGAGATCTAGAAAATCCCCAAATGTTGGAAATTAACTGATATACTTCTAAGTACTCCATGGGTCAAAAATGGATTACAAGAAAATTAGAATGAATATATATATTTCCAATATATAAAAAATATATATATTACAAATTTGTTTAGGCTTTACTTTTTAGGTACCTTTTTGCCCTTGGTTTCTAACTATATTGCATGGTGTTCAGAGAATATAGTTCATATCAACATTTTGTACTATGTTACATTTTTGGATCACACATATGTTGTTTTTATAAATGTTCCATGCATGTTTGAAAAGAATGTGTTTCTAAATTTTATGTGCCAGATTCTGTGTATGGACACAGAAAGAATCATTTTATTTGTGCTGTTCTGTATATAGCTTTCTGATAGCTCTTTTCTTAAAATTTTCCTTCAGGACTTTTTGTGACTCCTGAATGTGAGAATTCCTATCTTTTGAATTTTGGAAATGTCTCAGCTATTATCTCTTCAAAATATTGTCTTTCCCCCATCTTTCTCTTCACCCTTTCTGGAATTCCTATGAAATGTATACTGGATGTTTTCATCAGCTTCCCATGTCTCTTAATATCTTTTTCATATGTTCCATTTGTTTATCTCTGTATTAAATTTTGACAACTTTCTAAAACATGTTTTTCATTTTTTGAATTCTTCGTGTCATTATTTATACAATCCATTTTTATTTGTACTGTGATCACTATAATTTTCATTTTTATAAACTCGATTTTTAAGATCTCCATTTACATAACATTTCTTACTTTTTGATACATCTTTTATTACTGTATCTTTAATTCTTCAAACCATTTTTGTAGTTTCTATGATATTGTGTTTGAGAGTCTGACCCTTATGTTTTTATGTCAGATAATTTTACTCTGCTAGATTACTTTCCCATTTGTTTTATAATTTTTCATTCTAACCATGTATCTACTAAGGGATTTTCTGTGATGATTCTTTATTACATGAATTGAGAATGTATATCTCAGAGTGATTTTATATTTGGGTCTTACAAGTGTACCATAGGTATCATGTGGCATAGATTGTGCTAATATCTCAGCTTAGGGGTTCCTGTATCATACGTATAATGTGTATACATATAATTCTCTCATTCTCATCTTTCCCCATCAATATTACTCCATCAAAATTGCTTTGACAAAGTGTAGCAATTGGTTAGACTAGGTTATGCTACAGTAACAAACAATTCCAGAATTTCATTGGCTTGCTGACAAGAAATATGTATTTCTTTTGCATATTGCATTTTGACTGCAGGTCAGCTGAGATTCTGCAACATGCTCTCTTTATGATCTATCTAGACTAAAGGGAAAACTCTTGTCTGGAACATTGTCATTCCTGTAGCAGAAGAAAAATATAAAGGAGGCATATACTTCCGCTCATATCTATGGTGTGAGAATATTTAATCTCCTACCCCACAAGCTCATGGGAGGGACTTTAAAGAGAGGCAGCTAAACTTTTTGAACAGTAATTTATTAGTCCTTACTCTAAAATGCTACGTTATAAAATATCTCTGTTGCTAATTCCATAGGTAGTTTTCACTCATCTTCTTACTCAACCTATTACCATTATTTGACATAGGACACTGTTCCCTACTTCTTACAGCATTATTCTAATGGCTTTCCTCAGTCTTTTCTCTTCTGATTTTACTCTAGTAATCGAAATATATATGACATAACTGGCAGAATCTAACACCATAAAGATGAACACATCTTAAAACTCTCATATATTAAAAACATGAACTTATTTTCATCATTCTAGTGAAAACCACTCCCAATTAGCTCTTTTAATGTTTGATCAATGAATCAGAAATAAGCATGCTGTTAGGACGTCTATGTGACTCAGTCAGTTAAGCATCTGACTGGCTCAGGACGTGAACTCAGGGTCCTGGGATGGAGCCCCACATCTGGCTCCCCACTCAGCAAGGAGTCTGCTCTTACCTCTCGGCCCCTCCCCTCACTCATGTTCTCTCTCTTTCTCCTTCTCAAATAAATAAATAAATAAATAAATAAATAAATAAAATCTTTTTAAAAAGAAAGAAGCATGCTTTTATATTAATAACATCATTCTCACTAATGCCTGACTTTTACTGGGGGAACAGGACTTTTTCAAGGTACTTAGCCATATGTTAAAAGGGGTGTGAATGATCTCAATCCATCCATTTGTCTTTTGAATTTAAAGCAGACTTGTATGTTAGTAGAATATTTGCAACTGCCACTTAAAGTGTTTTCTTCTTCTGCTCCTCCAGTAAATATAAGCTCAAGATGAGTTAAATAGCATTATAACCATAAAAAAAACACAGCTTTA
The DNA here is from genome assembly GCF_017311325.1 of Ursus maritimus. NCBI lineage: Eukaryota > Metazoa > Chordata > Mammalia > Carnivora > Ursidae > Ursus > Ursus maritimus. The sequence goes on along the minus strand of NW_024423319.1, from coordinate 35,567,105 downwards.
GAATAATCAAAAGCACCAGGTTATGTAAGTTATTTGACAGGTGTACAATATAGTTCTTTCAGAATGCATTTGTGTAAAATCATGCATTTGAAGTTTATAGGACTTATAAAGTTGTGTAATTTGGCATGATTTAATCTCAACATTACAAGCTTTAAAATATTTCTCTGGGGGTGCCTAACTGCTAAGTTGGAAGAACATGTGAGTCTTGATCTCAAGGTTGTGAGTTTGAGCCACACGTTGAGTGTGGAGATTACTTAAATTAAAAAAAAATAGTTAAAAGTATTTCTCTTTTGACAATGTTTGCTAAATAATAACCCATCCTTGAAGAGTCTCACTTCTTAGAGAACCAATCTGGATTATCAATAACCAAATAGTGGTTGATATTTTGAGGCTAAAAACATTATTCCTTAGAAAAATAGAGGAAATCTACTCTTCACATCAAGATTATCACTATTACCAATTTCAGCAAGTTTTATCCCCTCTTCTCTGCTTTCCATATTCCTAAAACAAAGTTGGGTTAGATGATCTCCAAAGACTTTTCCCACAATTTCTGCTTTTACTTGCCATAAATGTCCAATGACTTTTATTATTACTTTTGTAAAGCTAAGTCATATATATATGTGAATGGAACTATTGTTTTTCACAAATGATATGTCCCAGATCTATCTCTTCCTGAAGTCACTCCCTGTTGGTCAAACTCTATGGGAACAGTATAATCATTGTGGCCTGAAAATGTCTTTCGATTGCCTAATTTACAACCAATAACTTGGCAGCAGAGAATGAAGCACTCTCTTCCTGAGGATGCTAGTTTTATGCATTTTAAAAACTAAGACATGATATACACGAGAAATGAAATAGTGTCATCCAATGGATACTGATCTGAATGTCAGGGAACCTAGTTTTTGTTCTGCTACTGACTGTTATTGACTCAAGTCAATACCTGCCATTAAAATGAGAGATTTGTTAAAGAACCCCTTTTCAGTTCTATAATTCTGCATATTTTACACACAGTGACTCCCATCTTTATGTTGGCAACGTCAAGAAAACAATGTCAGAAAGGTTAAATTTAATCAAAGACTCGGAAGCTTTTGGATTCCAGTCTTCTGGGATCTTAAGCCCCCATGTTTCACTCATGCTTAACTCATTTAATCCTCTAACATTTGTCAGACATTTTAGTTATTTTCTGCTTTACATAAGTCATATAATGACTAACATTTTAAATGTTCACTAAGAAAGACTTTTTCACTTTAGATTTTTGATTGATTTACATTCACTTGGCTCTTCTTTTATTTTTGTTTAGACTTTATAATAAGCTGTTTAGATTGCTTTTGATTGGTATAATCCATAAATTTTATCTGAATCTGGTAAGCAAGTTTAGACCAGCTGTGAACTGATTAGCTTTCACCATTCTGATTCTCTCACAGCTGCCAGTGACAGGGGCACAGCTGTAATTATGATTAGCAATGAGGTGAAGGTAGAGAATTGTTAGGGAAATCAATTGTAAAGTCAAGGAAATGACTACCACTGTACATTGCTCTTATTGTCAGTGAAGGTGTATAATATGGTCATTCCTGTCTATATTATCATTCCAGGTTGTTAAATTTTGGCTGATAATTGTTGGGTTATTTTCTTAATTCCAGCAACCACTAAATTATGCAAGATTTCTATCTTTTAGTATTTGTAACATCCTCATGTGAAACAAAGTTGCAGAGGCAAAGTATACATTTATGTAAACACAAAAGTTTTAGTGCCTCATTATGGGGAAACATTTATCTGCATGTTTATAAGCATTTGACCTCTTAACAAAATTAGGAGGCCATAATGTATAGTAGTGGCACTAGCTCTGATGGTGGGCTGCCTGGGTTCAAATTTTAGTTTCACTATTATTGGCTGTGTGACCTCCACAAATTCCTCTCTCCCCATTCTCAGTTTTCCATTCTGTAAAATGGACATAGCTAATGTAGTGTCTACCTAATAGGATTGTTGGAAATAGATGAGATAAATGCTTATAAAGCACTTAGATGATACTGTGTTACAATAGGCTTGAGTCCATTGTTATAGTTCTTTATAGGTCAAAATGCCTTTCAAACCAATACCACTGGTATGCTTATTGGTGCATTATTTAATGCAGAAAAATTCTAGTAAGATGAAAGAAATTGGGCAGACACTATAAAAAATTACACCTATAATATTGAATAAATACTTCTGTGACTTTAAATGAAAACGCAAGGTTTTGTTACAGTGTTATTCTCTTTTTGGATGAAAAAGTTTGATATTATGTTGCTTTATAAATTAGAAATAGATACCCTTCTTCTGGTTTCAGGGTGGAAGCAGGCAGAATTAAAAGTTGAGCTGAATACAGAAGAGGTGAAGGGAGGCAGAGAACTAAAGCTCAGAATGAGGGCAGGTGAGGAAGGGTGATAAAAGCATGAAGCCAAATTATAAGAGAATCATAATTTGGATCAAAAAAATCAATAAACCACCGTGACTCAACAAAACCATTTTATAATACATAAGATAAATATGTATGTCTGGTTTATAGTGACTGACAGTTCTGTTTTCTAAATTAAATGTTTAAATAAATAGTTTATTAACTTGCATGGTCTTACCTTTGAAGGTGTCCCAAACAGCAAAGGAAAATGATGGGCAAACGGAAGTAATGATTTTAATTTGTAGCATAAAACAAACTGTGGGAAAATGCCTCCTCTTGGTTGATTTCATTTGCAGGTTGTGGAAGATCAGGTTACTTATGAGAAGCTACTATTTAAAGTTAAAAAAAATCCCTCTGTGAATAAATAGGTGTTGATGTTATCCCTTGATAGCATTAAATGCAATGTTGTACCATAAAAATTTTCAGATATATGTAGATTTCTAAGCAAGCAGAACAACTGTTCCAAAGACCATAAATGTTGATCCTTTTAGAAGTTTGATGTTCCTGAATTTTAAAATTGCAAGCTTATTTTGTTAGTGTAATAGTTTAAAGCAAATACATTTAAGCTACAGTACATGAACATGAAAGCATGTGTCCTTGAAGTATGCAATGCAAATATGTATAAAAGTCATACATTGTTTGAATTTGGGAAAATGAATAGCTGATAATCTTATAAATACATTAGTTTATTGCATGTACTTTAACAAAATGAATGGCAGCCTAGGAATTTTTTTAACAAAATGAATGGCAGCCTAGGAATTTTTGTTATTTATTTTTATAGGATAATAATAGGAAAATAGCTTTCCTCGGAGAACATGTTTACTAAATGAGACTGCTAATGAAGTCATACCACCATTTTTGAACTTGTTCACCATATTTGGCAACTGGATTATCTGAATTGCAAATCTTAGATGTGCTGCCACAATTTATCTGCCACAGGGTGTGATTTGGGGGAATGATTATTTCAAGTATGAATCATATGTGCATATTTTGCAAGCTAGCAGGTTAACCATAATTTGTCATTAGTTTAGTTGACTATAATGTGTCATTTGTCAACAAGTATTTATTGAACGACTATGTTCATAGAATCGTACTGAGTTGTGGATTATGGAAGAAAGAGTAGGAAAAAGAAAAAGAAACATAAAATTTGGTTTTTGCTGCTAAACAGCTTCCTACCCAAAAACAAATATATACATATACATAATACCAAGTGTGTTAGGAAGAATTCTAAGATGGCCCCCATGAGCTACTCTTCCTGGCATAATTGTTACATGGCAAAAGAGATTTTGCAAATGTAGTTAAGGTTACTAATAAGCTGACTTTAAAGTAAGGGTATTATCAGGATGGGCCTAACCTAATTGTTGGAGTCCCTTAAAAGCAGAGTTTTCTGTGCATAGTAGCAGAAGAGGAAGTCAGAGATTCAAAGAACATGGGAGTTGAAGGCACTGCTGCTTGCTTGAAGATGGAGGGATCCACATGAGAAAGACCTGAGAGCAGTCTCTAGTTGTTGAGAGTGACCCCTGGTTGACAGCCAGGAAATAGGGACCTTACTCCTCCAACCACAAGGAATTGGATTGTGGCAACCACTTGAATGAGCTTGGAAGAGGACCCAGAGCAGCATATGAAAATGCAGCCCAAACTGACACCTTAATTTTTGCCATGTGAGGTCCTGAGCAGAGAATTTTTCCTAAAAGAGGACCAGTGTGGCTGCAGAATGGTAGACAAGGAGAGGAAAATGGATTATGCAAGGACCTATGAACCATGGTAAACCAAAGAAGGGTTTTTGCTTGTTTGTTTTTTAAAGCCAAGGGAGTGAAAATCATATTTACATGGTGAAATGGTAATTCAGTTTGCCAGGTAGTGTATGGAGGAAATGAGTGAGAGATAGTGAATCAGAAAATGTAAATTACTTTGGAAACTATTGTAACAGAGTAGGCAGGGGGTGAGAGTGGTTTGGACCAGAGTGATAATACTAGAGACCTATAGAAATTTTGTGATAATAAATTTATGTTGTTTGAAGTGGCTTAATAAAATATGCCTCAGAAAAAATTATAAACAGTGATATGTGAGATACTACATTCTCTAAAGAATTTGAGGAACAGACATCTTTGAAAAAGTTGTATTTGAAGTAGATTTGCAAGGAAATAAATTTGATTTTTAACAAGTGGAGTTACAGGAAATTAACACTAGGCCAGTAGTTCTCAAATTTGACAGCATATTGGATTCCTTGGGATGCCTTAGATATACTGATGGCAGCGTTTCTGATTTAATTGGTCTCAGTGCTACTTGAGTGTTAGTGTTTTTAAAAATCTCCCCAGGTGTTTGCAGTAGTCTGAGTAAAGATCACCCTAACTCATTTGGATGGGTACCATCCAATCTGTTGAGAGCAAATAGAACAAAAAGGTGGAGGAAGGACAAATTTGCTCTCTCTGAGTTGAGACATCCATTTTCTCCTGCCCTAGAACACCAGTATTCCTGATTCTTGGGCTTTCAGACTCAGGTTGTGACTTACATCATCGCTCCCCACTCCCCCAACCCCCCGCAATTCTCAGCACTTTGGATTCAGACTGAATTGCACCACCAGCTTTCCTGGTTCTCCAGCTTTACAGATTGTGGATCATGGGACTTAGCCTCTGTAACCTTGTGAGCCAGTTCCTATAATAAATCTCCATGTATACATACCTGTATATATCCTATTGGTTCTGTTTCTCAGGAGAACACTGACTAATACAGGCACCAATACTAGATTATAACTACATGAGACAAGAACTTTTCTCTTCTTGGAGGTGTCAGAGCCAGCAGAGAGAGCAGATGAGGAGGTTTGTGCATGGGAAAATATAGAGGGATCTGACTGTGTCTCTCTTACTGTAGAATTCAGAGCTCTATTAGTGTTTTATTGCTGCCAGAGTACCACAAACTTCAGGGTTTTAAACAAACAAAAAAAAAATTATTATCTCATACTTCCGTAGGCCTAAAGTCCAGGTACAGTGTGGATGAGGTGGTTCCTCTGCTTAAAGACTCACAAGGCTGAAGCAAAGGAGCCAGACCATGCTGTATTCATTTCTGAAGGCTCTAGGGGAGAATGCATTAGGCTCATTCAGGTTGATGGCTGAATTCAATTTCATGCAGTTGGGAGACTAAGATTCTCATTTCCTTGCTAGCTGTTGGCTGGCAGTAGTTCTCAGCTTCTTGAGACCTCGATATTCTCTAGCTCTTTGTCCTCTTTGGTGTCAGCAACAGTGGATGGAGACCCTCTTGTGATTAAAATATCTTTGACTCTTTTATCTCATCTGCTTTGAGGCATATCTTTTGCCTGTATCCTGTTTTTCTTCCTTTGCTTTTAAGGATCCCTGTAATTCCTTTGGGTTCACTTGGATAATCTAGGATACTCTTTCTACTTAAGGTCTATTGATTGGCAACATTAATTTAATCTGTAAGGTCCCTTCATAGCTGTCATTAGTGTTTAACTGAATAACCAGAAGATAGGAATCTTGTGGGAACACCTGAAAAAGTCTGTCAGCTCTAACAGCCTAAAACAGAACAGAGCTCAATAAGGAAAGAAAATTTATGTTAAATGAATGGCAGATTTAAGTACCTAAAAATGAATTATTGATTACCTCAGAATAACTGAAGAAACTCTAACATTTGTTAGTTATTTCATCTAGGTGCGAGAAGAGTAAATCAACAAAATTAAAGTGGGCATTTTCTAAGTTTCTGTCCTTTTGATTTCCTTCCATCTTCCTTAGGGAAGGTAGCTACTACCCTCATGGCTTCAACAATGGTCTCTCTATGGATTACATCCGTAGTAGCTACTCTTTTTTGGTGTGGTAAGGTATCCAAGAATAAGCTACATCTTAAAGTTCAAATGTTTGGGTCCTTATGATTTAGATAGCATCTGGAAGATTTTTTTTTTTGTAACTTTCTGTTTCTTGAAACTTACCAGTCTAAACCAGATTTTATAGAGAAGTTTTATGAAGGTTAAAAAAAAGCACTAGATTCAGGTTACATATATACTTTGTTATGAATTGCAGTATGGTTTGGAAAAGTCATTGAAAATCTCTACATAATGATGGTGATAATACTTTATTTGCATACCTTATGGGAATATTTTAAAGTCCAAATGAGATTAATGTATACGGAAGTACTTTGAAAAATAGAAAGGACTTTTCAAACGAAAGAAAGCAGTGATTGGGTTTTTTGTTTTTTGTTTTTTTACCTCTACCAACCAAAAACGACTAGTTGAAAAATGTTTTAATTAATTTTTTACCTTTAATTCAGGGAAGTCCAAATAAATTGAATCATTGCTTTATATGCATATATATACATATTTTTTTTTTGCAGTTGAGCAAGAGGTATCATTATCACAAATACAAATGATACTGTTAAATTTGCTTTGGGTAATTTTTGTTTTTAAGAACCTGTTTCTAAATAATGCATCATCTGGATAGCATATAGATTGAAAATTTGAGCAAAAAATCGCTTTCTTTTAGTAATATGCATTTAAGACTCCTCCACTTCTTTTTATGGCTTGATAGCTCATTTCCTTTTAGTGCTGAATAATAATCCATTGTCTGGATATACTACAGTTTATTTTCCATTCACCTAATTAAGGACATTTCTGTTGCTTCCAAGTTTTGGCAGTTATGAATAAAGCTGTTATAAACATTCATGTGTAGGTTTTTGTGTAGACATAAATTTACAGACCATTTGGGTAAATTCCAGGGAGTGTGATTGCTGGAACATATGGTAAGAGTATGTTTAGTTGTATAATAAACTGCCAAATTGCCTTTCCTCTAAAGTGACTGTACCATTGTGCCTCCCAGCAGCAATGAATGAGAGTTCTTGTTGCTTCACATCCTTGCCAGCATTTGATATTGTCAGTGTTTTGAGTTTTGGCCATTCTAATAGTTGTGTAGTTGTAACTCATTTTAATTTGCAACTCCCTGATAATATCTGATATTGTAGTTTATTTTTCCATATTATTTGCCATGTGTATATCTGCTTTGGTGAGGTGCCTGCTTGGGTCTTTTGCCCATTTTTTAATCGGGTTGTTTGTTTTCTTATTGTTGAGTTTTAGAAGTTCTTTTGTGTATTTTGGATAACAGTCCTTTTCAGATATGTTTTTTGCAAATAATTTCTCCCAGCCCATGGCTTGTGTTCTCATTCTCTTGACAGTGTCATTCACAGAAGTTTTAAATTTGAATGAAGTCCAGGTGATCAGTCATTTCTTTCATGGATCATACCTTTGGTGTTGTATCTAAGAACTTAGTGCCATAGTCAAAGTCATCTAGGTTTTCTGTTTATCTTCTAGAAATATTAAGTTTTGCATTTTACATTAGGATCTATGATCCACTCTGAGTTAATTTTTGTTAAATGTATAAGGTCTCTGTCTAGATTCATTTTTTATATGGATGTTCAGTTCTGCCTGCATCATTTGTTGAAAAGATTATCATTGCTCCATTGTATTGACTTTGATCTTAGTCAAAAACTAGTTGACCATATTTATGTAGGTCTATTTCTAGGCTTTCTATTCTGTTACATTGATCTATTTGTCTATTCCTTCACAAGTACTATGTTGTCTTGATTACTGTAGCTTTATAGAAAGTCATGTAGTCTAGTAGTGTCATTTCTCCAACTTTGTTTTCCTTCAATATTGTGTTAGCAATTCTGGGTTTTTTTACTCTTCATATAAACTTTAGAATCAATTTATTGATATCCCCAAAATAGTTTGCTTAGATTTTATAGTACTTTTACTTACAACACTTCTGACACCATATGTATGATATCTTTTCCAACACCACTTCTCTAAGTCTCCAGCAACATCCAGATGTCTTACAACTCAATTCAGTTCAGACACTATCAACCTGGAGATAGCGTTAGATCCCACAAGTTAAGGACTTAATTTCACAGACCTCCCCCCACTTCAGATGCCAGTCCCAGGTTATTATCAGTACTTCTGACTAATCAGCTATAAATTCAACTTTGAATACAAACACAGCTTTATTTCATCCTTCTTAATCAGTATACCTTTAATTTTCTATTATTGTTTTATTTCATTAGTTAGAACTTCCAAAATAATGTTGAAAATGAGAGAAGGGACATTCTTGTTTTTTGTTCCTGATCTTACTGGGAAAGATTCTAGTTTCTCACAATTACATATGATGTTAGTAGTAGGTTTTTGGTAGGTTTTTTTTTTTTATCATGTTGAGGGAATTCCCTTCTGTTCTTAGTTTGCTGAGAGTTTTTAATCATAGATGAGTGTTGGATTTTGTCAAATGCTTTTTCTTTACTTATTCATATGATCATATGATTTTTTTCTTCTTTAGCCTTTTGATATGATTAATTACATTAATTGACTTTCAAACATTAAAGCAGCCTTGCACACCTGGGATAAATTCACTTGGCTGTGGTGTGTAATTCTTCTAACACATTGTGTAAAATTAAATCAAATTTCATTGAATTTTTGCATCCATGTTCACTAGAGCTACTGGTCTGTAGTTTTTAAGATTTTATTTATTTGAAAGAGAGAAGTTGTGTGAGAGCATGAGTAGGGGGAGGGGCAGTGGGAGAGGGAGAAGCAGACTCCCCATTGAGCAGGAAACCTGACCTGGGGCTCAATCCCAGGACCCAGGGATCATGACCTGAGCTGAAGGCAGATGCTTAACCAACTGAGCCACCCAGGCACACCCAGACTGTAGTTTCCTTCCCTTGGAATGGCTTTATCTGGTTTTGGTATTAGAGTAACACTGGCCTCATAGAATGATTATGACATATTCCCTTTGTTTATATCTTCTGAAAGAGATTGCAGAGAATTGGTATAATTTCTCCTTTAAATGTTTGGTAGTATACACCAGTGAACCCATCTAGACCTGGTGTTTTTTACCTTGGGAAGATTATTAATTCTTAGTTCAATTTTTAAAAACATATAGAGCCATTCAGATTGTCTATTTTTGTGAGTTTGGGCAGATTGTGTCTTTCAAAGACTTGGTCCATTTCATCTAGATTTTCAAATATGTAAGCATAGAGTTGTTTATAATATGCACTTATTATACATTTAACATCCATGGGGTCTGTAGTGATGTCCTTAATTCATTTTTGATATAAAATTTTCCTTTTCTCTGAAGAATTTTTAATATTTCTTGCAAGGTCTACTAGCAACAAATGCCCTCAATTTTTGTTTGTCTGAGAAAGTCCATTTCTCTTTCACTTTTGAAGGATATTTTAAAGCACAGGATCTTGTCTTTGCTCTTCTTTAAGTAAATTATGGTAAGTATTATTATTTTTTAACTTCTGGCTTCTTTCAAGATTTTTTAATCTTTCATTTTCTATAGTTTGAATGTGATATGCCTGGGTGCAGTTACTTTTGGTATTCTCTGATCTTCTTGTATCTGTGCTTTGGTATCTGACATTACTTTGGGAAATTCTGGGTCATTATTGCTAGAAATATTTCTTCTATTTTTTTTCTCTCCTTCTGGTATTCCCATTACGCATATGTTATATCTCTTGGAGCTGTCCCTTAGTTCTGTGGCATGTTTCTCAGCCCTTTTTTTTTTTCTTCTGTTCTTGGAAGTTTCTATTGACATTCCTCAAGCTCGGGGATTCTTTTCTCAGCCATGCCCAGTCTACTAATAAGTCCATCAGAGGCATTCTTCATTTCTGTTAGTGTTTTTAATCTCTATCATTTATTTTTCTTTCTTACAATTTCCATTTCTCTGCTTACAATTCCATCTGATCTTTCATGCTGTCTACTTTATCCATTAGTGCCCTTAGCTTGTTTATCATAGTCGTCATTTTTTTTAATTCCCATTCTGCTAATTCCATCATCCTTTTCATATTTGAGTGTGGTTCTGTTGCTTATTCTGTCTCTTCAAACTGTATTTTTTGCCTTTCAGTATGCCTTTTAAATTTTTCATGATAGCCAGATATGATGTATTAGGTAAAAGGAATGGAAGTAAATAGACCTTTGTTATTGTGCCGGTAAGTTCTCTATCTAGTCCAGGCACACTCCAGATAGAGTCAAAGGATATAGAAATATCTACATACATCCAGTCACTAAGATGCTTTTGCTGATGCTCTTAAGATACTCAATGACTTATTTTTCCACTTTCAGTGTACATTATACCATTATGTGAACATATTTTCCCTTCTGAATCTTTTTTTTTAATTTGCCATGCTGCTTTAAATAAATTTCATCATATTACATAGTCAGGTTTGTTTTAATTTTATGAAAGAAACAAATACTAGGCTGACATATGTACATATATCTTTTTTCCCCTTGGGAGATATTTTCCTTTTTAGTAATTGATAGGTAATAAATAATGTTATATATAACAATCTAAAGGAAAATGTCTTCATATTAAAGAATATTTATTTTCTATGTTTTTTCTGAGTTATAAGATACAATAAAGTACACAAATCACAACTGACTAGCCAAAAGCTGAACATACCCAAATAACTAGCATACAGAAGAAATAGAATATCGCCAGCACTGTGAATTCCTTTTCATGACCCCTTCTATTCACTAGCCCTTCCCAAGGGTAACAATTATTTTGAGTTTTAACATCATGGATAAGTTTTCCTGTTCTTGAACTTCATATAAATGAAATCATACACTGTGCTCTCTTTTACATCTAGCTTTTTTTGTTTAATATAGTGTTTCTGAAAACTGGAGACATATTTTAGCAAACAGAATCAATGATCTATGTGAACTCTGCATGCCACTTCCCCATGTCTGTTTTGAAGTAATACAGCTAGGAATTTGAAGCACAAACACAGCCTATTGAAAGAATAAACCCTGGAGAGAGCACATTTTTTCATCATCCATTCTGACATTTTTGAATTAAAAGGAACTTTCTGCATGAGAAATTCTAATTGAAAGGCATCATAGATCATGAGTAGTAGAGACTCTGGTTATCTCCTAATTAGACTACTCATACCGAAACAACAGTAAGTTCACTAAAAATGTTAGCCTAATATGAAACAAAACAAAACAAAACAAAACAAAACAAAACAGTAGAAGCCTACAGTCTTAAGCTAAACTTTTTCAACTGTCTATAACTGCAAGAAAGGGTGGGTATATAGAAAACCCCATTAATTTTTGCCCTTGGTTTTTAGTTACTCAGAAACCTACATATAAATTACAGAATTTAATAGGTCAGAAATTTAAGATGGGGATTTTTTTTAAAGTACGCTTCACACCCAACATGGGGCTTGAACTCATGACTCTGAGATCAAAAGTCGTCTGCTCTACTGACTAAGCCAGCCAGGTGCCCCAAAGATGGGAATTTTTAGCACTAAGTTTGGTCAAAATAGAATTGTGAGAAATCTGAATATTTACAACAAAGCAGTTTTAGAAAATTTTATTTAACAATACACTAATGTAACACATTATCAAATATTTCTCAATTTTTGTCTATAATGGACATTTTAAATCAGTTTTCTGAATCTACAAACAAGAAAAAAAATCTGTTTGGATTTCTACATGTTAATTCAGTGCAAAAAACATTTAAGAAATGGTTACTATAGTTAATATAACAAACTGTATAAATATCTAGCTTCTCTAAAATATTTTAAATTATATAAAAATAATTATAGCAATGTATTGTTGGGTTTATAATAAACATAGATCATCATATATAAAATAATATAAAAATGAAGAAAAGGAATGGAGTTATACAAGAGTTACATTTCTATATATCACTGGAATTAAGTTAGTATGAATATGAAGTAGATTTTATAAAATGCATATTTTAAGCCCTACACCAAAAAGTAAGAAAATAAGTTTAAAAATAAGGAAATAACATTAAAAGAATTAAAATGCTACTCTAGATCATATTCACTTAAAGCAGTCTCTAGTCAATTACCTGTTCACCAAGTCAATGGGTACCCTTACCCTTTGACATATTGGTGACATTGTTATACTGTGATTTCTGCCATTATGTTCCTGCTTGCCCTCCAGTTTTTACTGGTATTATAACAGTTTTCTCCAAAAGGCTTTCAAGCACAAGTCAATTCCCTCATTTATTAGATGAGGTGGAGATATGCAGTATATATTGGATTCTATGTCCATAATCTAACTACAAACGGAAATCTTATGAACGAATTGATGTAATTCCTAATGAAATCATGACCACGAACTTCTGATAATCATTCAGGAGTTGTATGTTATTTCAGGTAAGAAACCAGAGATATAATCTACCTACTTTATGCTCTTGACAGATGGTGGCTCAGATTCTCTTGAGATCAGAAGTGATGAAGTATAGAACACACTTTTTCCCAAAGGGGAATTAGTCTCTTTTTTTAAAAAAAGATTTTATTTATTTATTTGACAGAGCACAAGCAGGGGGAGCAGCAGAGAGAGAGAGAGAGGGAGAAGCAGGCTCCCCACTCAATGGGAAGCCCACTGTAGATGTGGGGCTTGATCTCAGGACCCTAGGATCATGACTTGAGCTGAAGGCAGATGCTTAACAGACTGAGCCACCCAGGTGCCCCAAAGTTAGTCCCTTTGAAAGAAGGCCCAGAGATCTATTTTATTCATTCCTATTCTAATTTAAGGAGATCCTCTTTTTAAATCTCTACCACTTTCATGTGTTGGCAATTGCATGTACTGCATCAGTGTTGAGAACAAGAATGACACATGAAAATATACATATATTTACTTAGGAGATCCTGGTTGTAGTGGGCAATTTTTGGCTCCCCAGCACCTGAATATCCTTTCTATGTTTGAGGAAATCCTCATTTTATGAATCTTAAGGGGAGACAAGCTCAGTCAAATAGATGCATCTTCCTTGAATTTAAAATCTAGAACTAGGCACATAATGCAACAAAGAATGGAAAATAGATGTTAATGGTAACATTAGCAGTAACCTGTTTCCAGGGTCATTAGCGAGAGTGATGCCAGCATCAGTGCAATCTTTGATGGTCAATGGCAGTGATAGCGGTGTCCTCAGTACACAAGTTCCGTGGTGGATTTTGCCTGTGATTACAGCCACATTGTTGTTTATTTTTTAAGCCTGTTACTGTAACATCTTTTGTTTTTTGATTCTGTGAACTAATCATTTTCTTAAACTTCTCTTTGGCTTAAATCATTCAGTTGGTTTCTGTTGCTTTCAACTCAGAACTCTGATTTATACCATGGTCGTAAAATGTCAGGGCTCACAGGGAAACTTGAAAGAATCTCAAGCAGACAGTGTACTGAGTGCAGAGCCTGACATGGGGCTCGATCCCACGACCTTGAGATCATAACCTGAGCCAAAATCAAGGGTCCAATGCTTAACCAACTGAGCCACCCAGGTGCCCCTATTTGCAGGATTTTCTGATCCCAATTCCTTCTCTTGGAATTTTTCTTGTAGAAATATTTCTCATTATGTGTCTCTCAAGGATAATTGGTAGAAAAATTATATTTAGACTTTGTGATTGCAACAATATTTGGTGTTTTGTTAAACTGAATACTAGGTATCCCTCTTACACATTGCAATCAAACTCTTAGGGCTTTCTGGACCTTTATCTAAGAATACTTATTTAAGAGAATGTTTGTGGTTTTTAAAATCCAAAGCAAAATGTTTATACAGACTCAAATAATAATTTTAGATGTTAACATTTATTATATTCTTTTAATCTATGAGGCCTCTCACTAAACACTTTAGAAACAAGTACTATTATTATTTCCCTTTTACAGGTGTGGTAACCTGGCCTCAGAAACATTAAGAGACTTGTTTAAGACCACAGAGCTAGTAAGAAGCACAGCCGATATGGAAACCCAGGTGAGTTAAACCACAAAGCTTGTGCTTTCAATCAATATGCTGTATTGATAAGAAAAAAATTGACTTTTTAAAAATTCCTTACTTAGATGTGAGAAATGAAAAAGATAAAAAAATATAAGATTTAATTATTATGTTTTCTTTATATGTATGATTATCTTGTTGTTGTGTCAGCCCCAGCCTAATGATAGTGATGCTTTTGGCTGGGAATCCCTGAAGCACTGGCCCATATTATTCACAGGTAGCCCCCACTGATACTTCTCCCACTGGGGCTAATGTTGTGGCTGGACTAGTGCTTGTGGTTCTTATCAGAATTGCAGGACATTCTTCAGCAAAAATCATTAGGGAACTGTGAAGAACAAGATTTATTATTTGTTTTGGAGGATACATGGCACACCTGAGGACCACACAGTGAGACTGTAAAGAAAGAGAAAAAGAAAGAACAGGCCTAGGGCTCTGAATTTATTAGGGCTTGAAGGTGGGATCGCCAGGGTTTTGGGGGTTCATGCTTTATTGGCTAATTTAAAGTATAAGAGTGGGATTTAGGATGGGGGAAGGGAGAAATGGGTTCATTCCCGCAATCAATATCTAAATTATTCAGGGTTTTCTGAAACAGGGAACTTCATAGGTGGGGGTGTCCTAATTCTTTATCTGGTTGTTTTGCTAGTAGCTGTTTCACGCAGCTGGCAATGTGTATATTCAAGATGGATGACTTTTGGAACAGATGCCTGGGCAATCAAAATCTTAATGTCAGATACTTACACTACACTTGTTAATCCTAGGAGCTAGTATTATCCCAAATTTGCAGATGAGGAATCTGGGCCACAGGGAAGGAAAGGATTAAAGAAATAGTAAGTGGTAGAAGCCAGATTTATTTTCAGTTACAGGGCTCTAGGACAGGCTCTTATCCCTTAGACTATGCTGACTTTCAGTAGATGCTATGACCAAGTGCAACGTTCCTGGGTCTATTTGCAAACTCCAGAGTGTTGAGATGGAGTTGTGGCAGTAGTGCCAATGGTTCCTATTTCCTGTATCAGAGCTGTAATTGAATTCAGTAATCCTAGAGGCTACCTTCTGACTTTAGCAGAAGTAGAAACATCCTTTGGTCATCAGTTTTAAGATATTCTGGAACTTATTTCTGTGGATACAGCCAGAGTGTGACTTTGCAGGTTTTCCAACAATTTTGTAAGCAAATGCTTATAATGGATTACAAAATGGAAACATTTTGTACTGTGGTTGATCTCGTCTGGGGGAAAAACATGTTATTTAATGGAGTTTTTTAGAATGTTTATACATGTTTCTAAACACTGACCTGCAAATCAAAGTAAGTATCGATTCTATCAAGACTTTGCAAGAATATAATTCTCAGGTTTGGCAAGACTATTTGCACATGGAAATGTTAAAGTCTTAGATATGTAGACATTATATTGTCTGAGAGACTTTTTCGCAAGGGCCAATGCCCTTTCAGAACATAGGAACTTGTTAGTATGACTTAGAGAAAAATTGCATGAACTTTGAAATCAGATAGGTCTAGATTCAAAACTTGGCTTCTAAATTTATGAGTTAGGTTGTATTCAACTTTCCAAACCACAATTATTTCATTGATAACCTGTAAAAAAATATACACTCCCTATCTTGTAAGATTCTCATGAGAATTAAATGATATGGGGCACCTGGGTGGCTCAGTCGTTAAGCATCTGCCTTCAGCTCAGGTCGTGATCCCAGGGTACTGGAATCAAGCCACCCCCCCCCCCACATTGGGCTCCCTGCTCAGCAGGGAGCCTGTTTCTCTCTCTCCCACTCCCCCTGCTTGTGTTCCCTCTCTAGCTGTCTGCCTCTCTGTCAAATAAATAAATAAAATCTTTTAAAAAAGAATTAAATGATATAATACCTGTAATATTTGTGACACAATATTTGGCATGAGATAAATATATAATTAATATAGTTACTTTCCTTTTCTCATGCCCCATTTTCCAAATGCTGGTTTTACCTTATGAGATGTTTTCAAGAGCAATTAGGTTTTTACATTTTATTTGATACCTTTCTGTATACAATGTCATACTAATTTGGCTAGGTAGCATTTCCAATCTAGATACCAATAGCAGGAAGAGGTTAGGTCACTTTGTATGAGAACTGGTGACAAGTTGAAGTGAACAAAAAGAAATACATGTGGGGTTAGAAAAATTGTGAGAGCATACAACTCAAAGACTCTCAACCAGTATACATAGGAAGAAAACCACACCAAGGTTAAATGCATATTACTAAATGAAAGAAGTCTTGCTCTTCCACCAACCCCTGGCAAGAATGAATGGGCAGAAGTTGGAGGATTTTTAAGCCAGTTGAATATACTGTGTATGATACTATAATGATGAATACATATCATTATACATTTGTCCAAACTCCTAACGTACAACACCAAGAGTGAACCATATGTAAACCAAGGACTTTGGGTGATTGTAATGTGTCAGTGTAGGCTCATCAATTACAACAAATGTATCACTCTGGTGGGGGATGTTGGTAATGGGAGAGGCTGTGCATTGTAGGGGCTGTGAACTTAAAATGGCTCTAAAAATAATCTCTTTTTTTAAATAATAATATTTTTTATTATATTATGTTAGTCACCATACAGTACATCCCTAGTTTTTGATGTAAAGTTCCATGATTCATTACTTGCGTATAACACCCAGTACACCATGCAATACGTGCCCTCCTTAATACCCATCACCCACCCACACAGACACACAGACACACACACAAGCTTACCATAATCAAAGTGTTGGGAATAAAAGTGAGGAATAAAAAGAAAAATCTTAAAAGCTCCCAGAGGGAGAAAGAAGACGTTATCTGTAAAAACAAAGATAAGAATGGCAATTCAACTATTATCAAAACTATGCAAACCAGAAAAGCATCATTTTGAAGCAGAAAAAAATATCGATTCTATCAATAGAAATCTATACCCATGGAAAATATTTTAAAATGTCTTGCAGAAAATAATATGAAGACTTCTGCTTCCAGACAAGATGAAGTAAGAGGGATCATATTAACCCACCTGACTGAAATAAACAAAAATTACATACAAAATCTATGAAAAATGTTTTTAAGACACTGGTTATCAGGCAACAAAAGACAGTGATCCATGAGAGAAAAGAACCAAAGAAAAGTGTATGGTTGATTTTCCTTACTGACTTGAGAAATATTTCAGACTGTAGGGCAGGGAGAGGACCCAAGGAAAGCCCAGCAGACTCCATCAGTTGATGACACAAATTTGAGAATACTGGGAAGCCATGTAGCCCAGAGTTTGTGGGACAGAGTATAGGAGAAGATAATGCTGCATAGTGAGAAATCTCCAGAGATCTGTGGAGAGTCCCTCTTGAGTATTCAGCAAAGCATTAATCAGAACATGTATATGAGGAAACTACATAAGTCTGAGGAAAGAATCCATCTGAGAAAATCATATAAGAATAGTACTCAGCTCTCACACAGAGCTGGGAATAGTGCTTGTTCTAATCAGCCAGACTGGAAAACCACATAATTCATGGGTTATTGGTTAAAGTACTCAGAATGATCTTGCCTCAGCAATAGAAAATTATCCTTAGACCAAAGAGTCTTTTGGTCCCAACTAACAAATCTTAAAACAAGACTGAAATAGATCAGTCTCTTTTCAAATGATTTATCTGTACAGAACAGAGGTCAAAGATATTTCAAATAGAAAAATATACAGATAATGCTAAGTGAAATAAGTCAAGCAGAAAAAGACAATTATCATATGGTTTCACTCATTTATGGAACATAAGAAGTAGGAAGATTGGTAGGAGAAGAAAGGGGGGTAAACAGAAGGGGGAATGAACCACGAGAGACTATGGACTCTGGGAAACAAACTGAGGGTTTCGGGGGGGGATGGGAGAGGCTGGTGATGGGTATTAAGGAGGGCACGTATTGCATGGTGTATTGGGTGTTATACGCAAGTAATAAATCATGGAACTTTACATCAAAAACTAGGGATGTAGTATATGGTGACTAACATAATATAATAAAAAATATTATTATTAAAAAAAAGAAAAATATACAGTATTCAATAAGGTAGTTAACAGTGGCTGGCATCCAATCAAAGATTACCAAGCATACAAAAAGCAGCAGGATAATACAACTCATAATGGGGGGGGGGCACCAACCAACTGAAATTGAGCAAAGCTCACAGGATGATAGAATTAGGAAACAAGGACGTTAAAGCAGTTATTATAACTATATTCCATGTGATCTAAAAGTTAACTAGACTTCCAGTTCAGACCAGATGGCATAAATTCATTTTCCCCGATCTTCCTGGCATAATACAACTATAAACCCTGGAAATAATGCAAAATAACAAAAGGAGAATGCTGACAAGTGCAAAGAGGAAGGTGAAGTGATTAGGGACTTCAGAACTGAAGGAACAATTACCAGCAAAGTGTCTTATTGCATCTCAGACAACAGAAGGCAACCCAGGACCAACATTTCCTAAATTCCAATCTAGCAATAAAAGGCACCCAAATAGGCTCAGTCCTCTCCTGGATTAAATGAGAATCCTGCCAGGTGAGCATGTTAGCACAAGCAAAGGGAATTACCAAAGAGTTAGGTTGACAATTAAGGGCCAGGGAAAGTACTCTTCTTCCCTCCTCAGTCTGAGACCCCAATCCCTCATCCAGAGATACAACACGCCCAGGTATACAAGCAAGGGGAATCCCACAAGAAGTGGTCTGGTCTGGATACCCTCCTCTACCAATATCAGGGGCTGGATGACACCAGAAAGAGGGATCCTGCCATGACAAGGACCCAGGTTGGGAAGCCCTCTTATTCTGCTTGCATCTGATACTCCTCCCCTACTGAGAGACAAAAGGAATCTGGAGACATGGACAAAGAGGATTCCACCACAACTAGGGGTTGGCTCAGGAAGCTTCTTCATATTTGTGGGACTGAGACTCTTCTCCCCTACTATGAGACACTGAGTGAGTGAACAGCACCAATAAGGGGGATCCTAACCCAACAAGGAGCATGGCACAGGAAGCCAATATGTTCTTTTGGGCTTGGAGATGTTCTTCTCCTACCTACCAGCACCAGGCATCCCAACCTAGACAGCACCCTTCAATAACAACTCCAGGGATAGCTCCAGCAGCTGAGATAAACCAAGCAGACCATAATGGCACCACAGAGCTTCTGAAAATTAAGTAATCACTGAAGTCACAGCTTAAAAAAGGCCAGCAACTCCATGTAAAGCCTAAGCAGGATGAATGAATGCTAAAATAAAAGATTTAAATAGGGCCCAGAGCCTCCTAACATAATAGAACATAATGGCCAACATATCTGATACAAACAAAAATTTTTCATCATACCAAGAATCAGAAAAATCACAACACAGATGAGAAAAGACCATCAACTTATGTCAACATGAACCTACATTAGATTTTGGAATTATCTGACAAAGATTTTAAGCCACCCTTAATGAAGATGCTCCAACAAACAATTATAAATTCTTTTAAACATGAAACACATGAAAAAATTGAAAATTTCAGCAACTAAGTAGAAACCATTAAAAAGAAAGAAATGGTAATTACAGAACTGAAAATTAAAATTAAAATATTTGCTGGATGGGCTCAATGTTAGAATAGAGATGACAGAAGATAGAATCAGTACAGTTAAAAAGAATTGACTCAATTTTGACAACATAGAGAAAATAGCGTTTATAGAAAATAGCGTCATAGAAACTAACGGAGCCTCAGGGACTTATGTGTCAGACAATAGCTAAATATCCACCAATTATTTCATCAGTGTCCATGAAGGAGAGGAGAAAAAAACGGGTACCCAAAGAAATAATAGCCAAAAGTTTGCCAAGTTTAGCAAAAGATATAATCTTATAAATTCAAAAGCTAAATTAATTTTGAATAAGGAAATCCAAAACATCCCACAATGAGACACATAATAAACTTTTGAAAAGTAAAACAAAGAAAAATGTTAAGTCAGATAGTAAAGACACATTACTTATAAGGGAATACCAATTCTAATGACAGTATTTTCATCTGACCCTGGTGGCCAAAATAAAGTAAGAAAACAGTTTTCAAATGCAGAAAAATAACTGTCAGTCATGAATTCTATATCTGGTTCAACTAACCTTCAGCAATGAATGAGAAATAAAGATATCCTCAGATGAAGGAAAATGAAAATAATTTGTCACTAACAATCCTGTGCTTAATGGCTAAAAAGAAAGGAAATGATGAAAAAGAAGTCATGGAACATCAAGAAGGAAAAAAGAAAAAAAATGTAAAAATCAGAAATATGGGTAAAACAGGATAGTTACTGATTTAACCAAAATTTAAAAAACCATCTAATATGCAAGATACTGATATTTAAAACTGGGGAAAGTAGAGGTTCCCAAATGGAAGTATGGTTTTTACACTTAAAGTGATAAATGTTAACTTCAGTGTGATAAGTCAGATGTGTATATTGTAATACCCAGAACAACCACTACAAATTATATAATGATATGCACTCAAAACAATATTCATTAGGAGTCTGGGTGGCTCAGTTAGTTAAGCAACGGATTCTTGGTTTCTGCTCAGGTCATGATCTCAGTGTTGTGAGATTGAGCCCTGCATTGAGCTTCTCATTCAGCCTGAAGTCTGCTTGAGATTCTCCCCCTTTCCCTCTACTCCTCCCTCTGCTTGCACTCTCTCTTTCTCTCAAATAAATAAATAAAATCTTTAAAAGCAAACAAAAACAAAAAAACCCCACTATTAAAAAAGAGAATCCTAAAAAAAAAAAGTTCAAGTAATCCATAGGAAGGCAAAGAGAGAGAGAAAAACAGAGAAAACAAATAAAAATAAATACTAAAATGAGAGACCTAAACTCTAACATATCAATAATTACCTTAAGTGCAAATACTTTTAAATATACCACTTAAAGGATAGACACTGGAAGCGTGGATAAAACATTGTGATTGAACTCTATGCTGTTTACAAGGAACTCATGTTAAATTCAACAACAGAGGTAAATTTAAGCAAAAGAATGAAAAAAGATATCTCTTACAAACAGAAATCAAAATTTTTGAAAAAGCAGGAGTAGCTATATTAATATAAGATAAAGTAAACTTCAGAGCATGGGAACTTTTTGAGACAAAGAAGGACCTTACATCATGATAAAAGGATCAATCTGCCAGGAAGACATAATGATTCTGAATGTGTATCATTCAAGCAACAGAGCTTCAATTTACATGAAGCAAAAACTGATAGAGCCAAAAGGAGACATAAACTGGTCCAAAATTACAATAGGACTTCTAAAACTTCAGTCCCAGTAACTAACAAACAATGACTAGGAAGAAAATCAGCAAGGATATAGAATATATAAACAAAGCAATAGACTAAAAAGATGTTAATTGACATGTATAGAAACATCCTACCCAACAACAGCAGAATACACATTTTTTTCCAAGTACCCAAGGAACATTCACCAAAATAGATAAATGTCCTAAGGCATAAAACAAACCCTAACAAATTTTAAAGAATTAAAATAATGGAGTATGATCATGGATCAAATTGGAATCCAACTAGAAATCAGTAATAGGCAACAGGTAAATCATTAAGCACTTGAAAATTAAATAATACATATCTAAATAATGCATGGATCAAAGAGGAAGTTTCAAATGAAGTCTTAAAAGCATATAAAGAACAGTGGCGCTTTGATGGCTCAGTTGATTAAACGTCTGCCTTCAGCTCAGGTCATGATCCTGGGGTCCTGGGATCGAGTCCTGCATCCGGCTCCCTGCTCAATGGGGAGTCTGCTTCTCCCTCTCCCTCTGCTACTCCCCCTGCTTGTGCTCTCTTTGTCAAATAAAATCTTTTTTTAAAAAAAAGCATATACAGAACAGAATAAAAAGGAAAATATAGTATATGAAAATATGTGAGATGAGGCAAAATAGTGCAGAGATGGATATAATGGCCTTAAATGTTTACAATAACGGAAACAAAATGGGAGATTCTATAGCCATTCAAAAGGTAACAAAAGGAATACTACAAACAACTTTAGGTTAGTAAATTCAACAACTTGGAAGAAATGGACAAATCCCACGAAATCCACAAAACCAAATCTCAACCAATAAAAAAAAATGGAATATCTTTTTAACCATCAAAGAAATTGAATTAGAAATTAAAGAGTTTCTTAAAAAAATATCTCCAATTCTAGACACTGGAGATACAAGAGGAGAAAATTACATGTACAGAAAAGTAGAATAACTCTCATGATTACTGACACAAAATTCTTAAGACGTGATTAGCAAATTGAATCTGGCAACATAGGAAAATAGTATATTATGATCAAGTGGATTTTTTTCCTCTGAAATGAAAGATTGCTTTAACTTTCAAAAATCCATGTTAAGGAAAATGTCACACATGCACAATAGAATATTATTCAGCCATAAAAAAGAAGGAAATCATGCCTTTTAACAACAAAATGGATGAACCTTGAGGGCGTTATACTAAGTGAAATAAGTCAGACAGAAAAAGGCAAATGCGGTCACTTCTCACTTAAAAGTGGAATCTAAAAGCCTAAAAGCGTAGAAACAGTAAAATCCTTGTTACTAGGAGCAGTGGGGTAGGAGAAATGAGCAGGTATTGGTCAAAGAGTACACACTTCCAACTATACAATGAGTAAGTTATGGGGATCTAATGTGCAGCATGGTGACTGTAATTAATACCATATTACATACTTTAAAGTTTTTGTTTATTTTTTTAAAGATTTTATTTGTCAGAGAAAGAGAGAGAGCATGCATGCACACAGGCAGGGGGAGCAGCAGGCAGAGAGAGAAGCAGGCTCCCCACTGAGCAAGGAGCCCCACGTGGGACTCAATCCCAGGACCCTGAGATCATGACCTGAGCCGAAGGCAGACGCTTAAATCAACTGAGCCACCTAGGCATCCCTTATTTATTTATTTTTTAAGATGATTTTTTAAAAAATTCAATTAGCCAACATGTAGTATTCCTTTGAATTAGCATTTTTGTATCCTTTGGGTAAATACCTAATAGTACAATTGCTGCCTTATAATGCAATCTTGCCATTTGCAGCAAAGTGGATAGAGCTAGCTAGAGAGTATTATGCTAAGTGAAACACGTCAGTCAGAGAAAAACAAATACCATATGACTTCACTCATATGTGGAATTTAAGAAACAAAACAAATGAGCAAAGGGACAAAAAAGAGAGAGAGGCAAAGAAAGAAAGAGACTCTTAACTACAGAGAACAAACTGATGGTTAGCAGAGGGGAGGTGGCAGAAGGAATGGGCTAAATAGATGATGGGGCTTAAGGAGTGTACTTGTGATGAGCACTAGGTGTTGTATGGAAACACTGAATCACCATATTATATACCCAAAACTAATATTACACTGTAAGTTAACTGAAATTTAAATTAAAACTTTAAAAAATGGGCAGAATTTTGAACAAACAACTCACCAAAAAAGACATACAAATGCCCTGAAAGCACATGAAAATATGCCCTATATTATTAATTATTAGAGAGATGCAAGTTAAAATCACAATGTGATACCAGAATGCATTCAGTAGAATGACTAAAATTAAAAGACTTGGAATACCAACTGTTGGTGAAGGTAGAGATCAAATGGAACCCTCATATACTGGTGATGGATATGTAAAATGATACCTTCTCTTTGGAAAATTATCTGGCAATCTTTTTTACAAAGATAAACATGTAATTATCACGTTACCTGGCAATTCTACTCCTAGGTATTTTCCCAGGAAAAGAAAAATATGTATTGCCACAAAGATTTTTAACAGATATTTATAGAAGCTTTATTCATAAAAGCTCAAAACTGGACTTAATTCAAATGTTCATCAGTAGATGAATGGCTAAGCAAATTGTCTTTTATCTATAAAATACTATACTACTTACAAATAAAAAATAAGATACTGATACACATGACAACCTGTATAAATATAAAAACATATACTGCATAAAAGAAGCCTCACAGAAAGCATTACTTCCTTTATAATTTCATTTATAAGAAATGCTAGGGATGCCGGGGTGGCTCAATTGGTTAAGTATCTGACTGGATTTCAGTTCAGGTCATGATCTCTTGGGTCATGGGATGGAGCCCCAGATCATGCTCCATGCTCAGCAGGGAGTCTGCTTGAAGATTCTCTCTCTCTGCCCCCCCAAATAAATAAATAAATCTTTTTAAAAAAAGAAATTCTAAAACAGGCAAAACTAATCTAGAATGATGGAAGTCAGATAACTTGTTGTCTTTGGCTGGAGTTGGAGGAAGAATGCAAGGGTTGCTTTTAGGTTAAAATAAATATTCTATATTTGACTACGGTAGCAATGACATGGGTATTATTAGTTGAAACTTTGAACTGTACGCTTAAAATGGTGCTTTTTTTGGTATATTACACCTCAATTGAATTTATTACAATTTTTAAAAAAGAAATCATTATTTATAAACAAAACAAAATGAAAAAACAAAAGCTAGATATAATACCTAGCCATAGAGGCTACTGATGATTTTATATGTCATAAACCATGATGAATACTATATTTTTTAAAAATTGTCTGGAAGTGTCATCAATGAGACTGTAAAACAGGATGGAGGTTTAGAGCATACTTCCTTAGGAAGTGACACTTGTGATAAGAAATGAATGATGAGCAGAAGTTAACTATGTAAAGGGGAAATGAAGATGATGCAGGGGAAGAATGTCCCCAAATGTAAAGGAAAAAAAAAATACATGATAAGGAGGCTTGGTGGGAAATAATGAAGGCCAGCCTGACTGCGGCACAGAAAACTGGCTAAAATCTGGTGGAGATGAAGGAAGAGAGGCAACAAGAACCTGGCCATGTTGGACTTTATGGGATGTTAGTCTCATATCCTAAGGCTCTTGGAGGATTTTTTTTTAAAGATTTTATTTGTTTATTTGAGAGAGAGCGAGAGCACGCATGGGGGGAGGGAAAGGGAGAAGCAGACACCCCTCCAAGAGTGCAGAGCCCAAAGTGGGATGCTGAGATCATGACCTGAGCCAAAGTCAGACTTAACTGACAGAGCCACCCAGGCGCCCCTGCTGTTAAAAGATTTTAAGTTGGAAATGGTCTTGTGCCATGCTCAGATTCACGTTTTGGAAAGATTGCTCTAGCTGTGGGATACTTGATCGATGCAGTGGGGTACAGAGACTGGATTCAGGGAAAGTACTTAGGTGGCTACTGCTGTAATCCTGAAAGGAGATGCTGATGTATTAAATGACTTAAGCTGTGGTAGTGGAAATGGTGATGGGAAAAAAAAAGTGGACAGTTGTTAAAGATATTTAGGAGGTAAAACCAAAGGGGCATGGTCGTATATTAGATATGGGGGAAGAGGGACAATAGGGTATCAGGTTTGCTCCCTACGTTTCCCTCTTGTAGAATTGGACAAATGGGGATGTCATTCACTGAGATAAAATACACTGGAAAACGGTGCAGTTTGGTGTGGAAAAGTTCACGAGTTCAGTTTTTAATACATTGCTTAAGGTACCTTTTTCCTGGACAGCTAAATGGAGCTGGTGAAGTACAGATACCAATTTGAGACTTGAACCAATTGCATTTCCCATATTTTCCCTTTGTTTCTAGTTCCTTTTCCATCTCTGGAAGATTTTTTTTCCTTGTTTGAAAATCCAAGACATAAATGTTGTTTACCTAAACTTATGTGAACACTTTGATGGTGCATTTCCATTAAAGGACTGTATTCTAATTCTGTCATATTGTCAGAAGCACCTGATTTCGTTTCTCAAGAACTTATTTTTTCTTTGTTAGGAAAAGGCAGGTGAAGAATTTGATGGTTTCTCTCCTGTGTGCTCAGCTGAGTGTGGCCTGGCATATTTTGTTTAATTGTACAGAGCGTTTGCAATGAAATTCTTTGAAACCATTGTTAGTTGTACAATAAGCTGGAGTAAAGGAGGGTTCTGTACCTTTGATCAATAATGTAGTAGACAGTGGAAAATTTATAATGCAGAATAAATCACAGAAAAAAGTACTATGAACTAGGCTAGATTTAAAAGCTCTTTTCAGCTTTTTTGGAACATCTGGTCTTTTAGTTTGATGCTAAGAACAGTACATTATGTAAATTATTGTGGAACATTTTGCAGAGTCAGTGCAGTGCTATGGGGATGATGTCAATATGAAGGACACTGAGGTCAGTAATTAGCCAGCACCAGGGAAGATGTGCCTATGAACAAGATTTTTTATTTGTAAAAATTAGATAAGGGTTATTAGCAAACTCAATAATTTATAGTCAGCAAATATTTGTCTTGTATCTACCAAGTGCAAACATGAGCTGCATATTGCAGGTGATGCTAAGATAAATAGTATATTATCTAATAATGGATTGAACAATGTAAAATAAAAATGAACTAAAGGCAACATGTCCCCTTGGAAATTAATCTACTATGATGTTAAAGTGCCATCTAAATGCACATAGTACTAGACTCAAAGACAGTAGTAGAGTTCATTGCTGTTATAGATACTGAACCCCTTCCTCCCTACCATTTCAAGAACTATGACCCTAAAATATACCCAGGGTACTTATGAAAGCATAGTGGTCTCATTGTTTTATCTTGAAAAATGTGAGCACATTTTACATTCTATTCCTTAATATATTTATGCTTGTTCATATAGGAAATGCTTCCAATTAGTTAAAATACATTAAAAAATGATTCTTCAGAAAAATGCTGTTGTTTGTCCTGGGACATCATATATTCCCTAGCACAATTCAGGAACACTAAGAGTATGCATAATCTAGTTGAAATACATGATTCTATAGGCAAACTTCAGTTTATAGAATAGACATGCTTACCAAAAGAATCAGCTATAATTTGTTTTTAATGTATGTATCTCCCTTTTATTTTTCATTATAGAACTTGAGATCTCAAAAAAAAAAAAAGAACTTGAGATCTCTTCTTTTGAAATAATTATATGTATGATCATGACATATATCTTTAGTAGCCTAATACCTAGGACACAGAAGAGCAGTGAACATAGTCATTAGATAGAGCTCAGTTTATAGTTATGTTGTTAGTGGTAGTTACTTAAGAAATATCTGTTGCTTTGTGACTAGTGCCACAAACACATGAAAATATTTGCTTATCTGGCTCCTGGGTAGAATATTTAAAACAACTTGTAAAAAGCAAGATATATTTATGAAATGCAAACATTTTTTATTATTGTACATAATGGTAATAAAGTACCATGTATTTGCCAATAGCTTGAGATAATGATGACCTTTGATAGCTAACCCAGTAGAACTCATACATGATTAATGTGAATATCTATCTGGTAGATGGTAAATTGTGAAATTATACATGTATGATTGAAGCCCCCGAAACTCCTATTAAGATAACCTGGGAAAAATTATCTGGAACTTTAGTGTGGCTACAATTTAGGCAACAGAAAACTAATAAACTATTATATACTGTTTGGAAAAATACTATGTATACAAAAGGGCAAGGATTATCCTAGAGGGGTGTCTGGTTGCTCAATTGGTTGAGCGTCTGACTCTTGATCTCAGCTCAGCTCTTAATCTCAGTGTTGTGAGTTGAAGCCCTGCACTGGGCTCCATGCTGGGTGTGGAACTTACTAAAAAAAAAGAAAAAGAAAAAAAGAAAGGGAAAGACTTATCCTAGAAAAGTCATCCTAAAAAGTCTAAAAAGTGGTTGACAGCCCATTTGGTTTGGCTTCCAGGGGTTCCTGATGGGCCAAGAGCCAGTTTTCAGTTCTTATGGATGAATACTACACACTTTCACATGCTTTATTTTGTGTGTATCTAAAGTACACCTTTAAAAGAAATCAATGGTAAGAGTTATCTTTAGAATATCTAGACAAATTAACATGGTACTAGTGTTACTAAGTATTCTAATTCAGTATTGTACAGAGAAGTACTTCTTAGAGGTACATAAAAGTAGGAACATTACATGGCTGTCATGAAATGCTTAGCATTGATCTGTAATTTCTCTTGTTGGAATTAAAGTCCTGATGTAAACCTCTCACTACTTGGCTGAGCCCTTCCTTCTAGGTACCATATCTAGTATTCTCTGTTACCAGTTCAAGGCTAGTACCATCTTTAACCTCAAAACCATGGTGTGGAAATCCATGTGATTCCAAACCTCACCACTACTTTGAAATCGCTGCTGCTGGGGCGCCTGGGTGGCACAGTGGTTAAGCGTCTGCCTTCGGCTCAGGGCGTGATCCCAGCGTTCTGGGATCGAGCCCCACATCAGGCTCCTCCTCTATGAGCCTGCTTCTTCCTCTCCCACTCCCCCTGCTTGTGTTCCCTCTCTCGCTGGCTGTCTCTCTCTCTCTGTCGAATAAATAAATAAAATCTTTAAAAAAAAAATAAAAAAAATAAATGAAATCGCTGCTGCTGTGTCATAAGCACTATATCAAATAATCCCTAGGTATTACTAATACAGGTTAGACCCAGGGGGCCTGGGTGGCTGAGTCATTAAGCATCTGCCTTCAGCTCAGGGTGTGATCCCAGAGTCCTGGGATCGAGCCCCACATCAGGCTCCTTCGCTGGGAGCCTGCTTCTTCCTCTTCCACTCCCCCTGCCTGTGTTCCCTCTCTCGCTGGCTGTCTCTCCGTCAAATAAGCAAAGCAATATCACCTGTTTTATAATGCCCTCTGATTTAGAGGCAACAGAACCAAAGTCATATAATGCCAGAACTGTAAAGAACCTTATAGTTAAATCAGCAAATCTAAACCCTTCATTTAACAGAGGAGAGAATTTAATACTCATAGACATTAGGCAAGTCAGTTAAAATTTTCTAATCAATAGAAGAGCCAGTGCCTGTTTCTGTTTATCTCTCCAGATTTTTGAAAGAGTGAACAAAGATGTTAACAACATATCTTTCTAGTATATCTCTGAAACATAGAAGGAATTTGTTCCTATTTCCCACCAAAGCTGTTTCACATTTTCACCATTGTCCTCAACCTCTTTCTCTACCACTGCCCTTTCTTTTTTCCAGCTGGTAACCATATCTCCCACTTCACAGGGAAAATGTGTGTGACACAGTGAATGTAAGAGATCAACAAATGTCAGCTATAATTACTACTTCTCTTATTTCTTTTAATCATCCTAGTCAGGGCTTGGGACCTCTCTCAACTTTCTACCTCTTTTGCCACTGATCTACACAAGCTATACCCATGTCCATCCTTAAAACTTTACATTTTTTCCTAAACAGAACACTTTCTCATAGCTAGTGCATCCACTTCTGTTCTAGATTCCTGTCCTTTCTACCCTCTCAGGGACCTCCCCTCTTTTGATGTAAATTTTGATAGTCAGTAAATGAAACTTCTCCCTCTCCATTCTGTTCCATTTCCTCCATTTTCTTTTAGCATATCCACATGTTCAAGTGGCTCTCATTAAAACCAAACAAGATTTCTCAATCCTATTGATCTACCCTTCCTTCCCTTGGAATGCAAACTTCTAAGAAGTGTAGTCTACACTTAACCATATCCATCTTTTATTTCTCATTGTTTTTTCAATTACTTTAGTTTCGATTGTCTCCCAAACTCCACTGACCCTATTTTTGCCAAGATTTCTAGCAGCTTCTTCATTGCCAAATCTAATGGACATTTTCTCCATAACATTTGACATTGCTGCCTCTATTGCCTCCTTGAAAATGCTTCTCCTTTGACTTCTTCAAGGTTAAACCTTCCTACCTTTCTAGGTGTTTCATCATTTGTTTGTTTTTAATCTCCTCTGTGAGATTTCCCCTTTACTATAAGACTTAAATGCTAACTTTTCCATATACCATTCTTGTAGACTTAAGTTTTCTTCTTTTAGTCTACCCACTTTCTTTTGGGTAATCTCATCAACCACCATGGGTTTACCTATCACAGTAAATGGATGACTTCCATAAGTTTACTTCCAGTGTGAAAATTTCACCGACCTCCAGAATTTATATCCAATTGCCTATCAAATGGGTTTGTACTAAGCATATTGGAGTCTCCAAGCTTTCCCTCCAAATCTTTTCCTCTTCATATGTTCCCTTTCTTGCTATTACTTACCACCATTTACTCATTTCTCAAAGACAAAAACCTGAGAGTTATCTCTAATTCTTCTCTCTTAAGGACACTTCCTATCAAATTAGTTACCAATTCTGTTTCTTCAGACAAATTAGTATACTTCCTTCTTCTTTACCCACTGCTATTACCTTAGGTTCTGTCATGTATCACTTTATTCCTATAGTGTGAACATATTTATTCAGTAAATGTTTACTGCCTGGCACTGTTCTAAGTGCTGGTGATATAGTAATGAGCAAAACAGACCAATATCTATTCTCATGACACTTGCTTTCTACTTGAGGACAATAAATAGATGAGTAAATAATATAAGTTCAAACAGGGACAAGTGTTATTAAGAAAGCAAAGCATAAGAGAATCAGGACTGGGTGTGCATGTGTGTCTGTTTTAGACAGCAGTAGCAGGGTCTTTATGAGGAAATGCCATTTGAATGAAGATCTGAGGATGACAAGGAGTTAGCCAAGTGAATAGAGAAAAAACGTTCTTGAAATAAACAATTGTAATCCTGAACGGAAAATAAGGTTAATGATTTCACAAATAGCAAAAAGGTCACCATGACAGAAGCTTTGTTGAGTGGAGTGATAGGAGATGAAATTAGAGGGAGACAGGGATAAGAGGATGTAGGCTCTTTTGGCTATGCTACTGAACTTGGATTTCTACTCTAGGTTTAGTCTACTCTAGGTAAATCAAGGAAAGGTTGTGATCTGATTTACATTTTAGCTTCTGTGTGGAAAATAGACTATAGAGGAGCAAGTATAGCCATGGGAGATCAAATAGGAAGCTAATGCAAGGAGTCCAGGTGAGAGTTTAAAATGATGACAGTTGGAATGGTGAGAAGTAGTTTGATTTCGGATATCTTTCAGAGGTAGAGCTGATAGGAGTTGCTGATGGAGGTGAGAAAAGAGATGGATCAAGGAGATTTTTTAATATTTTTAAATAACTGACCTTTCTTTTTCCAGTTTTGTTCTCCCTTAAACCTGTTCTCCTAAATAGTTCCAGTGTTGTTGTTCTTAAGTGCTATTCTGATAATGATACTTTATACCTCTGTGGTTATCGCCAGGGTGATTTTTGCTTCCCTTCCCCCCAACATGTTTAGTAATGTCTAGAAACATTTTGGGTTGTTGCAACTTCGTGGGGTTGGAGGGAAGGTTGTTACTGGCATTTAGTGGATAGAGAGAGGCCCAGGATGCTGCTAAATATTCTCCAAAGCATAGAACAGCCTCTTCCCAACAAGGTATTATCTAGCCTAAAATATTAATAGTGATGAAGTTAATCAATATCACTGCACTCAGTTTAAGTGTCACTGCTTCCAGAAATCCTCTTCCAGTTTAACAATTTAATAAATAATAGCTAACATGAAGCACTCACTGTGTTTCCTCTAGTGTTAAGAGTGTGCATTAGTGAATTGGAAATTGCTATTATCCTCACTTCACAGTGTTAGACAAGTAATAGAGCTGAAATTTGAACTCAGTTGTATTTGACTAAAAGGTTCTTAAAAATTGCTCAATACTGACCTCCATTCCCAAGACTGAAGTAGAGTACCTCCTCCACAGTGAATGGATTGATTTCAGCGCTAATTACATTGTATTTTAAGTGTTTATTTGGTTGTCCCCCCACTAGTGAGTTCCTGGAGGGCAGGCAATGTGTCTTTTGTCTATGTATCCATAGTGCCTGGAGCAGTGTCTGGCACATTATAAATTCTCAAGAAATGTTTACTGAATGAATACTTACATTCTAGAAATGTGTGCACAGCTTATTATTTCCCCAGAGTGGTTGTTTGGAACCAGTTAAATTCACAGATTCATTTAACAAGTTTTACAGATGGGGATTAGTCTCTAAGGGAGTTAGCAACTGGCAAAATTTACATTTGTAACCACTCAATTGAGATTCTGTGGGTAGTAGGACAGTGGGAGTAAAGAAGAAGATGAGCAATTGTTTTGCATCTTAAGCTTTAAAGTGTGACTTCAGAGAGCTGAGAGCTCCCTTTTGTTGTTGTTGTTGTTGTTGTTGTTGTTGTTGGAGACAGTTAGCAGCATTATATTTTCTCATTGGTTTTCTGAGAACAATTTGAGTTCCTTCTCTGGCCCAAGGCTCACTTAAATGAAAGAAAAAGAATGTGTGTCCAAGGAAGAGAATTATACTAGCCTCTGCCTTTCTTAAAATCAAGCATCTCTGGAACCAGGGCAGAGTTAGGTGAGGATTAGCAAAATTTACCTGTTTCATCAGCAGTTATGCAATATTCAACAAATCTGGTTCTAAAACAATTCCACAAAATACGTGCGGGAGCAAATAAGATTAATGTTTTCAGAAGAATGAATTTGATTTTGTAAAGTTAGAGACCGATAAAGAAAGCCAGATAAAGTTGGTAGAAAACTACTATGCTAACCACAAATATACAAACGTGAAAAACAATTTGACTAATCCCTGCCTATCTCTGTCCTGGAGGTTCCAGAGATTCTTGGTTTTAAGAAAGAAAGGCAGAGGCTAGTATAACTCTCCTCCGGGGACACACGCCGTCTAGATCCAGAGTCCAGTACAGGTTGTAGTTCAGAACTTCTCTCTCTGGCTTGGCTAATAACAAAGGCTCTTTTGAACAAATACTAGTCAGGCTCCTCTGACTCTTTTTTTTTTTTTTTACAAGGCCTTAAACTCTGTCCTTGGCCTATTTATTTTAGTTTTAGCAAGAATCCTGCTGGGTCATTTAGGGTAAATCCCAAACCTTGACATCTGATCCAATTTCTCATCCCCGACCCTAGATATCTTATCATTCTGGCCTCCCTTCTGCAAAACATCTTGTCAAGTCAGTTTAACCAGAATCCCTCCTCCCCTAATGTTTCCTCTTAGTATTTTCCATCCACTGACTCCCACCCTGCTCCTTGGCTATAAATACCTAGTTGTGCAACCAAGTGTAAAATCCCATTACAGTGGCCCCTACTGATTGTAGTGACCCCCCATATAAAGTCTGCCTTACCATCTTTAACAATCATCATGAATATGTTTTTTTTTCTTCAGCACTACCCTACCCAATTTTAAGGATTTAGATGATCAGGCCATCTTGCTAAATAAGGTTGTGGATCCACACAGTAAATAATCATTATTTTTCTACCTAATGGAGCTCCACTGAATAACTAGTAATAATTAATGATAACTAGAGATTTGTTAAGAGAACACTATGAAGAAAGGAAGAGGGATAGATCTAGGACATTTAGAAGAACTTTAGGGAGTGGCAGGCAATTGTGATTATAATCCCAGAGTTAAAAACAGCAGTCAATAAACAAGAGGGTAGGGGCGCCTGGGTGGCACAGCGGTTAATGGCGGTTAAGCGTCTGCCTTCGGCTCAGGGCATGATCCCGGCGTTCTGGGATCGAGCCCCACATCAGGCTCCTCTGCTGGGAGCCTGCTTCTTCCTCTCCTACTCCCCCTGCTTGTGTTCCCTCTCTCGCTAGCTGTCTCTATCTCTGTCGAATAAATAAATAAAATCTTAAAAAAATAAAATAAATAAACAAGAGGGTAAAGCCAATGTTGGCAGATATCCAGGAAGAAGTGGCAAGGAATAAGGTTTTAAGTTTGGATCCAAGCAAAAAAAAAAGACATTATTCCTGGGGTAATTGCCAAGGAGAAAGAAAGAAAGAAAGAAAGAAAGAAAGAAAGAAAGAAAGAAAGAAAG
>NW_024423319.1:35516239-35533161 GCF_017311325.1 Ursus maritimus | reverse complement strand
AGAAAGAAAGAAAGAAAGAAAGAAAGAAAGAAAGAAAGAAAGAAAGAAAGACAAACCCTGGAGTTGAAGGAAAAGACAGGAATTTGAAAATAAGGCAACACAATCAGTGAACAAATTTATAGTGCTCTCAGCTAGATTGACTTGATCTTGAATTTCTGAAATAGTGGTCTAAAACATCTTATATTTGCCCTGATCAGGAAGAGTATTAGTTAGCTCTAAAACCAAGAGAAGAAGGGGAATCCCATCATAGCATTTTATACCTTTCTTCCTGAGGCAAATAAATAATAATAATAATGTGAATGACTGATCCCTTTAACCCATAGGGTGACTCACTCTGAGGGGTAAGATGGTTTGCTGGCCTCCAGGTAGGACTTTCCTTAGTCCAATGCTTTATCTTCTGGTTGTTGTCCCCTAATGCAGTTTTCCTATGTAGAGCTGGATGTCTTGTCCATTGGCTGGTCTCAATGTTACAATGTCTTCTCTGAGATAACTCCTAAGGTGTCAGGCTCATTATATGTCTCCATAGAATAATGGTTGGGATTACTGAGGTTTCTTTCCTGCATGTACAAGTGCTAATATTCTATATCCATTGATTGGGTCTACAAGATGCTGGTCAGCATCACCAAAGTCTCTCTCCGAATACTGCTTGTGGCTCTCTCCCAGCACCCTTCCAGGATAGCCAGTACCAATGCTCCCACTGAGCCCTCTAGTGGCAGCATGGAATCATGCAGCTTTTTCAGGGATTAGTTCACTTACATTAACTTGGTACCTTTTGACTTGGCCCAGGCAATTATATCTAAGCCAAGACAGAATATAAACCTGTTGAACATTTCCTGGTCTCCCAACGAACTCTCATACCCTCAAAAGTAGCTTTCCTATGGTATGTTAGGGTAAAGTACCTTATTTCTTCTTTGTGAATATCATCTCAAATTATCTAGGGGATTTGGTAACAGTCCCCAAAATATCTCAAGACAAATGGCTTAGGTAATTCTTTTTTAAAAAAAAGTCTCACTTATAGGAGCAAGTGACTTTAAAACATCGGGTATTTTTTTAGAGTAATTGTGTGAGGTGTTGGAGGTGTTAACTTTATGAAGGGAATCCTTTTACAGTGTATACGTATTTCAAATTGTCATGTACACTTTGAATGTTTTTGTTGAATACACCTCAGTAAAGGGAAGAGGGAGGAATCTGGTATTTATCAAGGCACTATTCATTTAGTGACATACCTCCAATAATGAGTCAAGAAGATTCCCCACATCTTCAATAATTAAGAGCCTTATATTATGATTACAGATATTAAGAATGGTAACTTTTAGACCTTTTATAAGCTTCAATATTTAATGAAATATTACTAAGTATGTCAAGGCAGAGAGGAGATTCAGTGAGTTCAACATATGCTTTTGGAATTCTTTTGTACAGTGAGATACAAAATGTTGTTGGAATGGTAGAAGAATTACTTCTTCTAGAGAGCAATTACTTCCAATGAGGGTCAGGGCTGGGGTTGTTGTTGGGAAGACTTTGTGGAAGAAGTGATAAATAAGTTAGGGTTTGAAGAGTGAGTCCTATTTTCATAGGTAGAAGAAGCAGAGAAAACATCTGAGATTGAGGGAACAGCAAGAGTAATTTCAATGGAGGAGTGAAATTGCATGGTGAATAATTTGACTTACCCACACTTTAAAATACGTGAAGAAAAATAGTATCAAAAAGTAGAAAGGTATCTAAAGGTACAAAATCAGGGCCAGATCACAGAGGGCCTAGAATGCCCAGGGAATAGGGCAAAAATATACCCAACATGACCCAGCTTTTCAAAAAATTGAAATTGCCTTGATTTTCTTTTTCTGAATGTATCTTAATTTCAAGCCCCCATACCTGCTTATAGAAGAAAAGGACTTGTCAGTTAAAGGTGATCTTTTTTTTAAAATTTGAATTTTAGTTAACATACAGTGAAATATTGCCTTCTGGAATAGAATTCAGTGATTCATCACTTACATACAACACCCAGTGCTCAACACACCACCCATCTAGTTCATTCCTTACGCACCTCCTTCTATCAACCCCCAGTTTGTTCTCTATCATTAGAGTCTCTTATGGTTTGTTTCCTTCTCTCCTTTTTTTCTCCCCCTTCCATATGTTCATCTGTTTTCTTTCTTAAACTCCACATATGAGAGGATCATATGGTATTTGTCTTTGACTGACTTATTTTGCTTAGCATAATACACTCTAGCTCCATCTACATCTTGCAAATGGCAAGATTTCATTCTTTTTGATGGCTGAGTAATATTCCAGTGTGTGTGTGTGTGTGTGTGTGTGTGTGTGTGTGTACCACTTCTTCTTTATCCATTTATCAGTCGATGGACATTTGGGCTCTCTCCATAGTTTGGCTATTGTGGACATTGCTGCAATAAATATTGGGGTGTATGTACCCCTTCAAATCAATATTTTTGTATCCTTTGGGTGAATACCTAGTAGTGCGATTGCTGGGTCATAGGGTAGTTCTATTTTTAACTTTTTGAGGAACCTCCAAACTGTTCTCTAGAGTGGCTACACCAGTTTGCACTCCCACCAACAGTGCAAGAGGGTTCCACTTTTGCTGCATCCTCACTAACATCTGTTGTTTCTCGTGTTGTTAATTTTAGTCATTCTCAAAGGTGTGAGGTGGTATCTTGTTGAGCATCGTTTCATGTGTCTATTACCCATCTGGATGTTTAAAGGTGATCTAAATTCTTTTACTTTATAGGACAATTATTTTTATGTAAATATCTGGCCAATTCAAGGTGAAACCCGCTTGTCAGTGTATATTTGCTCTTTTAAGGGATACTTTTCTCTCTTCCTTCTCGAGATGGTGTCAGGATGCGCAGAAAATTGTATATGTCTTTATAACATGGGGAAAAGCTTCAATTCCCCATGCTGTCCTTTGGGTCTTCTGTGGACTCTACCAAAATACTCCTTATCTTGTGGTCACTAGTAAGCTTTTGATGGCATCTGATGAAGTATCATTTGCCAATGCTTTCATTCATGAGGTCTTTACGCTGTGCAGCTTCCCAGGCCTTTGGCTTTTTCTAGACTCCTAAAACTTTTTTCTAAGGCGTGTGGGTACTTCTAGACTTCCTATGTGTCATACTGTTGGCTGTGGGAATCTGGGAGACTGTCCAATTATGCCATGCCTCTATTTCTTCTTTACCAGGACCATCTTATGTTGAGGCAGAGCCTCAGAGCATGCAACAATGTGGTCTATTTTTAGTGTTCCAAATGGAAAGCAGCAAAGAAGACCATTCTGATTTTACCTTCCTCCAAAACCTATCTGGGATTTTTCACATATCTTTTTACATCTTGTGTCTGAATACTGTGGCATGAGTGCACAACATGTTTTCTCAAGAAATCAGGCAACATCTTAACCTTCATCTTCTAATATGTGACTGTCTCTACCTGCCTATCATTCAAACTTTTTTGTACTCTGTTTTATGACTTAAGGTAAAACAAGAAATTTGTCATTCTATGCTTTACTCTTGATGTTTAAAGAGAAGCATTTGGAATTTAGAAACACACATATACAGGGAAATATATGCCCAACACTTTTACTTTTTATATTTTTAAATTTTATTTGAGAGAATGAGAGGAAGAGAGGGAGCAGGAGAAGCAGACTCTCCACTGAGCAGGGAGCCCAATGAGGGGCTCAATCCCAGGACCTGGGATCATGACCTGAGCCAAAGGCAGATGCTTAACTGACTGAGCCACCCAGGTACCCCGACACCCAACTGTTTTTCGACAAAATCTGGCTTCTAAGGCTAGTTTTCAGACTGCAAATATACAAACAAAAGTACTTAATTGGAAATCAAGAACTACTCAGTGACTTCACAAATGCTCTCTCTGCTCCACCTGCACAGTTATGACATCTACTGATTCAAAACTAGTAATACAGGAAATCAAAATACAGTTGTTTCACATACCTAGAAATACTGCCCCAGTTCCTACCATGTGTGAAGCTTCAAAGATATCTCTGGGAACAGAGTACAGGATGGTTTAGATACCGTGTCAGGAGAATATTGCAATAATGTAGATGAGAGATGATGTGGAAATTAGTAAGATCTAGTAACTAAATATGGAGTGTGAGAGAAAAGTTAAACTTGGTTGAGTTTCTAGTGAGAAGAATGTACGTGCCAACTCTACACTTCTATTAACACAACTCCATGACCTGAAGCAATGACTATAAGATGGATACCGGTTATTTTGAAGACAGAGTGAACAAGTCTTGATGGCTAAGGGAGGAGTGAATTTGTCTGAGTCTATTTTACTGCAACAACTAGGTTGGTGTTATTTCCATGATCTGAGTTAGTAAATGCAGTGGAGGGGCAGGTGAAAGTGTGAAGGAAAAAGAAAATGATGCTGGATTGGATATGTTGTGGTTTTTTAGCTAGAGGAAAAGCCATGCGGAATTACAAAACAATCACTTGGAAATTAAGTTGTGGAATTTAGGAATAAGATCAAGGCTGGAGATACAGATTGGGAGTTACTGATGCTAGCACAATATTAAAATTACAGAAGTAGATCATGTTATCAGAGAGAGAGTATGGACAGAGCAGAACAGAGAACCAAGCAATAACAGAATTTCAAGAGATGGTTAAATTTAATAAATGGAAGTAGAGTTAAAAGGATCCAGTTAAAGAGATAAGGGGGAAAGATCAAAGTAGAAGAAACAGGCAATAAGAGGCCACAGAGCTTAAAGAGGAGAAAGACATGAGGAGAAACTACAGATGACCGTTAATAATAGCTATTAATGATCTTTGGGGGAGTTGTTTCACTGGAGTGGCATCAAGATGTCCATAAAATGTTCTGAAATATAGCTTGTGAGAAAGAGCTTCTTTGGAAAGAAGGAAAGCTGAAAAAAGAGAAATAGAGGGAAGTACAATTAAGGGAACTGGCTTTTTGTTAGGGTGGCAAAGACTTGAGATACTAAAATGGACTTGTAGGCAGATAGCAAGGTTGCATGGAGAGTATGAATTAAGGATACAAGAGAGAAAAATGGACAGCTGATAATGCAAGTTAGCTATAGCATTGGGATGCCATAACGAGCATTAGAGAAGAAGTTATTAGCCTTCTCAAGGAAGAGAGATGCTTTTCTCTCTTTGAGACAAAAGCAGAAGAGTTTAGGATCAGGAAGATAGGGAGAAATTTTCAACCACAAAAGAGTTGTAGTGTTACAATTCCTAGTGAATTCTTTAAATACATTTTTAAGCTTTCTAGCTAATCAAAGATTCAGAGTATTGAACTTATTATCATAAAGGAGAAAACATATGAGACAGAGTACTTGATAAATATATACAGACAATTTATAGATACATTCCTGCTGGGAAGGGCAGTTACTTTTATGTCATATCCTGTTCCTTCCACAATCACATAAGAATGTGCCTTGGAGAAATCAGAGAGGGAGATGAACCATGAGAGACTATAGACCCTGGGAAACAAACTGAAGGTTTCAGAGGGGAGGGGGGTGGGAGGATGGGGTAACAGGGTGATGGGTACTAAGGAGGGCAGGTGTTGTGATGAGCACTGGGTATTATAAGCAACTAATGAATCATTGAACACTACATCAAAACTAATGATGTACTATATGGTGGCTAACTGAACATCAAAAAAATAAAATAATGGTCACATACTGTATTAAAAAAAATGTGCCTTGGACCCAGAACATTTCCTTGCAAAAATGTAAAGAGCCCTCACGCCTGTGCTGGGCATATCTCTTTGTTTGGGAATATCTTTCTGTGTTCATGTTCTGGGATTGATAATATTTCTTTGTTCTGCTTAATCATCTATGTCACTGGCTCCTGGCCAACCCCCGTGATATATCTGTTTCCCCAGGGGAGGGAATAGGGTCCTTTCCTTGCAGCACAAGAGGAGTATCTGCAAACCATCTCCCTGTGCAGACTGTAGGGTGAAACCCACTGGTCATGGGAAGCCAAATCTCACTATTGAAGCTGACCTTGCTCTGTCTCTTTATATGAGTAAAACATTGTTCCCTCCAGTACCTGTGTGAGTTGTGTCTTTCTTGGTGACCCCAATACCTCCAAACCATGCAGTGGGTTGACATCCTCGGACTGCTGCTCCTGGAAGTAGGCAACAGATGTTATTTCCTTGACAATTTCTGGGCAGTTTTTTTTTTTTTAAAGTAAAGTAGAGGACCGGCGTTTGCTATATATGATAACAATTCCCGAGAACCAACGCATTTTGGGACCTTGTTGCTGTCTTCTTGGTCCAGATTTTCAAATGAAATTGCATTTCCCAAGATCAATTTATTTTATGGTTACTCTAGTGATATGTAACATCTATGAAATAATAAAAATGAATCTTTCCCTTTGAAAAGAATAATGTGTGGCTTGCACCAAGCCTTATGGGGTAAAATACTGCAATGCACTGATGAAGTTCTGAATCACATTGATAGAGCTTCACTCATGGCGAAAAATTATCTTTGTGGTCATGGAGTGGTATGTATGTGGGGAGACTGAAGGGAGGGACAGGAAATGATACTATAATCCAGGGTTCTGTGTGTTAATATTTAACATTTAAAAACAAAACAAAACATTTTTTTTCTTTTTACTTTCTGGTATTTGTTGGTTAAACCTACAAATAGCTACCATTTCTAGATTGCTCACTATTGTTAGATAATGGGCTATGTAGATTTGCATATACCAACACTGCGAGATAAATATTATCTTCCTGAAACTTACAATGGTTAGGTAACCTAAGGTCACCGGTAACGAATAGGTAGTTAGGTTTTGAGTGCAAAGCTATGTGGCTTCAAAGTCCATGATCTTACCCAATATTCCATCCCATTTTTTTCTAATGCCTAGTTAATCATCCTAATTACCTGGAAAGCTTTAGAAATGAAGATTCCAACATAAACCAAGTATCAGAACCTCTGTGCTATACTAAGACACAAAGAAAGAACAGCACTACATACCATTCTACTCCCACCTCCACACCACCACAGGACACTACAAAATAGCAACAGCAAACAAAAACACCAGTTAAATCCCATGGGTAGTGATACATCTTATGGTTCCAGTGGAATCCTAGCCAGATTTCCATTTAAAAGATTTATTTTTCTACATTTGTTGTTGGGAAAATAAAAGGAGATCCCTTGGAACATACACAAAAACAATAAGACAAAGCACATCAATGTTTTATATAAGTTTGGACACCCTATTCAATAAGATATGAGGAAGAATTTAAGAGTGCCAGAGTTAAGACCTTAGATGGTGTTATGTGGCTAGAGTAGCATGGTTTTCACAACTTTAGAAAGTCCAATTCATAAGGTTGAAATAATATTTTCTCTTCTTATCAAATTCTCCTTGAAATTATTCTGTGAAACATAAATGAACAAAGATGTATCTATCAGTTTTCAACAGAGTTAATATACTATCACTGACTTTTGAATACAAAGTTGTAGCTTAAGTTTCACTATATATATATATATTTATATTTATATTTCCCTGACATGTCTGTGATTTGTATATTATAACAGGTATAGAAATTAAATGGTCATATAAATTGTGACAACCTCATCAGTTACTATCATACTAGAATTGAGTGCTGGCACCTTGATTTGGTTTTATGTGGCTAGAGATAAGGATTTGGCAAAGCACCGGTTCAATGGATTAACTTCTCATTCTTTTGAGGACCTAGATTATAACAGGTATCCTATAATTATATAACACCAACATTTGTGCTTGAGGAATCATCTAGAAACTCTTAGTCACCTAAAACTTCTTGAGAAAGTCTCTATGAAAGGGTTTTATTTCACCTACAGAACAACATGGAGGTATTTCAGCCTATGATAGGTGACAGAGGGAAATAATTTTAGACAAGTTAATTAGAAAAAAGGTTTCTGTTATCCTTAATATCATACCAAAGAGTCATTCATTTAATGTGTATTTATTGAGATATTGTTTTGTTACCTGCCACTGAATCAAGAAGATCAGCTAGGGTTTTTAAATTACCTGATGCCTAGTCATAATCTTTGCCATACTCTGCAATGATCTTTCCATTTTACCACTGTTGGGATTATTGTACACAAGCCTGAATTTACATCTAATGCTGGGGAAAAGTCTGCTTTCCCGTTGGATCAATCCTGAGCCCAATGGCAAAGTGCCCAGAAGGAAAGGGAAAGAAGAATTTAAAACCTTTTCTTTATGGTATAAGAAAGACGTTAGCATAGACTTTCAAAGATGGAAGGTGACCATGAGAAATCTTGCTGCCTTACAAGGTAAGGGATTAAAAAGGAAAAAAAAAGGACATCAACACTTTACTCACTTTTAGAGTTATTTCTAAGGCAAATGTTGGATTTTTGCACTGTTAGGCATACCCACAGTGTGCTGTAGTTTTGTTTTTTGTTTTTGTTTTTTTGTCTCTTCCCTGAAAAATAAGGAGATTTATGTTTATTTGACAAACCAGTGCTGTACTGTTTCTGTACAAAATGGAAGGTAAATGTTATTTATTAGTTTAATTTCTCAATTCAGGGAGCAAGATACCTTATTATTTGACAGCAGTAGCCTTTTGGGT
Organism: Ursus maritimus; assembly: GCF_017311325.1. Taxonomy (NCBI): domain Eukaryota; kingdom Metazoa; phylum Chordata; class Mammalia; order Carnivora; family Ursidae; genus Ursus; species Ursus maritimus. The sequence goes on along the minus strand of NW_024423319.1, from coordinate 35,524,605 downwards.
TGAGCTACAGTTCATTAACAGATGATAAGTAAACTGAAAAAGAATAGAGTGGGACATGTATACTAAGCTCTCACCAGACACATTACTGTTTTACTTCTGCATGAATCACTGTGGGGAGCAACAAAGAAAGCACTAGATCTGAGGCAATGATGGAGTAAAGACTCCTCAAGCTAGGGCACCTGAATATCTCTTTTAAAAACTCCTTAGGGTCTACCTTATAGCCTTCCTTAATGACCTAGTTTGGGGACCATGTAGCGGACTAAAATTCCTTATAAATATTTCTAGCACTCTCCCATGTGAGGGGAAGAAACAGATACTTGCATTATATTATATTACCATTGAAAACTGTTATAAGGAGGCCCATGTCTCATTTTGCAAAATTTGGGGGTATAAAGCCAGAGATTCTTTTCAGTAACTTCTAATAATTATACTAATAATTATATTAATTTTAACAGTGATACTGAGAATAAATATTTTTGTCCACTTACTATGTGTTAGACAATGAATGGGATGCTTTACATCTTATTGTCATTTAAGATTTACAACCACCAAATAGTTTTTAACTTTGCTTTTACAGATGAGAAAAATGAGGTTCAGAGAATTTTATTTAAGTTGACAAGGCACCTCAGCTAGCAAATAGTAACGGCAGGATTTGAATCCAAGTTTTTATGACTTGAGATCCTTTTTTTTTAAGTATAATGCCTTACTACTTCCTTATAGTTCTTTACTATATATTGCTAATTCCAATATTTCTAAAATTTTCTTCTCTTCCTTTCTTATTTTTTATATATTTCCAATAGCTGCTTCAATCAGAAATCTGGTGAACAAGAAGTATCATGACTTTCTTTGGAAGCAAAGAATAATCATGAGCAATTTATGCTATATGTATTTCTGGAAATGTGCTGATAAGTATTTGATTCTTGGAGTATGCAGCTCTGGTTACCACCTAATAGTTCTTCCTTATTTTGAAGACAGCCCAGAACTAAATCTCTGTAATACCATCTAGGATGGAACTTCAAAGTAAAACAGAAGGTATCAAGACCAGAACTATATGCCTCAACTCCAAAGCAGATCTAAAAAGTCTTTTAATCTACTTCAGTATGAAGGTGAGGCAACTACCAGTTTCCTTGTTCTACCTGTAACTTTAAATCTACACATCCCTTTGAGAGTAGGGATCCAAATTTTTGTGACTAAGAGTTTTTCAAACTATACCTATCCAGGATCTGATATTTTCCTACTTCTTTAGTTTCAGACATCAGCCTATAAGCACAGGTTTCCAACAAAATAGCTTGAAAATGGTGATTTACCATTTGTAAAGCTCTAGTGTCTGACCCTATGTAGACTATATATGGAGGCACTATCAAAGAATAAGTGTGATTCTCATTTCTGGTGGGTCCCAAAAGAACACCATAGCTATCTAAGCCATGTGCTCAATTCTAGATTCAAGCTTATCCTTAGGCGAGCACTCATCCTTCATAGACCAGGTAAATAAAATCGATCTAGTGAACTATGGAGAAAAGAGCTAAGTGGAAGAGCCATGTTCTCTGTCAAGGAGCAAAATTAATGGTGATGTTCATTGCTTTAAATTTATTGTCATATATCCTGGGATGACATAGTGCAATCATTAGAAACAGAATCCACGAGTGCTGAACTCTTACATGTAGGATGAGTTGTTCTAAATCAGACTCTCCAGTACTTGACTAGCATTAGTTAATGAGTAGTGCACTGAATTCTGGTCAATTGAAGGTAGAATTATTGGGACATATGTCATAGTGTAATGGTATGAATAGTGACAAAGAGGTGAGAAAATGAATATAATATCAGAGAAAGCAACATTTGTAAAATTAGATATTAGAGTTAGTAGAGGATTTTGATGATGGAAAAGATTTTAAAATCTGACAGTTATTGTTCTGGGCTCTGGAAATAAAGCAAAAAAACAAAACAGATGATGTCTCTTACCCCTTGAGACTTATATTCTTGGGGAGGGGGACAAAAAATATTTGTCAGACAATTAGATAGTTCCATATAGAAAAGTCAAGATAAGGAGATAAAAATGGATAGGGGTGCTATTTTATAAGGAGTGGGCCTGGAAATTGTTTGTAATAAAGTAATATTTTAGCAAGTTTTAAAGGGTATGGATGATCAGGTCATGCTAATATGTGGAGGTGGTGCTATATAGGGGAGAGTGGGAGGGTCATTCCAAGCACAAGTTAGAGCAAATTGCTGAGGGGAGGATCTGCTTGTTTGAGGAACAGGAAGGAACCAATGTGGTTGAAGCAGAATGAGTGAGAACAAAGAAGTAGCCAGGTATTAGATTATAGAATATTTTGTCAATTACTCTGAAACATGAAGTGAGATTGGTGAGATTTGAACAGAGGAGTGATATATTTTTTAAATGATCATTCTGTCTACTTTATATAAAATAGACCATGAGGGAAAGATTTAAATCATGAAGAGCATATTTAAAGTAGTCGAAGTAATTAAATCAAGTGATAGGTGATGGTGACTTGAACCAGGGTCGCAGCAGTAGAGGTAATTTAAAGTAATTGATTTCTGAATATATACGAAGTCCTTTCTGACAGGATATGCTGAAGGATTGGATGTGGTATATGACAGAAAGGGAACCATTAAGTATAGATCTAAGAAATATTGGACTGAGCAACTAGGAAAATGTAATTGCCACATATTGAGTCCAGGTGGTATATAGTAAGAGCAGATTGGCAAAAGATGGGAATCATGTTCAGTTTGAGATATAAATATCAAGTTGGTGATTTCACATATGTATCTTGATTTCAGGTCAAGAATATCTTGACCTTTAGAAAGGTCAGGCTGGAAATATAAATCTGAAAGTGATCAACCTATAGCTCTTATTTATAGCTGTAGAATTGGATGAGTCCACTTAAGTAATGTGTTTTAATAAAAAAGAGAAGAATATGAAGGACTGAGCCTTAGTTCTTTGCCTTTAGGGGTCTGGAAGGAGAAGAAATATCAAAGGATAATAAAACAACATGGCCAATAAAGAAGGAGGTGTCTCCAGAGTGGATACTGAGGAAAATGTTTTGAGGAGGAGGGGATAATCAGCAGTGTCAAATGATGTTAATAGGTCCAGTAAAACAGAAATTCAGAGATGACCTTTGAAATTTGAGACTTTGGCCATCATTGGAGTTTGTCAGGGACAAGTAATTTGGGTTGGAAGCCATGTAGAGGATCACTTAATATTGGAAACCACACAGTTAAATTGTTTTCTCCAGTATCCATCAGTCATGCATGTGTAAGTATTGAAGAAGGTACATTTTAGGATTTATCCAAGATTAGTAGTTTTCTGGGAAAGAAGCCTAAGAAGGCAAGAGAATTGATGGCACTTATGCAATACTAATTTATTAGCTCAATGTAATTGACCACGTGACCTAGTTTATACAGGGAAGAAGGAAACATCTAGTTTGTAAGGCCAAGAAGGTTAACAAATTGTTATAAAGAAGTTAAGATGCTTGTGATATCAATAAAGTCAAAGAGTAAGTGCTATGAGAGTGAGATTGCTGGAAGGTAAGTAATTGTGGTTAGAAAGTGGAATAATGGAGGGGCACCTGGGTGGCTCAGAGGGTTAAGCATCCGACTCTTGATTTTGGGTCAGGTCATGATTTCAGGGTCATGAGATCAAGCCCTAAATCAGCCTCTGCACTGAGTGTGGAGCCTGCTTAAGATTCTCTCTCCCTCTGCCCCTCCCCTCCCACTGGTGCTCAATCATGCTCTCTCTCTCTAAGAGAAAAAAAGAAAGTGGGATAATGGAATTAAAATTTTCAAAGCTATAGTAGTTTTGAATGACATTAAAGTCCAGGAGATGGTCATGGACTTGGGTATTTGAAGCAGATTGTAGGTGAAGGTCATTGAGGTTAAAGGATGGGTAATGTGCTATGGTGTTCAGATGTGATATGTGTCATCCCAAATGAATGTGAAAATCACACAGAACTATAGCAAGATTTGATAGGTAAAGGTAGTTTATGAGTTTAGCACTAATGTGTTCAATGAATCTCAGGGTAGTGTTAGGACTCTGGAAGACTAATTTCTCCTAACACAGTCTTCGAAATATTTTTTTGCTCTGTATCTCCAAAGAGCATTATATCATAATTTTGGGTTACATCAGTATGTGCTTATCACTATGTGAGAAGTTTTTCATTTTGTAAACTCATGTCCTTTAGTTCCTTCAAGAGAATTGGAATACCCTTCTTAATACTATTTGCTCTATCATTTTCTTGTTATTGTGTTCTATGTTTGGGTGAAGTACATTCTTGCAGTTTTCCTGAGATAGGGCACAGCAGAGGCAATTTTTTGAAACCTTATGTGTTTCAAACAATCTTCATTCTACATTCATACTTGATTGATTTTCTGGGTATAGAATTATAAGTGAAAAGTCATTTTCCACTTGTGATGGCATTGCTCCAAAATCTTTTAGTTTACACCATGGTAGTTGGGTGGTCCAGTATGATTCTGATTTTCTCCTTTTTATGTGACTTGTCTTATTTCTAGAAGGTTTTAGGATCCTGTCTTTATTCACAGTTTGCTGAAATTTGTGAAGATGTGTCCTACTCTGAGCCTCTTTTCATTTATTGAGTGGAGGTAGGGGTAGAGATATGTTAAGCCCTTTTTTTAAAAAAAAAAGATTTATTTATTTGAGAGAGTGCATGCGTGCAAGCAAGCATGAATGGGGGGAGAAGGAGAGGGAGAAAATCTCAAACAGACTCCCTGCTGAGAATGGGCCTTGAGTCAGGGCTCTATCTCATGACCCTGAGATCATGACCTAAACCCAAATCAGGACTTAGAGACTTAACTGCCTGAGCCACCCAAGGGCCCCTATGTTAAGCCCTTTTAATCAGCAGCCATGTCTTTCAGTTATGGGAAATATTATCGGAGTCATTTTTTGATACTTTTCTTCCCTCCTTCTTTTCTTTTTTTTTTTTTTTTTGCTAGAATTTGTCAGACTTCTTGGATTGATCCTATCATCTTTATATAGTTATCTTTTCACCTTTTCTTTCCTTTTGTCTAAGGGAGTAGTGTAGTGGTTATACAAGAATTTCTTTTGGGGCTATATTGTCTGGGTTCTAAATCTATCTCCATTATTTACTGGGTTTGGCCTTGGATGAGCCAGCTATCTTCTCTGTGACTCATTTTCTTCATATGAGAAATTAATAGTGTCTACCTTACGGTTCGTTGTAAAGAGAAAATGAATAGATGTAAAGTGCTCAGAACTTTGTAAAAATTATATAGAATTTGCTATCATCATTGTAATGATTACTTTATTTCTTTGATTCTTTTGTTCTACCTTCTGTATACTTCCTCAACTTTTATTTAATTTCCAAGATATTTTTTTCTTGTTCCTCTTTTTATTATATAGCACCCAGTTTTGTTTTGTTTTGTTCTGTTTTCCTGGATGCTAAATCTTCTCTCTAAGGTATTAGAGGATTAAAAAAAACTTTTTATCTTGCATTATCTGTCTTCTTGTTTCCTTTTTCTGTTTGTTCATTTTGAGCTGTGTTTTACATTGGAGATTTCCTCAAATATTCAGTCATCCTTGGATCTTCACTCATATTTAAGAGTGAAATAAGATCTGTCAACTTATATTTAAGAGGGAAAACAAAAAGCTATTTGAAAGCTCTTTTTTCTTTTGTCAGTTTACTGGTGGTCTTTACTGTAGAGTGATTGTGCAGAGACATATGAATGGGAGGGCAGGGACTCCCAATTTGTATGTATTAATGTATGAGGTTTCCCCCCTCTGGGCAGGCCCTAAGGCCTCGTCTTCAGAGACGAGTTATTTAATCTCTTGCCTGGTTGCTTGTGTTTAGAGAGCCAGAAAGAGTATAAGCATCTCAATGTTCAGTGTGAAAACTTTCACTTAATCCTACTGTTTTAAAAAAAGCTTCTTTCTTCTACCTGCCACTTTGCTTGAAAGCACAGTCTGGAGCCTTTCCTTAATTTCTCCAAAAAACAGATACCCGGTCACCTACTAGGGTAAAGAAGGGGCCCTGGAAATCTAACTTTTACTTATACACTCTTTAAATAGTTCTCCTCTTTTCTATTCTACACTTCCTCCACATATCTTTTGAGGTGTCTCAAACTCCCTGAGCCTTTCCCAAGTTCCATGGGTTGTGTTAGCTTGCTTCTCACTAGCACCCCCTTCTGTAGGTATGTAGACATTGGTTTCTCTCAGCTTTGTTCAGTCAACACTCCTCTATTCATTTTTTTCATCAATTCATCAATTTTTTTCAACAATTCATCAGTTCTGTCTCCTCTCACGTTTCCTTTGTCCTTGTGGATTTATGATTTTTTATTCCCTATAGTGTTTAAGGGCACAGGTTCTAAAGCTGATCTCTCTGGGTTTGAATTTTTTTTTAAAGATTCATTTATTAACTAGAGAGAGAGTTTGGGGAGGGGCAGAGGGAGAGAGACAGTCTTAAGCAAACTCCGTGCTGAGCCTGTAGCCTGACATGGGGCTTGATCTCACAGCCTCGAGATCACTACTGAGCCAAAATCAAGTGTCAGACACTTAACCAACTTTGTCACCCAGGTGCCACTCCCTGGGTTTTGAATTTTTGTGGTGCCATGTTACCAACCGAGAAATCATAAGTAATTTACTTGTCTGAGTCTGCTTCTTTTCATTTATTTATATTTTGTTTTTGAAAAATAAGGATAATAAAAGCACCTATATTATAGGAATTAATACATGTAAAGTACTTAGAACAGTGTCTTTCCAAAGTACCTGATTAAAACATGTCAAATGTTATCATAATATTATCATCATTATTTAGGAATTTCAAGTGGGAACAAACATATGCATTCAGTCCATTATGTTTAACCATTAGTTTATTTTTAAAATGCAGATGGGATTTAAAGTGAAGACTCTACTATTAATTATCCTTGAGAACTTAGATGAACAAGACAGAAGAATTGTGAATTTTTATAAATGGTATTTTTTAAGAGCATGGAACAAATAAATTTTAAATAATTAGATACATAAGTATCTCTACTGTATTTCTCTACTTTTATGAACTCATAATCTACTTTAATCCTAATGATGACTTTCATTAGTCATGTCATTGGTGTCATCTTCTGAGGAATGAAGAAATATTTCTCAGAAGCCCCCAACAAATGTTCACTCATGTCTCATTGGCCACAATTTACATGATTACCTTGAAGCCAAATACTAGCAGTGAGAATAAGACCACAACAATTGGTGTAGATTGATCAAGATTTATGCCTGGGGCTGATAATAGGATCCTTAGCCCTTGAGTCATGTGGGGCAGGAGTAGACACATGAAATAAATTGTATCTTTGCAAGAAAAAAAGAGGGAGAAGTGGATATTTAGTAGGCAACCAGCTGTTGCAGAGAAAGTTATTCTGTAGGCCATTCTGTAAAGTCATAAATATTGAGTATACCTCAAATAAAATTAAGACCTATAGTTTTGATGAACATATTGGGAAAGAAAAGGTATATTTCCCCAGTGGGTCCTTGCCAGTAAGTATTCTGTAACATTTAATTCTAGGCTTATTGGCATTCAAATCAAATTTCTATTACAACTAAAGTTTATCACAGTTTTGCATGTACCCAGTTTCATAATTCAAACCCAAACAAAACAGATAAACTTCCACAAGTTAACTACTTTTTTCCTCTACAGGTATTATGTATTAGAGAAATGAAAATTGCATAAAAGATGTGTAATCATATTTTATAATCAGATGTGAATATCAGTCAGTTCAGTTTCTTGATTTCTACCCTAGCCCAAAGAGTATCTGAGAAAAGTGAATGAGTCCCTTTCCTGTCTTCCTGAGTCTTTAGAAAATGAATTATAATTCTCCAATTTGCCTTACACACTTTAGTGAGCTAATTATAACAACACTTTACAGTTCAGCCTGCTTAAAAATCAAACTGTGGAAGTTGTGATAAACCTACTGGCAATTAAGAGACAGCAAGATGGATTATTTCCAGATGCTCGTGAGACTTCTTGATGTTTGTAGAGTTGCATGTGTTTCTGTTATACTTTGGTGTTTTTCCTTTCATTGTGGAAGCTCTTTGTGGCCCTGTTGACTTGCAGATATGCAAATGAACGTTATCCAAACATGTTTGGTTTCTGGAATGGTAAGTTTCCAGAAAGATATACAGCAGAAAGCCATGGTACACTCACCCTCAGCCTGAAAAATATATGCTAGATCTCATACATAAGTAAACTTTCAATTTTGGAGAGAGACAGTGAAAGTTTACATTTTTCAGTGTGTTTTGGATTAGGAGATAAAACATTTTTTTACTATGATATGCATTGGTGAGTGTAAAAATAATGTCTCTAGGGCGCCTGGGTGGCTCAGGTCATAACCCTGGG
>NW_024423319.1:35471753-35516225 GCF_017311325.1 Ursus maritimus | reverse complement strand
TTCCCGCTCAGCAGAGAGTCTGCTTTTCCCTCTCCCTTTGCCTCTCCCCTGACTTGCCTGTGTGCAGGCACACACTCTCTCTCTAATAAATAAATAAAATCTTTTTACAAAGTCTCTAAACAAGTCTAATAAAACTTTGAATATTCTTTATTTGAGCTCTCCATTTCTCCATTCAAATTTCTTTAAAATATTCATACAATTATTTTTTCCAGTTTTTAAAAATCTCATATGCTTGTTTTAATTAAGCATTCACAGCAAAAGCTTTTGGCCTAATTTAGAAAAACAATTCTTTATATTGAAGTGTAATTGACATACAATATCCTATTAGTTTCAGGTATACATTATAGTGATTTGATATATTTTTATACATTAGGAAATGATCCCCATGATAAGTTTAGTTACCATCAATCATCATACAAAGTTATTGCAATATTATTGACTATATTCCCTATGCTGTATGTTACATCCCCATGACTTATTTTGTAACTGGAAGTTTGTACCTCTTAATTCACTTCACCTATTTCCAAGCTTACTAAAAATACTCATATACTTTTTTCTAGTTTTATTAAGAAACAATTAACATATGTTACAGTATAAGTTTATGGCATATAGCATAGCATGGTAGTTTGATTTACATATATTAAGTGATGTGAAATGATTACCACATCATTAGGTTCAGCTAGCATCCATCATCTCATATAGATACAATAAAAAGAAAAAAATCTCCTTGTGATGAGAACATTTAGGATTAACTCTCTTAACAACTTTCCTATGTATCAAACACCAGTGTTAACTATAATCCTCATGCTGTAAATTACATCACTAGTACTTATCTTATAACTGGAAGTTTGTACTTTTTGACTCCCTTCCTCTAATTCCTCCTTCTGCCTTCCACCTCTGGTAACCACAAATCAGATTTCTTTTACTATGAATTTGGGTGTTTTTGTTCTGTTTTTAGATTCCAAATGAGATCATGTAGTATTTGTCTTTCACTGTGTGATTTATTTCAGTTAGTACAATGCCTTCAAGGTCCATGCATGTTGTCACAAATGGTAGGAATTCTTCATTTTGTATGGCTGAATACATTGTATGTATATACCAGAACCCCTTTATCCATTAATCCATCGATGGAACATTTAGGTTGTTTCCATGTCTTGACTGCTGTGAACATGGGGGTACAGATATCTTTTCAAGTTAGTGCTTTTGTTTCCTTTGTATATATTCCCAGAAGTGGAATTGCTGGATCATCCATTAGTTCTATTTTTAATTTTGGGGGGGATCCTCCATACTGTTTTCCAGTGGCTGTGCCAACTTATAGATCCCACCAACAGTAAGCAAGGGTTCCATTTTCCCCACATCCTTGCCAGCATTTGTTCTCTCTTGTCTATTTTGCTGATGGCCATTGGAAGCACATAATTAGAAAGTCATAACCTGCAGAGATATCACTCTTTGGCACAGATACTTATTGACTTTAAAAAGTAAAGTGATTTTTGAAAGGTTTTGTTAATCTGTGTATAAAGTCAGTTCTATGATTATCGATCATAGTTGAGGCTGCCATTTTAGGTGGATTTGGAGTTAGAAGTCGGAGAAATGAGGGGCTCCTGGGTGGCTCAGTCATTAAGCGTCTGCCTTTGGCTCAGGTCATGGTCCCAGCATTCTGGGATTGATGCCTGCATTGGGCTCCCTGCTCAGCAAGAAGCCTGCTTCTCCCTCTCCCACTCCCCCTGCTTGTGTTTCCTCTCTCACTGCCCCTCTCTCTGTCAAATAAATAAATAAAATCTTAAAAAAAAAAAAAGAAGTCAGAGAAATGATGGATCATTGAGCAATCAGCAGAACAACACAGCTATTTCTACAACCAAAAAAAGTGAATCAACCATATATATATTCCTTCATATAGGTATGATATTCACTAATACTATATCAAGTTCCCACCCCATCAGAAAATGCTTGATTCAGTCTATCTTATAAATAATGCACACATGACCCCATTAATGTACAGTTTATTGACTAAAGCTTTGAATTTATCCAACTGCTTATAGGAAATTTTAGTTCTCCACTGTTGAACTTTATCACTTGAGATTATGATAGATTTGTTTTGTTAGCTGTATGTCCAGGACGTATTACTACAAGAAACTAAGCTTATGATGATTTCTTATTTAGTTCTCTGCACTGGAGTGCTATATGCTTATGTACAACCAATTAATCAGTGCACATTTACAATGTTACTGTTGTATGTCTAATGCAATGTTTAGTGTGACTCATGGTGGGGAAGAGTTAGAGGACACAGTCCCTACCCCTAATTCCAAGTTAGGCCTCTTTGACAGCAGTATAGTGCCTGGAATAAAATCAATAGTTTCATTCTACTACATGATGGTTAGCCTATATATGTTCATTTTTTGTTGCCATACTAAGAAAATTCATCCAGATTCTACAACTGTGTATATAGAACAAAGAAGGCCTGAGAAGTTAAGAGTTGTCGTTGGTATGTGTGGAAGAAAGATTGTACTTATTTTGCATAATAGAGAATATAACTGGGACCAAAAAGTAGGTAGGAATTACTTGAAAGAATTCATCTTATTTTAAGAACATTTTTTTTCCTCACTGCCTCTCTGTTGTGGAAGGTTGAGTTAATCATACTCCTCGGTTGATGGCACACTGATAGCATTGTTACTTGCAAGGCCCATACTTGTTTGTTTGTATCTATTTCCATTTCTCATCCCCTCAGGCAATTGTTCTAATCTCTTAATGTTTAAGCCTTTTGTAAAATGTGTTTTGTTGTTTTGTGCGTGTGTATTTTTAGTTTACATAAATGGTACTGTTATATAGATCTCATTCTATTTATTTTCCTTTTTCACTTGAGATGTATTTAAAGTTCTATTTAATTTGCTGCATATATATCTATTTTGTCATTTCTAAATGCCACATAATCTCCATAATGTGTATCCACCACATTTTGCCTTATCAAACACCCCAGTGATGAATATCCCAATCATGTCCATCTCTTTGCTACCATAAACAACATTGCAGTGAATAGCCTTAGACATGTATCCTTTTATACTTCTGTGAGAGTGTATATTCTGGATTACAGAGTGTACATACACTTAGTTTGATGAGTAGATCCATATTGCTCTCTAGATTGGCTCCTTCCAAAAACAGGGCATGAGAGATCCTGGAGCCCAGGGGTTAGCAATCTTTATCTACAAAAGGCCAGATGATAAATATTTTAGATTTTGCTGGCCACGTAGAGTCTTTGTCATATATTCTTCTTGTTCCTTTTTTTGGTCACCCATCAAAAATGCAAAAAACATTTTTGTGGGCTATTCAAACTTGGACAAGGATTTCATTCATCCCTTGGGCCATCCAGAAGCCTGATCTAATCTCATATCCCTGCCAACTTGTGGCAGATTATTCACCACTATAACTTTGGTCAGTGTAATGGATATAAATTGAGAGCTCACTGTCTTAAGTTCTGCTTCACTTCAATTATTCATTATTATTTGGGTTTCTTCGTCAGTAAACCTGCTATCTGAATAATCTGTTCAGTGTTCTACTATAATTTCTGTAGTTTTCTTATTGATATTGATCAGTTTCTCATATACTGGATATTCATTTTAAGTTTTAGGTGCTTTATCTTTTTCTAATCCATTATCTGTTTATTAATGCTATACATGGTGTCTTTGATTGAACAGAAATACTTAATTTTTATGTGTTTTAAGAACTTTGTAATAGTCTGAAGTATTGTAATGAGCCACCACAAAAGAGTGAGTTTCTGAACACTGAAGTGTTTCTGAAGAGGCTAAATGGCCATTTGGCACCAATGTTATATTGTAGTGTTTCAAATATTGAGTGGGCGTGTGGGTTAGACTATTTAGATCTCTTTCAACCCTGAGATTGTTTGATACACTGAAGCAGTTTGAGAACAATATTTGGAAATCATAGGATTTAGGTAGCAGAAGGGATATCAGTGATTCATCTAATCCAGACTTTTCATTTCCCATGGTAAGAAACAGAGGCAGTGGATATGCTTGCTCAAATTTCCCATACTAGTTGATGGCAGAGGCTGGACCAGAATTTCCTGCTTCAGGGTCCACTGCACTTTCCATTACCTCAAGACAAATTCTAAATTGAATGGTTTGACAGTAAACACTGTAGGTGGTTCCAGAGGTGGAAGGATGTCATTGAGTTAGAAAAGATGTACAAAAAGGGGAATCTAAGTTTTCCTAGGATTGACTGGGTCATGGTAAATGCCAATGCTACTTTTATAACTACTCATAATCTATTAAGTTGTCATTTACAGAAATTATTATAAAGTCATTATTTACATATGTTTCCTTCATCCAAATTATTATGCCTTTCCTGTGTACCCCCCACAACAAATTACACTAACGCTTCCCTTTAATGTCAGACACTAAAGATCACTGTGTCTTTCCAGCTGAGCTACAACTGTGTAATGAACTGGAGTATTGCAGAATCCTTAACATCAGGCATTCAAGAGAGCTACTAGACTGGTGTCCAGCTGCCATTGCCTGATATGTAAAAGTCAGAAAATCAGGGGTGCCTGAGTGGCTCAGTCGGTCAAGTGTCTGACTCTTGATTTCTGCTCAGGTCATGATCTCAGGGTTGTGAGATGGAGCCTTGCATCAGGATCTGTGTAGGGCATGGAGCCTGCTTAAGATTCTGTCCCCCATTCTCTGCCCCCCCCAAAAAAAGAAAATCAGTCCCCTCCCATAGTGTTTGATAACAAATCCTTTCAAGATCTGTACCCCATTATTTACTCCAATGGAGAAGCTTATGAGAAAACATGGAGTTGTTTAAACCCTGAGCCACGCTAGGTAAAATTAGCTTTTTGAGTGAGGTCTTATTTAGATCGACCCTGATTCTAAAATAATGTGTTACAAATAGTTTCTTCTCCTTCTATAGATCTCAGACATTTGGGGATTTACACATTGGTAGACCACAAAATAAGATAATAGAACCCTTTTTGTGAGGTTTTATCAACAATGGCAACTAGCTCTTACACTGTTCTAAATATTTATATATGATTTCATAGCATTAGAGATTTTTATATTGGTGGGTGATGAGGGGCAGGGGCTTGACAGACTGGGAAAATGTATTGGCGATATTGTAGAGTTAGTCATAACTTGGAGCAAGATTTATAGGCACGTGTATGTGTCTGGAGTTCAGTTAAGATGCTCTAGTTTTTTTTCCCCCAATAGGAATATTCTCAGAACTAGCTTGTTTCCTCTTCTGAGAACCACAGCAAGAGATTTTTCCCCCCAGGCCTTCTCCAAACTCAACAGCTAAGTGGAAGGGTACAAAGGCCACTTCCACAATCTTTGCTCAGCTGTAATTCTTCCCTTTCATATACCTCTCTCTGTAATGTGTCCAGCACTCCTGTACAAGAGTATATATTTGATGCAACTTGAGTATCCCCGCTATCCTGACAAGGTATTCAAGTGCTGGCAAAGTTCAGAGTGACCAAGAACAGTTCTTTATACCACGCGTCTTTATTTCCCAGTGATGTCTGCTTTTAACTTGGGGACTAGCTGCTATGTTGAAACTATTTTCTGCTGCCCCCCCCACCACCCCAGCATAGAATAATATTCTGGTATTGAATAGCTTTCCTCTCCACCCCTTCCTCTAGCGCTACACCTGCTTCAATTATACTCTTTCTCATTGCCATGTAGCCTGAGGACACAATTTGAACACCCTGCTTATTTCTCTGCAAGTCAAAACATATTCCCTGCTTGAATGGAGAGGAAATGAGAAAAGGGAGGGTAGAAGAAAGAGTCGGTCTGTCTTCATTTTACCTTCCTCAGGCAGCAAATGGCCTATTTGATAAGTCAGAGCTAGGAAGAAACACAGATGTGCACACTGGCATCACCCTACATTGGTTGAACAATTCAAACTCAGTTCCATTTCTTTTCAGAGGCTGACAGAGCTGATGAGTAACCAGCAGTGTGTGCAGTGTGGTAGAGTTACACCACCTTTTCTACATACAAGCAAATGAACCCTTATGGTAGCTCAAACCACTTCCACCACATTCTATGATTGACCTGAAGCACTTCATTTTACTCTCCTCAAGGGGAGGGGACACCAACTTGCCATAGCCCCCATATTCTCTTTTGATTTCTAACCCTCAGCTCTAGCTCATCAGAAGTGTAGTTGAAGCCTAGATAAATACTGAGACAATGACCAGGGCCATGGTAAACAAGTGCTTCAAAAAAAGACAGAACAGGGTACTAAAACATAACATAATCACTTGCTGGTATATAATGAATTGAGATAAGATGCTAATTAGGTGAGTTAATAAAATTTTAGTTGTGCCAAACATGACTCCTGCAGGTTATCTCTTAGGGTACTTTCTATAACCTTTGAGAAAGACTAAAGATGGGAAGATGACATTTATTGAAATACAGTGTGTATGATGAATAGACATCTTGAATAAAACAGAGGTAATCCCTGTCACTTATGGTGAGCTATTAAATTTGTATAATAAACTTCCAAAAGTATGATCTTTTCCAGTCTCCCCTAGTAAGAATAAATGCTCCAGTTTTGCTAGTTCATGATGATTTTCTTATCAGTATTCAATCCCTGATAGAAATACCATGTCTCATTACTGGACTTCCTTTTACCATGAGAACTACTGTATACTTGGCTATTCATACTGACACTGTTTTGCACACTTGTTCATGGGTATGACTGCAGTTCTTTCCATTTTGGAGAAGATAAAAGAGTACCCATTGTATTATCAATTGACAATAGATGAATGAACCTAGCTCTCAGTATTAGAAGTCTTTCATCACCTATGGGTCTCCCTCTCCCAAAGAAAAGTATTTTTTAATGTCTGTGATGATGCTAAAGAGAAAAGCCCACCAAACCTTGCTCCACTGCCTTTCTTCATGAAGGTACTACAACTCTCAGATTAGGATATGTCCGTGATGAAAACTGGAGTTTCAGTTCTCCATTGAGTGTTTCATGGTAAGAAGCATAGAGGTGGTGATTTTCATCCTCTTTTCTTTCTTTTCTTTCTTTTTTATGAAATTCAAGTGAAGCCTTAAAACTGCATTCTCTCCCTTCCTATTTCAGTGAGCTAATGTTCTGCTTGGGATTCATTAAGAACAAGGTTGACATTTCCACTGACCACAGGCTGGACTTCAGTCTACAGATACTATTCTGCAATGCAGTACACATTGTTATCTGGACACAGTGAATGAAAAGCAAACTGCAAATATTTTACTCAGACAGATCATTATGTGCTTAGGATATTCATGGTTACAAAAACCTAAGTGACATGTACATCCAGGTGCTTGGCATTGTAATTGTAATGCAGTGCATATCAACAAGTATTTATTGGGTATTTATGTGTCCAGCATTGTAATTGTGTGTGTGTATGTGTTTCTTTACACAACACTTGGTATAACCAGAATAGATAGAAGAGTTTTCTGGGCAGAATTTCTTCTTTCAAAATGTTCACTCCATTATTCCACTAGTGGGTCATTTCTTTTGAATTTTAAAATAAATTGCTTTTCAGATTCTCTGAGGATAATTAAGAGATCTTGCATATGGCAATTAGAGCATGTGTCTTAGTTATGATGAGTAGAAAGCAAGAGTCAGAATTGGAATTAGGTTTGATATTGGAAAATGGGAGGGGGAGAGAAGGAAGAAGCAACCACTGGGTAGCTTTCTCTCCCTTTTAGTTTTGTTAATAATTTTGTCCTTCATTTGGGATAGGGAAGCTCTATGGAAATTGGTCTGGATGATGTCAGAAAGTTTAGAATGTAGTGAAATCTTGAAATGTCACTTTGGAAAATGCGTATGCCAAATAATTCAGAGGCACAATTAACAAAAATGTCTATAGCACAGTAATTAAATGTTCTCAAGTAGTTTGTCCCTTTTGCTTCGCTCTCCTTTAGGTGAATTTATGAATAATTTGGAACACTGAAATTGCGTACAGATTTTAAAGATACTGATGCATAATTCAATAGCAACTCACAATGTTTTTAAACACCAAAGCTCTACTACTAATTTTCTTCTCAGAGAATTCATCGACCATATTTGCCATTCACAGAGAAGGCAAAAGGTGGCCTCTACTGCAGTGGTTTCCATGAGGAAATAACAAAAAATATTAAGGAGAAAAAGTCTCTAATGGGTTTTATGCTGTAGTATAAGGTTCCACCCTAAACCATTTATTTTTCTTTTTTTAAGATTTATTTATTTGAGAGAGAGAGAGAGGCGCAGGGGGAGGAAGGGAGGGAAAGGAAGAGAGAGTCTTAAACAGACTCCATGCTGAGCATGAAGCCTGATGTGGCGTTGGATCTCATGACCCTGAGATCACTACCTGAGCTAAAACCAAGAGTAGAATGCTTAACCAACTGCACCACCCAGGTGCCCCATCCACCCTAAACCATTTAAAGTAGTTTGAAAATATACACTAGGTAGTATTTGAAGGTGGATTAGAATCATAACTTGCTTATTTGTCTTTAAAGAAAAATTTCAGCTTGCATTAATAACTGCCTTCTTATTATTGATAGATTAAGGACAGTGTTATTTGAGTGATGTTCTTAAGGTTTTGTTTCCTCTACTTTAAAATTTAGGAGAACATTCTAGAGAATTAGTCAGG
This sequence comes from Ursus maritimus, assembly GCF_017311325.1. NCBI lineage: Eukaryota > Metazoa > Chordata > Mammalia > Carnivora > Ursidae > Ursus > Ursus maritimus. Next base: position 35,507,602 of record NW_024423319.1, on the reverse strand, counting down.
AAACATGTATTGACAAATTACTACATGAGGGAAATAAAGGATGGGTATACTTTTAGTAATTAGGAGGGAAGATGTTGTTTTTGAATTTGGAATAAATAATACCTGGAAGAGACAGCATATAGGATATGTTGTGCGTCAATGTTTGAAATGGAGGAAGGCTTTCATGAAGGATAAGAAATTGGAGAATGGCTGGGAGGTCAAAATTAAGTTGTAAAAAGTCTTGAATGTTGAACTAAGGAAATTGTTTTATCCTATCAGCAGTAAGGAGCCATAGAATACCATCAGTAATTTACTTTCTTTTAGGGACAAAGCATTTCAGCATTCCATTAGCTATTCTTTAATATGGAATGTGGACATTTACTTGGAAATACAATAGTACTTTAACTAATAGCATGACAGTTCATGGTAATATACAACATTAAATTTTCCCTATATGATATCTCATAGAAGAACAAAATTGATTCATGTTTCTACTATCTTTATACTTGGAGATGGTGGTGTATATTTTTTCTCGATCTTTAAGGATGCTGCTGCTCATTATCACATACTAACTTTTATTAAATTCCAACAATGTACCAAGGGAAGTGTAAAACATACGACTTGGCCAGACAGTTTTTGGCATGATTAGTAATATTTGGAGGTATTTCAAGATAAATTACAAAACTATTAACTTCTTTGGGGTTTTCCTTTGCTCAGAAGCATAAAAGGGACATATATTTGAGTGAAATTTAGAGTGTTTTGAGGGCAGAGACTATGATATATTTCCTCTACTATTGCCAACATCTAGCACATAATGATATGCCTGGTGCGTATTTAAGGACTCAGCAAAAACTTATTGAACGAATGAATGAATGAATGGTATTCTGAACTTCTGTGAACTTTTGAACTTCTCCAATGTGATTTTGTCATTTAAATTCATATACTCTTATGACTATGTGACATGACGATGCATGATCCTGGAATAGATCCTGACCAAGAAAAGAAATATTAGGAGGAAAATTGGTGATATTTGAATATCTTCAGATTAAATAATAGAATTTTATCAGTGCTTATTTGTGGCTTTGGTAATTGTACTTTGATTATGTAAGATGTTAACATTTGCGAAATTTGAATAAAGGGTACATAAGAATTATTTTATATTTTTGCAACATTTGTGAAAGTCTGAAATTATTTCAAAATGAAATTTTAAAAATGTACAGCAAAAAACGTCTTTCACTCTTAAGATTATATTATTATTATATTACTCACATCATCCCCCAGTCTCACTCCTGCATACACCCTCATTAAGACCTTTTATCCCATGGTCTTGTGGTATTTTAAATGTCTATTAGAACAGTTTCTCATCTCACTGACTTCCCTATCTAGCTCTTACAAACAAAGTCAGTCTTTTGATTTCTATCCTTGCACGGTTCCTAGAATTGGCCAGACTTCTGGCCTTTCACCATTACCACCATGGCAATGCACAAATCTGAGTTACTGACTTCTCAGCTTCTGTTCTTAGGATACTAAGCTATTAGGGATTTAAAAATATGTGGCAAAGTCTAACACTTACTACTTTTAGCTGAAGCTCTCCCAAATGCTTTGCAATTTTTTTATTTGCATCTCACTGACTTCCAATTACATTCTATTCTTCTTACTCTTTCTACAATGTTTAAACAACCACAATCTACTTTCTGTCTCCATAAGGTTTCTCTATTCTGGACTTTCATGTGAATGAAATAATATATTATGCTGTCTTTTGTGATTGGTTTCTTTTCACCTCAAATAATGTTTTGAGTTTCATTCATGTTGTAGCATGTATCAGTGCTTCCTTTCTTTTTAAAGCCGAATAATATTCCTTTGAATGGATTCCACATTTTGTTCATCCATGTGTTTGTGGATGGTTATTTTGGGTTGCTTTCACTTTTTGGCTGCTATGAATAATGCTGCTATAAGCATTCATATACAAAATTTTTTTAAGATTTTATTTATTTATGTGACACAGAGACAGCCAGCGAGAGAGGGAACACAGTAGGGGAGTGGGAGAGGAAGAAGCAGGCTCCGAGCGGAGGAGCCCAATGTGGGACTCGATCCCGGAACTCTGGGATCACGCCCTGAGCCGAAGGCAGACGTTTAACGACTGCGCTACCCAGGCGCCCTCATGTACAAATTTTTGCGTGTACATATGTTTTCATTTTTCTTAGGTTCAAATCTCCTTTAATAAACATGATATTTTAGAGTAGTTTTAGATTCTTAGCAGAATTGAGAAGTAGAGTTTTCATTTATCCGTACCCCCAATATACACAGCCTCCCCTAACATTAACATCCTGCATCAATGTGGTACATTTGTTATAACTGATGAACCTATATTGACTACATATTATTACCCGAAGTCCTACTTTAGATTAGGGTTTATTCTTGATGTTGTACATTCTATAGGTTTTGACAAATGTATTATGACATGTATCCATCATCACAGTATCATATAGAATAGTTTCACTGCCCTAAAAATCCCCTTTTCTCCATCTATTCATCCCCACCCTCCTAATACCTGGCAATCTTTGGTGTTTTTACTGTGTACGTAGTTTGCCCTTTCCAGAATGTCTTACAGTTGGAATCATACAGTTTGTAGCCCTTTTAGATGAACTTCTTTCACTCAGTAATATGCATTTAAGGTTTCTCCACGTCTTTTCATGCAGACATCTATATTTTTATTTATAATTTGTGGTGTTCCTTATTTTTTTCTAAAGAGTCACATTTCCATCTGGTATCAGTTTCTTTCTATAGATTCATATTTCCACCTAATATCATTTTCCATCAGCATATAGAACTTCCTTTAATATTTTTGTAGCTTATGCTCCTTGTGACAAAATCAATTTTCATTTACTTGAAAATATCTTCATTTCTCCTTTATTACTGAAAGATATTATCACTGGACATAAGATTCTGTTTTGCAGCTTTTTTTTTTCTAGCACTAGAAAGATGTCCTGGATGTTTATTACATTTTCATTGACCTCTACTGTATCTTCTGAGAATTCAACTGTTTTTACTTTTTTCCATATATAATGGGTCATTTTTCTGCATACTTTAAGATCTCTCTTTCTATTTAAACATTTTGAGTATGATCTTTTCTTTGTATCTATCCGCATTGAACTTTAGAATCTCTGAGTTGATCTGTATGTTTTCTATATGATATGCAAGTTTTCTTTCTTGGAAATGTTTTCAAATATTTTATCTGTCCCTTTCTCCTTCTCTCTCTGAGGCTACATATATAGAGATTGTTACATTTGTTATATTAAACACATATATTAGGTTGTTTAATATTGTCCTATAAATCACTGAGGCTCTGTTCATTTCTCCTCTGTATTCTTCAGGCTAGGTAATTTCTATTGATGTATCTTCAAGTTTGTTGACTCATTCATTCACTCACTCTAATCTGTTTTTAAGTTCATCTAGTAAATTCTTCATTTTAATTATTCAGTTCTAAATTCCCATTTGGCTCATTTTTATTATTTTATTTTCTTGTGATATTCCTCATCTATTCATATATCATAAAAGTAATTTCCTTAAAATGCTAGAACATATGCTAACTATTATAAGCCTTGTCTACTAATTTCAACATATTTATCATCTCATGGTTGGTTTTACTGACTTTTTTTTCTTATAGTATTTCATATTTTCTCCTTTGTTGTATGTCTTGTAATTTTTTTTAATTTAAAATTTAAAAAATTTTTAAAACTACTTTTAAAAAATTACTGTGGGCATAGTACGTTATACATTATAAAATCATGGACTCAGAAGAGGGCTGATTTTTGATTTACAAACAGTTATCTTGGCTGTAATCAAACCTTGAAGTCTGTCTCTCTTGTGGTGGCTACCAGATGAAATTCCACTTGGTTTGTTTGTTTTCAAGACCTTTCGGCCAGAACTCTTGGAAGCTTTTCTGCACATATGTTTTTTGGTGGTTATCCACATTTTGAGCAGGGTTCATGTATCAATTTGGGGCTCACCCCTCTGCATCTCTTTTCTTTCCAGGGTTTATCACCTTAATTTTCCAACTGTTTTGCCATCACTAAACTTTTCCTTTAACATCTCAAGACAGTCAGAATGAAGTTTTCTACTACAACATGCTACATGGTTCAGGAAGTGCTCTTAAGCAAAGTGATGCAAAGACCCAGGTATCACTAAGTGTAGTTCCTATTTTTCAGTAGTTGAGCAGTTGACTTCAGATTCTGTTTGCTTTCTGTTGCTCTCTACTGTGCTCTCCAATAGCTGTGTAGATTTTTTGTTCTTTTGTCCATAATTAATTAATTAATTAATTCTAATAATTTCTGTCTTTGGATAATCAGTATGATTGAAGTGCTCTGCCATTAATGGAAGCTAGGATTTGTGTACATAGTTTAAAATTTTTCTTTTATACATTTATTTCTAAGAAGTTTTATTTGAATATTTAAATCTGTTGGCCTTTATCATCTTTTGTACTTTAACTCATGTGTTTTAATTGTTTCATTTCTTTAAATATTGTAGACAGTTACTTTCTATTATGTTTCTGCTATTAATATTTAGGTTATTTCTGGATCTAGTTCTCATGGTGGTTTCATTTGTGGTGCCTTGTTTCCTTGGGTAATTTATTATTTTTGATTGTGGGCTCAAAATTGTTAGAACACATGGGAACTTTTTGATGCCTGGGAAGGGGAGTAGTCCATAATACCTACAATCTTTCCTTTTTGAACATCCTATGGAAATTTATTCGTCTATTACTGAACTTATGGCACTTCACTCTATACTTGTTTACATACCTGTTTCAGTTAGGATTGGGGTTGCCTGAACAGGACAGAAAACTCAAAATTATAGTGACTTAAACAACACATGATCCTATTTTTCCCCACATAAAAGTGGTTTAGAGAAAGATAGTCCAGGTCTATTACGTTTCTCTATCATATCATAAAAATGGCATCATTGTATATTATTGTCCAACAACCCTTAGTCTGTGTCTTTTACTGTATTGCTTAGTCTAGTTGCTTTAGTTCTAGCCATCATATCTGCATCCCAGCAAGCAGGAATAAAGAAGAAATAAAGAGAAGGGCATGTTCCATTTATTTACATTTATTCCCTGAGTGGCTCTTAAGACATTTAGTATGTGTGATTGGCCAAAACTCAACATAAGCACACTTGATTCAAAAGAGGCCCAGAAATGCAGTTTTGATTCTGGGGGATGAGATGCCCAGCTAAAAATTAGAGTTTTGTTACTAAATAAAATAGGCATAATCTGCATTTCGAAGAAATTAGCAATCCTTTTCATAATACCTCATCTATGCTACTATATAATCATTTCATTGATTGAAAGGACATCTTAATAATTTTATACCCAATAGAAGATAGTTTACATTGTTTTCCATATAATATGTGCCAATAACTTCATGTTGAAGGAATGACCAAGTCATGTAAATTTTTCTGCCCCTCCTAGCATATTTGTATGACTCAGCTTAATATGGTGAGTTATGAGAATTTATTATATATTATTAATGTAATATTTTCAGGTTTTAATGTAGATCATAGGTAAATTGAATAGTTTGAGATGAAATTCAGCTTCCAAATGACTCTATGAGTATATATCCATCTATAAAGATAGACTTTTATTTTTTAAATTTTTTAAGTGCAAATATATTTTTTTATAATAATTTTTTTATTATGTTATGTTAGTCACCATACAGTATATCCTTAGTTTTGATGTAATGTTCCACGATTCATTACTTGCGTATAACACCCAGTGCACCATGCAATACATGCCCTCCTTACTACCCATCACCAGCCTATCCCAGTCCCCCACCCCCCCCCGAAATCCTATTCATTAGAATAAATTTGATTTTGTTATTTTTTATATATATATACATATATATATATGTATATATATATAATGGAAGGCTGTTTACTTCGTAGTGGCAAGCACTTTCCCATGCATTTCTGGTACTATGTTACAGTGTTGCCACTTGTGATCTAAATCAACATTCATGGGTGATTGCATTTTATAACCACTTTTATTAGGTACTGTTCAAGGTAATGTTATGAATCTCATAATGAGTAATAACCTGATATTCCATAAATAGAAGATGAAGCACAGAAAATACAGCTGTCTTAGCCAAGGTAACATGTCAGCAGGAAATATTGAATAGGAATATATAAAGAATCAGTTTCAGAATTCATCATCAGAGTGCAGAAGCTTTGGATTAGGACCTGCTAATGCCATCTAAAATACTTAAGAATTTTCGGTTTCTTGCACAGTTTTAAGCAGGTCCTTCACTCTTGTTAGCCTAATTATTAAACTCCTTTATCACCTTAATTACTTCCCTTTGACTGTCTTTTTTCCAGGGTTTGAGATCCTATATACTTTCCCAGTACCTTATGACCCCTCACAGAAAAAACACATCAAGATGCTAAGCAGAGCTTTGAGGTACATGTATTTTCCTATGACAAAGTTTGGTAACAGGCTAAATCCAATACATTAATCTCTGATGTATCAAAAATGTAAATCTTTAAATGACACTGAATAGCAAGTGTCTTAAGACTGGCAATTTTGATAAGAGATTTTCTGTTTGCTCCAAAAACCTAATAATGAAAAGCAAAATATAATAAGAAAAATACAATAAAGCAATACCATAAATAAAATAAACATCTTTATGGACCAGGAATAGAAAAGAAATATACAGAGTGAAAAGCAGGGCTGAATGTGCTTAATTGCTAGTCTTCAGGTCCAAATGAAGGCAGAGGTAGCTGAGAGATGATCTCCTGTAAGTTAAAGTAGGGTAAAAATCCTCCACCCAAGATATGAGTCCAGAGCCAGGCCCACTTGCCTAAGACCATAGCCCGAGGAACATTATCCCTATTCAGGAGTGGAAGTTGAGCTAAGTTACTCCTGAACACTGCCAGGAGTTATAATGCTTATATGATGTTCAGTTCCTAAAGGAATAGGTGGACATGGATAAAAATTCATGATCAGTGGATTAGCCAAAATACCTGCTAGATTGGTCCCTGGACAAGTACTACACGTAGAGTCCTGGGGTAGGAGTACCAGGTAGAGGCAACTCCAAGGCCACTAGGCAGGAAGAAAGTAGGAGTGATGGTGAGAAATGAAGAGAGAGTTATTACAAAATTAGTCTGAATACCCAGGCTTAAAAAGATGAAAAATATCTAATATTAAGAAAAGCAGATAAAAATCGGCAGTCAGAGGATAATTTCATATGAGGTTAAACTAAAATAGAATAATCTGAGGACTTTAAGATAAGTATGTTTAATATCCTCAAAGAAATAACTAACGAAAAGATATAAAAAGAAAATAAGTTATGAAAAAATCAGATACAAAGCAAGAAAAAAGATATGTAAAATATTTCATTAGATAATCTGGAAAGTAAATCTCTTGTTTTATTCTCTGTTTTTCTCTGTCTCTCTATATAAATCTCTTTCTTTAGTGTATGTGTGTGTATATATATATTTATTCATTTATATACTTAGAATAAATATATACTAAAGCCGTAAATTAAATACTAAGTAATGAATAATACTGGAGAAATAAAATTAACAAAAAGTTAGGTAAATAAGAGTGTGAACAGATATTGACTTAAAAATGTAACTATATTTGATTAATTATTGATATTTAAATATAACTTTATAATGTATGAGTATGTGTTCTTATCTAATCTTGATAACAAGTAGGCAAGGAGAATACAAGAAGATAAAAAGTATAGACCAATATCTCTTATGAAGATAAATGCAAATAAAAAAGTCCAACATCTAAATATCTAAATATCTCTAAAATAAGTTCAGCAATGTATAAAAATATACATTGGGATTAGATGAGCTCCTTCAAAAAAAAAATCCAAAAATTGATGACCAATTACAGGAGAAAAAGTATGATTATTTCAGTAGATCCAGGCATGTCATTAGATAAAAATAATTTTTCCATCACAAAAACTATTAAGAAATTAGGGAAAAAAGAAATTTCCTTAACTTGACAAATGCCTTCTACCACAAACATAGAACAAAGATATCTACAATCATATTTTATTTCCAATATTGTTCTAGAAATAAAAATAAATAAAGCTTATTAAGACTTGTAAAAAAACACATGGTCATTGTTAATGTAGTTCAGTAACCAAATAAATTGTTTTTCTTTGCACCAGGTATATAGATTATAAAATGAAATAAAGACATGTAATTTTAAATAGCAGTAAAAACTGAAAGAGACCTTGGAACAAATCTTTTAAAAATGATGTGTAGGGGCGCCTGGGTGGCACAGCGGTTAAGCGTCTGCCTTCGGCTCAGGGCGTGATCCTGGCGTTGTGGGATCGAGCCCCACATCAGGCTCCTCCGCTGTGAGCCTGCTTCTTCCTCTCTCACTTCCCCTGCTTGTGTTCCCTCTCTCGCTGGCTGTCTCTATCTCTGTCAAATAAATAAATAAAATCTTTAAAAAAAAAATAAAAATAAAAATGATGTGTAAACAAAATTTTAAAAAATTGAAAGACAATGGGATGCCTGAGTGGCTCAGTTGGTTAAGTGCCTGCCTTTGGCTCAAGTCACGATCCCATGGTCCTGGGATTGAGTCCTGCATTGGGCTCCTTGCTCAGTGGAGAGCCTGCTTCTCCCTCTGTCTGCCACATCGTTTGCTTGTGTGTATGTGTGTTGCACGTGCACTCTCTCTCTCTCTGACAAATAAAATCTTTAACAAAAATTTGAAGGACAATAAGAAAAAAGGAATGAAGTCTATCATGTTCATAAATGGGAAGACTCAGTATGATAAAGACAGTTACCAACACAATCTACAATCCAATGCAACTCTATTTAAAATCCTATGAGATTTTTTTCCATAGAACTTAAAAGGCTTGATCCTAAGTTTTATGTGGAAAATTACAAGGCTAAAACTAGCCAACACAATTTTGAAAAAAGAAAAAAGTGTCAAGATTTCTTATAAATCTACGCTAATTAACAAAATAAGATATTAGCTTAGGGATAGAGAAAGGGAATAATAGGACAAAAAAGACACCCTAGAAAAAGACCCATAGATGAAACCTTTTTGGGAATTACTAATCAGAGATGGAAAGGATGAACTAGTCAATAAAGGATACCATAAAAATTGGTTATCCATGTAGAAAACAATTATATTCATAACTCACATTATACCAAAAAAAATTCAGACTAGAGACCTAACTGTGTAACATTTTCAGGAGAGCTACTATTAAGAGAATGTTATTATGATTTTAGAATTGGAATTTATTTCTTAAACACAATGTAAAATGCCTAAATCCTCATGGAAAAATATTGATAAAATTGTTTAAATTTTGAAAAACAAAACTCTACAATAGAGGACGCTGTAAATCAATTTAAAATTCAAGCCATGAACTGAGAGGGAATATTTTCAATGCTAGTAACAAAAAAAGACTTTATATTAAGAACATATAAAAATTACTACAAAACAATTACACAAACACCTTAGTATAAAGAATAGGCAAGAGTCTTTTTTCAAGCTTTATAACAAAAATACCATAGGCTGGGGGGCTTATAAATAGATACTTATTTCTCACAGCTCTGGAGATGGCCATACAAGTACAAATATCCAGCAGATTTCACTGTCTGGTGAGAGCTTCCTGATTCATAGATGGCCATCTTCTCACTGTGTCCTCACAAGATTGAAAGGGCTAGGGAACTCTTTGGGGCTTCTTTTATAAGGACATGAATACCACTGATGAGGCTCTTCCTCAAGACCTGTTAACTTCCCAAAGTCCTCACCCCCAAAGACCAACATCCTGGGGATTAGGTTTCAAAATATGAAACTTGAGGGGGACACAAACAACCAGTCTGTAGCAGCAAAGGATTTAAAAAGGTAATTAATCAAAGAGAAAATATGAGTGGCTAAAAACCTGTGAAAGACTGTTAGCTGTAGTCAGAGTGAAAAGTTCAACAAGAAAGACTTTCCATCTCCATCATCATCTTCATTAGATTTAACAAACATTGAAAAAAGGTTTAACAATGCTGTCTCTAAGGTTTTGAGGAAGAAGGAACTCTCATACACTGCTTGTAAGAGTATAAATTGTTTCAAACACTTAAGAGAGCATTTGACAAAATCCTATAAAGCTGATGATGTTTCTTCTCTACAACCAGCATTACCCATTTCTAGGTATACATCTTAGAGAAACTGAGTATTTACACAAGAAAACATATATGAGAGTATTTTTGAAGCACTGTAATAAGAAAAAATTAGATAGTTTTACATGTAGTAATACTGCAGTCTATTTGTTCAGTGGAATGCTATGCAGCAATTAAAATGGATTAACTAGAGTTACCAATATCAACATGGACCAATCTCTAAAATATAATGTTAAGTGTGGAAGATAACAAAAAGCAAAATTGATGTTTGGAGGTTATATGCAGTGTGACCTGTTGCTGGTAAGGAGTTTTAATATTTTCATTGTTTATAAATAATGGTAATAATATTAAAAACTAACATCCATATGGTGCTTCAGAGTTTATACGGAATTTTTTAATGTATTATCTAATTTCATCCTCACAAGAAACTTGTGAGTTTGGTGCTATTAATATTCACACTTAAAAAAAAGTCCAATTCACCATTTTAGCCTCAGAGATGTTATATGGTGGAAAGGACACTCAAACCCAAGTCTTTAATACCTATCCAATGTGGGCACCTGGGTACCTCAGTCGGTTAAGCCTCTGACTCTTTATTTCAACTCAGGTCATGATCTCAAAGTGGTGAGATGGAACCCTGCTTCAGGCTCCCTTTGCCCCTCTCCCACTGGCTTTCAGGAGCTTGTGATCCCCTCAAAAACAACAACAACACAACAAAAACAAAAACAACTTACTCACTGTCATTCTTTATCCACCAAGTGGCATTCATATAATATTATCATTGTGGTCTTCTATTTTATTTATGCCAATTCATGGTATTTATTTCCCTTCAACTCCTTTTTCTCACTTCATGACCTTCTTATTATTGTAGACAGAGGCCTATCAAATTTCTCTCATCTTTGTCCGCAGTTCCACTCACAGTCTTTATTCCCTCCTCATTATTAACCACAGGCCTTTTATCACCAAAACATGCCACTTCCACTTCCAAAAACATATGCTAAGTCTCTTCATGTCTATCCACTTCTGCTCTCACCCTAACCCAAGCCATCATCATCTCTTGGCTGTACTACTACAGTAGCTTCCTACCCTATACTGACTTGTGCTGGTTCTTCGGGTCCTCCTCACTAGAAACACATCTCCTACACTCTATTGGAAATTTTTATAGAGAGACATAAATACATAGGGTTCTGAAAGGAAGAAAACTGTATCTGAAAATCTTTACAGAGGTTGCCTTTGCATATTGCCTCTCTCATTGTTTTTGCTCAGGTAACTAACAGTCAGCCACAAAATACTTATGGAACACTGGACAGAAAAAACCTGAATATTCTGACCCACTCTGGTTCAACTATGTGACATGGTTGATAAAACTCTGTTGAGGGTTGTTATTTTTTTTTAAAGGAAGTATAATTAAGACAGAAATTCTACCCCCTTTTGACAAAAAGACATGTTTAAATTTCTAAAATGCAAAAAATTACACAAGGAAAAATACAGTAACTCCTAACCACTAATTCTTCGCCTGAGAGTTAACTCTTATTAAGCATTTATTATCATTTCTTTAAGAAAAAGTATATTCCAGCATATATATGTATCTATAAATCTGTTTTCTAACTTCTACAAATATAATTATACTAAGTTCTGCACCTTTTATTTTCACTTAATACAGCTTGTATACTTGTCCATATAGCTCAGATGGATATATTTCATTCCTACTGATGACTATATAATACCCCATCAAACAGATGTGTTTAACTAGGCTCTTCAATTCATCATGTCTACTCTTTTTCCAGCTTTGTTGAGATATATAGCATATGTAAGTTTAAGGTATACAATGTGATTTGGTACATGTACGTATTGCAAAATGATTACCACAATAAGGTTATTTATCACTTCCATCCACTCACATAAGTACCATTTTTTTGTGTGGTGACAGCATTTAAGATCCACTCTGTTAACAATAAAGTATACAATAAAGTATTGTTAATTATAGTTATCATGCTGTATATTAGATCTCTAGAACTTATTCATTTTATAGCTAGAAGTTTGCACCCTTTGACTAACATCTCTCCATTTCCCCCACTGCCCCCCAGACCCTGGAAGCCACCATTCTACCCTCTATTTCTATGAATTTGGATTTCTTAGATTCTGCATTTAAGTGAGAACATATAGTATTTCTTTCTCTGTCTGACTTATTTTACTTAGCATAGTGTCCTCAAGTTCCATCCATGTTGTTGCAAATGGCAGGACTTCCTTCTTTTTATGGCAGAATAATATTCCATCATATATATGCACATATATATGTATACATGTATGTATGTGTTTATATAGGTATATGTATGGATGTCACATTTTCTGTGCCCATTCATCCATCGAGGGACACTTAGGTTGTTTCCATTTCTTGGCTATTGTGAATAATGCTGCAGTGAACATAAGAGTGCAGATATCTTTTTGAGATAGTAATTTTCATCTCAGGGTACTCTATTTTATGTTTGGAAACCCCTGTTTAAGAAAAGTATTTCTTATAACTGAGCTTACATTTATCTCTTCATAGCTTCCACCAGCTGATACTTCTCTTCAGTCTTAATCTTTACACCTTTGCACCCAATATTCCTATTGCCCAGAATGCCTTATGCCTATCCCTCCTGATTAGCTGAGCTCTGCCCATGAACCAAGGGCTTATTCAAGTCCTAGCTTCTCTTTAAAATGCCTTGACTTTCTGTTGCTCAGAATGTGTAAATACTATTTATCAGTCCTCCAGTTCACTAATTCTATTTTCTGTCATACCCATTTTACTATTGGGCTTATCCAGGGAGGTTTTTTCTCTTTTTTTGTAATTTCAGCTATTTTTCAGGTTCTGTAGTTTCCAATTGGCTCTTTCTTATAACCTCTATTTCTTTGAACTTTCAATTTTTTCCATTTGTTTCAAGAGAATTTGTAGTTATTTCTAAAAACATATTTATAATGCCTGCTTTAAAATCCTTGTCAGACAATCTCAACATCTGTTTCATTGGAGTTTTGGTGTCAATTGATTGTCTCTTCTAATTCAAGTAGTGTTTTTTATTGTTTTGTATGCCTAGCAATTTACAGTTGTATCCTGGACATTTTGTGTAGTATGTCAGGAGACTCTTGATCCCATTTAAATCTTCTATTTCAGCAGGCAGTCAACCTATTTAGGTTTTACATGTAGGTTGTTGCTTACTTTTGTGAGCTGTAGTTCAAATGGTAATTTTCAGAGCCTTGGAATTCTATTCTGATTGGCTTTCTACTTCTGGTTCCACTGGAGCTCCTGCTCAATTCCTGCATGTGCTACCTAGGCTACATGAGGGACCTTCATGTGCTTGCTGCTGTGGCAGATTGGGCTATCACTGATTTGGGTGGGGAGTGGTGAATGAGTCCCTGTCACATCCCTGGGAGAGCAGTGACACTGATCTTTCAGAGTGGAAGCAACCCAAACCTAGAGCTGTTGCTCTTCCGTGGTGGGTTGGGCTCCTACTCTGGATATGCTGTGTGAAATGGGTTTTTTACTGGACTTTGTTAATGCTGCTGCTACAGAAGATCTGGCTGTTGCTGCCCTGGGTGTTGGACAGGGAACTCTTGGCACTCCCACTATGCCAGAAAAAGCCACCTGCCTCAGTGTACCATAGACACTGACACTGTTGCTACTCCTATGGTTGGTTGAGGCTGCTCCAGGTGTGAAGTTGTCAGTATGTCCATGTTGGACCCCACATCTCCTGCTGCTGCTGTTCTGTAGATCCGGCTGATGCTGTCCTGGTTGTTGGGTAGGAATAATGCTATTGCTGCTGCTGTGATAGATTAGGCTGTACACTGCCTTGAATATAGGGTATGGATGGATCTCTCTGCTAGGTCTCTGCTGGGCTGCTGTTTGTAGTCTTTAGGCCAGAGAAATCAGGATTTTCTTGTTTTCTTTTGTTTTTCTTCTGTGCTCATTGGATGTTCTGGACTACAGCCCTCTCTAGAGCCCCATCTGAAATATATGGGGGATAAAAAGGAAAAGCCAAATTCTTTAAGTACTGAGTTTTCTAGCCAGTCTGCCTTTTTCTTTTCATCTTTCAAGATCCTTTTATGATGATCTATTGAATTATTTCCAGAGCATGTAGTTGTATTTACAGGGGAAGAACAGGGAAAAGTGAGTGCCATCTTTTCCTGGAACTGGAAAATCTATGCCTTTTTATGATGTTTAGTAACAGGGGGATGAGGGCTTAAGTATTTTGGAGGGTATATGAAACTAACCTACTGGGATCCATGTTGGAGAAAGATATTAAAAGTAAATATCTGCACTCCTTTCTCCCTTCATATTTAATAGTGTAATTGTGAAGAAGATTACAGATTTGTCTGACTTTTATTTCTTACTATGAGGTATCAATTATGACAATGAAGAATCATACTGGGATATTAGCTCCCTTTCAGTTGCAAATAGTGTAACAAAATGGGGCATTTCTTTTACTTTTCTGGGATTTTTCTCATTTTTTGTGGTGAACTTAATGATGTTTTCATTCTAGATTTTAATATTAAATTTTGCAGAAGGATAACAGATGATAATTTGGAAATTCTAGAAAAAAATATTTTACTTAATGTAGAATGAACAATAATATCAGTGACTAATGAGGTTTTTGATGCACGGAGTTTCTAAGAAATTTTACCTACCATTTTGACTAACATGAAAGATAGAGTATTTAATTAAGCATAACATTTTTGAAAGGTCATTGTTTCAGTAAGCTTTCATCTTAGCCCCAGCCTTCTTTACCATTTGTGATTCAATAAGAAGTTGATATTTGGTGTTTGTCCCCAGTTCCTGACACAGAGTTTCTAAAACACTTGGATTGCCCGAGTAATGAAGGTGATAGGAATGTCTTTTGTTATTTATAACAAGCCCCTTTCAACCATACCTAAATTTATGCTAATAAAGAGACTCTTGGTGAACTTCTAGACAACTTTTGGATGGGAATGTTTGTCGGAGAAGCCAACATGTGATTAGAGCTTTGGGAGTTTCCACCCCATTCCACACCCCTGGACTTCCAGGGAGGGGAGAGGGGCTAGAGATTAAGTTCAATCACCAGTGATCAATGATTTAATCAATCATGTCTATGAAATGAGACCTCCATAAAAACCCCTCAATGACAGGACTCAAAGAGGTTCCAAATTAGTAAACACATTGATGTACTTGGAGAATGGCACACCCCAACTCCATGGTGACAGAAGCTCTTGCACTCAGGACTCTCCTGGACCTCACCTTATGTACATCTTCATCTGGCCTTTCATTTGTATCCTTTATTATAAACTGGTAATAGTAAGTAAAGTACTTTCCTGAGTTTTGTGAGCTATTCTACCAAATTATTGAACCCGGGGAGGGCGTTGTGGGAACCCCTGAATTTATTGCTGGTAGGTCAGAAGTACAAGTGGCAACCTGGAACTTACAACTGGCACCTGAATTTCAGGGAGTCTTATGAGACTGAGCCCATAACCTATAGGGTCTATGCTAACTCTGGGTAATTAGTGTCAGAATTGAATTGAATTGTAGGACATCCAGTTGGTGGAGCATGGAGAACTGGTTAGCATGGGGGGAAAACCCCCACATGTTTGGTGTCAGAAGTGATGTTGGAGAACACTACAGACCACAACCCCCATTGTTTCCCTCAAGTACATATAGATCTAGGATTGTAGCTGCTGAAAAACAGTGGAATAGTAAAAAGTATTGAGTAAGTAGCTCTTAAATTATCTGTGCTGTCTTGAATTGTATGTAATCTTAACTAGCTTAAATACTTCTTATTCAAATGTAAAGAGTCCACATTTTATTAGAAAGCTATATTCTATTTTTTTTTCTCATTAAACTTTTGTTTTTTAATGGGTCTCAAAATTCTGTGACAGATTTTTGGTCAAGTTGTTTCCATTAGAAAGTACTGATTTTAAAAACTAATAACTTGAAACTGCCACACACACAAAAAAACCAAATGGTCCACAAAACATTCTCCTTTCTTTCTGAAGGTTTTACGATGCATTGTTATCATTAACCAGTCTTTTACTATTAAACTTAAATGGCCAATTGACACAAACAGTTCTGAGACCGTTCTTCCACCACTGATTAAGACTGGGGTGGCAAGTATTGGGGATAATATTCATTTAGCCTTCTGAGCTTTCTGGGCAGACTTGGTGACCTTGCCAGCTCCAGGTGCATTCTTGTCCACTGCTTTGATGACACCCAGGGCAACCGTCTGTCTCATGTCATGAACAGCAAAACGGCCCAGAGAAGGATAGTCAGAGAAGCTCTCAACACACATAGGCTTGCCAGGAACCATATCAACAATGGCAGCATCACCAGATTTCAAGAACTTGGGACCATCTTCCAGCTTTTTTCCAGAATGACAATCTATCTTCTCCTTCAGCTCAGCAAACTTGCAAGCAATGTGAGCTGTGTGACAATCCAGCACAGGTGCATATCCAGCACTGATCTGGCCTGGATGGTTCAGGATAATCACCTGAGCCGTGAAGCCAGCTGCTTCCATTGGTGGGTCATTTTTGCTGTCACCAGCCACATTGCCATAATGGACATCTTTGACAGATACATTCTTGACATTGAAGCTCACATTGTCCCCAGGAAGAGCCTCACTCAAAGCTTCATGGTGCATTTCAACAGACTTTACTTCAGTTGTAACATTGACTGGAGCAAAGGTGACAACATGCCAGGTTTAAGAACACCAGTCTCCACTCAGCCCACAGGGACAGTACCAATACCACCAATTTTGTAGACATCCTGCAGAGGCAGATGCAAGGGCTTGTCAGTAGGACGAGTTGGTGGCAGAATGCAATCCAGAGCTTCAAGCAGTGTGGTTCCACTGGCGTTCCCATCCTTACAGGTGACTTTCCATCCCTTGAACCAAGGCATGTTAGCACTGGCTCCAGCATGTTGTCACTGTTTCAACCAGAAATTGGCACAAATGCTACTGTGTGGGGGTTGTAGCCAACTTTCTTAATGTAGGTGCTGACTCAACAATTAGTTGTTTTACACCCAGTGTGTAAGCCAGAAGGGCATGCTCACGGGTCTGCCCATTCTTGGAGATACCTGCTTCAAATTCACCAACACCAGCAGCAACAATCAGGACAGCACAGTCAGCCTGAGATGTGCCTGTAATCACGTTTTTGATAAAGTCTCTGTGTCCTGGGCCATCAATGATGGTCACATATTACTTGCTGGTCTCGAATTTCCACAGGGAGATATCAATGGTGATACCATATTTACGTTCAGCTTTTAGTTTATCCAAGACCCAGGCACACTTGAAGGAGCCCTTTCCCATCTCAGTAGCCTCCTTCTCAAATTTCTCAATAGTTCTTTTGTCGATCCCACCACATTTGTAGATCAGATGACCAGTAGTTGTAGACTTGCCCAAATCTATGTGTCCAATGATGACGATGTTGATGTGAGTCTTTTCCTTTCCCATTTTGGTTTAGGTTGAGCAGTGGTTTTCATGACACCTGTGTTCTGGTGGCAAACCCATTGCATAAAAGAAGAAACCTATATTCTAATATGTGTGTGTGTGTGTGTGTGTGTGTGTGTGTGTGTGTGTACTATAATGAAACTTTATCTTGTAGGAGAAGGATTATGTCTTATGCCTTTCTGTGTTCCAAGCATTTAGCCCACTGCTGTACAACCACAAAGTGCTCAATAAATGTATGTTCTTGATGATATTGATAAAATTATCAGTCCCACAAAGGACTGTACTCTGTACCCTCTGAAATGGAGCAGATATACCACCGCCTTGAACTCTTTGCAGGAAGAATACTTTTTAAATGACAAGTACAAGTAGGAGCTATCTGAGTATTTGTTAACCTTTACCATGAAAGCAGATTAAAATTCTCCAGAGTGTAATAAGTCCCTGGGAGACTGTTCCACTTATTACAAATTTCCTTCATTTATCTCATTACCTGAAGTGACATTTAACATCTTTCTCAGTTGGAATAATTTGATCTAATGCACATCATCTTTCTTATGAACGATGATGGTTCTAGTGAAAGATGAAAGCTCAGTTATAACAAGAGCATTTTGTCAAATTCATATAGTATTGCCAAAAATGTTGCAAATCATAATTTAAAGATAGTTTTTTAATCCATTTTGAACTATTACATTATTTTCTACTAGCTCTTTTCAGCCTGTTACCTCCAAAAATTGTGTGCCTGTTTTTCCACATAATGAGTATCTTGACTTTCTTATTATCCCTTTTTGTGGCCATATTAACTTCCCTGGTTTGATGCTGTTTTCTGTCTGCTAGCTGAGTTGATGAGGTCCAAGGTTGGCTATAAAAGAAGCATCAAACTTGAGGTCTACTGTAAAATATTTCTAGTCCTTATCATTATCTTTGGTATTGGCTCTTGTCACACCTGTTCCATTGTACTATACTCTGGATGCTATACTATAGTTTTAATAACCACATATTTGACTACTTGTTATAATACTATGTTTGAATTAATACTCAATTCTCTGCATTCCTGACTCTAGTTGGTTAACCACCAGATGTCTTGAATGGTCTCTGGTTGTGCCAATATACTAAAAATTTACAGCCATTATTTCTTCAAAATTTGCTTGAAGGATACATGCTTCCACCAGAGGGGCTAGCTCCAGTTTCTTAACTGCCTGACACTCCACTTTAGGCTCTGAGCTTCCCCAGTATTTTCAATAGTTGATTAACTCAGTTCTTTTTTAACTTCAGATCTTTTGTATACATCCAAAGAATGCTAATACCCCAAAACCTAATGCAAGAAAATGAAAAATCTCTATTAACACCATAGAGTTAGCCTAGGAAATATGGATTACATTCTCTCCATGTGATGGTTAATTTTATGCGTCAACTTGGCTAGGCCACAAAACCTAAATATTTAGCCAAACATTGTCATAGATGTTTCTGTGAAGGTATTTTTTAAATGAGATTAACCTTTAAATCATTAGACTTTGATTAAAGCAAATTAACCTCCATAATGGGGGTGGGCCTCATCCAATCAGTTGAAGGCTTTAATAGCTAAGGACTGGCCTCCTGGAAAGAAAAAGGAATTCTGCCAGCAGATTGACTTTAGACTCAAACTGCAACTCTTCTCTGGGTGTCCAGCCTTCTGACCTATCCTGCAGATTTTGAACTTGAACTTGCCAACCTCCACCATGTGAGCCAGTTCCTTAAAAAAAATGTGTGTGTGTATGTGTGTGTGTGTGTATTCTATTCTCTTCTATTCTCTTCTCTAGAGTACCCTGACTAATATCTTCTGGAGTCACTAGTAAGGATTAAACCTGAAATAATCACTGAAATTTTGAGAATGAGGAAACCACCTACATTGAAAGTGTAGATTGCTCTGGGTAGCATAGGCATTTTAACTATATTAATTCTTCCAATCCATGAGCATGGAATATTTTTCCATCTTTTTGTGTCTTCTTCAATGTCTTTCAAGAGTGATTCATAGTTTCTAGAATACAGATCCTTTACATCTCTGATTAAGTTAATTCCGAGATAACCTATGATTTTTGTTGCTATAGTAAATGGAATGGATTCCCTAATTTCCCTTTCTTCAGTCTCATTGTTCATGTATAGAAATGCAACTGATTTCTGAGCATTGATTTTGTATCCCGCCACATTACTGAATTGCTCTATAACTTCTAGTAGTTTGGGGGTGGATTCTTTTGGGTTTTCCATAGAGTATCATGTCATCTGCAAAGAGAGACAGTTTGACTTCTTTGCCAATTTGGATACCTTTTATCCCTTTTTGTTCTCTGATTGCTGTTGCAAGGACTTCTAGTACTATGTTGAATAATAATGGTGAGAGTGGACATCCTTGTTGTGTTCCTGATCTTAAGGGAAAGGCTTCCAGCTTTTCCCCATTGAGAATGATATTTGCTGTAGGCTTTTCATAGATGGTTTTTATGAGATTGAGGAATGTACCCTCTATTCCTACACTCTGAAGCTACGTGCAAAAGAATAAAACTTGACCACTCTCTCACACCATACACAAAAATAAACTCCAAATGGATGAAAGACCTCGATGTGAAACAGGAATCCATCAAAATCCTAGAGGAGAACATAGGCTACAACCTCTTTGACATCGCCCACAGCAACTTTTTTAATGACACATCTCCAAAGGCAAGAGAAACAAAAGAAAAAATGAACTTGTGGGACTTAATCAAGATAAAAAGCTTCTGCACAGCCAAGAAAACAGTCAAAAAAACTAAGAGGCAGCCCATGGAATGGGAGAATATATTTGCAAATGACACTACAGATAAAAGACTGGTATCCAAGATCTACAAAGAACTTCTCAAACTCAATACACAAGAAACAAATAAACAAATAAAAAAAAAGGGGCAGAAGATATGAACAGACACTTTTCCAATGAAGACATACAAATGGCTAACAGACACATAAAAAAAAGGTTCAAAATCATTAGCCATCAGGGAAATTCAAATCAAAACCACATTGAAATACCACTTATGCCAGTTAGAATGGCAAAAATGGACAAGGCAGGAAACAACAAATGTTGGAGAGGATGTGGAGAAAGGGGATCCTTCTTACACTGTTGGTGGGAATGCAAGTTGGTACAGCCACTCTGGAAAACAGTGTGGAGGTCCCTTCAAAAGTTCAAAACTGAGCTACGCTATGACCCAGCCATTGCACTACTGGGTATTTACCCCAAAGATACAGATGTAGTGAAGAGAAGGGCCATATGCACCCCAATGTTCATAGCAGCTCTGTCCACAATAGCTAAATCGTGGAAGGAGCCTAGATGCCCTTCAACAGATGACTGGATTAAGAAGATGTGGTCCATATATACAATGGAATATTACTCAGCCATAAAAAAGAACGATTTCTCAACATTTGCTGCAACATGATGGGACTGGAGGAGAAAATGCTAAGTGAAATAAGTCAAGCAAAGAAAGACAATTATCATATGGTTTCACTCATTTATGGAACATAAGAAGAAAGAAGATTGGTAGGAGAAGAAAGGGAAGAAGAAAGGGGGGTAAACAGATGGGGGAATGAACCATGAGAGACTATGGACTCTGGAAAACAAACCGAGGGCTTCAGAGGGGAGGGGAGTGGGGGAATGGGATAGGCTGGTGATGGGTATGAAGAATGGCACGTATTGCGTGGTGCACTGGGTGTTATATGCAAGTAATGAATCATGGAACTTTACATCAAAAACTAGGGATGTACTGTATGGTGACTAACATAATATAATAAAAAAATATTATAAAAAACCCATTTACTTCTTTTCCATTCTGGTATCTCTAATAAAGTGGATGAAAGTGAAATGATTTTTAAAACTTTACTATGTGTCACCTTGCTTTTATAAGCGCCAACCTTATGAGGTAAGGTAGTACCATTCTACTTTATAGATTTAGAAACTGAAGCTTATAGAGTTAAATTATTTTGCTCAAGTCACCCAGCTAATGAGCACTAGAGTTAGATTTCAAACTCTGTTTGGCATCAAATTAATGTTTCAACTTGATGCACTCACAGAACTCTGTCCGTTATAACAATGATTAAGTCTCTTGTTCCTTATACAGATGTCTTGGAATATAATGGTGGTGACTTATATCTATAATCAAAGTTTGGTCCATATGTCATGAGAATTTCATCTTGAGAGGGTGATTAAGTGGTTACATATATATTTTGTGTCAAAATCATGAACGGATGCCTAACCACAGGAATTGGGTAGGTTTACTAGTTTTAGCACACACAGTCTGACAGCCATCCATCCTTAGCAAACCAGCAGTCAGTTACCTTAGGTTAATTAAACTAGCCCTGTAGAAAGTAGAGAAGTCAATAGAGAAGAGGTTTACTTTGCAATAAATGAACCAGTTATGCATGTAATTTAGGACAAAACTTTATACAGATAAATTATTCTGTTCATTTCCTTAATATTGGCTTATTAATACTTATTAATATTTTGATGTTGTATGTAGTTTTTGGTTTTTTACTGGG
This sequence comes from Ursus maritimus, assembly GCF_017311325.1. Taxonomy (NCBI): domain Eukaryota; kingdom Metazoa; phylum Chordata; class Mammalia; order Carnivora; family Ursidae; genus Ursus; species Ursus maritimus. Next base: position 35,485,520 of record NW_024423319.1, on the reverse strand, counting down.
CTGTATTTCAAGTTTGTAGAATTAAACATTTGTACTATTATTAACCTACTGACAAGGAAAATCAACCTGTCTAATTAAATATGTAATCACCTACATAATTTTTCCATAAAATGTAGATTTTGCAAATCCTTTTTAAAAACGTAAGGTCAGATGACTTTTGAAACTTGACGTTTCTACAATTTTTTTAAAAACTCAGTTTAATTTCACAATCACACAACATCTAGACTTATTTGGCTATAGTTACTATTTCCAGGGAATGAGTTCCTTAAAAACAAAGTAACTTTTGGACAGTCCATAGTCATGAAGTGCTTTACCCCAGTAGAGCAATCAGCCTACTTGCATTGATATAACACCAGAATAGCTAGTTGAAAACTGGAAGATTTAGTAAATAAATTGGTAAATTGGGCAAAATACCAAAGAATTAATTTGCTGCGTTTGAACATTTTCTCTCCACTTAATCTGTGCAAATAAACAAAGAAAAAAAAAACCACTTTTTACTAAAGCTACTATTCTATGATGCAATTTCCCTATCACAACCTTAAAGCTCTGGCTATCATCACACAATATTATCGGTATTTTGGGGAGGACTTTGATCTGGAGGGCAAGTAGAAATTAGAAAGAAGAAAAAATATTGTCTTGAAAACCCTTTTTCTTTTAGGTCTCCCCAATTACACATTCATTACCTTTTCCTTATCTGTTTCTCCATGGGGAAGATTTCTAGATTTGATGAAGTTTTTTTCTTTGTCAAATGCCTCTTTTTCCAGTGCTCTGCTGCCCCTCCCATGGTATCTTTATCTGCCATCCATTATACTCACATATAGCCCCATCATACCTGAATAGTCTCTAATCCCAAAGTGCCCCTATCAGTGCCATGCTATATTCTCCATTTTCCTTAGGCACAGACTTGTCCAGTCTATGTATTACAGAAGGTCCTATCTTCTAAACTATGCTAAACTCTTTTGAGTTACTTTTCTGGTGGTTTTCTATACCTTGTTTGTGGTCATCACAGAGGAAGAGGAGGCTTGAATGATTTATAGGCTTTGCTCTGACCAGGTAGCAGAGAGAATTCTAACCAATGAAACTGACACACATAAAGACTGTAGAAAGAACAAGAAGGCTGCCATCCCAGGAGCATAGGTGACATCCCAGGAGCATAAGGTGACAAGTGTCATGAGAAGAGTATGTAATTTTAACTCAAAGCAGTGAATAATATGGACATTTCAAGAAATTTTATGTCTAATTTGGAAAATTATTGTGTCTTTTGTTCATGGTTTTTCTTATCATACCTTGGAGCAATTTTCTACTGGGCCTATGAAAATTAGGCAGCTGTATTCAAAACTTCATTCATTCCCCCAAAGAACTTTTGAAGACCCTTTCACTAAGTAGCACTTTCTTTAGGGCATATGAACTTCTTCATCCATAGAGGGTATTGTTATATGTTTTGAGGGCAAAAAAGCCTGGAGGAAGTTTTTGAGCTTGACTTCCTTGAAAATATCTGGGTGCTAGAGATTTAGTGTACTTTTGTAGAAAACAACAAATGTGAGAATTTTTGTACACATTTAAAACTTCATTTAGAATCTGGATGCTATTTGAGCTGGTGTCAAGGATGCATGAAATTAAATTTAAGAAAGCTCAACTTTAAGAAATACCAATTTCTTTCTGCATTGGGTAGTTAGATTCTGAGTAGGAATTAAAACTGGTCATTTTGAAATTAATAACACTCGTGAGCTTTTTCATAATTCCACAATTCAAATATGTACTGATAATTTTAGGGGCTGAGGTTAGATTCAAGGAGTCTTATAAAAAGAAAAGTAGAAGTTCTGTGGGGTAGAAAAGCATCTCATGGGAGTTTGCTACTTTCTGACTAAGGGGCAAAAGTCAGATTTTTAAGCATGTCTGCAGAAGTTATCCTCATAGAAAGTATGTTTTTAACAGAATGATAAAACATGTTTTTAAAATAGTATTTTACTAGGTGTCTTAATTTAAAAGAGTGGAAAACCATATGGTATATTTTGTGAATAACTTCGAGTTTAAATGCTCAAGTTTTCAAATCAAGATATATTTTACTATTTAATTTTAAAAGGTTCAATTTTTAAATATACATTAAAGAGGTTTCCATATACATTTTTATTCACATGAATAATACTAATGCAATATATTCAAAACTTTATTGGAGGAAAGTTGTTATTCCATTTTATAAATGAATTGTAATATGAGTTATAAAATTGAATAAACATCACCAGTACCTCTCAGTGTATTTTTAAATATGGGGTAGTTCTATGCAGTGAGATATTCTACAAAAGGTAGTAACATTTACTTTTTCTTATATTGCAAAGTTTCTAAATTCTGGATGAGACAGTCATTTTCTCAAGATTCATTGAATTATAAAATTGTGCATTTTCAAATTGCTTGCACATCTCTTGTCATTTGACCCTTTCAATGACCCTATGAAATAATTAGAAGTGATATGGTTGATTATAGATGAGGAAACAGATTCAGAGAGCCAACAAGACAACTAAGATTGCAGAGCTAAAAGGTTAGAGAGGGAAGACCAGCACTTCTGACCTGTAGCTCCTAATCCATTGTTCTTTCCATTTTGTGTGGTCTCTTCTCAAACTGTCATAATCAGACCACTTTAGTTCAACCTGAGTATTTCCCCAAAATTCAAGGGAGGGGGTAGCTTTTTAATAATGCTACTGACTTGTATGTGATGAATCTGAAAAACAGAAACAAGTGGATCATATGAATTACTCATGAAATAGGGAAGGCATTAGGAAGGAAACATCTGCCAGTTTAACAAGTTCAGCTGGATAAACTTGGACAGACAGCAGGGTGCCTTTCACAGTCCTCTGACAAATGGCCCAAGTGAGAAACTGCCACTTACTATTCACTGATTCACTGTGCTAGGCACAGTGAATAAGGTAGATATAATCTTGGCCCTCATGGCATTTACATTACAAGGGAAGAGCTAGACAAGTAAACAAGCAATTAAAATAGTTTTAATATTACAATAGAGGACATATGTGCTATGGGAATATCAGAAAAGACATCAAACCCTAATTTAGAGAATAAAGAAAGACCTAAAAGATAAGTAAAGAGCTGGGTGATGTGTATTCCAAGTGGAGGAAAGAGCATGGGTTGAAACCTCTAGAGCATAAAAGATTTGAGAAGCTGAAAGGAGTTTCTTATGGCTGGCATAGAAATCACTGGAGGAGAAATGATGATCAATACATTGTTTACATAATCTTAGAGAAGTCTGAAAGAAGAAACACGGGAGGAGGCAAGGTACCAAAGATAAACCCTGACCCATCCTAGTACAGTTTCTAGTCTTCCTATTGCTACCAGGACATTGTTTCCCACTCCTCACAGTGTTGTGTGGCTATTAAGGAAAGGAGCTTTATTAAATGCCAACTATGACCCATACCATTTCAAGTGTGCCATCTCATTGAAACCTCATGTCCCATGAGGCAGGTACCAGTGCCCTGACTTTACAGATGAGGAAATTAAGACTAAGATAGGGAATAAAGACTGCCCAAGGTCCCATGATTAGTAAGCAATGGAGTAAGGACCTGAGTCCACATTTCTCAGTTTCCCAAGGCAACACTGTTCAGCTGTTCTCTGCTTTCTCTCCTTGGTTTTTAGAACCATAATTATAGCACCTCTATATTACTACTGCTTCAGTAAAACAATTTAAAAGAAAATGATTTGGTTTATCTTAGCTAAAGATGACCTCCTTTTGGTTTACAGGTGCCATTGAGCCAGAGGTATATTTTCTGAATGAATGGATTTCAGAGAGAACCAAGGTGATGAAGATATGTCTAGGAGTCCAACAAGGACTTAAAAACTTTTTTGCATGTACAATTCATACATTCTCAGATCCGAAAGAGAGACTTCCTTAAAGATTTTACCATTTGGCAAAATCTTAGATTGAGACAACTTAAATGATAGAAAAACGGTCCCTTGTATCTGAGAGGATTCTCGATAGGTTTTTAGGAATGGAGAGTAGGAGGTGGTAAGATGTAAAACTGACTGGGATCTGTTCCAACTAAGAAGTCACATATGTGAAACCTAATATTAGAGAAACCGAATTGGCACACAAGAGAGTCTGATATAAAGGACATGCCCTTCTTATGTATTTTTGTAAAAGACCTAGATTTACGTTAATGGAATCTATGAAGTAAAGTTGTGTAGTTACTTAATATTTAAAGGACCTAAGATTGCACAACTGGGTATCTATCCCATTAGTTCTGAACTCATTTCTTTCAGGCCTATTAAGAGATAGTTGTGATACCTTTATTAGTTTTATTTTATAATTAATTCATATGAGTCTGAGTTTTAGAGAAATAAAGTATATGATGTCTTCTTCTTCTGTGTATTAACTTTCTCTTTTATATTTGGGTTATTAAAATTTGAATATGGAATGGAAATACTTTCTTGTTGAAAGTACTTGGAGGGGCGCCTGGGTGGCACAGCGGTTAAGCGTCTGCCTTCGGCTCAGGGCGTGATCCCGGCGTTATGGGATCGAGCCCCACATCAGGCTCTTCTGCTATGAGCCTGCTTCTTCCTCTCCCACTCCCCCTGCTTGTGTTCCCTCTCTCGCTGGCTGTCTCTATCTCTGTCGAATAAATAAATAAAATCTTAAAAAAATAAATAAATCTTAAAAAAAAAAAAGAAAGTACTTGGAAATGATACCATGCATTAGTTTTGCATTGACATTTTTAATTCAATGCTTTTATTAAATAACTAAATAATAAGGAATTGATTTTAATTTTATGTACAAACTATATTTTCTAAAAGAAAATAATATTCCTCTTATATTTTAATGTGGCTACCCATATCTGAAAAAATTATAAATGCAAAGTTTTTCCAATTTCATTTCTGGCAGTAAAATGAAGAATACTTGCAAGTCATTATTTATCACATCATATGTGATAGTCATGATCTTCAAGTTTTGCTTGATATTGTTTGGAATTGATAAATGCTCTATTACTGCAAAAATTAGTTGCTCTATTGAATATAAATACTACATAGAATATAAACTTTAATTTTTTATTCAATAAGTTACCAAATATTATTATTATTCGATTTTTCTAAAACAAAATACAACCTGAAGTTGCTGCTGGTGCCTGTCCCTAGGCCCTCTGAGACACTTAAAGAATAGTTTAGATTGTTTCAGGCTGTAAACCTTAGATAATATGTCATGGGCTTTCCAATACAAACCTGAGATAAGAGATGAGAAATTACCTTTAGACAGGAGTGTTTGTGAACCAATACTTTGTTTCTATATAAGATGAATGAAAAAAGTACTTTGCTTTTTTGAATAATTTTAATGGACTCTTGTTGAAACTATACTTTATGGAGTCTAATATCTGGTAAAAAAAAAAAACTACTGGGAGAACTTAGAGATAAAAGGAATCGGAGGCACTGAGGACAGTGATAAATACAGGAGTAGTTTCATAGGAAGATGTGAGCCTTAATAGAATAAGCCTTAGCAAATTTCAAGTATACAATACCATATTACTAACCATAGTCACCGTGCTGTACATTAAATCCTTAGAAATTATCCATCTTCTGACTGATAGTTTATAGCCTTTGAAATACATTTCCACATCCCCCCCCCACTCCTCAGTCCCTGGCAACCTCTGTTATATTCTCTGTTTCTATGAAACTGACTTTTTAAAAAAGTTTCCATGTATAAGTGAAATCAGACAGTATTTGTCTTTCCCTGCTGGCTTATTTCACTTAGCATAAAGCCCTCCAGTCTCATCCATATTATCACAAATGGCAGGATTACCTTCTTCTTGTGGCTGAATAATAAGCCATTGTTTAGATATTCCATATTTTGTTTATCCATTCATCCATTAAAAGACATTTAGGTTTTTTCCATATCTTGGCTATTGAGAGTAATGCTGCAACGAACATGCGAGTGCAGACATCTCCTAGTGATACTGATTTTGTTTACTTCAGTTATATACCAAGGAGTTGGATTGCTGGATCATATGATAGTTCTGGATCATATGATAGTTCTAATTTTGTTTTTTTGAGGAATCTCCATACTGACTTCCATAGTGGCTGCACCAATTTATATTCCCACCAACAGTGGACTAGGGGTCTCTTTTCTTCACATTCTTTCCAGTACTTGTTATTTCTTCTCTTTTTGATAATAGACATCCTAGCATATGTAAGGTAATATCTCATTATGGTTTTGATTTGCATTTCCCTGTTGATCAGGTCTTAAGCATTCTCAACACACACATACACATGCACACACACAAGAGTTATCTATGTATTTTTTTTAAAGTTAGCTATGTAAAGTGATGGATAGGTTAATTGATCTTGGTAACCATTTCATAATGTACATGTATACCAAGTCATCACATTTGAATATATATAAAATTGTATTTTTCAGTAATTCCTCAATAAAGTTGGGGAAGAAAGAAAAGAAATAGATCACGCCTACTTCCTATCTATTAGGAACTGTGGATTAAACCAGGTATAATAAAATGAGACATTCATCGAAGTGCCCAAAAATGATTTCTAGCTTAAAATAATGCCTGATTTGTAGCCCTTGATTGAAACTCTCCCATATTCCTGCTAAAATATCAAATGTAGGCATGGATTACTATCAAATCTCATAACACCAATGAAAACTAACACTGACTTAATGCTAGATTCTAGAAGGAATTTCCATTACCTAAAAGTATATGGATATGAATTAAGAAAAGGCCTTCAGGTCTTGTCTAATGAGCTCTTGGATTTCACTTGATGAAATAATTTTTCTCTAGAAGGACAGGAAGAAACCAAGAAGTCAGGGGCAGCTATTCTTATACATTAAAAACATCCAGAAACATCAACAACAAAAACATACCACCATAAGAACAAAGAGATATATTTTCTAGAAATAAAGTTTTGTTGTGGGGAGAGCCAGGTAGGGAGGAGAAGCACAGAGAGAGGAAGAGCCCTGGGAGCCATGTAACCAATTGGTCTATGTGTCAGGAAACCAGGCAAAGTGGTAGAAAATTGTCCCACTTCCAAACATCAGAACTGTACTAAGTGATAGCTGCTTAGTGTGAGTTTGGGATGGAAACTATGCACATCAACATACCCCCAGAATTGACTTAAGAAATTAATTTATCTATAAATCAATGAGTAAAAGGCAGTCCTATGGACTGTCAGAGTCCAGATAAAGCTTTACTTCATTCAAGGAAAAATAGAGAAAGAAAAAATAAACACAACCACCCACAGAAGCACTTCAGGTTTATGGGAAATATACAGAAGAGGAAAATGGGAACACAAACCCACAATTTCAAAGGAAGCACGTATATTTGAGAAACAAATGGCCTACTGAATAATTATGAAGACATTTTTGAAGAAGATGTTTGACATCCTCAAGAGACTGCAAAGAAGAATGGTCTTTTCAAAAAAGGAGCAGATAATCATAAGAAACAAGGTCAGATGTAAATGAAAATGGCTGAAATAAAGAAAGAGTGCCAAGAAATTATACTATAATAGTATTAACATCCACATTGAACTGAGTAAAGAAAATAATTAAGACTGTCAAAAATCGTTTCTGTCCTGTAAGTGACAAGAGTAATACACTGTCTCATACAATAGAGGAAAATGACAAGGACCAAAACCAAACAAGCTATAAGAAGATAGGTACAGAGAAAAGGGCAGGGGACTAGAAATGTAATCAAAGATGTATAAGTATTCCTGAGGAAGAAATAGAAAGAGCAGAGTTAGAAATAATTGATGGCATAAATTTTAAAAATATGAAATGAAAGAAATTTGTGTTTACAGATTGAAGGTCCCACAGTTTTCCTTGCAAATTAAATCAAAAGAAAGCCACATCGATATACATTCTTGGAAATTAATCACAAAAATAAAATAACATATAAGCATCCAAGAGAACCTCATAGTTCTCTGTAACCCAAATTCCAAAAAAAAAAAAAAAAAGTTTACCGAAGTGATTGTTTGAGAGCTATATGTATGGTCATCTCAATGGATGCTGAAAAGAGTAATAAAATTCAACATCTGTACTGATGTCAAAAATTCTTAGCAATAGTGCAGAATGCTACTGGCCAAAATGAATTATAAATATAGATGGAAAAATCCTAAATAAAATATTAGATAATGGAGTCTAGCATTATATGGTAAAAGATTAATGCACTATAACCAATACAGTTTATTCCAGGAATTCAACAATGATTCTAGGTAAGAAAATCTATTAATAAAAATAACAGAAATAGATCAAATGACAGATATACCCTCATCTCTATAGGGCAGAAAAGGTAGCTGATATAAATCACCATTTATTCCTGATTTAAAAAAAATCAGAGATAACTAGAAATGCAAATATTCCTTAATATATTAATAAATATGTGTCTCCATCTTATAGGCTGCATTATATATACTGTTCAAATTCTAATCATGGAATAGGCAATAAGGCAAGTCCTCCTGCAAATCTTACTATTTTTCATCATTCCACAAGTATTAATACATTAGAACATAAATAAGGAAGCAAAATCATAGTTTTTGGAATGAAGGAAACAAAGGTATTAATTATTGGGATATGTTTGGAAAACTCAAGGCAAAATAACTGAAAAGTTAAGTAGACATTGTAAAATAATCTGGATACAAATTTAAAATATATAAATCTATTAGTTTATAAAATTAAATAATCAGAACACAAAAAATTAGAATTATACTTGCCACAACAGTTATGCAATATCTAGAAATAAAATAAGTTGTTTTATACCACTTTACTGAATGATTTGGTAAATGGAGAGACCTAGGTATCTTCTCCTGGAGCAGTGACCTACATTACCAAACCATGAACACTTCTAGGAAATACTTCCTATAAGCTTCAAAGACCTTAAGAATTAAAAGAGTCATTAAAGATAATTCAATTATCTTTCAAATGAGAAAACTGAGACTCAGAAAAATGATGGCTAAGATTAATGGCCTGGAACTAAAATCCAGGTCATCTGGCACTGAGTTAGATATTTTTTCTATTAAACTGTTTTATTTCCAAAAAACAAAAGCTCAAAACACAGAGTTAATTTTTTTCAGATGTTCCTTTCTCTCCTAACATTAAAATGCTGGAGAAAAATTCTATTTAATACAGGATTCTAATTTAGTTTTCTCAATAGACTTTTTAAAAAAATAAAATTGGAACCATGCTCTATACACTGTGATTCAGCTCAATTTTCCCATAATAATAAATACAAGGCATGCTTCTAATTTCAGTAATTATAGGGTAGGTAATTAACCCTCCCATTGATGAAAACTAAAGACCTGGATAATAAGTTAAAAATGTTTTTTTAAAGAGCATGCAAGTAATAACAATATAGTAAAGAATTAATGGCCTGAAAGCAAACACAAGATGCCAACCCAGTGAGGTGAACTACTATAGCTTTTGGCATTTTCTAATCTAGAAAAAAGGAGCTACAAAACTGAGATGTGACTTAGTTGGCAGTGAGGTGAGCAGAATTCAAAGTCCAAGGCTTAATAAAATATGGGTGGAGTCTGATGAACAAAAAACTCCCCTTTTAAACAGGAAACTCAAAGGGCTATAACCTCACATGAAGGGTGAGCCAAAAATATACCAGACATAAGCCAGATCTCCCATGGATTTTCAGCTTGAATCCTTGACTTACCTGGGTGGTCCGGAGGAATCTCAAGCCGTGATCCTGGATGAAGATAGTCCCAAGTCATTTCCCAGAAGCATATTAATTTTTTTTCTGGAAGAAGATAATAAAACCCCTAAATCCCAAATATTTATATCATTTAATAAAAGTTTGATGAATTACAAGAATTTTATTTTAAAGATATCAGAGAGTTATTGAGTGGAAACAACTCATACTATATAAGTTGGAATTCCAGAGCGGGGAGCCTCTCTAAGGGAGCTGATGATCACCAGCTATTTTTTTTTTTCTGTTGAAGTCATTTACTGACTATGGGCATAGTATGAGGAAGAAAGATGAAACAATTGTTTTTAAGATTTTATTTATTTATTAACAGAGAGAGAGAAAGCAAAAGAGCACAAGCAGGGTAGTGGCAGAGGGAGAGGGAGAAACAGACTCCCCACTGATCAGGGAGCCTGACGTGGGGCTCTATCCCAGGACCCTGGGATCATGACCTGAGCTGAAGGCAGATGCTTAACATACTGAGTCACCCAGGTGCCCCAAGATGAAACAATTTTTTTTTGGTAGCTGCATGGGGCAACATTTTTGAAACCTGAGGAGACGTTGATAATGGTGAGTCTTCACCATGGGATTTTGCTGACTTCTGGGACTGCCTGACAGTTATAGGTAAATGAGGCCAATTTTTTTTGAAAGGCATACTGAAATTATCTATATTCTTGTAGTGCTTAGGAGACAAAGCCTAGCTAGGAGGAGATCACCAGATTTAAATGCATGGTAATTCTTTCCATCAAGGCATTTTCCAGAACTCAAAGTTGGGGAGTGAGCTGCATGGGCAGCTAAAGTGCTAAGCTCAAAAAAAAAAAAAAAATCCAAAGGCAGTAGCAAATCTTCCACAGACTTTCATAAATGAAGAAAGGAAGATCCAGTAAGTTTGTGTAAAAAACCCAAGAAGGCCATGCTCCTAAACAGGACTGAAATGGAGGTGTATTGAATGTTACCAAAACATCAACCTGGCCACCACTCAGCTTACTCCTTCATTGGATTCACATGATCACCTCCTCACTCAGTTTGCCCAAAAGAGGGAAGGGATGTATTCTCTGGTGGAAGATAACATTATTTAGAGTTTCTGATTTTCTTTTTAAACAATAAATTTTCTGGACATAAAGAGAGGCATGAAAATGTGGCCAATAAATAAGAGAAAACATCAAGAAACAGTAACAAAACTTCAGATGATAAAAATATTAAAAAGGATTTTGAAATAACTCAGAGTTATATTCTAAAGAAATTAGAGAACAAGATGAACAAGAGGAATGAAAATGACAGAGGTAGGAATAAAAATGAAAGCATGAAATGGGCATTCAATAAATGAAAAATACAAGAGCTAATTGGATGAACTAAACTGAAGAATGGACACAACAGATGTGATTAGTGAATTTAAACAGATTAAAAGAAAATATCCAAATTGAAGCACTGAGTAAAATGTAATAGAGCAGGAGAGAGAGTAAGAGACATGTGTAGACACAATATAAAATAAGTATGTAATTGTACTCCCAGAAAAACAAGAGGAAGAAAATGGTAGGATGCAATAATTGAAGAAAAATAGATTTAAAAAATTTCTAAATTGATAAAGAGTATTAATCACAGTTTCAAGAAGCTCAACAAGACCGAGCAGGTTGGAATATAAAGAAAACCACATATAAGGACATTGTGGTCAAACTGCCAAAAACCATAACTAAAAAGAAATCCTTTAAGGATCCATAGAGAAAAGATACATTATCTATAGTAAGATTGATGGTTTATTTTGGGTGGAAACTGTGGAAGACCTGAATCAAGTTAATGATGCATCTGAAATGCTTTAAAAAAAAGGAAAATAGATTCTATATTTGGTAAAATCAGTGATGGGTAGTAAGGAGGGCACGTATTGCATGGTGCACTGGGTGTTATACGCAACTAATGAATCATCGAACTTTACATCGGAAACGGGTACTGTATGGGGACTAACATAATATAATAAAAAAAACATTAAAAAAAGAAAAAAAGGAAATGAATACATTTATTAATAAAATACGAGAAAATCATTGCTATACAATGTGAAAAACTAACTGGCTTCAGGCTCCAATAATATGATGAAACCAATGATATATTGTGATATAGAAGCACAGGACTGTAGAATGAAATGTATAACACCAGAAAGGGTAAATAAGTGTGCAGTTTGTAACATATGTAGAAGAAATACGACTGTAGGAAAAGAATGGGAGAAGCTAAATGAAGCGAAATTCTTGTAGGTTTTTTGCATTACTTGGAATGTGGTAAAATAAGAGATTTAAAGTAGAATGTCATAAGTCAAGTATGTGTATTCTAATCCTTAGGGTAAACACTAAAAGGATGATACAAGAATGTATAACTAAAATTTGGTTGGAGATGTTAACACACCTTTCTCAGTAATTTTAGAACAAAGGACAAAAACAAGTCACTAAAGATATATAAATTTTGAAAAACACAATTAAACTAACTGATGTATTTTGAATACTTTACCCACCTAACTTCAGAATACTCATCATTTTCTTTCTTTTTTTATTTTAATGCTTTTTTATTATACTGTGTTAGTCACCATACAGTACATCCCCAGTTTCCGATGTAAAGTTCGATGATTCATTAGTTGCGTATAAAACCCAGTGCACCATGCAATACGTGCCTTCCGTACTACCCATCACCAGTCTATCCCATTCCCCCACCTCCCTCCCCTCTGAAACCCTCAGAGTCCATAGTCTTTCATGCTTCATTCCCCTTTCTGATTACCCCCCTTTATCCCTTTCTTCCCCTACCGATCTTCCTAGTTCTTATGTTCCATAGATGAGAGAAATCATATGATAATTGTCTTTCTCTGCTTGACTTATTTCACTTAGCCTTATCTCCTCCAGTGCTGTCCATGTTGCAGCAAATGTTGAGAACTCGTTCTTTCTGATAGCTGAGTAATATTCCATTGTATATATGGACCACATCTTCTTAATCCAGTCATCTGTTGAAGGGCATCTCGGCTCCTTCCACGATTTGGCTATTGTGGACAATGCTGCTATGAACATTGGGGTGCATATGGCCCTTCTCTTCATTATGTCTGTATCTTTGGGGTAAATACCCACTAGTGCAATGGCTGGGTCATAGGGTAGCTCAGTTTTTAACTTTTTAAGGGACCTCCACACTGTTTTCCAGAGTGTCTGTACCAACTTGCATTCCCACCAACAATGTAGGAGGGATCCCCTTTCTCCACATCCTCTCCAGCAATTGTTGTTTCTTGCCTTGTCAATTTTTGCCATTCTAACTGGAGTAAGGTGGTATCTTAGTGTGGTTTTGATTTGAATTTCCCTGATGGCTAATGATTTTGAATATTTTTTCGTGTGTCTGTTAGCCATTTGTATGTCATCATTGGAAAAGTGTCTCTTCATATCTTCTGCCCATTTTATGATTTGTTCATTTGTTTCTAGCATATTGAGTTTGAGAAGTTCTTTGTAGATTTTGGATACCGGTCTTTTATCTGTAGTGTCATTTGCAAATATATTCTCCCATTCCGTGGGCTGCCTCTTAGTATTTTTGACTGTTTTCTTGGCTGTGCAGAGCTTTTTATCTTGATGAAGTCCCACAAGTTCATTTTATCTTTTGTTTCTCTTGCCTTTGGAGATGTGTCATGAAAAAGGTTGCCTTGGCCGATGTCGTAGACGTTGCTGCCTATGTTCTCCTCTAGGATTTTGATGGATTCCTGTCTCACATCGAGGTCTTTCATCCATTTAGAGTTTATCTTTGTGTATGGTGTGAGAGAGTGGTCAAATTTCATTCTTTTGCACGTAGCTGTCCAATTTTCCCAGCACCATTTATTAAAGAGACTGTCTTTTTTTCCACTGGATGTTTTTTCCTGCTTTTTCAAAGATTCGTTGCCCAAAGAGCTGAGGGTCCATTTCTGGGTTCTCTATTCTGTTCCATTGGTCTATGTGTCTGTTTTTGTGCCAGTACCATGCTGTCTTTGTGATCACAGCTTTGTAGTACAGCTTGAAATTCGGCATTGTGATGCCCCCAGCTTTGTTTTTCCTTTTCAACAGTTCCTTGGTGATTCGGGGCCTTTTCAGGT
>NW_024423319.1:35465227-35471743 GCF_017311325.1 Ursus maritimus | reverse complement strand
AGGAAATGAATACATTTATTAATAAAATACGAGAAAATCATTGCTATACAATGTGAAAAACTAACTGGCTTCAGGCTCCAATAATATGATGAAACCAATGATATATTGTGATATAGAAGCACAGGACTGTAGAATGAAATGTATAACACCAGAAAGGGTAAATAAGTGTGCAGTTTGTAACATATGTAGAAGAAATACGACTGTAGGAAAAGAATGGGAGAAGCTAAATGAAGCGAAATTCTTGTAGGTTTTTTGCATTACTTGGAATGTGGTAAAATAAGAGATTTAAAGTAGAATGTCATAAGTCAAGTATGTGTATTCTAATCCTTAGGGTAAACACTAAAAGGATGATACAAGAATGTATAACTAAAATTTGGTTGGAGATGTTAACACACCTTTCTCAGTAATTTTAGAACAAAGGACAAAAACAAGTCACTAAAGATATATAAATTTTGAAAAACACAATTAAACTAACTGATGTATTTTGAATACTTTACCCACCTAACTTCAGAATACTCATCATTTTCTTTCTTTTTTTATTTTAATGCTTTTTTATTATACTGTGTTAGTCACCATACAGTACATCCCCAGTTTCCGATGTAAAGTTCGATGATTCATTAGTTGCGTATAAAACCCAGTGCACCATGCAATACGTGCCTTCCGTACTACCCATCACCAGTCTATCCCATTCCCCCACCTCCCTCCCCTCTGAAACCCTCAGAGTCCATAGTCTTTCATGCTTCATTCCCCTTTCTGATTACCCCCCTTTATCCCTTTCTTCCCCTACCGATCTTCCTAGTTCTTATGTTCCATAGATGAGAGAAATCATATGATAATTGTCTTTCTCTGCTTGACTTATTTCACTTAGCCTTATCTCCTCCAGTGCTGTCCATGTTGCAGCAAATGTTGAGAACTCGTTCTTTCTGATAGCTGAGTAATATTCCATTGTATATATGGACCACATCTTCTTAATCCAGTCATCTGTTGAAGGGCATCTCGGCTCCTTCCACGATTTGGCTATTGTGGACAATGCTGCTATGAACATTGGGGTGCATATGGCCCTTCTCTTCATTATGTCTGTATCTTTGGGGTAAATACCCACTAGTGCAATGGCTGGGTCATAGGGTAGCTCAGTTTTTAACTTTTTAAGGGACCTCCACACTGTTTTCCAGAGTGTCTGTACCAACTTGCATTCCCACCAACAATGTAGGAGGGATCCCCTTTCTCCACATCCTCTCCAGCAATTGTTGTTTCTTGCCTTGTCAATTTTTGCCATTCTAACTGGAGTAAGGTGGTATCTTAGTGTGGTTTTGATTTGAATTTCCCTGATGGCTAATGATTTTGAATATTTTTTCGTGTGTCTGTTAGCCATTTGTATGTCATCATTGGAAAAGTGTCTCTTCATATCTTCTGCCCATTTTATGATTTGTTCATTTGTTTCTAGCATATTGAGTTTGAGAAGTTCTTTGTAGATTTTGGATACCGGTCTTTTATCTGTAGTGTCATTTGCAAATATATATGCTTCCTCCCCCATTCGCGGCTGCCTCAGTATTTTTGACTGTTTTCTTTGGCTGTGCAGAGCTTTTTATCTTGATGAAGTCCCACAAGTTCATTTTTATCTTTTGTTTCTCTTGCCTTTGGAGATGTGTCATGAAAAAGGTTGCCTTGGTCGATGCTCAGACGTTAAGCTGCTCATGTTCTCCTCTACTCTTGATGGATTCCTGTCTCACATCGAGGTCTTTCATCCAGAGTTTATCTTTGTGTATGGTGTGAGAGAGTGGTCAAATTTCACTTTTGCACGTAGCTGTCCAATTTTCCCCAGCACCATTTATTAAAGAGACTGTCTTTTTTTCCACTGGATGTTTTTTCCTGCTTTTTCAAAGATTCGTTGCCCAAAGAGCTGAGGGTCCATTTCTGGGTTCTCTATTCTGTTCCATTGGTCTATGTGTCTGTTTTTGTGCCAGTACCATGCTGTCTTTGTGATCACAGCTTTGTAGTACAGCTTGAAATTCGGCATTGTGATGCCCCCAGCTTTGTTTTTCCTTTTCAACAGTTCCTTGGTGATTCGGGGCCTTTTCAGGTTCCATACAAATTTAAGGGCTATTTGTTCCAGTTCTTTGAAAAATGTCATTGTTATTTTGATTGGGATAGCATTGAAAGTGTAGATTGCTCTGGGTAGCGTGGACATTTTAACTATGTTAATTCTTCCAATCCATGAGCATGGAATATTTTTCCATCTTTTTGTGTCTTCTTCAGTGTCTTTCAAGAGTGATTTGTAGTTTCTAGAATATAGGTCCTTTACGTCTCCGGTTAAGTTAATTACAAGGTAATGTATGATTTTTGGTGCTATTGTAAATGGGATGGATTCCCTAATTATTCTTTCTTCAGTCTCATTATTCGTGCATAGAAATGCTACTGATTTCTGAGCATTGATTTTGTATCCCGGCAAATTAGTGAATTGCTCTATAACTTCTAATAGTTTGGGAGTGGACTTTGGGTTTTCCATATAGAGTATCATGTCATCTGTGAAGAGAGACATTTTTGACTTCTTCTATGCCGATTTGGACACCTTTTATCCCTTTTTGCTGTCTGATTGTTGCTGTTGCAAGGGTCTTCAGGACTATGTTGAATAATAGTGGCGCTGAAAAGCGCATCCTTGTCGTGTTCCTGATCTTAAGGGAAAGGCTTCCAGCTTGTCCCTCTATTGAGAATGATATTTGCTGTAGGCTTTTCATAGATGGTTTATGAGATTAAGGTATGTACCCCCTCTATCCTTACACTCTGGAAGGGTTTAACGAGTGCACAGCTGTGGCTTAATAAAATGCTTTCTCGTATCGTTTAGAGAATCATATGATTTTTGAATTTTCTTTCTGGATAAAAATCTAAAGACACAATCGATTTGCGAATGTTGAACCATGCTTGCATCCCAGGGATGAATCCCACTTGGTCATGATGGATAATCCTTTAATGTACTTGTTGATTCTATTAGCCAAGATCTTGTTGAGGATTTTGGCACCATATTCATTAGGAAACGGTCTGTAATTTTTGATGGGGTCTTTGCCTGGTTTGGGGGTCAAGGTAATATTGGCCTCATAGAATGAGTTTGGTAGCTTCCTCTTCTGTTTCTATTTTTTGAAATAGCTTTAGGAGAATAGTATTATTTCTTCTTTGAATGTTTGGTAGAATTTCAGGAAAACCATCCAGGCCTGAGTTTTGTTATTTGGAACGCGTTTCATCACTGACTCAATCTCTTCATAATTAATTGGCCTGTTTAAGGAATCAATTTCTTTCTGGTTTCAATCTTGGTAGTTTATAGGTTTCCAGGAAGGCCTCCATCTCTTCCAGATTGCTTAATTTATTGGCATAGAGCTGTTGATAAAAGTTTCTAATAATCCTTCCAATTTCATGGGTGTTGGTCATGACCTCCTTTTCATTCATAATTTATTAATTTGGGTCCTTTCTATTATTCTTTTTAGATAAGTCTTGCCAGCTAGTTTGTCAATTTTTATTGATTCTCTCAAAGAACCAGCTTCTAGTTCTGTTGATTCACTCTACTCACCTTCTGGTTTCTAATTCATTGATTTCTGTCAATCTTGGTCAACTGCTTCCTTGTGTGTGGATTAGGCCTGTCCCTCTGTTGCTGTTCCAGTTTTTGAGGTGAGAATATAAAAACTGCATTTTAGATTTTTCTATTATTCTTTTCGAGTGAGACTTGGGATGGCTAGTATTTCCCTAGGGAATCGCCTTTGTGCATCCCATAGGTTTTTGACCATTGTGTTTTCATTCTCGTTGGTCTCTATAAATTGTTTAAATTGATTTTTGATTTCCTGGTTTGTTTGAGTCATTCCTGAGCAGGATAGTTCTTAGTCTCCAAGTGTTTGAGCTTCCTTCCAATTTTTCCTTGTGGTTGAAAGTTCCGATTTCAGAGCATTATCGTCTCCTTGAGAATGGTGCAGGGGATAATTTCAGTCTTTTGGTATTGGTTGAGACCTGTTTTGTGTCCCAGAACATGGTCTATTCTTTGATAATGTTCCATGGGCATTAGAATAGAATGAGTATTCTTTGGTTCTGGAGTGTAGTGTTCTGTATATATCTATGAGGTCCAACTCATCGAAAATACCATCATTTTCTAGTGCATAAGCAATATTTACCTAAATAGATTATATGCTTGATGATAAAGAAAGTCTCAGCAAATTTGAAAGGACTGAAATCACAGAATATGATCTCTGTAAACAGTGACATTAAGCCAAGAATTAACAAGAAAAAGATAATTAGAAAATCATCAAGTGTTCAGAAGTTAAACTTCTGGGGATACTGTATGGCTCAGTCATTGCCGCCTGCCTTCGGCTCAGTGGCGTGATTAACGAGTTCCCTCATTGGGCTCCCCTGCTCCACTGGCCTGCTTTTTCCTCTCCCAGTCCCCCTGATTGTGTTCCCCTCTCGCTTGGCTGTCTCTCTCTCTCTCGTCAAATAAATAATTAAACTCTGAGTCCAAATGGCCTGGTTTGGTGACTTTTTTTCAACCTTTAAGGAATAAGTAATGCTAATTGTACATCAACTCTTCAAGGGAAGAGATAAGGTGGGAAGAACCCAACAAAAAAGGGAAAATGCTTAGAACAGACAATTCATAATGAAAGATTTACAGACAACCGATAAACATGAGGAAAATGTAGTCCATATAATAAATCGTTAAGAAAAATGCAAATTAAAACCATACTGTGATAGCATCACACACCTGCTAGAATGGCCAAAATTGTGAAGCAGTCAATATCAAGTTAGGAGAAATGCTTTTACCAGTAAGAAGCAGCAGCATTAAGAGCCAATTCAAAACCCAAAAGTTTGGGAGATCTGGCCTGCTGAAACTCCCTATGGACAATAGCCAATCTATGGATAGAGCCCAGGTGTTCATTGACAGATGAATGGATAAAAGAAAGACGTGGTATATATACACAATGGAATATTACTTCAGCCATCAAAAAGGATGAAATCTTACTATTAACAACATGGATGGAACTAATAGTTATGCTGGAGCGAATAAGTCAGAGAGTGATAACTGGTCATATGGTTTCACTCATATGTGGAATTTAACAAAAACCAGATCATTGGGGAAGGGAGGGGAAACAAGAAATCAGAGAGGGAGACAAACCGTAAGAGACTCACTCTAGGAAACAAACTGAGGGTTGCTGGAAGTGGAGGGGGTGTGAAATGGAGCAGACCAGGTGATGAGCACAAGGAAGGCATGTGTTGTGATGAGCACTGGGTGTTACATGCAACTGATGAATAACTGAAACTCTACCTCTGAAACTAGTTAATACACTGTAGCAACTAATTGAATTTAAATAAGATATTTAAAAACAAAACAAAAAAAGCCCCTCAATGGATAATGTGAGCGCTTACCAGAGGATTTTGATGAGTGAACTGAGAATAATTAATTAATTCACATTAACAAATGAAAAAAAGTAATATAGTTTAATAATATCTTCCATGAAGATTTAGTAAAAGTTAATATTTATGAAGTGAAAACCCTTAGAATACTAGAAATAGAGGAGTGAAATTCCTCAATTTGATTTATAAAAGTATATGAGCAAAGGAAAACCAGTACAAACATCGCTTTTTGATGAGAGTCATCACTGAAATGAAAATTAAAAACACTTTACATTATACTATAAAAACCACTAGAATGTCAAAACAAAAAAGGAAACAAAGCCTCAAACTATCCAATGATGGCAAAAAAATCACTAGGTATTAGTGCATGCAACTTCACTTGAAAACCCCGGACATTATCTGTAAAACTGAAGTTATGCCATATCCTGTGACCAGTAATTATACTTCTAGGCACAAACCTAACAGAAATGCATACAGATCTTTGTGCACTAAATATACAAACAAAATATTTATAATTGATTATTATTTGCATTACAAGCAAGAAGGTGAGCAATACAAATGTCTATCTGAGTGGAATGGGCAAGCATTAGGAGAATTTTTATAAATGAAATACACAAGAAAGAACAAACTACTGTTTTATGTTTTGATTAATTTCATTGCAGATAAAAAATGTTGAAAAAAATGAAAACAAACATATACCTATCAGAAGCCATGATAGTAGTTACCTTTTTAGTGGGCACCAATGACTGAGATTGCCCTTGGTAGGATAGTGCCTAGGATTGGTAAATAAAGCTTCTAATGTTTTTATATCTCTTATTTTGGGTGGTGATTGCCTTGGATGTTCACCTTGTAGAAATTCTTGAGCTGTAAATCTCTACAATGCATGTACTTCTTTGTACTTATATTGTGTGAGTGTGTGTGTGTGTGTGTGTTGCCTTTGGAGATGTGTCATGAAAAAGGTTGCTGTGGTTGATGTCAAAAAGGTTGCTGCCTATGTTCTCCTCTAGAATTTTGATGGATTCCTGTCTCACATGGAGATCTTTCATCCATTTAGAGTTTATCTTTGTGTATGGTGTGAGAGAGTGGTCAAGTTTCATTCTTTTGCATGTAGCTGTCCAATGTTCCCAGCAC
>NW_024423319.1:35449956-35464699 GCF_017311325.1 Ursus maritimus | reverse complement strand
TAACGTATGGTTTTTGGTGCTATTGTAAATGGGATGGATTCCCTAATTATTCTTTCTTCAGTCTCATTATTCGTGCATAGAAATGCTACTGATTTCTGAGCATTGATTTTGTATCCCGGCAAATTAGTGAATTGCTCTATAACTTCTAATAGTTTGGGAGTGGATTCTTTTGGGTTTTCCATATAGAGTATCATGTCATCTGTGAAGAGAGACATTTTGACTTCTTCTATGCCGATTTGGACACCTTTTATCCCTTTTTGCTGTCTGATTGCTGTTGCAAGGTCTTCTAGGACTATGTTGAATAATAGTGGCGCGAGTGCGCATCCTTGTCGTGTTCCTGATCTTAAGGGAAAGGCTTCTTGTTGAGGATTTTGGCGTCCATATTCATTAGGGAAATCGGTCTGTAATTCTCCTTTTTGATGGGGTCTTTGCCTGGTTTGGGGATCAAGGTAATATTGGCCTCATAGAATGAGTTTGGTAGCTTTCCTTCTGTTTCTATTTTTTGAAATAGCTTTAGGAGAATAGGTATTATTTCTTCTTTGAATGTTTGGTAGAATTCCCCAGGAAAACCATCCAGGCCTGGAGTTTTGTTATTTGGAACGTTGTTTATCACTGACTCAATCTCTTCATAATTAATTGGCCTGTTTAAGGAATCAATTTCTTCTGGTTTCAATCTTGGTAGTTTATAGGTTTCCAGGAAGGATTCCATCTCTTCCAGATTGCTTAGTTTATTGGCATATAGCTGTTGATAAAAATTTCTAATAATCCTTCCAATTTCAATGGTGTTCGTCGTGACCTCTCCTTTTTCATTCATAATTTTAATAATCTGGGTCCTTTCTCTTTTCTTTTGGATAAGTCTTGCCAGTGGTCTGTCAATTTTATTGATTCTCTCAAAGAACCAGCTTCTAGTCCTGTTGATCTGCTCTACTGTACTTCTGGTTTCTGCTTGATTGATTTCAGCTCTAATTTTGGTCAACTGCTTCCTCGTGCGTGGATTAGGCCTGTCCCTCTGTTGCTGTTCCAGCTTCTTGAGGTGAGAATATAAAAACTGCATTTTAGATTTTTCTATTCTTTTGAGTGAGACTTGGATGGCTATGTATTTCCCCCTTAGGACTGCCTTTGCAGTATCCCATAGGTTTTTGGACCATTGTGTTTTCATTCTCGTTGGTCTCTATAAATTGTTTAAATTGATTTTTGATTTCCTGGTTTATTGAGTCATTCCTGAGCAGGATAGTTCTTAGTCTCCAAGTGTTTGAGTTTCTTCCAATTTTTTCCTTGTGGTTGAGTTCCGATTTCAGAGCATTATCGTCTGAGAATATGCAGGGGATAATTTCAGTCTTTTGGTATTGGTTGAGACCTGTTTTGTGTCCCAGAACATGGTCTATTCTTGATAATGTTCCATGGGCATTAGAATAGAATGAGTATTCTTTGGTTCTGGAGTGTAGTGTTCTGTATATATCTATGAGGTCCAACTCATCGAAAATACTCATCATTTTCTAGTGCATAAGCAATATTTACCTAAATAGATTATATGCTTGATGATAAAGAAAGTCTCAGCAAATTTGAAAGGACTGAAATCACAGAATATGATCTCTGTAAACAGTGACATTAAGCCAAGAATTAACAAGAAAAAGATAATTAGAAAATCATCAAGTGTTCAGAAGTTAAACTTCTGGGGATACTGTATGGCTCAGTCATTAAGCGTCTGCCTTCGGCTCAGGGCGTGATTGGGATCGAGCCCCTCATTGGGCTCCCTGCTCCACTGGGAGCCTGCTTTTTCCTCTCCCAGTCCCCCTGATTGTGTTCCCTCTCTCGCTGGCTGTCTCTCTCTCTGTCAAATAAATAATTAAACTCTGAGTCCAAATGGCCTGATTGGTGACTTTTTTCAACCTTTTAAGGAATAAGTAATGCTAATTGTACATCAACTCTTCAAGGGAAGAGATAAGGTGGGAAGAACCCAACAAAAAAAGGGAAAAATGTTTAGAACAGACAATTCATAATGAAAGATTTACAGACAACCGATAAACATGAGGAAAATGTAGTCCATATAATAAATCGTTAAGAAAATGCAAATTAAAACCATACTGTGATAGCATCACACACCTGCTAGAATGGCCAAAATTGTGAAGACAGTCAATATCAAGTTAGGAGAAATGCTTTTACCAGTAAGAAGCAGCAGCATTAAGAGCCAATTCAAAACCCAAAAAGTTTGGGAGATCTGGCCTGCTGAAACCTCTATGGACAATAGCCAATCTATGGATAGAGCCCAGGTGTTCATTGACAGATGAATGGATAAAGAAGACGTGGTATATATACACAATGGAATATTACTCAGCCATCAAAAAGGATGAAATCTTACTATTAACAACAACATGGATGGAACTGGGGGTATTATGCTAAGCGAAATAAGTCAGAGAAAGACAACTATCATATGGTTTCACTCATATGTGGAATTTAACAAAAAACCAGGATCATTGGGGAAGGGAGGGAAAAATAAGAAATCAGAGAGGGAGACAAACCGTAAGAGACTCTTCACTCTAGGAAACAAACTGAGGGTTGCTGGAAGGGAGGGGGTGGGGGAATGGAGTAACCAGGTGATGAGTATTAAGGAAGGCATGTGTTGTGATGAGCACTGGGTGTTACATGCAACTGATGAATAACTGAACTCTACCTCTGAAACTATTAATACACTGTATGTTAACTAATTGAATTTAAATAAGATATTTAAAAAACAAACAAAAAAAGCCCCTCAATGGATAATGAGGCGCTACCAGAGGATTTTGATGAGTGAACGAGAATAATTAATTAATCACATTAACAAATGAAAAAAAAGTAATATAGTTTTAATACATTCCAAGGAAGATTTTAGTAAAAGTTAATATTTATGAAGGGTGAAAACCCTTAGAATACTAGAAATAGAGGAGAAATTCCTCAATTTGATTTAAAAGTATATGTATAAAGGAAACCAGTACAAACATCGCCTTTGATGAGAGTCATCACTGAAATGAAAATTAAAACACTTTACATTATACTATAAAACCACTAGAATGTCAAAACAAAAAAAGGAAACAAAAGCCTCAAACTATCCAATGATGGCAAAAATCACTAGGTATTAGTACAACCACTTTGAAAACCCTTGGACATTATCTGTAAAACTGAAGTTATGCCATATCCTGTGACCCAGTAATTATACTTCTAGGCACAAACCTAACAGAAATGCATACATCTGTGCACTAAATATACAAACAAAATATTTATAATGACATTATTTGTAATAAGCAAGAAGGTGAGCAATACAAATGTCTATCTGGAGTGGAATGGGTATATTGTGGAGAATTTTATGCAATGAAATACACAATGAAAAAGAACAAACTACTGTTTTATGTTTTGGATTAATTTCACAGATAAAATGTTGAAAAAATGAAAACAAACATATACGAATAGAAGCTATGATAGTAGTTACCTTTAGTGGGCACTAATGACTGAGATTGCCCTTGGTAGGGATAGTGCCTAGGATTGGTAAATAAAGCTTCTAATGTTTTATATCTTATTTTGGGTGGTGATTATTCTGGGATGTTCACCTTGTAGAAATTCTTGGAGCTGTAAACTTACAATGTATGTACTTCTTTGTACTTATATTGTGTGAGTGTGTGTGTGTGTGTGTGTTTGATTCCTGAAATTAAAGGCTTGATGTTTTCTTACATTCTTACACTATTTCTTAAACTATTTTAAGTATTGTCACCTTATACTATGGTTTGTATATCTCAGTTCAGCTGTCCATTCAGTATTTTAATTCTGAATTAAATTTTTATTTTAAATTTAAATTAAATTTTTAATTTAATTCTAAATTAAATTTTAATTCTAAATTAAATAAAAATTGACTTGATTCATTTGTCTATTATTGTATCTTAGTTTTAAAGTCAATTTATTAAGTACCAAAATTAGTCCTTTTGATATTCTTAATTTTATTTTCTTAAGTTCATAAAATAATTTGGGGTGAAATTATATTTCTTAAGACATAGACTTCAATATCCAGAAATATTTTTTCTCTCTCATTTGTTCAAGTTTTATTTCATTTTATTCAATATATACTTCTCAATATTTTTCATATTAAAGACATCTAAATTTTGTTTTTTAAATACAAAAATATGTATGTTTACCATAGAAAACTCAGAGCATAATGTTAATCAAAAGAAATATGAATCATCTGTATTGCCACCTCAAAGAGATACACAGAATTTATAATATTTTATGGCGTGTGTGTGTACTTGTTAAAAAAATAATTGTATAGATGTAGGTATACTTATTTGAGAAAAACCTTTTACTAAACATAGATCATGAAATACTTTCCATATTATCAAAATATATTTTTGCAATCCATTTTTAATTTCTGCATAAAACCTCCTTGTGTAGATTTACCACAATTTTCTAAAGTAAAAAATTGCATGAACCTTAATTTGTTTACTCAAGATCCTACACTTAGGCATGTAAGATAGTTCCTATCTATTCTACATGAAATAAGTCACAAATATTATATGATTGTAGTTATATAAGATATCTAGAGTAGTGATAAAATGGTGGTTGTCAGGGGCTGGGCATGGGGAAGGGACTGTAGTATGGGCAGTTATTGATCAATGGATACAGACTTCACATTAGGGAAGACAAAGAAATTCTAGAGGTAGGAATGTATTAGCTATGAAACCTAACAGAGCTGAGAAATTATTTCATAGAAGTAAAAAAGAAGAGACCTACAAAATATTCAGTTCCCCAAGATAGGCTAAGATGGATTTCTATGTCAGTATTAGAATCAATGGAGACTGCAAGGAGAAGGATAATCCAGATGATTAAAGAGATGAAACAGCTATGTTAGTCCCCTACCAAAGCAGATAATTTAAGCCTTGACATCCCACTTAAAGCATATATAGAAAGCCAAAACAAGAAAGCTAGTATTGTGTTTACTATATATAATTGCTGTCCTACTCTCATATTTTAACTCATTTAATATCGATAAAATTTAGATAAATTTGATAGTATTATTAATCCCATTTAAAAATCTAAATTTTAATTATCTAAATATTATCTAAAACATATTGGGTGAGTCATTTACCACAAGTGTCATAAATGCCTGAGCCAGGATTCAAGGCCAGACAGTAATATTCCACTATGCTGTGTTGCCTCTCATAAGACCAAATATATCAGCTATCATAATATCTAAGACAGGGTTCTGATTCAAAGAAAGTGAATCACATATTTACTTCTGATTATGGAATAACTGTTAACAGATTTGCCATCCCTCTGTAAACAGCTCTAAAGCTGAACAAAATATATGAAGCAGCTCTTTTTAGGCATTATCAGGAAGAACAGAACGATATTCCTTGAGAGAAGGGAATCTAGCCAAAGGAGCCCCAGGTTCACCTTGCATTCCTTATTAGGATACTTTCCACAATATGGTTCAGGGCAGTGGAGCCCACTTGGAGCAGTGGTTTTGCTAAATTGAGGATGCGAAGATCAAAGTTAAGGGCTGCTGAAGAAGGTGAAATTTGCTTGCAGAGTACTGAAATGGAAGAAATTGTTAAGAGGAAAAGTCTAGATATAAAAGTCTATTGGAGATTTGAACACTGATCCCTGGCCATAGTCCACAAGCAGTTCTGCCAGTCCAGGGACACACTGGGAAACATGCTACTTAGTGCCCCAGAGACATGCCAGCCAACCTTGGTTTGACAGTAGATCTTGAAATAACCATGTGACTCATCTCCAGCCCCTTCCTGCCGTGCTCTGAGAGCAGCCCAGTCAAACTCAGGACCCACTGGGAGACATTCTTGTTTGTGCCCCTGGAAGCAGGCCAACTATACTTGGTCCAACAGCAGATCCTGAAACTGTCATGTTATTCGGATCACTCCTAGCATAGTCTACGAGCAGTTCTACACAGAGACCCACCAGGAGACACATTAACCATACAAATTATAAAAAATATAGGTTAGACTTAATCAAAAGCCAAAATTTCTCATTAAGAAAATGAAAAACTAAGCTATATATATTTATACAAATCTTAATATATATTTATATACTTAATATATATATTTTGTAAAGGGGGAAGAACATAAGTAGAGGCTTTCCATATAACATATTGGAGTAGAGGTCTTTCATAAAAATATTTTAAAAACTCTTAAAATTCAGTTATAAGAAAACAACCTAATTAAAATGGACAAAAGTTTTGAGCACTTGTTTCACCAAAGAAAGTATATAAATGGTCATTAAACACACAAAAAGATATTCTACATTTTTATTCATGACAGAGATGCAATTAAAATCACAATGGAGTATAACTATACAACCACTAGAAAGGCTAAAATTAAAGACTGGCAACTTCAAATGTTTGCTAAGATATGGAGCAACCTGAACTCAAACACATTGTTGTGTAAAATGACAAAATGAATTTGTAAAGCTGGTGGTTTACTGTTATATTAAGCAAACCTACTCTATGACCAAGTAATTACACTCTTAGGAATTTATCCAAAAGGATGGATAGTATATATCCACAGTAACAGTTTCCAGGAATTTTTGTAATGGCTTTATTCATAAAAGCTCCAAATTGAAAATTACCCAAATGTCCACAAAGAGTCAATATAGAAAGTATGTTAAATTCACACAATTCAATATTACTGTGTAATTTCAAAAATGATTTTGAAAAGCACAACAATTCATTAATCTTAATGATTTGGTGGGCAAAAAATGTCAGTCATAAAAATTGCATACTTTATTATTCTTTAAGATGGAGCTCAAAAACAGCCAAAGTTAAGATAATAGAAATAAGGAAATTAGCTGCCTTTGTGGGGGCAGTGATTGCCTGGACTAGGGAAGAAAATGATTTTCTGGAGTACAGAAAATATTTTTATCTTTTGATTAGATTGCTATTTACATGGGCAAATACATTTTACAAAATTCATCAAATGGAGGTCTTAAAAATCTTGGCATTTCAAAAAAAATCTTGTCATTTCAATGTATATAAAATTTACCTTGGTTTATTTTAATTGTGGTAAAACATATAAAATGTGCCATTTTAATCATTTTAGCTATACAGATTAATGGTGCAACCATCACCACTATCTACCTCTAGAATTTCTTGGTCTTCCCTAATGTAGTCTGTATCCATTGATCAATAACTGCCCATACTACAACCCCTTCCCCATGCCCAGCCCCTGACAACCACCATTTTATCACTACTCTAGATATCTCATATAACTACAATCGTATAATATTTGTGACTTATTTCACATAGAATGTTTTCAAGGATCATCCATATTTTAGCATGTGTCAGAATTTCGTTCCTTTTTAAAGCTGATAACATTCCATTATGTGTATATACCACCTATTACTTATCCATTCATCTATCAATGAATATTCTATTGTTTTCATCTTATGACCATTGAGAATAATGCTGCTGTGAACATTAGTGCATAA
Source organism: Ursus maritimus (assembly GCF_017311325.1). Taxonomy (NCBI): domain Eukaryota; kingdom Metazoa; phylum Chordata; class Mammalia; order Carnivora; family Ursidae; genus Ursus; species Ursus maritimus. The sequence continues at coordinate 35,457,238 of NW_024423319.1, read as the reverse complement.
ATATCTGTTCAGGTCTCTCCTTTCAGTTTTTCTGGATATATATCCAGAAGTGGAATTTCTGGATCATGTGGCAATTCTAATTTTATTTTTTTTTGAGGACCCTTCCTACCAGGTCCTTCATCTTTGCCAATATTTGCGACTTTCTTTTATTCATGGTGCATAGATCTTTTAATGTCATTGCATTCAGCTTGCTGGTATTCTGTTGAAGATTTTTTCACCATATTCATAAGTGATACATGTCTGTAGTTTTCTTGTATTGTTAGGGAGTGTTCCTTCCTTTTCAATATTTTGGATGTAAAGTATTTTCAATATTTTGGAAGAGTTTGAGAGTAATTGGTGTTAATGCTTTTTTAAATGTTTGATAGAATTCTGCAGTGAAGACATCTGGTCATGGGCTTTTTAAAAAAGATTTTATTTATTTATTTGAGAGAGAGAGAGAGAGAGAATGTACATTGAGCAAGGAGAAGGGCAGAGGGAGAGGGAGAATCTCAAGCAGACTCCCCGCTGAGTACAGAGCCCAACATGGGGCTCGATCCTAGGACCCTGAGCTCACAACCTGAGCTGAAATCAGAGTTGGACACTTAATTGACAGAGCCACCCTGGTGCACTGGTCATGGACTTTTCTTTGCTGGGAAGTTTTTGATTACTGATTTAATCTCCTTATTAATTATAAGTCTACTAAGATTTTCTGTTTCTTCATTATTCAATTTTGGTAGGTTGCATGTCTCTAGAAGTTTGTCCATTTCATCCAATTTGTATGCAATTGTTCAGAGTACTTACCAAACCTTTTTATTCTGTAAAATTGACAGTAACATCCCGTTTTTCATTTCCGATTTCAGCTTTCTGAAAATCATTTCTGATTTGCAAGTTTTCTCTTTTTTTCTTCACCAGGGAGCTAAAGGCTTGCCAATTTTGTTGATCTTTTTGAAGAACCAACCCTTGCTTTCATTGATTTTCCCTATTGCTTTTGCATTCTCTATTTTATTTATCTTTTTCTAATCCTTATTATTTCCTTCTACCTGCTTACCTTGGGCTTAGTTTGTTCTTTGATTCCTTAAAGTATCAATTTAGGTTATTGATTTGAGTTTTTTTTTAATATAAGCTTTTACTGGTATAAATGTCCCTCATGGGGCTGCTTTTGCTACACCCCGTAAGTTTTGGAATGTTGAGCTTTCATTTTCATCTGTGAAGGTATTTTCTAATTTCCCTTTTGATTTCTACGTTGACATAGTTGTTTAATAATGTGTTGTTTAATTTCCACATATTTGTATACTTTCCAGTTTTCTTTCCCCTATTGATTTCTAGCTGCTTTTCATTTTGATCAGAAAAGACATTGTATATTATTTTCTTTCTTTAAAATTTATGAGGACTTGTTTTGTGGTCTAACAAATGACCTATCCTAGAGAATGATCCCTGTGCACTTTGAAAATGTATATCTGCTGTGTTGTGTATGTCTGTTAGTTCTAATTGGTCTTTAGTGTTGTTCACATCATCTATTTCCTAATTGGTCTTCTGTCTGACTCTTTTTTTTTCTTTTGAACGGAGATAGAAGTTTATTGAACACACCACAAGGGAGTGACAGGCAGGACAGCAAAGGAGAGGCTGTCTGCCTTCTGTCTGGCTGTTCTATCCATTATTGAAAGCGACATATTGAAGTCTTCTATTATTGTAGAGGTTTCTATTTCTCACTTTAACTTTTCATGTATTTATGAGCTCTGATGTTCAGTGCATATATAATTGTTACATCCTCTTGGTCAATTAACCTTTTACCACTACATAATGTCTTTCCTTGTTTTTTGTAACAGCTTTTGACATAGTCTGTTTTGTTTGATGTGAATATAGCCACTCCTGTCTCTTTTGTTTACCATTTGTAAGGAACGCTTTTCTATCATTTCACTTTTAAACCGTATTTTTAGACCTAAAGTGATCTCTTATAGTTAGGATATTGTTAAATGATGTTCTTTTAAAATCCATTCTGTCATTCTATGTCTTTTGATTGGGGAATTTAATCCACTGACATTTAATTACTGAGGGAAGGACCTTACTTATATTGTGATTTATTTTCTGTACGATTTACAGCTTTTGTCCTTTATATCTTTCCTTACTGCTTTACTGCCTTTCTTTGTGTTTAGTTGACTGGTCGTGGTTTTTTGTTTTTTGTTTTTGTTTTTATATGGTGACACACTTTGATTCCCTTTTCATTTCCTTTTGTGAATACAATACAGGTATTTTCTTTGTAGTTACTATGGGGATTACATAAAACATCCTGAAGTTATACCAATCTCTTTATTTTATAATTTTTAAATATATTTTATTTAATTTAAATTCAATTAGCCATCTATATGTTGACTATATCAATCTTTTTTACGTTGATGCCGATTTAATTTCAATCACATACAAAAACTATTCCTACAGCTCAGTACCCACCCACTTTATATTATTGATATCACAGATTACATATTTATGTATCATGTACCCATCAACATAGATTTGTAAAGATTTTTTATACATTTGTCATTTATTAATTCAAATAATTTCTGCTTCTTTCTTTCTCTCCCCTTCTGGGAATCACATAACATATAAATTGGTCTTCTTGATGGTGTCCCATCAATCCCTCAGACCTTGATGATTTTTCTTCATTCTTTTCTCTTTTTGCTTCTCAGACATAATAATTTCAAATGTCCTGTCTTCAAGCACACTGTTATTTCTTTCACCTGTTTGAGTAAGCTGTTGAACCCCACTAGCGATTTTTTCATTACAGTTACTGTATATTTCTATTCCAGAATATCTGTTTCTCTTTGTAATTTCTATTTCTTTGTTCTATTATTATCCTCTCCACATATAGTTTTCCAAATTTCCTTTAGTTCTTTATCCACTTTTTTCTTTAGATGATTGTTTTAAAACTGTTGTCTAATATGTCCAATGCTGGTGTTTCTTCAGGGATGATTGCTGCCACGTTATTTTCTTCCTTTGTAGTATGTTTTCTTGTTTATTTATATTCTTTGTGGATTTTTGTTGTTGTTGCAAATTGTTTATTTAAAAAAAAAGTCAGTGACCTCTTCCAGTCTTTGTAGACTAGTTCTGTACTGGGAAAGACTTTCACTAATTAGCAGGTCGTGTTCTGCACCTTGGGATCAGCCTGGGATGAAAGGCTTAAGGTCTACTCCTGTCTTCTCTGGTTGTGCATTTTATCTTGTCCTGTGTGTGGCTTTTTTGATTATCTTGTATGCATGGCTGCTTTTAAATGCCTTAATTTCATAAAGAATCTCAGCTTAACTTATCCTTGGTGCCTTCAATGTTATATTGTAGTCCTCTACTGTAATCTTTTTCCCCAAGTGTCATGGATTTGTAGTCCCCCTGCATCTTTCATAAGCATGCCAACTACTTTTCTTGACTTTTCCTGACCTGTGATCCAAACTATGGTGTTATTCCTCATCTGACCTGAATCAGGCAAAACAGAGACCAGTCCTTCAGACAGTTATCACACAGGGTAGCACACTGCAGATAAGATGTTCTCCTAGGGGTGCCTGGGTGGCTCAGTCAGTTAAGTGTCTGCCTTCGGCTCAGGTCGTGATCCCAGGGTCCTGGGATCGAGTCCCACATAGGGCTCTCTACATGGCAAGAAGTCTGCTTCTCCTTCTCACTCTCCTTCTGTGTTCTCCGCCCCCCAAATAAATAAATAAATATTTAAAAAAAGATATTCTCTGCTACCTCTGGTTTGAGGAAGGGAATTGGAAACTGCTCTACTTCTCCCTTTAGATTTTGTTGCCATGTGCCCAAAAGGGCATGAGGCAAGGGCCAGTAAAAATGCCAAAATATTTCCTACCATCTTGAATGTTTTTTTCTTGATTTAGCATTTGCTGTGTTGCTATAGAACACTATTTTCTTCTATAAAATTGTCGTAGGGCTTTATTTTAATGTTTTCATGAAAGACTAAAGGCCTCAAGCTTCCTAGTTGGCCATATTGCTGGTGTTACTCTTTTCTACTTGAATTTTTGTAAAGATTTATTCTCAGATTTGCTTTAAAAAATTGGTGGTCTGTAGTCTATTCACTTAAAAAGGTATAAAATGAAGAGATCAGTAAAGACAGATGATGCAAATACTAAAAATAGAAATCAGGTTTGGCACTATCAATATAATAAAGATAGAACAATATGGTGAAAATGGTGTTGTCTGTGGTGTGGAGAAGCTGTTTTGGGTGGGTAAGGGGCAGAGAGAGAGAGAGAGAGGGAGGTAGAGGAGGGAAGAGGAGAGGAGAGGAGTCAAAGTCTCTGTTTAGAGAAAATATATTTGACACTCTGCATTAATTCTTCCCAGAAGCTAAGCCCATTCTTGAACTTTCCATTGTGTGTTCACATGAATCAATAAATACTACATTTTTCTTAACTAAGTTTAAGTTGGTTTGCAATTAGAGTCTTGACTCAGTGTATCTAAGATAAACCTAATAAGATCTGTGCAAGTTCTATATTAAGAAAATGTGTTTTCTTAAACACGTTAGTGAGTCTGAATAATGGACACACATAGATTGTAGAAGATGTCGATTCTTCCTAAATCAATCTATAAATTCAATGCAACATCTCTCAAAATCTCAAAAGAAGTGTATTTTCATCACATTTTTCACTTGAAAAAAGTAAACTGATGTCTTAATATAGTCTCCAGACTGGAGTTAATTGTGTTAAGTTTACCACATTTCTTTTTTTTTTTATATATATTTTTATTATATTATGTTAGTCAAAGTTTACCACATTTCTTACACACTTAGGATTTTAGAAAATGTTATGATAAAAAACCATACATAATTCAACATATTATATTTACCAAGTGACAGAATTAGCATAAGTATTTTTAAATTAGTTTTGTAGCTTATAGTATGACTTCATTGACTTAAACTTCCCTATCGGTGAGTACATAGAGGATAGCACCTCCAAAGCTTATTATGTGTTATTCCAGATTGTAAGCATTATTTTTTACCATGTTTCCTATTTACTATATTTTGGTTGGATTTCCACTGGAATAAGGATATTTTAATATTTATATCCTTGTGGTTTCCTTTCACTGGGTATGATGTTATTGAGGCTTAGGATATTCCGAGGGTGAAGAGAAATTGGACCTTTGCAATTTCGATTCAGCAAAAAAAACAAAACAAACAACAACAACAACAACAACAACAAAAACTCTTCATGTTCTTCTTTTTCTCCATTAGAAAAATATGATTGGATAGGAAAAAAAAGAAAATAGATCTGATCATTACCTTCTGTCTGAGGCATTTCACAGTATGGCATCTGGCTGCTGGAGGATGCAATTCCTGGTCACCCTTTTGTATGAGAGCTGCCTGGCCACTTCTGAGCAGCAGGCTGTCCCTAGTAAGAACTTTATCAGTCAAAGTTCACAAACCGCAGGGTTCCCTGTCTGGCTTAGGTTATATTGATAGACTTTCAGGAGACTATGCAGAGCCTTTTATCAGAATCATTTTTCAGTCTTGGATGAATTATATAATCTATGTGGGAGAATACCAAGGGGAATAAGGCAAAACAGCATTCCTTCTTGGCATGTATTTGCTGTTGTTTCTGGATCACTGGTGACAGTTCTATTGATTATACATTCTCAAAATAACCTGTGGAATTATAATGCTAGTAAGAACTCGAGAAGAGATCAACATATGTTATAAAATTGGATGTCAACATTTTTGTCCATCCATTGATACAGATAGAGGTGGGATGATGGATGTTAAGTCTCTTTGGGGATTTTTTTGTTAATGATTTAGCCTCAGCCTCATTTACCTATGAAATGTGACCACACTCATCACAGTTCTTTGTTCTTTGACTTCATGTCACTCCCCACATGTGAGGAAAATATACTAAAGGTTTCAACAGGAAGCTTTATATAAGACCTATTAAAGCACAGGGTTCACACAGAACTGAGTCCCTGGGATCAATATTACAGACAAGTTAATACTAAAAGGTGAGGCCCAGATGTTATTTAATGTAATCCTCTCATTATTTTATTCATATTTTATTTTATCTAACCAATATTTCCTTCTCCTCTGGAGTATTTTGTACAGGCCACTAAAATGAATATGAAACTGTCCTGGGTCCACTCTGTGCTAAGTGGTCAGAAAGTGAACTGAGAGATCAAAGTCTGGTATCCTCTTATGGAGCCTAGAATGAATTGCAGTATCATGATGTTTCTTGAGCTTTACACATTCTGCTTTGTGGTTATTCAATGTTCTATAATTTGTGTTATATCATATAATAGTGTATCAGATGATGATACTCCATGGCATATGTGTACATTTTAGAATAGAACAGAAATGTTTTCCTTTATAGTTTCTTTCAGTTTAGTTGCACTTTTCATCCACTTTTGGTTGTTTAGGGGGCTGAATTTTGCTTGAGTACAATGCTTAGCTTGATACTCTGCTAACTTCTTGTTCTTTCACACCTTGGGATGTATTCAACTTAGAGTTTAGCTATTTATCTATCACTTTTGTCAGATCAATTTCAGACTCTGTCTTTTTTGATAAGAATGATTGCTAATTTCATGTTGATAATAGCTTCCACAACCTCCAATAACAGTTCTATCCACTCTATTTCAACACTGCTATGAATTAGTTATATTCTATAATAGCAGCATTTAGCTTTTAAAGTGTTAAAGCAAAATCATTAAATTGAAGTGTTTACCTTTGCTCAGTCTAGCTTTTTTTTTCTCCAGTAGTTTTGGAAGTTTTTGATGACAGAGTTCTGCTGTTGGTCTGGATGCAGTGCTCTTTCTTTTGCAAGCTGATAACTAAACACTGATAATATGGCACTTGTATAAAAAAATGAGACGATTCAACCTGTGTTGCCTCATGCAATGTCTACCATCAATATTTACTTGAATGATTGATTTAAGAGTGACTCCACTTTCATGAAACTGATATTACATAAAGCCTGGCTTGCTGGTAGGACAGCATTTTAGACTGGTTGCAGGCAAGCATGCTCTCTTGAATTTATCATTATTTTTTGTACAACTAACTGGCTGCTGGTTTAAGTCGACCACCACCTTCAAAGGTCAGCAGAAGTAATATTTTCCCTTCACAATTATGAAAATGTGAATTACTCACAGCTGCCACAACACACACAAAAAAAACAAGGATAACAAAACCTGTATTTTTTTTATTCATCTCTTCATTCCCTTGGCCTCTTGTCTCAACCTGAATTCCCAAGGATATACCTGTTTTCTATTTCTTTTTCCTAGTGCCTAAACAGAACTGTGTCATGTTGCATAAATATCCCTAGGTGGTGAA
>NW_024423319.1:35447276-35449950 GCF_017311325.1 Ursus maritimus | reverse complement strand
ATATAGTAATTTCTCTGGAATATGTTTGTAACAAAATAAAATCTATAGCAGTGAGTCAGGTGTGTCTTAGCCAATTATTCTAATTATCTTGGGCTAAATCTTATAAATCAAGTGAGAAATAGGAAAAAATACAACTGCAATTTTTACTGGGATTGTGCTTTATAGATTAATGAGAACTGATTTTTTATTGAGGTATAAATGACATATAACATTATATTAGTTTTAGGTATAAAATGTAATGATTTGATACTTGTATACACTGTGAAATATTCACAATAAGTCTAATTACTGTCCATCACTATGCAGTTACAATTTTTTAATATAATTTGAACTTTTAAGGTTTACTCCCTAAGCAACATTCAAATATATGCTATACTATTATTGACTATAGTCACAATGCTGTACATTATATCTCATGGATTATTTTATGCCTGGAAGATTGTACCTGTTGACCCCCTTCATTCCTTTCACCTAACTCCTAACCCCCTGTCTCCAAGCAACCACCATTCTGTTCTCTGTGTCTGAGTTTATTTTGTTTGTGCTTTCATTTTGTTTTTGAGATTTCATATATAAGTGAGACTGTATGGTGTTTGTCTTTCTCTGACTTATTTCACTTAAAACACTCAAGGACCATCCACATTGTAGCAAATGGCAAGATTTCATTCTTTATTTGTGGCTGAGTATAGTCTATTATGTGTGTGTACATCCTCTTTATCCATTCATCCATCAATGAACACTTAGCTTGTTTTCATATCTTAGCTATTGTAAATAATGATGCAATAAACATAGAGGATGCGTACATCTAGTGTTTTTGTTTTCTTTGGGAAAATACCTAGAAATTGAATTGCTCAATCATATGGTAGTTCTATTTCATTTTTTTGTGGAGCCTCCATACTGTTTTCTGAAGGGACCGCACCAAATTACTTTCCTACCAACAGTACACAAAGGTTCCCTTTCCTCCATATCCTCACCAACACTTATTATTTCTTGTCTTTTTGATAATAACCATCCTGACAGGCATGAGGTGCTATCTCATTTTGATTTTGATTTGCATTTCTCTGATGATTAGTGATGTTGAGCATCTTTCATGTGTCTGTTGGCCATTTATATGTCTTCTCTAGAAAAATGTCTATTCAGGTCCTCTACCCATTTTTATAACAGAATGATTGTTTCTTTCCTATTGAGTTATATGAGTTCTTTATATATTTTGGATATTAACCCCTTATCAGATACATGGTTTGCAAATATTTTCTCTCATTCAGTAGGTTGCCTTTTCATTTGGTTGATGGTTTCCTTTGCTGTGCAAAAACTTTAAATCTGTTGTGTTTCTATATATTAACAACAAAGTATCAGAAAGAGAAATTAAGAAAAAAATCCCATTTACAATTGCACCAAAAAGAATAAAATACCTAGGAACAAATTTACACCAAGAAAGTGAAAAACCTGTACACTGAAAGCTATAAGATATTGATGAAAGAAGTTGATTTAGAGACAAATAAATGGAAAAAGATTCTGTGCTCATGGATTAAAAGAATTAATATTTTTAAAATATCTGTATTACCCAGAGTAATCTACAGATTCAATGTAGTACCTATCAAAACCACACTAGCATTTTTCACGGAAATAGAACAAACAATCCTAAATTTGTGTGGAAACACAAGAGACCCTGAATAGTTAAAGCAATCTTAAAAATAAAGTATGAAATGGTTAAAATAGTAAGGATTCTATAAATATACTATACATATAGTATTCTATACTTTGGATGTAAGACTAAGTCTATTCCATACTCCAGGGTGTGAGATATTAAGATTTAGCTTTTGGGGGGGGAGGAGTTAAGACGGCGGAGGAGTAGAGGACCCCTTTTTCAGCTGGTCCCCTGAGTTGAACTGGATAGGTACCAGACCATCCTGAACATCCACGGAATCAGCCTGAGCTGCAGGAAGATACATCTGGATCTCTACAAATGAACATCTCCAGCAATGAGTATTGAGGTACAAAAGGGGAGCCGTGAAACCAAGAAAAGATATCAGAAGATAAATGGAAGGGGGAGGGAGCCGCCATGTTCGGGCACCAGGAAGCGGTAGCCACCTGCACAGGGGAGCGGGCGGACTCATGGATGGCACCCGCAAGAAAGCAGACTGAAACTGTGAGCCAGGAAACGCACACAACCAGTCTGAGGGCCGGAGCTTTGGAGCGCCCACGAGGCACACTGAGACGGAGCTCCGGAGCCCGCGGGGGCGGCTGGCGGCTGGCAGTGTTAGAAACACAAAAGACAGAGATGCGCTGGCCCTGGAAGTGAGGGCTGGGACACCAGGTCTGGGGCGCACATCCCAGGACCCTGCAGGGTTGAGCAGCACCAACAGAAACAGGGTTAAAGTGGCCAGAACTTCAGTGGGAAATAGTCTGCGATCCTTCTATTCTGAGACAAAGGCTGAGATTCAGCTACTGCTGCTCTGACTCTCAGAAGAGGCACAGCAAACAGCCAGGGAAAGCCGCCAGAGAACAAAAGCCTGGAAATACTAGCTCACAGTGTGCCCATCCCCGTCCCCCCTCCCAGGGGACATGGATACTCTACCCAGACAGGGTTGCCTGAGTATCAGGGTGGCTGGCACCTCCCCCAGAAGGTAGGCTGAAAAATCAAGAAGTCCATATCCCTAAGGTCCCTATAAAAAAA
>NW_024423319.1:35432549-35447266 GCF_017311325.1 Ursus maritimus | reverse complement strand
AAAAAAATGCACAAAGCCTGGATCCTGGTCAATAATTTGGGCTCTGGACAACCCCACAACCTCTCCTCATCAGAATGACAAGAAGGAGAAATCACCCCCGGCAAAGAAAAGACAATGAGTCTGTGGCCTCTGCCACAGAGCTAGTGGATATGGATATAACCAAATTATCAGAAATGGACTTCAGAGTAACAATGGTCATGATGATGTGTAGACTTGAAAAAAGTATTAACGAAAATGTTAATGAGAATATAGATTCTCTAAGGGTGGAAATGAGAGCGAATCTGGCAGAAATTAAAAATTCTATGAATCAAATGCAGTCAAAACTAGAAGCTCTGATGGCCAGGGTGAATGAGGCAGAAGAATGTATTGGCGAATTGGAGGATGGGTTAGTAGAAGAGAAAGCTAAACTAGAAACTTGACTCAAAAAAATCCAATCTCAAGAATGTGGCTTACAGGAGATTACTGACTCAATGAAAAGTTCCAATGTCAGAATCATCAGCATCCCCAAGGGGGTGGAGAAAAACAGACGTCTAGAAGAGATATTTGAACAAATTTTAGCTGGAAACATCCCTAATCTAGCAAAGGAAACAAGCTTTCATGTCCAAGACGCAGAGAGGACTCCTCCCAAGCTCAACCAAAACAAACCTATGCCACTCACGTCATAGTGCATTTCGCAAATATTAGATCCAAGGATACAGTATTGAAAGTGGCCAGGACAAAGAAATTTTTCACGTACCAAGGCAAATGTATCAGAATGACGTCAGACCTGTCTACACAGACTTGGAATGAGAGAAAGGGTTGGGGAGCATTTTTAAAGTTCTTTCAGAGAAGATCATGCAGCCAAGGATCCTTTATCCAACAAGGCTGTCATTCAGAATTGATGGAGAGATAAAGACCTTCCAGAATCTCCATTGACCAATTTCATAAGCACAAAACCAGCCCTATAGGAGATATTAAGGGGGTTCTATAAAAGTAAAAAGGCCCCAAGAGTGATACAGAACAGAATGTCACAATCTATAGAAACAAAGACTTTACTGGTGACATGGCATCATTAAATTCATATCTTTCAATAATCAGTCTCAATGGAAATGGCCTAAATACTCCCATAAAACGTCACAGGGTTGCAGATTGGATAAAAACACATGACCCATCCATTTGCTGTCTACAACAGACTCACTTTAAACCTAAAGATACATCCAGAATGAAAGTAAAGGGATGGAATACCATCATTCATGCCAATGGACCTCAAAAGAAAGCTGGGGTAGCAATTCTCATATCAGACAGATTGGATTTTAAACTAAAGACTATAGTTAGAGACACAAAAGGACACTATATTATTCTTAAAGGATGTATCCAACAAGTGGATATGACAATTATAAATATATACACCCCCAACAGGGGAGCAGCAAGATACACAAGCCAATACTTAACCAGAATAAAGAAACATATACATAAAAATACGTTAATAGTAGGGGACCTCAACACTCCACTCTCAGAAATAGACAGAGCACCCATGCAGAAAATTGACAAAGAAACAAGGGCTTTGAATGCCATACTTGATGAGCTGGACCTCATAGATATACATAGAACACTACACCCCAGAACCAAAGAATACTCATTCTATTCTAATGCCCATGGAACATTCTCAAGAATAGACCATGTTCTGGGACACAAAACAGGTCTCAACCAATACCAAAAGACTGAAATTATCCCCTGCATATTCTCAGACCATAATGCTCTGAAATTGGAACTCAACCACAAGGAAAAAATTGGAAGAAACTCAAACACTTGGAGACTAAGAACTATCCTGCTCAGGAATGACTCAATAAACCAGGAAATCAAAAATCAATTTAAACAATTTATAGAGACCAACGAGAATGAAAACACAATGGTCCAAAAACCTATGGGATACTGCAAAGGCAGTCCTAAGGGGGAAATACATAGCCATCCAAGTCTCACTCAAAAGAATAGAAAAATCTAAAATGCAGTTTTTATATTCTCACCTCAAGAAGCTGGAACAGCAACAGAGGGACAGGCCTAATCCACACACAAGGAAGCAGTTGACCAAGATTAGAGCAGAAATCAATGAATTAGAAACCAGAAGTACAGTAGAGCAGATCAACAGAACTAGAAGCTGGTTCTTTGAGAGAATCAATAAAATTGACAAACCGCTGGCAAGACTTATCTAAAAGAATAGAGAAAGGACCCAAATTAATAAAATTATGAATGAAAAAGGAGAGGTCATGACCAACACCCATGAAATTGGAAGGATTATTAGAAACTTTTATCAACAGCTCTATGCCAATAAATTAAGCAATCTGGAAGAGATGGAGGCCTTCCTGGAAACCTATAAACTACCAAGACTGAAACAGGAAGAAATTGATTTTTTAAACAGGCCAATTAATTATGAAGAGATTGAGTCAGTGATAAACAACGTTCCAAATAACAAAACTCCAGGCCTGGATGGTTTTCCTGGGGAATTCTACCAAACATTCAAAGAAGAAATAATACCTATTCTCCTAAAGCTATTTCAAAAAATAGAAACAGAAGGAAAGCTACCAAACTCATTCTATGAGGCCAATATTACCTTGACCCCCAAACCAGGCAAAGACCCCATCAAAAAGGAGAATTACAGACCGATTTCCCTAATGAATATGGACGCCAAAATCCTCAACAAGATCTTGGCTAATAGAATCCAACAGTACATTAAAAGGATTATCCATCATGACCAAGTGGGATTCATCCCTGGGATGCAAGCATGGTTCAACATTCGCAAATCGATTGTGTCTTAGATTTTATCCAGAAAGAAAAATTCAAAAATCATATGATTCTCTCAATAGATGCAGAAAAAGCATTTGACAAAATACAGCATCCTTTCCTGATTAAAACCCTTCAGAGTGTAAGGATAGAGGGTACATACCTTAATCTCATAAAAACCATCTATGAAAAGCCTACAGCAAATATCATTCTCAATGGGGACAAGCTGGAAGCCTTTCCCTTAAGATCAGGAACACGACAAGGATGCACACTCGCGCCACTATTATTCAACATAGTACTAGAAGTCCTTGCAACAGCAATCAGACAGCAAAAAGGGATAAAAGGTGTCCAAATCGGCATAGAAGAAGTCAAAATGTCTCTTCACAGATGACATGATACTCTATATGGAAAACCCAAAAGAATCCACTCCCAAACTATTAGAAGTTATAGAGCAATTCACTAATTTGCCGGGATACAAAATCAATGCTCAGAAATCAGTAGCATTTCTATGCACGAATAATGAGACTGAAGAAAGAATAATTAGGGAATCCATCCCATTTACAATAGCACCAAAAACCATACATTACCTTGGAATTAACTTAACCAGAGACGTAAAGGGCCTATATTCTAGAAACTACAAATCACTCTTGAAAGACACTGAAGAAGACACAAAAAGATGGAAAAATATTCCATGCTCATGGATTGGAAGAATTAACATAGTTAAAATGTCCACGCTACCCAGAGCAATCTACACTTTCAATGCTATCCCAATCAAAATAACAATGACATTTTTCAAAGAACTGGAACAAATTGCCCTTAAATTTGTATGGAACCAGAAAAGGCCCCGAATCACCAAGGAACTGTTGAAAAGGAAAAACAAAGCTGGGGGCATCACAATGCCGAATTTCAAGCTGTACTACAAAGCTGTGATCACAAAGACAGCATGGTACTGGCACAAAAACAGACACATAGACCAATGGAACAGAATAGAGAACCCAGAAATGGAACCTCAGCTCTTTGGGCAACAAATCTTTGATAAAGCAGGAAAAAACATCCAGTGGAAAAAAGACAGTATCTTCAATAAATGGTGCTGGGAACATTGGACAGCTACATGCAAAAGAATGAAACTTGACCACTCTCTCACACCATACACAAAGATAAACTCTAAATGGATGAAAGATCTCCATGTGAGACAGGAATCCATCAAAAATTCTAGAGGAGAACATAGGCAGCAACCTTTTTGACATCAACCACAGCAACCTTTTTCATGACACATCTCCAAAGGCAAGAGAAACAAAAGATAAATTGAACTTGTGGGACTTCATCAAGATAAAAAGCTTCTGCACAGCCAAGGAAACAGTCAAAAAAACTAAGAGGCAGCCCACGGAACGGGAGACTATATTTTCAAATGACACTACAGATAAAAGACTGGTATCCAAAATCTACAAAGAACTTCTCAAACTCAATACATGAGAAACAAATAAAGAAATCATAAAATGGGCAGAAGATATGAACAGACACTTTTCCAATGATGACATACAAATGGCTAACAGACACATGAAAAAATGTTCAAAATCATTAGCCATCAAGGAAATTCAAATCAAAACCACACTGATATACCACCTTACACCCGTTAGAATGGCAAAAATTGACAATGCAAGAAACAACAATTGTTGGAGAGGATGTGGAGAAAGGGGATCCCTCCTACATTGTTGGTGGGAATGCAAGTTGGTACAGCCACTCTGGAAAACAGTGTGGAGGTCCCTTAAAAAGTTAAAAATTGAGCTACCCTATGACCCAGCCATTGCAGTACTGGGTATTTACCCCAAAGATACAGACGTAGTGAAGAGAAGGGCCATATGCACCCCAATGTTCATAGCAGCTCTGTCCACAATAGCTAAATCGTGGAAGGAGCTGAGATGCCCTTCAACAGATGACTGGTTTAAGAAGATGTGGTCCATATATACAATGGAATATTACTCAGGTATCAAAAAGAATGATTTCTCAACATTTGCTGCAACATGGACGGCACTGGAGGAGATAATGCTAAGTGAAACAAGTCAAGCAGAGAAAAACAATTATCACATGGTTTCTCTCATCTATGGAACATAAGAACTAGGAAGATCGCTAGGAGAAGAAAGGGATAAAGAAGGGGGTAATCAGAGGGGGGAGTGAAGCATGAGAGACAATGGACTCTGAGAAACAAACTGAGGTCTTCGGAGGGGTGGGGGTTGGGGGAATGGGATAGGCTGGTGATGGGTAGTAAGGAGGGCACATATTGCATGGTGCACTGGGTGTTATACGCAACTAATGAATCATCAAACTTTATATCAAAAACCAGGGATGTACTGTATGGTGACTAACATAATATAATAAAAAATATTTTATAAAAAGATTTAGCTTTTGGGGGAGTATTTATGTATATTTGGAATTTTCATCTAAGTGATTATCTTCTAATCCACTTATTTATTTATCTAATAACTTGTGTCAGTGTGGGGTCCTGTATATTTATTTTATGCTTTTGATTAAAATCTAATTTTTGTTTTGCCCTTCAAAATAAATTAACTTTTATATAATAAAATATAAATATAATATATAATAATATGGAATACTCTATAATGATCTATAATGTATATTTCATATAATAAAATATAAATATTAAAATATTTGCATATAATACTATATTGTTTATTTTATTCTAATTTTGGACATTGGGAGGTCTTTCAGATTGATCTTGTGTCCCTTTAACATGCCTCCATTCTCGTGTATCTTGAGCACAATCTTGTTTTCTGGCACTATAAGATGCTTCAAGCCGCCTTCAGTTTCACTTGCTCCACCTTTAAAATCAGCCATTTCTTCAGTGAAATCTAGTTTCTTTCATTGGAAAGTGGTATTTAGAAACCAAGATCTATGCACAGGATATGCTTTACTACTGGGTTGTCACTGTTTCTAAGTCTTTTCAATAGACACAACTAGGAAATGTTTGTACTTATACTAACCCATGCTTATATCTTTTTAAAAACATGAGTTTAGTTCCCTGTCCCCTCTTTTCTTATTTAACATTTTACTCTCTGGTTTGGTTGTTTGGCTTTTTGTTTGGTTGCATTTGGTTTTGGTTTTAGTTTAGTTTTGTTTTTTTCCAATATTCTTTAAAACCCACCCATGCTATACAACTATAAGTATTTTCTACTTTCCTTTTTCCTCTTCCTTTTCTTTGATTTTTTAAATTTTTTATATATTTTTTAATGATTTTATTAATTTATTTGTCAGAGAGAGAGAGAGAGCACAAGCAGGGGGAGGGGCAGAGGGAGAGGAAGAAGTAGGCTCCCCACTGTGCAAGGAGCCCAATGTGGGACTTGATCCCAGGACCCTGAGATCATGAACTGAGCCAAACACAGGGGCTCAACCAAGTGAGCTACCCAGACGTCACATTCTTTGTTTTTTTTAGATGCATAATTTTAATTTTCTTGTAATACATAACATTTACAAATTAGTTTTTTACTTTCATCTTCACCTAGGTTTTAGTCTTATAACATACACTTATGTTTTTATTATTCAACATTAGTCCTTTTGCTAAAGTTATCACTGTCATCACTTGTCTAACAATTCATCATCTAGTAGATTTCTCAAGAAAGGCTAATGGGTGCAGAATTCCTTAAGTTCTTTTAAAAAATCTTTCCATTTATACTGAGGTATAATTGGCAAATAAAAATTGTATATACTTAAGGCATATAACATCATGGTTTGGTATATGTATTTATTATAAAATGATTGCCAGTCAAGCAAATTAACATATCTACTGCCTTTCATAATTACTTTTTTTTAAGTGGTAAGAAAGCTTAAGATCCACTGTCTTAGTAAAGTTCAAGTATGCAATTCAGTATTATTTTTTCAAGATTTTATTTATTTATTTGACAGAGAGAGACAGCAAAAGAGAGCATGAGCATGGGGAGTGGCAGACAGAGGGAGAGGGAGAAGCAGACCCCCCACTGAGCAGGGAGCCAGACATGGGGCTCAATCCCAGAGCCCTGGGATGACCTGAGCTGAAGGCAGATGCTTAACCAACTGAGCCACCCAGGTGCCCCTTAATAACATTGATATTTAAAGGACGCTTGGCTGGATATAAAATCCTTGATTCACACTTTATTAAATAGTTTAATGTTTTAAATAAACTTTATATTTTATGGGTGTTTTAAATTTGTAGAAAAATTAGGAAAATGGTATGGAGTTCCTATAAATCCCATATCCAGTTTCCTGTTATTACATCTTTCTGTACCATGGTATATTTGTCATGATTAATGAGCCAATATTGTTACATTATTATTAATAGAAACAAATACTTTATTTATATTTCCTTAATTTTATTTAACATTCTTTCTGTATTCTAGGATCACATCTAGAGTACCATATTACATTTAGTACTCTTGGTTGTGATAGTGTCTTAAACTTTTCTTGTTTTTGATGGCCTTGACAGTTTTCAGGAGTACTGGTCACGGATTTTGTAGAATGCCCCTCCATTTTCTCATGATTAGATTGAAATTATGGACTTGAGGGAGGAAGGCCATAAGAACTAAAATGCCATTCTCATCGTATCATATCAAGAGTACCTACTACAATATAACTAATAAGTCTGATGTCAACCTCAGCCACCTAGCTGAATTAATTTTTGTCATGGTTCTCCACTGGAATGTTACTCTTTTTTTTTTCTTTGTTGGAAAGAAGTAATTATGTGCAGTCCACACTCAGGAGGGGAGATTAAAGTCCATCTTTACACCCCCTCACAAAAATCTTGTGATTCATCTATTCAACCCTCCCCACAGTAAACCCATGGCAACCACTGATCTATTTATTATCTCTAGAATTTTGCTTGTATCCAGAATGTCATATAAATGGAGTCATATAGTATGTAGCCTTTTAAAGAGTGGTTTCTTTTACTTGGTAATGTGTACTTAAGATTCACCCATGTTTTTTTTTTTTTTGTAGCTTCATGGCTCATTTCTTTTTATTGCTGAATAGTATTCTCTTATATAGATATAGCACAGTTTGTTTATCCATTCGTGTATTGAAGTAAAACTTGGATGCTTACAAGCTTTAGAAGTTTTGAATAAAGCTGCTATAAACATTTCTGTGTGGGTACTTGTATGGACATAAGTTTTCAAACCAGTTGAAACCTAGGATCATGATTGCTAGATCATATGATAAGACTATGTTTAGTTTAGTAATAAATTGTTGTCTTCCAAAGTGGTTCTATCATTCCATTTTGTATTCCCAATAGCAAAGAAGGAGATTTCCTGTTGCCTGTGTTTGTTCATTTTGAAAGCTTTTCATATTGTTAAGTGCTTGTTTTAATATATTTAATTCTTTTTGTAGTGTAGACTTGCAGTTTTATTGTTTTTCAAGGGTGTTTTTCAGGGTTGGTTTGCTCAGTTGAGTGAAATTTCATTCCCAATTTTGCAAATATTGCTCTATGGATATTACATTCCTCCTCCTTATTTTTATGACATTGGTGTGATTTACAAGATTCCTTGTTTAATGCTGCCCTTTATTGTCAGTCTAGCAAAGTCCAGTTTCTGCAGTAATGTTTTATTTCTCTGTTTTATTTTGTTTACTTTAATGGTAAAAGAGGGGTTTTGAGTGTTGTGCATGTTTGTTTTTAAGTTTATCTTATATTTTTCAGGACTTTAAATTTTCATTTATTTCTTATTTTTTCCCATTATCATCTAGTTGCCACAGGCTGATTTTTCCTTCCTTTTACCCTCTATTCTTCCCCAGAAGCTAAGACTGTAAAACTGTCCTCTCAAATTTTATAGATCTCTATATAGTGCCTCTGGCCCTTTAAATCAAACTTATTTTGAAATTTTCTACCTGTACTCATGCTCTGTTTTGCCTGGATACTTTATCACTGTGTTTAGATTTAGGGTTGGTTTAATCTTTTAGGTGCACATTCCAAATCACCCTTAGGACCCTTTGTTAGCACCAGTCCTCCTCACAGCTTTTCCCAGTCTGCATTTGCTCATTATAAAACTTTGTAGTGGGGCAGAGGTGTGAGGGAATGAGTGTGAGTAACTGTGTGCTAAGTATTGTTGATTTCACTTCGTTTCCCTCAGTCATTTTGAAGTTTCATTTTTCTGTCTTGAAGTAAGGCCGAGGTGTGATTTTGGTGTAAAATGTTCATAGTTCTGAAATTATTTCACATACTTAGGGGAGGAAATTTGGGGAGTTGATAACTACACTATCTGGAAGTTCCAGCTTCATCTACCTGTCTCTCAGACTGTTTCTTTTATTAATTTCCATTGCAGAGTATTAAATTTTTCAGGGATAATTATAAGATAAAGAATGCAATTTGGTAGTTGTGAGTGGAAGCCTTGGACTCAGGTTTGAATTATAGTTTTGGCTTTTCTGTTTATCTTGGGCAAATTATTTAACCTGTTTGAATCTCTTTTATAATGTTATTGTGAGGAATAATCAAAAATATAAGAAGTGCCAGGTGTAAAGCATGCCACCTATAAAAGTTTATTGAATATCAAATCTTAGTGGCAACACATCAATGTGAAAGTTACAGTTGGTCTTCGTGTCTTCTATTTTTGGATAATTTCTGCATTAAAAACTTACAAGCTCCATTTAGTAAATCCATCCATTACTAAAATATTGTATTAGAGTCCAACCTGCATATTACATTATAGATAGAAAACACAATAGACTTACGAACCATAGGAAACTTTGTATTTAAATTTAATATCACAGACTAAAATACAAAATAATAGTAATAATCAGCCAATACCATGAGCTTTAAAATCTGTCAGAACCTAGGTTTTTGGAGAGAGGAAGATGGCAGCAGAGTAGGAATATAGTAGGCTTACCTCATCCCACGAATACAATTATATCACTATCAAATCATCCTAAAAACCCCAGAAATCACCATGGGACTGACAGAACAAACTTCACAACTAAAGAGAAGGAAGAGGTCACATCAAAGAAGACAGGAAGTGCAGAGACATGGTTTAGGGGAGAAATAGGATCCTGGGTGCTGTGGAAGGGAGGGAGCTGTGGTTGTGAAGAAGGGAGAGAGAGAGAAAATGACAGGAACACACAGGGGAATACACAAGGAGAATGTTTACCTGTAACCATTGGCTTGGAAAACAAGAGGGGCTGAATTTCATAAGTTCTTGCAGCCTGCAGGACTTAAATCATGGCAGTGGGCTTGGCTGGGACAGAGCCAGGAGGGCACTGTGCTGCTCTTGGAGAGAAGGCAAGCCAACGACCCCAGGGGCATACAGTGTGGAAACAGCAATCAAAAGAGCACCTGGGGCACACAGTGGGAGTGTATTTGTTCTTCTTGGAGCATGTCCCTGAGAGGCAGCATTTAAGGAGACACTGCTCTAGGAACAAAGGAACTGGCCAGCAGCATTTCCCTCCCCTGCCCCTCTGCATAAACACAGAGCTGCCTTTGGGAATCAGCACAGTGGGACACTGGCTGCCTAACTTGCTTATAGGAAGTCCTACTCTGCTGCACTTGGATGGAACAGCCTTTTTCAGTCTTGCTTACCTTGGTCCCAGGGCAGTGGGCCCCTCCCAAAAAAGACCAACACAAACCTCTGCCCACAAGATGTCTTCCCACGAGAGTTTGCAGGGCCTCAGTTCTGGTGGAGGTAATGACAGGTCTCATTTTACAAGCAGACCAGAGCACACCTAATGAAAACTTACCTTATTCAGGCCAGAGACCAAACACTACTGACAGCAGGCAAGGAGAGCCTCTGCAGATGACTGGCCTGAAGAATACAACAACCAGAACACAGCAGCAATGGTCACAAAGCACATGCTGGAGGCACTCCCTGAAGCACAAAGCCCTGGGCACTATAGGACCTCTTCTTCATAAGGCCATTACTTTCAGGAGCAGGAGACATAAATGGCTTTTCTAATACCAGAAGAAGGCAGAGACTTGGTAAAATGAGAAGACAAGAGGAATTTATCCCAAATGAAATAACAGGATAAGGCCATGGCCAGATATCAAAGCAAAATAGATATAAGTAACATGCTTGATGGAGAATTTAAAGCAGCAATCATGAGGATACACACTGGGTTTGAGAAAAGAATTGAAGACATCTGTGAGACCCTCACCACAGAGATAAATGTACTAAAAAAAGAATCAATCAGAGATGAAGAGTGCAATAAATGAGATAAGAAAAATGCTTGATGCAGTGAAAAAGCAGGATGGAAGAAGCAGGAGAATGAATTAATGACCTAGAAGACAAATTAAGTTAACCAATGAAGCTGATCAAAAGAGTGAAAGAAGAAATATGGAACATGAATATAGACCTAAGGAACTCAGTGACTCCATCAAATAATAACATTCATATTATAGGAGTCACAGAAGAAAAGAGAAAAGGGACAGAAAATTATGTGAAGAAATAATTCTCTAAACTTCCCTAACCTGGAGAAGGAAACAGACATTTAGATTGAGGAGGCACAGAGAACTCCTATCAAAATCAACAAAAGCAGGCCCACACCAAGACATACTGTAATTAATTTGCAAATTATAACAATAAAGAAAAAGTCTTAAAGGCAACAAGACAAAAGCAGTCCCTAACTTACAAGGGAAAACCTATCAGGCTAGCAGATTTTTCAACTGAAACCTTGCAAGCCAGAAGGGAGTGGCATGATATATTCAAAGTGCTGAATGAGAAAAGTCTGCAGCCAAGAATCGTCTACCCAGCAAGGCTATCATTCAGAATAGAAGGAGAGTTACAGTTTCCCAGACAAACAAAAACTAAAGAAGTTCATAACCACTAACCCATCCCTGCAAGAAATATTAGAGGGGACTCTTTGAGTGGAAAGGAGAGACTGAAAGTGACAGTAGAAAGGTAGAAAACATAAAAGCAGTTAAAAGGAATAGTTTTGTAAAAATCAGTCAAGGAATTCACAATATAAAAGGATATAAAACATAATGGTATACCTAAAACGTGGGTAGGAGAGGAGAAAAGAATGGGTTCAAACTTAAATGACCATCAACTTAATATAGACTGCTATTTGCAGAAGAGGTTATATACAAACCTAATGGTAACCATATATCAAAAAATACTAATCAACATGCAAAGAATGAATAGAAAGAAATCCAAATATATCACTAAAGAAAATCAGCAGAATGTGAAAGAGAGAAAGAAAAGATCAGAGAAAATCTCCAGAAACAACCATAAAACAAGTAATAAAATGACAATAAATACATATCCATCAATAATTACTGTGAATGTAAAAAGACTAAATGCTTCAATCAAAAGACATGGGGTATCAGAACAGATTAAAAAAAAAAAGCAAGACCCATCTATATGCCACCTACAAGAGATCCATCTTAGACCTAAAGACACCTGCAGATTAAATGTGAGGGGAGGGAGAAACATTTATCTTGCAAGTGGATGTCAAAAGAAAGTCAGAGTAGCAATACTTATATGGGACAAACTAGATTTGAAAACAATGACTGTAACAAAAGACGAAGCATGTCACTCTAATAATAAAGGAGATGATCCAACAAGAAGATATAATAATTATAAATATTTATGTACCCAAATATGGGAGTACCCAAATATATAAAACAATTAATAGCAAACATAAAAGAACTAATCAATAATAGTACAATAATTGTAGAGGACCTTAACCCCACTTATATCAATGGACAGATCATCTAAACAGAATTTCAACAAGGAAATAATGGCTTTGAATGACACACTGGAACAGATGGATTTAACATATATACTCAGAACATTCCATCCTAAAACAGCAGTATACACATTCTTTTCAAGTGCATATGGAGCATTCTCCAGAATAGATCACATATTAGCCCACAAAACAGGCCTCAACAAATACAAGAAGATTGAAGTCATACTATGCACCTTTTCCTACCACAACACTATGAAATTGGAAGTGAATCACAAGAAAAAAATGTGGAAAGACCAAAAATACATGGCAGTAAAACAACATGCTTCTATACAATGGATGGGTCAACCGGGAAATAAAAGAAGAAATAAAAAAATACATGGATACAAATGAAAATGAAAACACGACAGTCCAAAGCCTTTGGGATGCAGCAAAAGCGGTCCTAAGGGGGAAGTATATAGTAATACAGGCCCATGTCAAGAAGCAACAAAAATCTCAAATACACAACCTAACCTTACACCTAAAGGAACTATAAAAAGAAAAATAAACAAAGCCTGAAGTGAGCACAAGGAAGGAAACAATAAAGATTAGAGCAGAAATAAATTATATAGAAACTAAAAAAAACGGTAGAATAGATCAATGAAACCAGGAACTGGTTCTTTAGAAAAAATAATAAAACTGATAAATCTCTAGCCTGACTTATCAATAAAAAAAGAGAAAGGACCCAAATAAAGAAATAAAACCACAAATGAGAAAGGAGAAAAACAACCAACACCTCAGAAATACAAGCAATTATAAGAGAGTATTATGAAAAACTATATGCCAACACGCTGGAAAACTGAGAAGAAATGGATAAATTCCTAGGAACATATAAACTATCAAAACTGAAAAAGGAAGAAATAGAAAACTGGAAAAGACTGATAACTAGCAAAGAAATTGAATCAGTAATAAAAAAAAATTCCCAACAAACAAAAGTCCATGCCAGACAGCTTCACAGGCAAATTCTACCAAACATTTAGAGAAGCATTAATATCTTTGGGGTAAATACCTAGTAGTGCAATTATAATAAAAAAAATTATGTCTGCCTAGAGGCAATTTTTTAAAATACAGAAAATAAAGAAATGATCTCTCCTCTTTAAATAAATTAAGTAAGTAAGTAAGTAATAAGCATTAATAACTATTCTTCTCAAACTATTCCAAAAAATAGAAAAGGAAGAAAACCCAAATTCATTCTATGAGACCAGCATTACCCTGATGCCAAAGCCAGATAAAGACACCCTAATAAAGGAAAACTACAGGTCAATATCTGATGAATGTAGATGCAAAAATCCTCAACAAAATAAAAGCAAACCAAATTCAATGAACATTAAAAAATCATTCACCATGATCAAGTGTGATTTATTCCTGGGTTTCAAGGGTGGTTCAATATTCACAAATCAATCAATGAAATACATCACATTAACAAAAGAAAGGATAAGAACCATATGATCATTTCAATAGATATAGATAAAGCATTTGACAAAGTATATGTATTCATGATAATAACACTCAACAAACAAGGTTTAGAGAAAACATACCTCAACATAATAAAGGCCATCTCTGAAAAACCCACAGCTAATATCATCCTCAATGGGGAAAAACTCAGAGCTTTCTTCATTCAGGAACAAGACAGAGATATCAACTCTCACCACTGTTATTTAACGTAGTACTGGAAGTCCTAGCCACAGCAATTAGAGAACAAAAAGAAATAAAAAGGCATCCAAATTAGCAAGGAATAAGTAAACCTGTCACTATTTGCAGATGACATGATACTATACAAAGAAAACCCGAAAGACTCCACCAAGAACCTGCTAGAGCTAATAGATAAATTCAGGAAAGTTGCAGGATACAAAATCAACTTGCAGAAATCTGTTGGATTTCTATACACCAATAATGAAGCAGCAGAAAGAAAACTGAGGAATCAATGCCATTTACAATTGCACCAAAACCCATAAGGTACCTAGGAATAAACCTAACCAGACAGGTGAAATGGTTGTACTCTGAAAACTATAAAACGCTGATGAAAGAAATTGAAGATGACAGAAAGAAATGGAAAGACATTCCATGTTCATGGACTGTAAGAATAAATATTGTAAAAATGTCTATACTACCCAAAGCAATTCAGAGATTTAACGCAATCCTTGTCAAAAGACCAACAGCATATTTCACAGAGCTAGAACAAACGATTCTAAAATTTGTATGGAACCACAAAAAACTCCAAATAGCCAAGTAATCTTGAAAAAGAAAAAACAAAACAAACAAAAAAAAAAAAA